>NC_089646.1:152337475-152948600 GCF_037042795.1 Molothrus aeneus | reverse complement strand
ATTTGGCCAAAATTTGGAAAAAAGGAATTTTGGGGAAAAGTTTTGGAATTTGGGGGAAAATTGGGAAATTTGGGGGGAAAACCTTGGAAAATGGAGAATTTTGGGGGAATTTTGGGGGAATTTTGAGAAAAAAATTGAGAATTTTGGGGGAAATTTGGGAGAAATTTTGGATTTGGGGAGAATTTGGGGAATTTTGGGGAAATTTGATAAAAATTTGGGAATTTGGTGGGGAATTGGAGGAAAAATTTGAGAATTTGGGAAGAATTTGGGAATTTTTAGGGGGAATTTGGGGGAAATTTGGGAAAATTTTGGGGGGAATTTGAGAAAATTTTGGGAATTTTGGGGGGAGTTGGGGGAAATTTGGGAATTTTGGGAGAATTTGGGGAAAATTTGGGAAAATTGGGGAAAAACGGAATAAATGGGGAAATTCTGGGGGAAATTTGAGAAAATTTTGGGGGAAATTGGGGAATTTTGGGGGGAGATTTGGAGAAAATTTGGGGAGAAAATTTTGGGGGGAATTTTGGGTAAAATTTGGGGATTTGGGGGTTAAAATTGGGGATTTTGTGGAAAAATTTGGGGATTTTAGGGTAAATTTTGGGTTAAATTTTGGGTTAAATTTAGGGATTTTGGGTAAAAATTGGGGATTTTGGGGTAAATTTGGGGATTGGGGGTTGGGGATTTTGGGGTAAAATTGGGGATTTGGGGTTGGGATTTTGGGGTAAATTGGGGAATTTGGGTTGAAATTTGGAGATTTTGGGGTAAAATTTGGGGATTTTGGGTTCAATTTTGGAGTTTTTGTGTAAAATTGGGGGATTTGGGGTTCAGATTTTGGGGTAAAATTTGGGGATTTGGGGTTCAAATTTGGGGATTTTAGGGCAAAATTTGGGGCTTTGGGGGTAAAATTGGGGTTTTTGGGTTGAAATTTGGGATTTTGGAGTAATTTGGGGGATTTTAGGTTAAATTTGGGGATTTTGGGTTAAATTTGGGGATTTTGGGTTCAAATTTGGGGATTTTGGGGTAAAATTGGGGATTTTAGGTTGAAATTTGGGGATTTTGGGGTAATTTTGGGTCAAAAATTGAGGATTTTGGGTTAACTATGGGGATTTTAGGGTAAAATTTGGGGATTTGGGGTAAAATTTGGGGATTTTGGGGTAAACTTGGCAATTTTGGGGTCGATTTTGGGGTGGATTTTGGGGATTTTGGGGTTGAATTTGGGGGTTTTGGGGTGGATTTTGGGGTGAATTTTGGGGGTTTTGGGGTGAATTTTGGGGATTTTGGGGTTGAATTTGGGGGTTTTGGGGTGGATTTTGGGGTGAATTTTGGGGGTTTTGGGGTGAATTTTGGGGATTTTGGGGTTGAATTTGGGGGTTTTGGGGTGGATTTTGGGGTGAATTTTGGGGGTTTTGGGGCACTCACTGCGCGTTTCCTCCGGAGCCTCCTCGATGTCGGCCTGGGAGGGGAAAAAAATTTGGGAATGGCCCCAAAATCTGGGCCAGGGAAAGCATTTGGGGTTTTGGGGGAATTTTGGGGCTTTTTGGGGCCTTTTTGGGCCTTTTTTAGGGGAAATTTGGGGTTTTTGGGGCCTTTTTAGGGGAAATGTGGGGTTTTTTGGGCCCTTTTTTAGGGAAATTTGGGGTTTTTGGGCCCTTTTTTAGGGGAAATTTGGGGTTTTTGGGCCCTTTTTTAAGGGAAATTTGGGGTTTTTGGGCCCTTTTTTAAGGGAAATTTGGGGTTTTTTGGGGCCTTTTTAGGGGAAATTTGGGGTTCTTGGGGCCTTTTTAGGGGAAATTTGGGGCTTTTTGGGGCCTTTTTAGGGGAAATTTGGGTTTTTTTGGGGCTTTTTTAGGGGAAATTTGAGGCTTTTGCGGCCTTTTTAGGGGAAATTTGGGGTTTTTGGGGCCTTTTTTTGGGCCTTTTTTTTAGGGGAAATTTGAGGCTTTTTGGGCCTTTTTAGGGGATTTTTGGGGTTTTTTGGGCTCTTTTTTAGGGGAAATTTGGGGTTTTTTGGGGCCTTTTTTTTGGGGAAATTTGGGGTTTTTAGGGCCCTTTTTTAGTGGAAATTTGGGTTTTTCTTGGGCCCTTTTTTAGGGGAAATTTGGGGCTTTTTGGGCCCTTTTTAGGGGAAATTTGGGGTTTTTTGGGGTTTTTTGGGCCCTTTTTTAGGGGAAATTTGGGGTTTTTTGGGGCCTTTTTTGGGGGAGATTTGGGGGTTTTGGGTTTTTTATTTGGGGTTGTTTTTGGGGATATTTGGGCTTTTGAGGTTTGGGGTTTGGGAGATTCGGGGCTTTTAATGGGATTTGGAGTTTTGGGGGAAGTTTGGGGATTTTTGGGGAAGTTTGGGGGGGATTTGAGGATTTTAGGGTTTTTTTGGAATTTTTTGGGATTTGGGGCTTTTTTCTGGGATTTCTGGGCTTTTGGGGGGATTTTTTGGGGTTTTTGGTCTTTTTGGGGGATTTTAGGGTTTTTTTGGGGAATTTGGGGTTTTTTGAAGGTTTGGGTGTGTTTTTAGGGTTTTGGGGTTTTTCTAAGGATTTTGGGGTTTTCTTGGGTTTGGGATTTTTTTCCTGAGATTTTTTGGGATTTGGGGATTTTATTGGGGAATTTGGGATTTTGGGGGGGGATTTTTGGGAACTTTTGGGATTCTGGGCTGGGATTTTTAGGATTTGAGGCATTTTTTAGGATTTATTTGGGATTTTTCTGAGATTTTTGGGATTTGGGGTTTTTATGGGATCTTTGGGGTGCTTTGGGGGATTTGGGGTTTTTTGGGTGAATTTGGGGGGATTTGGGTTTTTGGGCTTTTTTTGCCTTTAGGTTTTCTTGGATTTGGGGGATTTTTAGGGATTTGGGATTTTTAGGGACCTGGGGCTTTTCTTTTTGGGGTTTTGGGGTTTTTTTTGATGTTCGGCTATTTGCGGGTGTATTTGGGGGAATTTGGGATTTTTGGGGGGGATTTTGGGGGTATTTCGGGTTTTTTTTTGGAATTTGGGGTTGTTTTGGAAGAATTTTATGGTGGGAAATCCAATGGAAAAGTTTTGTTATGGAAAGGAAACCCCAAAACCCCTGCAAAGACCCCCCTGAAGCTCTTCTTATTCTGAGCCCCCCCAAATCCCCCCAGACAGCCCAAAAATGGCCCCAAATATTCCGGGGACACCCCAAAAATCCCCTCAACCAAAAACACCCATTCCAGGGACCCCCCCAACCACCTCAAAAACCCCAAAACCACCCCAGGGTCACCCCAAACCCGCCCCCCCCAATCCCGGGGTTCCCCTCAGGAAATTTCCCCTCACGATTCCCCTGGCGGCCCCTCAGCCGCACCTGGCTGGGTTTGCGCTGCCGCTGCCGCAGGAATTCCGCTTCCCAGCGCTTCAGCAGCACCTTCAGCTCCTGCTGCCGCTCCATGGCCGCGGGACCGGGAATGGGGTCGGGATTTGGGGTCGGGATTTGGGGTCGGGATCGGGATTTGGGATCGGGGATCGAGGGAGGCTCCGAGGGCATCCCTGAGCCGCCTCAGAGCGAACCTCCCGCTCCCGCCAAGCGCCAGCCAATAGGAAGGCAGGGATCGTGATTGACAGTGAATCGAGCCAATGGAAAGGCGGATATAGAAGTGCCCGCCCTTCTCGCCTTGGACCAATGAGAATTGAATACAATTTTGACAGACAGCTGTAAGAGCCAATTAAAGCAAAGGATTCAGCCCCTAAGGACGGCTTTGCCCGCTGATTGGTTGTCACAGAGAACATACACGAAGTAAACCTTCCGTACCAGCTGAGGGGCCAATAGGGCCTGGGGGCGGCCGTGCGGGGGGAGTGGGGGGTGGGGCATGTGGATCGGGAATCGGGATTGGGACCGAGACTGGGGTCTGGGATCGGAATTGGGACCGAGATTGGGGTCTGGGATCGGGATTAGGACCGGGATTGGGGTCGGAAATTGGGGTCGGGGATCGAGGGAGGCTCCGGGGGGCCCTCAGAGACGCCTCAGAGCGAACCTCCCGCTCCCGCTAAGCGCCAACCAATGGGAAGGCAGGGATTTGTGATTGACAGCGAAATGAGCCAATGATAGGACGGATGTAGAAGAGCCCGCCCATGTCGCCTTACTCCAATGAGAATTTTAATAAGCATTGACGGGCAGCTGTAGAAGCCAATTGAAAAAACGTATCTGTCCCTAAGGCGGGTTTTTCCCGCTGATTGGTTGTCGCAAAGAGCAGACATGGAAGTGGAGCTTCCGTACGAGCTGGGGGCAGGCGGGGGCTGGGGCCGGGTGGTGAGTGGGGGGCTCCATGTGGATAGGAAATTGGGACTGGGACCGGGACTGGGGTCGGAGATCAGGAGTTGGAGTCGGGAATCGAGGGAGGCTCCGAGGGCATCCCTGAGCCGCCTCAGAGAGAACCTCCTGCTCCCGCCAAGCGCCAGCCAATGGGAAGGCAGGGATTTGTGATTGACAGCGAAATGAGCCAATGGGAAGGCGGATGTAGAAGCGCCCGCCCTTCTCGCCTTGGACCAATGAGAATTAAATACAATATAGACAGACAGCTGTAGGAGCCAATTAAAAGAAAGGAGTTAGCCCCTAAGGAGGGTTTTGCCAACTGACTGGTTCCCACAACGAGGAAACACGGAAGTAAACCTTCCGTACCAGCTGGGGGCCAATAGGGCCTGCGGGCGGCCGTGGGGGGGGAGGGTGGGGGTGTGGAGCATGTGGATCGGGAATCAGGATTGGGACCGAGATTGGGGCCGGGAATCGGGATTAGGACCGGGATTGGGGTCGGAAATTGGGGTCGGGGATCGAGGGAGGCTCCGGGGCAGCCTCAGAGACGCCTCAGAGCGAACTTTCCGCTCCCGCTAAGCGCCAGCCAATAGAAAGGCGGGTATTAGTGATTGACAGCGAATTGAGCCAATTGCAAGGCGGATTTAGAAGCACCCGCCCATTTCTCCTTGAAGCAATGAGAATTTAATAAAATATTGACAGACAGCTGTAAGACCCAATTAAAAGAAAAATGGTCATCCCCTAGGGCGGGTTTTGCCTGCAGATTGTTTGTCACAAGGAGCATACACGGAAGTGGATCTTCCGTAAAGGCTGGGGGCCAGCGGAGGCTGCGAGTGGGTGCTGCCATATGGATCGGGAATCGGAATTGGGACCGGGACAGGGAGCGGAGTTCGGGATTAGGATCGGGATTGGGGTCGGGAATTGGGTTCGCGGATCGAGGGAGGCTCCGGGGGGACCCCAGAGCCGCCTCAGAGGGAACTTCTGGCTTCCCGCCAATGGGAAGGCAGGGATGAGTGATTGACAGCAAGATGAGCCAATGGGAAGGCGGATATAGAAGCTCCCGCCCTCTCGTCTTGAACGAATGAGAATTTAATAAAATATTGACTGATAGCTGTAAAAGCCAATTAGAGGAAAGGTGTACGCCTGTAAGGCGGGTTTTGCCCGCTGATTCGTTGTCGCAAAGCGCAGACACGGAAGTGGAGGTTCCGTACGAGCTGGGGGCAGGCGGGGGCTGGGGCCGGGTGGTGAGTGGGGGGTCCATGTGGATCGGGAATCGGGACTGGGACCGGGACTGGGGTCTGGGATCGGGATTGGGACCGGGATGGGGCTCGGGGATCAGGAGTTGGAGTCGGGAATCGAGGGAGGCTCCGAGGGGACCCCGGAGCCACCTCAGAGCGAACCTCCCGCTCCCGCCAAGCGCCAGCCAATGGGAAGGCATGGATTTGTGATTGACAGCGAAATGAGCCAATGATAGGACGGATGTAGAAGAACCCGCCCGTCTCGCCTTACTCCGATGAGAATTTTAATAAGCATTGACGGGCAGCTGTAGAAGCCAATTGAAATAAATAAATCCGCCCCTAAGGCGGGTTTTTCCCGTTGATTGGTTGTCGCAAAGAGCAGACACGGAAGTAAACCTTTCGTACGGGCTGGGGGCAGGCAGGGGCTGCGGGCGGGCATTGAGTGGGTGGCGCCATGTCGATCGGGAATCAGAACTGGAGCCGGGACTGGGGTTTAGGATGGGGATTAGGACCGGGAATGGGGTTTGGGATCGGGATAAGGACCGGGACTGGGGTCTGGGACCGGGATTTGGAGTCGAGATTTGGGGTCGGGATCGGGAATTGGGCTCGGGGATCGAGGGCGTCTCCGAGGGGACCCCAGTGCCGACTGAGAGCGAACCTCCCGCTCCCACCAAGCGCCAGCCAATGGGAAGGCAGGGATTCGTGATTGACAGCGAAATGAGACAATGGAAAGGCGGATGTAGAAGCGCCCGCCCATCTCGAGTTAAACCAATGAGAATTTAATAAAATATTGATAGACAGCTGTAAGAGTGAATTAAATTAGATGAACCCGCACATAAAGAGGGAATAGTTCACTGATTGGTTGTCACAACCAGCAGACACGGAAGTGAAGCTTCCGTACGAGCTGGGGGCCAACGGGGGCTGCGGGCGGGCGATGAGTGGGTGGCGCCATGTGGATCGGGAATCGGGATTGGGACCGGGATTACGGTCGGGAATTGGTTCGGAGATCGAGGGAAGCTCCGGGGGGATCCCAAAGCTGTCTCAGAGCGAACCTCCTGCTCCCGCGAAGCGCCAGCCAATGGGAAGCCAGGAATGCGTGATTGACAGCCACCTGAGCCAATAAAAAGGCGGATATAGAAGCGCCCGCCTGTTTCGATTTAAACCAATGATAATTTAATAAGACACTGACTGACAGCTGTAAGAGCCAATTAGACGGAAGATATCAGCCTCCAAGGCGGGTTTAGCTCGCTGATTGGTTACCACTGCGAGAAAACACGGAAGTGGAGCTTCCGTAAGGGCTGGGGGCAGGCGTGGGCTGCGGGCGGGCGGTGAGTGGGGGGCGCCATGTTGGGGGGCGCCATGTTGGGGGGTGGCTCCGGTTCCCCCGCTTTTGGGGATCCCTGAGGGGACTTTGGGATAATTTGAGGATCCCTGTGGGAATTTCCCGATCCCTGGAAGGGGAGTTTGGGGACCTTTGGGAACTTCCAGATCCCCGGGAGGAATTTGAGGTCCTTGTGGGATTTTGGGGTATCCCGTGTGGGGTGGGGAAAGTCGGGACGCGCTGGGGGTTCCCTCACAACCGCCGCCATCTTGTCCCGGCTTTTTTTTTGGGATATCTTTACATTTGGGGGGATATCTTTCGGAATTCTTTGCTTCTCCATCACCCAAAGGGTCCCCAAATCCCCACAGGCCCTCCAAAATCCAAGTTTTTCTTCGGGTTACTTCGCATTTGGGGTTCCTCCACAATTCTTTGATCCCCAAATCCCCACAGCCCCCCCAGAGACGCGCTGGGTGTCCCCTCACAACCGCCGCCATCTTGTCCCGGCTTTTCTTTGGGATCTCCTCGCGTTTGGGGTTTCTCTGGAATTTTCTGCTTCTCCATCACCCAAAGGGTCCCCAAATCCCCACAGGCCCCCCCAAAATCCAAGTTTTTCTTTGCATTTGGGGTTTCTCCACAATTCTTTGATCCCCAAATCCCCACAGCCCCCCCAGAGACGCGCTGGGTGTCCCCTCACAACCGCCGCCATCTTGTCCCGGCTTTTCTTTGGGATCTCCTCGCGTTTGGGGTTTCTCTGGAATTTTCTGCTTCTCCATCACCCAAAGGGTCCCCAAATCCCCACAGCCCCCCAAAATCCCACCTTTTCTTTGGGATATCCTCACATTTGGGGTTTCCCTGCACTTATTTGTTCCCCTAATCCCCACAGCCCCCCCGATGGATTCCCTCCTCTTCCTCTGCGCCCGCCGCGTCGTCGCCCAGCGCCCTCTTCCCGCCCTTCCCGCCGATCTCCATCCCGTCCTCTTCCAAGCGGCGTTCCTGGACGGGAGGCCCCTGGTGCTGCGGGATTTGGTGGCCGCTTGGCCTTTCCCGGTGCTCAACTTCCAGCGGCTGGTGGGGCGCCGGGAGCTGCTGCGGGACCATCCCTGCAAGCTCTGCGTCCAGGCCGTCATCCTGGCCGTGGTGGCGCAGCTGCGGCGGCAGCTGGAGGAGCCCGGACACGACGCCAGGTGGGTCCTGGGGAGCGTGGGGATGGGGGCACCTCCGTTCCTGCGGCGCCTCCATCGCTCTTGGGGGTTCCTGCTTGGTTTCGATGGTTTCCTTCTTGGTTTTGATGGTTCCTTCCCATTTTTGTTTTTGATGTTTTTTTGCCACTTTAGATGGTTCCTTCCTGGACAGTCCCATCCTGTTTTTGATGGTTCCTTCCCATTTTTGATGGTTTCTTGCCATTTTTGATGGTTCCTTCCAGTTTTTGATGGTTTCCTCCCGTTTTTCATGGTTTCTTGCCATTTTAGATGACTCCTACCTTGACGGTTCCTTCCCATTTTTGATGGTTTCTTCTTGGTTTTGATGATTCCTTCCCATTTTTGATGCTTTCTTGCCGCTTTAGATGGTTCCTTAACAGTTCCATCTCGTTTTTGATGGCTTCTTTCTGTTTTCAATTGCTGCCTCCAGTTTTTCATGGTTTCTTTTTGTTTTTGATGGTTCTTTCTTGTTTTTGATGGTTCCTGGTTTTGATAATTCCTCCTCATTTCTGATGGTTCCTTCCCATTTTTGATGATTCCTCCCATTTTTCACGGTCTCCTCCCATTTTGGACAGTTCCTCCGTGTTTTTGATGCTTCAGTCCCATTTTTGATGCTTTCCTTCCCATTTTGGATGGGTTCCTCCTTTTTTTTGATTTGTGCCGTTTTTGATGGTTTCCTCCCATTTTTGATGGTTTCCTCCAGTTTTTCATGGTTTCTTTTTGGTTTTGATGGTTTATGCCCATTTTTGATGGTTCCTTACCACTTTAAATGGTTCCTTCCTTAACAGCTTCATCTCGGTTTTGAACGTTTCCTCACGTTTTTGATGGTTCCTTCCCATTTTTGATGGTTCCTTCCCATTTTTGATGGTTTCTTGCCACTTTAGATGGTTCCTTCCTTGATGGTTCCATCCTGTTTTTGATGGTTCCTTCCTGGTTTTGATGGTTTCCACCAGTTTTTCATGGTTTCTTTTTGTTTTTGATGGTTTCTTCTTGTTTTTGATGGTTTCTTCTTGTTTCTGATAGTTTCTTCCCATTTTTAATGGTTTCCTTTTATTTTTGACGGTTCCTTTTTGTTTTTGATGGTTCTTACCCGTTTCTGATGGTTTCCTCCTGTTTTTGATGGTTTCGTTACTCCCGTTTTTGATGTTTCCTTCCCAAATTTTCCAGCCTACGTGTTCTGGACATCACCGGCCTCCCAGACTCAGCATCCGGCCGCGCTCCGGACGGGATGAGCGTCTGGTCGGGCACGGTGGCTTTGGCCAAGGCTTGCGTGGAGGTGTCCAAGCACCAGCGGGAATTCCAGCGGCGCGGATCCAAGCGGCACAAAGGCCGCTCCGGAGCCGCCACGGCCGCGGCCGCTCCGCAGCCCCCGGGCGTGGACGTCCACGCCGACCTGTTCGTCAACGGAACGTCCTACGGGATCCTGCGCGACGCGCTCCAGACCGGAGCCGCCGGCCCGCTGCGCCTCAAGTGCCGCGAGTTCCAAGCCGAGGAACTCTCGGCGTCCGGGATCGTGGCTTTGTTGGAATCCTTGGATCCGTCCTTCCTGCGGAGGGTGGATCTGAGATTCAACAACTTGGGGTTGACCGGGCTCTCGGTGATCCTGCCCCACCTCTCGCGCTTCCCGGAGCTGCGCAGCCTCAAGCTCCAGTACAGCAACGTGGACGTGCGGCGCCCCACGCCGGAATCGGCCATCGGGATCCGCTGCCTGGCTGGGCAGCTGGGAATGCTGCCCAGCCTCCGCGAGCTCAACCTGGGATCCTCCCGGCTCTCCGGGAATCTGCGCCAGATCCTCTGGTGAGCTCCCGGCGCAGCGGGGCCTGGCCAGGCCCTTCCCACACTCCCGGGGGATTCCCAAGGGTTGGGGGTCCCGGGGGGCTTTTCCAGCCTGAGTGATCCCGTGGTTCCAGGATTCCGTTATCCCGATGTTCCCATGATTCCGTTATCCCAATAGTTCCTGACTCAGTGATTCCATGATCCCATAATTCCATGATCCCAAAATTCAGTGATTCCAAGATTCTCCAAGGCTGAACTTTGCGATCTTGGAGGTCTTCTCCAGTCTTAGTGACTCCATGGTTCCAGGATTTCATTATCCCAACATTCCCACGATCCCATCATCCCAATATCTTATGACTCAACGATTCTACCATCCCATAATTCCAAGATCCCATAATTCCTTAATTTCAAGATTCCTAAAGGTTGGTCTTGATGGTCTTGAGTATCTTTTCCAGCCTGAATGATCCATTGATTCCAGGAATTCATCATCTCATTGTTCCCATGATTCCATTGTCCCAATAGCTCATGGCTCAGTGATTCCATGATCCCATCATTCCAAGATCCCAGGATTCCCAAAGGCTGAACTTGGCGATCTTGGAAGTCTTCTCCAATCTTAGTGACCCCGTGATTCCACGATGTTACTGTCCCAATATTCTGTTATCCTGAGATTTTATGACTCAACGATTCCACCATCCCATAATTCCACGATCCCACAATTCCAGGAGTCTCAGAGGTCAGGCTCGATGGTCCTGGGGGTCTTTTCCAGCCTGAGTGATCCCGTGGTTCCAGGATTTCATTATCCCCATGTTCCCATGATTCCGTTATCCCAATAGTTCGTGACTCAGTGATTCCATGATCCCATAATTCCAAGATCCCAGAATTCCTTGGTTCCAGGATTCCCAAAGGTTGGTCTCGATGGTCTTGGAGGTCTTCTCCAATCTTAATGATCTCTTGATTACGTGGTTTCATTATCCTAGTGTTCCCACGTTCCCATGATTGTGTTATCCCGATAATTCATGACTCAGTGATTCCATGATCCCATAAATTCCATGATCCCAGGATTCTCAGAGGCTGAACTTGACCATCTTGAAAGTCTTCTCCAATCTGAGCCCCAAGATTCCAGGATTCCATTATCCCAACATTCACAAGGTCCCATGGTTCTGTTATCCTAATAGTTTATGACTCAGCAATTCTATTATCCCAGAATTTCATGATCCCATAATTCCAGGAGTCTCAAAGGTTGGGCTCAATGGCCTTTCCCAACCTGAGTGATCCCATGACTCCGGGATTTCATTATCCCAATGTTTCCATGATTCCAATATCCTGTTGTCCCTAACAGTTTATGACTCAATGATTCCATCATCCCATAATTCCAAGATCCCATAATTCCTTAATTTCAAGATGCCCAAAGGTTGGGCTTGATGGTCTTGGAGGTCTTCTCCAATCTTAATGATCCCACGATTCCAGAAATTCATCATCTCATTGTTCCCATGATTCCATTGTCCCAATAGCTGTTGACTCAGTGATTCCATCATTCCATAATTTCATGATCCCATAATTCCTTGGGCCACGATTCCCAAGCTTCGGGCTCGATGGTCATGGAGATCTTTTCCAATTTGATGATCCCAGGTTCCCATGATCCCATTATCCCAATAGTCCATGACTCCATGGTCCCACAATTCCTTGCTTCCAGGATTCCTAAAGGTCGGACTTGGTGATCCTGAAGCCTTTTCCAACGCCAATGGCTCCGTGGCTTCGTTACTCCACGATCCCATAATTCCATAACTCCGTGATTCCACGACTCCATGATCCCGTTGTTCCACTACCACAATTCCTTGGCTCCATGATCCCATAATCCCAGGATTCTCAGGGGTCAAACCTGATGTTCCTGGAGACCTTTCCCAACCTCACTCATCCCACAATTCCACGATTCCTTGATCCCATTATTTGATGTTCCTCTAATATCAGGCTTGATGTTCTTGGAGATCTTTCCCAACCGCAGCCATTCCATAATTCCACGATTTGATTCCACAATTCCATGACTTTCAATCCTTCAACTTGATGGTCTTGGAGAGCTTTGCCAACCTCAGCCATTCCATAATTTCATGATTGGATTCCACAATTCCATAACTCCATGATCCCATGATCCTCAGGTGTCAACCTCGATGGTGTTGGAGACCTTTCCCAACCTGAGTAATTCCATAATTCCATTATTTGATTCCACAATTCCATTGCTCCATGATCCCATAATTCCATAATTTTGAAACCTTGACCTTGATGGTCTTGGAGTCCTTTCCTGACCTGAGTAATTCCATGATTCCATGACCCCGTAACTCCAAACTCCCAGGATTTCCAGAGGTCAAACTCGATGTTCTTGGAGACCTTTCCCAACCTCAGCCATTCCATAACTCCATGATCCCATGATCCTCAGATGTCAAACCTGATGGTGTTGCAGTCCTTTCCCAACCTGAGTCATTCCATAATTCCACGATTTGATTCCACAATTCCATGACCCCATGATCCCTTAATTCCATGATTCTCAAACCTGGAGCTTGATGTTCTTGAAGACCTTTCCCAGCCTCAGCCATTCCATAACTCCATGATCCCATCATTCCAAGATCCCAGGATTTTCAGAGGTCAAACTCAATGGTCTTGGAGATCTTTCCACAACTTCAGTCATTCCAGAATTCCATTGCTCCATGATCCCATAATTCCATGATTTTGAAACCTTGACCTTGATGGTCTTGGAGTCCTTTCCTGACCTGAGTAATTCCATGATTCCATGACCCCGTAACTCCAAACTCCCAGGATTTCCAGAGGTCAAACTCGATGTTCTTGGAGCTCTGTCCCAACCTGAGCCGTTCTCTAAGTCCATGATCCCATCATTCCAAAATCCCAGGATTTTTAGAGGTCAAACTCGATGTTCTTGGAGACCTTTCCCAACCTCAGCCATTCCATGACGCCATGATCCCATCATTCCAAGATCCCAGGATTTTTAGAGGTCGAACTCGACGTTCTTGATGACCTTTCCCAACCTCAGCCATTCCATAACTCCATGATCCCGTAACTCCAAAATCCCAGGATTTTTAGAGGTCGAACTCGACGTTCTTGGAGACCTTTCCCCACATTTCCCCCCTGAATCCCAACAAATCCTCACCTGTCCCTCTTCCCTCCCTCCAGCGACCTCCAGGCTCCGTTGGAAAGCTTGGAATTGGCCTTCTGCTCCCTCGTTCCCGCCGACCTCGCCTTCCTCTCCCAAAGCTTCCACGCCCCGGCCCTCAAGAGGTTGGACATGAGCGGCCACGACTTCTCCCAAGGCCTCCTGGAGCCTCTGCGGCTGCTCCTGGAGGAAACCTCGGCCTCGCTGCTGCACCTGGATCTCATGGAATGCCGCATGGCCGACTCCCACCTGGACGCGCTGCTGCCCACGCTGCGCCGCTGCTCCCGCCTGCGCTTCCTGGGACTCTACGGCAACTCCCTGTCCACGGCCGCGCTCAAGGATCTGCTCCAGAAAACCTTGGAGCTGCCCGACCTCCGCCTGGTCGTGTATCCCTTCCCCGTGGATTGCTACAAGCCGGAGCCGCCGCCGCCGCCGCCGGAATCCGCCTGGAATTTCGAGGAACCGGTGGACGAGGAGCTTTTGGCGGCGGCCGACGCCGAGTTTTGCCAAATGCTGGCGAATTCCGGGAGGGCCGACGTCGTGTGGACTTCCAACCCCTACGGCCACGGAGCCCTGGACTTCTTCTCCTTGTGATGTGGGACAAGCTCGGAGCCTCCGTGCTGGAAAAGCGGCTCCACCCGAATTCCAAATCCTTCATCCCAAAATCCGGGCGTTTCCCGCCTCATCCCTGTGGTTTTTTTTCCTTTATTTCGGTGCTTTTCCGCCTGGTTTTTATCTTTTTCCACCTCATCCTGATGTTTTGTGGTTTATTTTAGGATTTTTCCATCCCATCCCGATGTTTTCCCATCCCGTTCTGATGTTTTTCCCACCCCAATCCCAAAGTTTCTCCCGGAACATTTGTTGCCGCGTCCGGAGGGGGAAAGGCCTTGAATGCCCTTTATTCCTATGGGACATTATTTAAGTATGAAATAAATGTTCATTAATTATTTCTCAGTAATTAGTTATTAATTAATAAGCTGCCACCACCCAAATCACCCAAATCCTTCATCCCAAATCCCCAAATCCTTGATCCAAAGTTCCTAAATCCTTCATCCCGAATTCCCAAATCCTTCATCCCAAATCCCCAAATCTTTCATCCCAAACCCTTTACCCCAAATTCCCAATCCTGAAATCCCCCATTCCAAACCCCCATCCCAAATCCCCAAACCCCCCATCCCAAAGCCCCAAATCCTTGATCCAAAGTTCCCAAATCCTTGAGCCCAAATCCTCAAACCCTTCTTTCCAAATTCCCCATCCCAAATCCCCAAATCCCCAAATCCTTTATCCCAAATCCTTCATCCCAAATTCCCAAATCCCCAAAACTTTCGTTCCAAATCCTTCATCCCAAATCCTCAAACCCTTTATCACAAATTCACCATCCCAAATCCCCAAGTCCTTCAACCCAAATCCCCAAACCTGCCATCCCAAAAATCCCCAAATCCTTCACCCCAAATCCCCAAATCCTTCGTCTCAAATTCCAAATTTCCAAATGCCCAAACCCTTCATCCAAAATCCCAAAATCCTCCCAAATCCTTGATCCAGAGATCCCAAATCCTTCATCCCAAATCCCCAAATCCTTGGTCCAAAGTTCCAGAATCCTTCATCCCAAATACCCCATTGCAAACCCTTCATCCCAAATTCCCAAATCCCCAAATCCTTCACCCCAAATTCTTCATCCCAAATCCTCAAATCCTTCATCCCAAAGTTCCCAAATCCTTCATCCCAGATCCCCAAATCCTTCATCCCAAATCCCCAAATCCTCAATCCAGAGTTCCCAAATCCTTCATCCAAATCCCTCATCCCAAATCCTTCATCCCAAATCCCCAAATCCTTCATCCCAAATCCCCAAATCCTTCATCTCAAATTCCAAATTCCTCAGCCCCAATTCCTCCATCCCAGATCCCCAAATCCCCAAATCCTTCATCCCAAATCCCCAAATCCTTCATCTGAAATTCCAAATTCCCAAGCCCCAATTCCTCCATCCCAAACCCCAAATCCTTCATCCCAAATCCCCCATCCCAAATCCCCAAATCCATCATCCCAAATCCCCAAATCCTCGATCCCAAGTTCCCAAATCCTTCATCCCAAACCCTGAAATCCCCCATTCCAAATCCCCCATCCCAAATCCCCAAACCCTTCATCCCAAATCCTTGATCCCAAATCCTTCATCCCAAATCCCCAAATCCTTCATCTCAAATTCCAAATTCCTCAGCCCCAATTCCTCCATCCCAAATCATCAAATCCTCCATCCCAGATCCCCAAATCCCCAAATCCTTCATCCCAAACCCCAAATCCTTCATCCCAAATCCTTCATCCCAAATCTTTCATCCCAAACCCCAAATCCTTCATCCCAAACCCCAAATCCTTCATCCCAAACCCCCAAATCCTTCATCCCAAATCCTTCATCCCAAATCCCCAAATCCTTCATCTCAAATTCCAAATTCCTCAGCCCCAATTCCTCCATCCCAGATCCCCAAATCCCCAAATCCTTCATCCCAAATCCCAAATCCTTCATCCCCAAATCCTTCATCCCAAATCCCAAATCCTTCATCCCAAATCCCTCATCCCAAATCCCCAAAACCTTCATCCCAAATCCTTCACCCCAAATCCCAAATCCTTCATCTCAAATCTCCCGTCCTAAATTCCCAAATCCCCGAACCCTTCATTCCAAATCCCCAAATCCTTGGTCCAAAGTTCCCAAATCCTTCATCCCAAATCCTTAATCTGAAATCCCCCAAATCCTTCATCCCAAATCCCCAAATCCTTCATCCCAAATCCTTCATCCCAAATTCCAAATCCCCAAATCCTTCATCTCAAATTCCAAATTCCTCAGCCCCAATTCCTCCATCCCAGATCCCCAAATCCCCAAATCCTTCATCCCAAATCCCAAATCCTTCATCCCAAATCCCCAAAACCTTCATCCCAAATCCTTCACCCCAAATCCCCAAATCCTTAATCTCAAATCTCCCGTCCTAAATTCCCAAATCCCCCATCCCAAATCCCCCATCCCAAATTCCCAAATCCTTGATCCAAAATTCCCAAACTCTTCCTCCCAAATTCCCAAACCCTTTATCCCAAATCCTTAATCTGAAAACCCCCAAACCCTTGGTCCCAAGTCCCCAAATCCCCAAATCCTTCATCCCAAACCCCAAACCCTTCATCCCGAACCCCAACTGCAGGATTTAAAGGATTGAGGTTTTTTTGGGATTTTCTGGGAATTTTCCAGCTGCCCGCCAAGGAGCAGAACAGGGACAGGGAAACCCTTCCCGAAATTCATTCCCCCAATCCCAACCCACATCCTCCACCCGCAGTTTTCGTCGTTTTTTAGGGGTTTTTTTGGTGATTTTGGGGGTTTTTTGGTGATTTTGGGTTTTTTTGGGGGGCTTTCTTGGTGGTTTTTTTGGGGGTTTTTTGTTGATTTTTTGGGGTTTTTGGGGGCTTTCTCAGTGGTTTTTTTGGGGTTTTTTGGGGTTTTTGGGGCTTTCTCAGTCATTTTTTAGGGTTTTTTTGGTGGTTTTGGGGTTTTTTTTGGTGATTTTTTGGGGCTTTCTTGGTGGTTTTTTTGGGTGATTTTTTGGGGTTTTTGGGGCTTTCTCGGTGGTTTTTTGGCGGTTTTTTTGGGGTTTTTTGGTGTTTTTGGTGATTTTTTGGAGTTTTTTTGGAGGCTTTCTTGGTGCTTTTTTTGGGTTTTTTTTTTTGGTGTTTTTCGGGGGTTTTTTGGGGCGTTCTTGGTGGTTTTTTGGGGGTTTTTTTGCTGATTTTTTTGCTGATTTTTTGGTGATTTTGGGGGTTTTTTTGCTGATTTTTTTGCTGATTTTTTTGGTGATTTTGGGGGTTTTTTTGCTGATTTTCTGGGGTATTTTGGGGCTTTCTTGGTGCTTTTTCCAATCCCAACCCACATCCTCCATGCCCCCCAGTGCATTCCAGGAACGCCTTTATTCCCCTTCCCGGCCCTTCACGGCGCGGAAATCGCGGCTCCCGCCTCCGCTCCCGATGTTTTCCGCAGTTTTGATCGTTTTTTAGGGGTTTTTTTGGCGATTTTGGGGGTTTTTTGGTGCTTTCTTGGTGGTTTTTTGGTTTTTTTTTTTTTGTTGATTTTTTGGGGTTTTTGGGGCTGTCTCAGTGGTTTTTTTGGGGTTTTTTTTGGTGTTTTTTGGGGGTTTTGGGGCTTTCTCAGTCATTTTTTGGGGGTTTTTTGGGGGTTTTTTTTGTGATTATTTGGGGTTTTGTGGGGCCTTTCTTGGTGGTTTTTGGGGGTTTTTTGGTGATTTTTGGGGGTTTTTTTGGTGATTTTTGGGGGGTTTTTTGGGGGGGGTTTGGTGGTTTTGGTGATTTTTTGGGGTATTTTGGGGCTTCCTCGGTGCTTTTTCCAATCCCAACCCACATCCTCCATGCCCGCCCAGTGCATTCCAGGAACGCCTTTATTCCCGTTCCCGGCCCTTCACGGCGCGGAAATCGCGGCTCCCGCCTCCGCTCCCGATGTTTTCCGCAGTTTTGGTCGTTTTTTAGGGGTTTTTTTGGTGATTTTGGGGGTTTTTTTGGGGCTTTCTCAGTGGTTTTTTGGGGGTATTTTGGTGTTTTCTTGGTGGTTTTTTGGGGTTTTTTTCGTGATTTTTTGGGGACTTTCTTGGTGGTTTTTTGGGGCTGTCTTGGTGATTTTGGGGGTGTTTTTGGTTGTTTTTTTGGGGGCTTTCTTGGTGGTTTTTTGGGGGTTTTTTGGTGATTTTTTTGGGTTTTCTGGGGCTTTCTCGGTGGTTTTTTGCATTTTTTGGGGGTTTTTTTTGTGATTTTTTGGTGTTTCTGGGGGCTGTTTTTGCTGATTTTTTTGGTGGTTTTGGGGGTGTTTTTGTTGATTTCTTGGCGCTTTCTTGGTGGTTTTTCCAATCCCAACCCACATCCTCCATGCCCCCCAAGGGAATTCCATGAGCATGGGAACGCCTTTATTCCCGTTCCCGGCCCTTCACGGCGCGGAAATCGCGGCTCCCGCCTCCTCCGCTCCCGATTTTTCCTCCCGCAGGATTCCCAGAATCTCCCCGCGGAGCCGATGCTCCTTCCCTTGCCACACAAAATGCGTCGGGGGCTGCTGGGGCCCGGCGCGGCAGCGAAAGCCCGGGCTCAGCTCCTGGGCCAGGGCCCAGCGCACCAACCCAACGGCGCCGGCCCCGCGGGGGCTTCTGGGCGTTTGGGGATTTTTGGGGGATTTCTTGGTGCTTTTTTTGGGGTTTTTTTGGTGATTTTTCGGGGTTTTTTTGGGGCTTTCTCGGTGGTTTTTTGGGGGATTTTTTGGGTTTTTTTGAGGCTTTCTTGGTGGTTTTTTGGGATTTTTTGGGTGTTTTTTTGGGATTATTTTGGTGTTTTCTTGGTGGTTTTTTGGGGTTTTTTGTTGTTTTTGGGGGTTTTTGATGGTTTTTTTGGGCTTTCTTGGTGGTTTTTTGGGGGGTTTTTTTTGGTGATTTTTGGGGTTTTCTTGGTGGTTTTCTGGGGTTTTTTTGGGGTTTTTTTGGGGGTTTTTGGGGGGTTTTTCGTGGGTTTTTTGGGGCTGTTTTTGCTGATTTTTTTGCTGATTTTGGAGGTGGTTTTGGTGATTTTTTGGGGTATTTTGGGGCTTTCTTGGTGCTTTTTCCAATCCCAACCCACATCCTCCATGCCCCCAAGGGAATTCCATGAGCATGGGAACGCCTTTATTCCCGTTCCCGGCCCTTCACGGCGCGGAAATCGCGGCTCCCGCCTCCTCCGCTCCCGATTTTTCCTCCCGCAGGATTCCCAGAATCTCCCCGCGGAGCCGATGCTCCTTCCCTTGCCACACAAAATGCGTCGGGGGCTGCTGGGGCCCGGCGCGGCAGCGAAAGCCCGGGCTCAGCTCCTGGGCCAGGGCCCAGCGCACCAACCCAACGGCGCCGGCCCCGCGGGGGCTTCTGGGCGTTTGGGGATTTTTGGGGGTTTTGGGGGATTTCTTGGTGGTTTTCTTGGTGGTTTTATGGGGTTTTTGGTGATATTTTAGGGCGTTTTTTGGGGCTTTCTTGGTGGTTTTATGGGGTTTTTTTGGTGATTTTTTGGGTTTTTTTGGGCCTTTCTCAGTGGTTTTTTGGGGGTATTTTGGTGTTTTCTTGGTGGTTTTTTGGGGTTTTTTTCGTGATTTTTTGGGGACTTTCTTGGTGGTTTTTTGGGGCTGTCTTGGTGATTTTGGGGGTGTTTTTGGTTGTTTTTTTGGGGGCTTTCTTGGTGGTTTTTTGGGGGTTTTTTGGTGATTTTTTTGGGTTTTCTGGGGCTTTCTCGGTGGTTTTTTGCATTTTTTTGGGGGTTTTTTTGGTGATTTTTTGGTGTTTCTGGGGGCTGTTTTTGCTGATTTTTTTGGTGGTTTTGGGGGTGTTTTTGTTGATTTCTTGGCGCTTTCTTGGTGGTTTTTCCAAACCCAACCCACATCCTCCATGCCCCCCAAGGGAATTCCATGAGCATGGGAACACCTTTATTCCCGTTCCCGGCCCTTCACGGCGCGGAAATCGCGGCTCCCGCCTCCTCCGCTCCCGATTTTTCCTCCCGCAGGATTCCCAGAATCTCCCCGCGGAGCCGATGCTCCTTCCCTTGCCACACAAAATGCGTCGGGGGCTGCTGGGGCCCGGCGCGGCAGCGAAAGCCCGGGCTCAGCTCCTGGGCCAGGGCCCAGCGCACCAACCCAACGGCGCCGGCGTTGCGCGGCGCGGGGTGGTAGAGGCGCCCGTTCCGCGGGCACACCGCCAACATTCCCGGCTGGAACGGCACCGTCAGCTCGGGGCCGGCGCCGCCGTAGGAGAGCAGGGAATTCCCGCCGGGCCCGGGCAGGATCTGGGTGAAAACCACGGGGACGTCGGCGCAGCGGAGGAAATTGCGCTCGCGGCCGCAGCGCGACACGAAGGGGAAGCGCTCCTGGTAACGCCCGCAGCGGTTCCGCTCCAGGTGCCGGAAAAAGAAGGAAAGGAATCCAACGTCTGGGAGAGAGCGGGGGGAAATTTGGGGAAAATCAGCGCTGGGAGTTTTGGGGGGTGGATTAATGGGGTTTTTTTGGGTGAGTATCGGTTGTTTGGGTGGCTTTTTGCGGTTTTTTAAACGGCTCTTGGCTGGGGTTTTTTTGGGTTTTCGTGGAGAATTTTTTTTGGCGTTTTTGGGGTTTTTTTGGGGTGTTTCTGATCATTCTTGTGACGCTTTTTGGGTTTTTTTGGTCTTATTGGAGGTTTTTCTAGTGTTTTTTTATAGTGGTTTAGTAGGGTTGTTCATAATTTTTTTTTGTGATTTTTTGGCATTTTTTTGAGTTGTTTTGGATGGTTTTTAGCCATTTTTTCGGGGTTTTTGCCATGATCTTTTGGGGTATTATTGGTGGCTTTTCTAGAAATTTTTTTGGTGATTTTTGATATTTTTTTCCAGGTGTTTTGGGTGTTTTTCCATCGGTATTTTGAGATTTCCTTGGAGTTTTTTTTTGTGACATTCTGGAGTCTTTTGTAGGGTTTTGGAGGGTTTTGCCCAGTTTTTTGCGGCTTTTCCAAAGTATTTTTGGGTTTTTTTGGGTTTTTTTAGGGTTTTTCTGGTGGTTTTCATGGAGTTTTTATGGGGTTATTTTGACGTTTTTTTTGAGGTAGTTTTAGTCATTCTTATGAGGGTTTGGGGGTTTTTTCCGGGAATTTTTCAGTCTTATTTGGGTTTTTTTGTGGTTTATTTAATAGTAGTTTTGTAGGGGGTTTGGGTGGTTTTTGGCCTTTTTTTGGGGTGTTCTGGATGTTTTTTTGCCATTTTTTAGCGTTTACGTGGAGATTTTTGGGCTGCTTTTAGGTGTTTTTTTCTGGATTTTTTTTTTGGTGAATTTTGGGGTTTTTTCAGGTTTTTTGCGTGTTTTTTGTGTTTTTTCGTATGGTTTTTTGGGTTTTCTTTGGGGTTTTTCTGGTGTCGTTCTGGGATCTTTTAGGGTTTTTTTTTTTTTTTTGAGGTTTTTGTAGTGGTTTTTGGGGTTTTTCCAAAGTATTTTTTGGGTTTTCTGGAGTTTTTCTGGTGGATTCTTGGTGGTTTTCATGGAATTGTCTTGGTGGTTTTCTGGGGTTTTTTGGGGTTATTTGGAGTGGTTTTTGAGGTAGTTTTGGTCATTCTTATGATGGTTTTGGGTTTTTTTTTGGGGGATTTCCATTCTTATTTGGGGTTTTTCAGGTGGTATTTTATAGTGGTTCAGAAGGATTTTTGGAGGATTTTTTTTGGCAGGTTTTTGGCAGTTTTTTTGGGGTGTTTTGGATGGTTTTTTGCCATTTTTGGGGGTTTCCATGGCCTTTTTTTTTTGGGCTGTTATTGGTGCTTTTTCTGGATTTTTTTGGTGATTTTTGGGTTGTTTTTCAGGTTTTTGGGGTGATTTTTGGGGTTTTTCCATTGGTATTTTGGGGTTACTTTGGGTTTTTTTCGGTGCCATTCTGGAGTCTTTTGAGCATTTTTTTTGAGGTTTTTGTGGTGGTTTTTGGTGTCTTTTTGGTTTTTTTTTTTTTTTTCTGGTGGTTTTTGTAGAGGTTTCTGGGGGTGTTTTTGGGTCTTTTTCGGGTTTTCTGGGTATATTTTTGGTGATTTTTTGGAGGTTTTTTTGGGTTTTCTCAGTGTTTTTGAGGGTTTTTTTAGGTGGCTTTTATGCTGGCTTTTTGGGTTTTTCTGTTGTCTTTTAGAGGACCTTTAGGGGGTTTTCTGTGTTTTTTTCAGGGTATTTTTAGGTGCTTTTTGGGGTTTTTCCAGCGTTTTTTTGGGGTTTTTTGGGGGTTTTTCCAGTGCCGTTCTGGTTTCTTTTGTTTTTTTTTTTTTTTTTGAGGTTTTTGCCGTGGTTTTTGAGGTTTTTCCAAAGTTTTTTTTTTTGGTTTTCTGGAGTTTTTCTGGTGGATTCTTGGTGATTTTCACGGAGGTTTTTTTTGGAGTTATTTGGAGTGTTTTTTGAGGTAGTTTTGGTCATTCTCATGATGGTTTTTGGTTTTTTTGGGGGTTTTTTTCCATTCTTACTTGGGGTTTTTCAGGTAGTTTTTTATAGTGGTTTAGTAGGGTTTTTTGGAGGATTTTTTGTGGGTTTTGGCAGGTTTTTTGGGTGTTTTGGACAGTTTTTTGCCTTTTTTGAAGGATTAAATCCTAATGTAGGCTCAAATCCCAATTAATAACCAAATCCTAATTAATATTCAGCTCCAAATTAACAAGGGGAATAATTAATCAGGTTAATTAGGGCGGTACCTTTGAAGCAGGTGATGAAGTTCTTGACTTTGGTGTCATCCAGGAAAAGCTGCAGAAAAAGCAGGAAAAAAGCCTCAAAAAGGTGGAGTTTTCCCCCCAAAAACTCGGGATTTTTCTCTGGAATGGGTTTGGGATCTGTCCTGGATCCTTTTGGGATCTTTCTAGGGGGATCCAGCTGGGATTTGCCCCGGGATTTTTGGGATTTTTTTTGGATCTGCTCCGAGTTCATGGAAAGGTTTTTCTTGGGATTCCTTTGGAATCTGAGTGAGATTTGGCTGGGATCTGGCCAGGATCCAGCTGGGATTTGTTTGGGATCTATCTGGGTTTAATTCAAGTTTAATCGAGGTTTAATCTGGGTTTAATCTGGAATTATTTTGGGATCTGATCAGGATCCTCCCGGGATTTCTGTGGGATCCACCCTGGGATTTTTGCGGGATCTGCCCAGAATCCAGGCGGGATCCATTGCCCAGAACCCCCTCCCGACCCCCCAGTCCTTATCGATCCCTTATCGAACCCTTATCAGTTCCCCTCACCTGTCCTTGGTGATCTACGTAATAAAAATACTCGCGGATTCCAGGCTCCGGCCGCTGTCCCTGCTGGTACGGGAGCCCCGGGCGCGAGCAGAGCCGCAGCACCGCCCCCACCCTCATCGCGACAGCGAGCGCCGACCCCCGACAGGGCCGGGCCACCTCCCTATCGCGACAGGCGACAGCGACGGCCGCGCCACCGGCGCCACCCGGAAGTGGCCACCTGGGGGGACCGCAATGTGAGAGCACCGCGGGTGGTGCGGCAGTGAAAAGGTTCCGGGGGGAAAGCGGAAATTGAAGGAGAAGGGCCGGGGAGGGGGGGGTCCCGAGGTTATAGAGGAGCCTATAGATCTCCAGATCCTACAGAATCCCTCTAGAGACCCCTCAGAGCTTTTCTATAGGGGCTCAGAGCCATAAAAAGCCTCAGCGACCCCATAAAAAACCCTCTATAGGCTCCTTTAGGGCTGCGCGCCCTCATAGATGCGCCCCCCCCCCCCCCCCCCGGCAGCTTCCCCCCATTTTGCCCTCAGGGCCCTCAGGGTCCCAGAGGCGCCGGGAAAAGCTCCGGGCTGAGGAAAAAAGTTGGAAAATGAGGCGGAAAAGCTCCGGGCTAAAGGGAAAAAGTTGGAAAATGAGGCGGAAAAATCTCGGGCTGAGGTAAAAAGCAGCGGGATGAGGTAGAAAAAGACGTGGGATGGGGGGGGAGAAATCGCGGCATGAGGGGAAAATTGGAACATGAGGGGGGGATACCACAAAATGAGGGGGAAAATG
The DNA here is from genome assembly GCF_037042795.1 of Molothrus aeneus. Lineage (NCBI taxonomy): Eukaryota > Metazoa > Chordata > Aves > Passeriformes > Icteridae > Molothrus > Molothrus aeneus. The sequence goes on along the minus strand of NC_089646.1, from coordinate 152,925,138 downwards.
CCAAAATTGAGGGGGGAAAACACCAGGATGAGGGGAAAACCACTGGGATAAGGGGGGGAAATACCAAAATTAGGTGAAAAAAAAAAGGGGGGGATAAGCAGTGAAATGTGGTAAAACCCCACCAAAATCAGATGAGAAGACACTGGGCTGAGGCAAAAAATATGAAAATGAGATGGAAAATCACTGGGATGAGAGAAACATTACTGGGATAAGGGGAAAATTACCAAAATTATGTAAAAATCTGAGGGGATAAGGGCCAAAACACAAAAATGAGGTGGGAAAATAGAATAAGGCCCAAAATATTAAAATGAAGTTGAAAATGACAAGAATGAGGGGGGAAATATTGGGATAAAGTAAAAAACCTCCAAATTTAGGTGGAAAAAATCAAAATAAGGGAGAAAAACACTGGAATAAGGGGGGGAATGATGGGATGAGGGGGGAAATACAAAAAATGAGCTGGAAAAGCAGCAAAATGAGGCAGAAAACAGAGAAATGAGGTGGGAAATCACTGGGATGAGGGGGAAATTACTGGGATAAGGGGAAAAATACCTAAATTGTGTAGAAATGTGAGGGGATAAGGCCCAAAACACCAAGATTAGGTGGAAAAATATCAAAATGAGGTGGGAAAAAACAAAATAAGGCCAAAAATACCAAAATGAAGTTGAAAAATCACCAGAATGAGGGGGAAAACACTGGGAATAAGGTAAAAAATTCCCCAAATTTAGGTGGAAAAAATCAAAATAAAGGAGAAAAACACTGGAATGAGGGAGGAAATAATGGGATGAGGGGGGAAATAGCAAAATGAGGCAGAAAACAGAGAAATGAGGTGGAAAACCACTGGGATGAGGGGAAAATACCAAAATTATGTAGAAATCTGAGGTGATAAGGGCCAAAACACCAAGATTAGGAGGAAAAACATCAAAATGAGGTGGGAAATAACTGAATAAGACCCAAAATACTAAAAAGAAGTTGAAGACCGGAATAAGGGGGAAAATATTGGGATAAAGTAAAAAAAACCACCCATATTTAGGTGGAAAAAAATCAAAATAAGGGAGAAAAACACCGGAATGAGGGGGAAAATAATGGGATGAGGGGGAAAATAGCAAAATGAGCTGGAAAAGCAGCAAAATGAGGCAGAGAAATGAGGTGGAAAACAACTGGGATGAGGGGGGAAATACAAAAATGAGGCTGAAAACCACCAGGATGAGGGAAAAATACTGGGAAAAAGTGGGAAAATGGTGGGATGAGACAAACCTACTAAAATGAGGTGGAAAAACACCGGTGTAAAGTTAAAAAAAAACAGGAATGAGGTGGAAAAACCACCAAAATAAGGTGAAAAACCACCAAAATGAGGTGGGAATGAAGGAAATAATGGAGGATTCTTGGACTGGGATAAGGATCAGGAGAGATCCCTCAGGAAATTCCATCTGGGAACGACAAACTTGGGATCTGGGATAGGATGAGTTTATTTCCAACAGAATCAGAGCAGGACAACAAGAGCCCAAATCCAACTTTCTCCTCCCCCAATTCCCTCGTTCCCGGCTTTCCCTCAATCCCTCCGGCCATTCCAGGGGAGTTTTCCATGGAGCTCTCCAAGGTGAATCCATCCCACAGCGAGTTTTCCATGGATTTCTCAACTATGGGAATTTTCCATGGATTTCTCAGCTATGGGAGTTTTCCATGGATTTCTCAACCATGGGAGTTTTCCATGGATTTCTCGGCTATGGGGGAGTTTTCCATGGATTTCTCCGTGAATCCATCCCCAGGTAAGTTTTCCATGGATTTCTCCAAGGTGAATCCATCCCACTGCAAGTTTTCCATGGACTTCTCCGTGAATCCATCCCCAGGTAAGGTTTTCATGGATTTCTCCGTGAATCCATCCCCAGGTAAGTTTTCCATGCATTTTCTAACGCAAATCCATCCCACGGCAAGAGTTTTCCATGGATTTCTCCAAGACAATTCCTCATGGATTTTTCCAAGGGGTCAATCCTTGGGGAATATCCTGCTCCAAAGGTTTTATCCTCCATGGGATTCCTCCCACGAATCTGCTCCTTTTTTTCCCGCGGATCTGCAGATCCCTGCCAAGATCCAATTCCAGGATGAGCTTCCCGTCGGATGCGCCGCGGAATTTTTGGGAATTTCCACTCCAGCACCATGGAATCATCTCCAGAGTCGTTTCTTTGCAAAATTCCCGCTCTGGAATTCCATCTGTGCCCGGATTGGTTTCTTCCAGCTTAATTCTTACTCCAGAGGCGTCGCCGCCGTTCCCGACGGGACCAGCTGGACACGGGAGAAGCTTCCGGAAGCGTCCCATGGAATCCAGCCCCGGAGCCTCCTAGGATTTTGGCCATGCAAAGCCAATCCTGATGGAAAAACACCGGGATGGGCTGGAAAAATAATGAAATGAGAGGAAAAATACCGGGATGAGGCGGAAAACTATTGGGATGAGGGGAAAAAACTATCGGGATGGAGAGGAAAAAACTCAAACTGTGGCAGAAAAGCTACAAAATCAGGGAAAAACTTGGGATGGGGAGGAAAAAAAAGCGGGATGAGCTGGAAAAATACTGAGAACAGATGGAAAAGCACCGAAAAAAAGGGGAAAAAAACCAACTGGAATGAGGCGGAAAAGCGCCGGGATGAGGCGGAAAACGCCCGGATTTTGGAAAAAGGAGGCGGCGGCGCTTTTCCACCACGGAGGCTCCGAGCTTTTCCCAAATCACAAGGAGAAGTAGTCCAGGGTTCCGTGGCCGTAGGGGTTGTAAGTCCAGACGAGGTCGGTCCTCCCGGAATTCGCCAGCAGCTGGGAAATCTCCGCCGTGGCTGCCGCCAAACGTTCTCCATCCATGGGCTCCTCGTAAATCCGTCGGGATCCCGGGACGCGGCGCGGCGGCTCCGGCTTGTAGCAATCCACGGGGAAGGGATACACGACCAGGTGGAGGTCGGGCAGCTCCAAGGTTTTCTGGAGCAGATCCTTGAGCGCGGCCGTGGACAGGGAGTTGCCGTAGAGTCCCAGGAAGCGCAGGCGGGAGCAGCGGCGCAGCGTGGGCAGCAGCGCGTCCAGGTGGGAGTCGGCCATGCGGCATTCCATGAGATCCAGGTGCAGCAGCGAGGCCGAGGTTTCCTCCAGGAGCAGCCGCAGAGGCTCCAGGAGGCCTTGGGAGAAGTCGTGGCCGCTCAGGTCCAACCTCTTGAGGGCTGGGGCGTGGAAGCTTTGGGAGAGGAAGGCGAGGTCGGCGGGAACGAGGGAGCAGAAGGCCAATTCCAAGCTTTCCAACGGAGCCTGGAGGTCGCTGGAGGGAGGGAAGAGGGACAGGTGAGGATTTGTTGGGATTCAGGGGGGAAATGTGGGGAAAGGTCTCCAAGAACGTCAAGTTCGACCTCTAAAAATCCTGGGATTTTGGAGTTACGGGATCATGGAGTTATGGAATGGCTGAGGTTGGGAAAGGTCTCCAAGAACATCGAGTTTGACCTCTAAAAATCCTGGGATTTTGGAATGATGGGATCATGGACTTACAGAACGGCTCAGGTTGGGACAGAGCTGCAAGAACATCGAGTCTGACCTCTGGAAATCCTGGGAGTTTGGAGTTACGGGGTCATGGAATCATGGAATTACTCAGGTCAGGAAAGGACTCCAAGACCATCAAGGTCAAGGTTTCAAAATCATGGAATTATGGGATCATGGAGCAATGGAATTCTGGAATGACTGAAGTTGTGGAAAGTTCTCCAAGACCATTGAGTTTGACCTCTAAAAATCCTGGGATCTTGGAATGATGGGATCATGGAGTTATGGAATGGCTGAGGTTGGGAAATGTCTTCAAGAACATCAAGCTCCAGGTTTGAGAATCATGGAATTATGGGATCACGGGGTCATGGAATTGTGGAATCAAATCGTGGAATTATGGAATGACTCAGGTTAGGAAAGGACTGCAACACCATCAGGGTTGACATCTGAGGATCATGGAATCATGGAATTATGGAATGACTGAGGTTGGGGAAAACCTCCAAGACCATCAGGTTCAAGGTTTGAGAATCATGGAATTATGGGATCACGGGGTCATGGACTTATGGAATGGCAGAGGTTGGGAAAGGTCTCCAAGAACATCAAGTTTGACTCCTGAAAATCCTGGGATTGTGCAATTATGGGGTCATGGAATTATGGAATGACTCAGGTTGGGAAAGGACTCCAACACCATCAGGTTTGACATCTGAGGATCATGGGATCATGGAGTTATGGAATTATGGATCCATAAGATTATGGGGTCAGGCATTTGCATGTTCATGGAATCGTGGAGTTATGGAATGGCTGAGGTTGGGGAAAACCTCCAGGACCATCAACTTCAAGCTTTGAAATTCATGGAATTATGGAATGATGGGATCATGGAGTTCTGGGATCATGGGATCTGTGATCATAATTCATGGAATTGTGGAATTAACGGGGATTACGGAATGCTGGGATCCCAGAGTTCTGCGGCCATGGAGAGACTCTTTGGGAGAGGAAGGCGAGGTCGGCGGGAACGAGGGAGCAGAAGGCCAATTCCAAGCTTTCCAACGGAGCCTGGAGGTCGCTGGAGGGAGGGAAGAGGGACAGGTGAGGATTTGTTGGGATTCAGGGGGGAAATGTGGGGAAAGGTCTCCAAGAACGTCGAGTTTGACCTCTAAAAATCCTGGGATTTTGGAGTTACGGGATCATGGAGTTATGGAATGGCTGAGGTTGGGAAAGGTCTCCAAGAACATCGAGTTTGACCTCTGAAAATCCTGGGATTTTGGAGTTACGGGATCATGGAGTTATGGAATGGCTGAGGTTGGGAAAGGTCTCCAAGAACATCGAGTTTGACCTCTGAAAATCCTGGGATCTTGGAATGATGGGATAATGGCATCATGGAATGGCTGAGGTTGGGGAAGGTCTTCAAGAACATCAAGCTCCAGGTGTGAGGATCATGGAATTAAGGGATCATGGGGTCATGGAATTGTGGAATCAAATAATGGAATTATGGAATGACTCAGGTTGGGAAAGGACTGCAACACCATCAGGTTTGACATCTGAGGATCATGGGATCATGGAGTTATGGAATGGCTGAGGTTGGGGAAAACCTCCAAGACCATCAAGTTCAAGGTTTGAGGATTATGGAATTATGGGATCACAGAGCCATGGAATTATGGAATGACTGAAGTTGGGAAAGATCTCCAAGAACATCAAGTTTGACCTCTGAAATCCTGGGATTTTGGAATGATGGGATCATGGAGTTACAGAATGGCTGAGGCTGGGAAAGGTTTCCAAGAACATCAAGGTCAAGGTTTGAGAATCTTGGAATTATGGGATCATGAGGTCACGGAATTGTGGAATCAAATAATGGAATTATGGAATGGCTGAGGTTGGGAAAGAGCTCCAAGGACATCAAGTTAGACCTCTGAAAATCCTGGGATTTTGGAATGATGGGATCATGGAATTATGGAATTACTTGGGTCGGGAAAGGTGTTCAACACCATCATCTTTGACATTTGAGGATCGTGGGAGTTATGGAATTATGGAATGGCTGAGATTGGGGAAAATCTCCAAGACCATCAAGTTGTACCTTTGAGAATCATGGAATTATGGGGTCATGGAGCCAGGGAATTGTGGAATTGTGGAGTTATGGGATCTTGGGATCATGGAGTTATGGAATTAGGCAATCATGGGATATTGGGATTCTGGGATCAGGGAGTCATGAACTTATGGGATCATGGAGTTATGAGGTCATGGAGCCATTGAAGTTGGAAAAGACTTCCAGATCATCAAGTCCAACCTTTTGGAATTCTGGAAACAAGGAATTATGGGATCATGGAGTCAGGAAATCATAGAGTTATGGGATCATGGAGTCATGGACTATTGGGATAATGGGATCATGGGAACCTGGGATCATCAAATTGAAAAAGATCTCCAAGACCATCGAGCCCGAACCTTGGGAATTGTGGACCAAGGAATCATGGGACCATGAAATTATGGGATGACGGAATCATTGAGTTGTAAACTGTTGGGACAGCAGAATCACGGCATCATGGGAACATTGGGATAAAGGATTCCTGAAATCAATGGATCATTCACATTGGAAAAGATGCTCAAGACCATCAAGCCCAACCTTTGGGCATCTTAGAATTAAGAAATTATGGGATCTTGGAATTATGGGATGATGGAATTGTTGAGTCATAAACTGTTAGGGACAACAGGATATTGGAATCATGGAAACATTGGGATAATGAAATCCCAGAGTCATGGGATCACTCAGGTTGGGAAAGGCCATTGAGCCCAACCTTTGAGACTCCTGGAATTATGGGATCATGAAATTCTGGGATAATAGAATTGCTGAGTCATAAACTATTAGGATAACAGAACCATGGGACCTTGTGAATGTTGGGATAATGGAATCCTGGAATCTTGGGGCTCAGATTGGAGAAGACTTTCAAGATCGTCAAGTTCAGCCTCTGAGAATCCTGGGATCATGGAATTTATGGGATCATGGAATCACTGAGTCATGAATTATCGGGATAACACAATCATGGGAACGTGGGAACACTAGGATAATGAAACCACGTAATCAAGAGATCATTAAGATTGGAGAAGACCTCCAAGACCATCGAGACCAACCTTTGGGAATCCTGGAACCAAGGAATTCTGGGATCTTGGAATGATGGGACAATGGAATCACTGAGTCACGAACTATTGGGATAAGGGAATCATGGGAACATGGGGATAATGAAATCCTGGAACCACGGGATCACTCAGGCTGGAAAAGACCCCTGGGACCCCCAACCCTTGGGAATCCCCCGGGAGCGCGGGAAGGGCCCGGCCAGGCCCCGCTGCGCCGGGAGCTCACCAGAGGATCTGGCGCAGATTCCCGGAGAGCCGGGAGGATCCCAGGTTGAGCTCGCGGAGGCTGGGCAGCATTCCCAGCTGCCCGGCCAGGCAGCGGATCCCGATGGCCGATTCCGGCGTGGGGCGCCGCACGTCCACGTTGCTGTACTGGAGCTTGAGGCTGCGCAGCTCCGGGAAGCGCGAGAGGTGGGGCAGGATCACCGAGAGCCCGGTCAATCCCAAATTCCGGAAGCGCAGATCCACCCTCCGCACGCAGGAGGGATCCAGAGTTTCCAGCAGGCTGACGATTCCGGCCAGGGAGAGCTTTTCCGCTTGGAACTCGCGGCACTTGAGGCGCAGCGGGCCGGCAGCTCCGGTCTGGAGCGCGTCGCGCAGGATCCCGTAGGACGTTCCGTTGACGAACAGGTCGGCGTGGACGTCCACGCCCGGGGGCTGCGGAGCGGCCGCGGCCGTGGCGGCTCCGGAGCGGCCTTTGTGCCGCTTGGATCCGCGCCGCTGGAATTCCCGCTGGTGCTTGGACACCTCCACGCAAGCCTTGGCCAAAGCCACCGTGCCCGACCAGACGCTCATCCCGTCCGGAGCGCGGCCGGCCGGATCGTCCGGAACTCCCGTCACGTCCAGCACGCGTAGGCGGCACCCGCTGGGAAAAAAACGGAACAAACCATCAAAAACAGGGAGGAAACCATCAAAAACAGGGAGGAAACCATCAAAAACAGGGAGGAACTATCAAAAATGGGAAGGAACCATCCGAAACAGGAAAAAACCATCAAAAATGGGAGAAAACCGTGAATAATGGGAGGAAACCATCAAAATTGGAAAGGAACCATCAAAAATGTGAACCATCAAGAACAAGGAGAAACCATCAAAAACACGAAGGAACCATCAAAACCAGGAGGAAACCATCAAAAAAGGGAAGGAGCCATCAAACAGGAAGAAACTATGGAAAACAGGAAAGAACAATCAAAAATGGGAAGGAACCATCAAAAACGTGAGGAAACCGTCAGTGGGAAGAAGCCCTCAAAAACGGGAACCATCAAAAACGGGAGGAAACCATCAAATACAAGAAGGAACAATTAAAAAGATCAAAAATGGGAGGGACCCATCAAAACAGAAGGGAGCTATCAAAAATGGGAGGAAACCATCAAAAACAGGAGGAAACCATGAAAAATGGGAAGGAACCATTAAAAATCAGAAGAATCCATCAAAAATGGGAGGAAACCATCAAAACCAAGAAGAAACCATCGAAACCAAGCAGGAACCCCCAAAAGCGATGGGGGCACCGCAGGAATGGAGGTGCCCCCATCCCCACGCTCCCCAGAACCCACCTGGCGTCGTGTCCGGGCTCCTCCAGCTGCCGCCGCAGCTGCGCCACCACGGAAAAAAAACCATCAAAACCAGGAAGTAATCAACAGGGAAGGAACCATCAAAAATGAGGAGGAAACATCAAAAATGAGGAAGAATTATCAAAACCAGTAACCATCAAATACAAGAAAGAACCATCAAATACAAGAAGGAAACCATCAAAATCAAAAAGAAACCATGAAAAACTGGAGGGAGAAAGAAGCCATCAAAAACGGGATGGAACTGTTAAGGAACCATCTAAAGTGGCAAGAAAGCATCAAAAATGGGCAAGAACCATCAAAAATGGGCAGGAACCATCAAAAATGGAGAGAAACCATCAAAAATGGGAAGGAACCGTCAAGGTAGGAGTCATCTAAAATGGGAAGGAACTATCAAAAACGGGAAAGAACCATCAAATACGGCAAGAAACCATGAAAAACAGGAGGAAAACATCAAAAACTGGAAGGAATTATCAAAAATGGGAAAGAACCATCAAAAACAGGAGGAAACCATCAACAACAGGAGGGAACTATCAAAAATGGGAAGGAACCATCAAAAACGGTAAGAAACGATCAAAAACAGGAGGGAACCATCAAAACCTGGGAAGGAACCATCAAAAACTGGAAGGAACTATCAAAAATGGCAAGAAACCATCAAAACATGGGAAGGAACCATCAAAAACGGGATGGGACTGTCAAGGAAAGAACCATCTAAAGTGGCAAGGAACCATCAGAAATGGGAAAGAACCATCAAAACCAGCAAGGAACCATCAAAACCAGGAAGGAACCATCAAAAACAGGAGGAAACCATCAAAACCAAGAAGAAACCATCAAAAATGGGAAGGAACTGTCAAGGTAGGAGTCATCTAAAATGGGAAGGAACTATCAAAAACGGGAAAGAACCATCAAATACGGCAAGAAACCATGAAAAACAGGAGGAAACCATCAAAAACTGGAAGGAACTATCAAAAATGGGAAAGAACCATCAAAAACAGGAGGAAACCATCAACAACAGGAGGGAACTATCAAAAATGGGAAGGAACCATCAAAAACGGTAAGAAACGATCAAAAACAGGAGGGAACCATCAAAACCTGGGAAGGAACCATCAAAAACTGGAAGGAACTATCAAAAATGGCAAGAAACCATCAAAACATGGGAAGGAACCATCAAAAACGGGATGGGACTGTCAAGGAAAGAACCATCTAAAGTGGCAAGGAACCATCAGAAATGGGAAAGAACCATCAAAACCAGCAAGGAACCATCAAAACCAGGAAGGAACCATCAAAAACAGGAGGAAACCATCAAAACCAAGAAGAAACCATCAAAAATGGGAAGGAACTGTCAAGGTAGGAGTCATCTAAAATGGGAAGGAACTATCAAAAACGGGAAAGAACCATCAAATACGGCAAGAAACCATGAAAAACAGGAGGAAACCATCAAAAACTGGAAGGAACTATCAAAAATGGGAAAGAACCATCAAAAACAGGAGGAAACCATCAACAACAGGAGGGAACTATCAAAAATGGGAAGGAACCATCAAAAACGGTAAGAAACGATCAAAAACAGGAGGGAACCATCAAAACCTGGGAAGGAACCATCAAAAACTGGAAGGAACTATCAAAAATGGCAAGAAACCATCAAAACATGGGAAGGAACCATCAAAAACGGGATGGGACTGTCAAGGAAAGAACCATCTAAAGTGGCAAGGAACCATCAGAAATGGGAAAGAACCATCAAAACCAGCAAGGAACCATCAAAACCAGGAAGGAACCATCAAAAACAGGAGGAAACCATCAAAACCAAGAAGAAACCATCAAAAATGGGAAGGAACCGTCAAGGTAGGAGTCATCTAAAATGGGAAGGAACTATCAAAAACGGGAAAGAACCATCAAATACGGCAAGAAACCATGAAAAACAGGAGGAAACCATCAAAAACTGGAAGGAACTATCAAAAGCAAAACAGAACCATGAAAAACTGGCGGAAACCATCAAAAAAGGGAAGGAACCATTAAAAACAGGATGGAACCATCAAGGAAGGAACCATCTAAAGTGGCAAGGAACCATCAAAAACTGGAAGGAACCATCAAAAATGGGAAGGAACCATCAAAAACTGGAAGGAACCATCAAAAATGGGAAGGAACCATCAAAAACTGGAAGGAACCATCAAAAATGGGAAGGAACCATCAACAACAGGAAGGAACCATGAAAAACAGGAAGGAACCATGAAAAACTGGAAGGAACCATCAAATATGGCAAGGAACCATCAACAACAGGAGGGAACCATCAAAAACGGCAAGAAACCATGAAAAACAGGAGGAAATCATCAAAAACTGGAAGGAACTATCAAAAATGGGAAGGAACCATTAAAAACAGGATGGAACCATCAAGCAAGGAACCATCAAAAACAAAAATGGGAAGGAACCATCAAAACCAAGAAGGAAACCATCGAAACCAAGCAGGAACCCCCAAGAGCGATGGAGGCGCCGCAGGAACGGAGGCGCCCCCATCCCCACGCGCCCCAGGACCCACCTGGCGTCGTGTCCGGGCTCCTCCAGCTGCCGCCGCAGCTGCGCCACCACGGCCAGGATGACGGCCTGGACGCAGAGCTTGCAGGGATGGTCCCGCAGCAGCTCCCGGCGCCCCACCAGCCGCTGGAAGTTGAGCACCGGGAAAGGCCAAGCGGCCACCAAATCCCGCAGCACCAGGGGCCTCCCGTCCAGGAACGCCGCTTGGAAGAGGATGGGGTAGAGGTGGGCGGGCAGGGCGGGCAGGAGGACGGGCAGCGGGTGCTGCGCCACCATGCGGCGGGCGCAGAGGAAGAGGAGGGAATCCGAGTATCCCGGCGGGAGCTGGCGCTTGGGGATGCACGGCGGGATCTGCGTGGAGGAGCGGCTGCGCGACGGAGCCATGGCGGCGGCGGCGGCGATTCGGGGCCGGGAACGTTCCGGAATTCCCGGGGGGGGTTTCCCGTCGTCCGTCGCCGCCCGAAAGCTGTGGGAGAAATGGGGGTGGGGGATGGGAGGGAAAGGGGGTTCGGGGGGAGGGGTCAGCGGAGGGTTCCTAAAAATGGGGGCTGGGAGTGTCCCCAAGGGAGGCGCGCCCAGGAATCCCCCAAAGCTGTCCAGGGACCCCAAAACTGGTTTGGGGAACCCTAAAACAGTCCAGGGACCCCAAAACCGGTTTGGGGAGCCCTAAACCAGTACAGAAACCCCTAAACCAATCCAGGGATCCTAAAACCAGTCCAGGGACCTCAAAACCAGTCCAGGGACCCCAAAACCATTCCACGAATCCCTAAACCAGTCCAAGGATCCCCCAAGCCCAGCCCAGGGACCCCCAAACCAGTCCAGGGATCCCCTAAACCAGTTCAGGGATCCCAAAACCACTCTAGGAACCCCCAAACCAGTCCAGCCACCCCAAACCAGTCCAGGGACCCCAAAACCAGCCCAGAAACTCCAAACCCAGTCCAGGGGTCCCCTAAACCAGTTGAGGGACCCCAAAACCAGTCAAGGGACTCTAAACCAGTCCAGGGACCCCAAACTCGGCCCAGGGACCCCTAAACCAAACCGAAGACCCCAAACCAGTCCAGAGATCCCCAAAAACAGTTCAGGGACCTCAAACAAGTCCAGGGACCCCGAACTCAGCCCAGATACCCCCAAACCAGTCCAGTGACCCCAAAACCACTCCAGAAACCCCTAAACCACTCCAGGATCCCCCAAACCAGCCCAGGAACCCCAAACCCAGTCCAAGGAGACCCAAACCACTCCAGGGTCCCCAAACCCACTCTAGGGACCCCCAAACCCATCCAGGACCCCCTAAGTCACTCCAGGGACCCCCAAACCCAGCCCAAGGATCCCCCAAACCAGTCCAGAGACCCCAAAACCACTCCAGACACGCCACAAACCAGTCCAGGGACCCTAAAGCAGTCCAATGACCCCAAAACCAGTTTGGGGATCCCAAAACCAGTCCAGAAACCCCTAATCCAGTCCAGGGATCCCCAAACCTGGCCCAGGGACCCCAAAAACCAGTCCAGGGATTCCCAAAACCAGTTTGGGGACCCCGCAACCAGTCCAGATACACCCCAAAACCAATCCAAGGACCCAAAACCAGTTTGAGGACCCCAAAACCAGTTTGAGGACCTCCTAACCTGTCTGGGGACCCCAAACTGGTCCAGAGATCCCCTAAACCAGTCTAGGGACCTCAAAATTGGTTTGGGCACCCCTAAACCAGTCCAGAAACCCCGAAATCAATCCAGGGATCCCCAAACCCAGCCCAGGGCCCCCTAAAAAGCCAGTTCAGGGATCCCCAAAACCAGTGCAGGACCCCCTAAACCACTCTAGGAACCCCAAACCTGTCCAGAAACCCCAAACCAGTCCAGGATCCCCAAACCCAGCCCAGGGCCCCCTAAACCACTTTAGGGATCCCCCCCAAACCAGTCCAGGATCCCCTAAACCACTCCAGGAACCCCAAACCAGCCCAGTGACCTCTAAACCCGTCCAGAGACCCCAAAACCAGTTCAGGGACCCCAAACCACTCCAGGACCCCCTAAACCACTCCAGGGATTCCAAAACCAGTCCAGGATCCCCTAAACTACTCCAAGGACCCCGAAACCACCCCAGGGACCCCAAACCAGTCCAGGGATCCTAAAACCAGTCCAGGACTCCCTAAACCACTCCAGGGACCCCAAAACCAGTTTGATGACCCTAAAACTAATCCAGAAACCCCTAAACCAGTCCAGGCACCCCAAAACCAGTTCAGGAACCCCCCCAAATCCCCCCAGATGAACCCCAGGACCCCCAAACCTTTCACGGACCTCCCCAACTCCCCCTAACCCAGCCCAGGGACCCCACCCCGCCCCCCCAAAACCCACCCCAGGGATCCCCTAAAACCAGACCGAAGAACCCCAAAACCAAACCCCCTCCTTTGGAGAACCCCTAAAATTCCCTCAAGGTCCCCGCGGGATCCCCAATCCAGCCCGTCCCACCCACAGGGTCCTTCCCATCCTTCCCAGCCCAGCCCGGGACCCCTCCCCAGCCCCCCTGAATCCCCCCAAGGAGCGCCCCCAGACCCCCCTAAACTCCCACAGGGTCCCCCCAATCTCCTGAGGCCCCCTCGGGACCCCCCGAACCCCCAAACCCGCCCCGGCGCCCCCCCCAACATGGCGTCCCCCACTCACCGCCTGCCCGCAGCCCCCGCCCGCCCCTGCCCGTACGGAAGCTCCACCTCCGGGTCTGCGCGCTGCGTCCGCCAATCAGCGAGCGAGATCCACCTTAGGGGCGGAGCATCGTGCTGTTATTGGCTCCTTCAGATGTCTGTCAAAGTTTATCCTAGCGTCTAATTGGTTGTTGGTGTGTGGGCGGGCGCTTCGCGAAGCTTTGATGTTCATTGGCTCGTTTTGCTGTCAATCACTAATCTCTGCCTTCCCATTGGCTAGCGCTCTGCAGGAGCGGGATGTTCGCTCTGAGGCGGCCCCAGTTTCCCCCCCGATCCCGGTCCCGATCCCCGATCCCGCGGCCACGGAGCGGCACAGGGAGCTGCGGCCGCTGCCGAAGCTCTGGTAACCGGAATTCCTGCGGGAACAGCGGCGCAGACCCAGCCCGGTCCTCCTGAGGGCCCGCGGCGTGAGGGGAGAATTCCTGAGGGGAACCCCGGGAATTGCTGTGGGAGGGGTTGGTGTGGGGGTCCATGGGGTGGTTTTGGGGCGCTCTGCGGTGGTTTTGGGGATCCCGGAGAAGTTTCTGGGGTGATTTTGGGGCGCTGGGCAGGGGGAGGCTCCCTGGGCTGGTTTGGGGGGTCCCTGGGTTTGTTTTGAAGTGCTCTGCGATGGTTTTGGGAATCCTGGGGAAGTTCCTGGGGTGATTTTTGGGCGCTGGGGTGGAGGAGGCACCCTGGGCTGGTTTGGGGGTCCTTGGGGTGGTTTTGGGGGGCTCTGTGATGGTTTTGGGGCTCCCGGGGAAGTTCCTGGGGTGGTTTTGGGGCGCTGGGCAGGGGGAAGCTCCCTGGGCTCGTTTGGGGTTCCCTGTGGGATTTTAGGGGGTGCCCTGCAATGGGAGGAGCCTTTTGAGGCTGTCCCCTATAGATTCCCCCATAAAAAGCCCCCACTGGCCCTGCCGATCATAAAAACACCCGCGGCTTCTTTGTCGCGATGGCCACGCCCTGTCGCGACAGCGGCAACCGGAAGTAGCAGGATGGGGGGATCGGAATGCGGGGAGCACCTTCGAGGTTGGTGCGGCAATAAAAATGCTCCGGGTGGAACCGGCAGCGGGGGGACCGGAGGACCGCGACCCTGGGGACACTTGGGGACAGACAGAATCCCAAATTCCCAACTCCCATCCCAAATTCCCGCCTTTCTCCCGCTCCAAAAGGCACCAGGAACCAGCAGCGCTTTCCATACGGAGCTTTATTCACACGCGAGGAGGGGCCGGAGCCCCCCCAAATACAGAATTCGGCGGCCCCTTTTTGGGGGGACCCCAAAAATCCAACCCCCACCCCCCCCCCTCTGAGACTGGGGGGGGGGGGAAGAGGGGAGGAAAATTCCCGAAGGAATTCCCGAGGGAATTCACGGGATCGGGGGAATCCTGGGAAAACCCTGGGGGAGGGAGCAAGGGCCGGGTCCGTCCCTTAAATTCGGATTTTTTTTTTTCCAGTCGTTTTTTATTTTTTTATTTTTAATAATAATAAATAAAAACCTCGAGGCTTAAAAAAAAAAAAAAAAAAAGAAACCCCCAAAAAAACCCGCCGGGAAAAAAAAAAGGAGGAGGGGAAAATGATTTAAAAATTAATGAGTGAGCCCCAGGGATTAATTAAGAATTAATTAAAACTTAATTAAGCCAAGGAAAAGGGGGGGGTCCCCTGGCAGTGAGCAGAGTTGGGAGGTAGCGCTGGGTTGGCCCCACCCCCCCCCAGTTTGGGGACACCCCACACCTTAATTTGGGGACCCCCCCTCCCCACTTTGGGGACATCACCCATGGGACCCCCATTTTTGGGACCATCCCCATTTTGGGGACCCCCTTTATGAGACCCTTTATTTTGGGGACCTTCTCCACCTTGGTGACTCCACCATTTTGGGGACCTCCCACCCATGGGACCCCCCCCCCATAGGATCCCCCCATTTTGGGGACCTTCTCCACTTTGGGGACCCCCCCATTTTGGGGACTATCTCCATTTTGGGGACCCCTTCCATGAGACCCCCCCCCCATTTAGGTGACCCCATCCCCATCTTGGTAACGCCCCCCATTTTGGGGACCTCCCACCCATGGAACCCCCCCATTTTGGGGACTGTCCCCACCTTGGTGACCTCTTCATTTTGGGGACTTTCTCCATTTTGGGGACCCTTCAGGTCTTGGGGACC
The DNA here is from genome assembly GCF_037042795.1 of Molothrus aeneus. NCBI lineage: Eukaryota > Metazoa > Chordata > Aves > Passeriformes > Icteridae > Molothrus > Molothrus aeneus. The sequence goes on along the minus strand of NC_089646.1, from coordinate 152,909,599 downwards.
CTCCTGTTTTGGGGACCTTCTCCACCGTCTATGAGACCCCCCCCCCATTTTGGGGACTGTGTCCACCTTGGTGACCCCCACATTTTGGGGGCTTCCCACCCATGGGGCCCTCATGGGACCCCCCATTTTGAGGACCATCCCCATTTTGGGGACCCTTCAGGCCTTGGGGACCTCCCATTTTGGGGACTGTCCCCATTTTGGGGACCCCCTCCATGGGACCTCCTCCATTTTGGGGACCCCCCAAGGTTTGGGGACCTTCTCAACTTTGGGGACCCCTGCAGGCCTTGGCAGCCATTTTGGGACCCCCCCATTTTGGGGACCTCCCACCCATGGGACCCTCATGGGATCCCCCCATTTTGGGGACCATCCCTGTTTTGGGAACCCCTCCCTGCCTTGGGGACCATCCCAGGATCTTGGGGATCCCCCCACTGTGGGGACCTCTCCATTTTGGGGACCTGATGGACATTGGGGTCACCAAGGTGGGACCTGGAGAGGATTTGGGGTCACCAGGGTGGGACCTGCTGGAGGTTGGGGGCCACCAAGGTGGGACCTGGGGATCTGGAGTCATCAAGGTGGAAGCTGGAGAAGATTGAGGGGCACCAAGGTGGGACCTGGAGAAGATTTGGGGTCACCAAGGTGGGACCTGGAGAAGGTTTGGGGTCGCCACGGTGGGACCTGGTGGAGACTGGGGGGTCCATCAGGGTGGGACATGGAGGACCTGGAGGAGATTTGGGGTCACCAAGGCTGGTCCTGGAAGTGGTGGGGGGACCAAGGTGGCACCTGCTGGAAGCTGGGGGTCACCAAGGTGGGACCTGGAGATCTGGGGGCACCAAGGTGGGACCTGGAGATCTGGGGGCACCAAGGTGGGTTCTGCTGGAGGTTGGGGGTCACCAAGGTGGGACCTGGTGGAGATTGGGGGTCACCAAGGTGGGACCTGAAGGATCTGAAGAAGATTGAGGGGCACCAAGGTGGGTCCTGCTGGACATTGGGGGTCACCAAGGTGGGACCTGGAAGAGGTGGGGTCACCGAGGTGGGACCCGGTGGAGATTGAGGGGTCCATCAGGGTGGGACGTGGAGGAGCTGGAGGAGATTTGGGAGCACCAAGGTGGGACTTGGAAGTGGTGGGGGCACCAAGGGGGTCCTGTTGGAACCTGGGGGTCACCAAGGTGGGTCCTGGAGATCTGGGGTCACCAAGGTGGGACCTGGAGAAGATTTGGGATCACCAGGTTGGGACCTGAAGGATCTGAAGAAGATTGAGGGGCACCAAGGTGGGTCCTGCTGGAAGTTGGGGGTCACCAAGGTTGAGCCTGGAGATCGGGGGTCACCAAGGTTGAACCTGGAGATCTGGGGTCACCAAGGTGGGACCTGGTGGAGATTTGGGGTCACCAAGGTGGGACCTGGAAGAGGTGGGGTCCATCAGGGTGGGACGTGGAGGACCTGGTGGAGATTTGGGAGCACCAAAGTGAGGCCTGGAAGTGGTGGGGGCACCAAGGGGGTCCTGCTGGAGGTTGGGAGTCACCAAGGTGGGACCTGAAGAAAATTTGGGGTCACCAAGGTGGGATCTGGAGGAGGTCTGAGGTCATCAAGGTGGGACCTGCTGGAGATTGGGGGTCACCAAGGTGGGACCTGGAGGTTTGGGGTCACCTGGAGAAGATTTGGGGACACCAAGGTGGGACCTACTGGACATTGGGGGTCACCAAGGTGGGACCTGGAAGAGGTTGGGGTGCATCAGGGTGGGACGTGGAGGAGCTGGAAGAGATTTGGGAGCACCAAGGTGGGGCCTGGAATTGGTGGGGTCACCACGGTGGGACCTGATGGACATTGGGGGGTCCATCAGGGTGGGATGTGGAGGAACCGAAGGGGATTTGGGAGCACCAAGGTGGGACCTGGTGGAGATCTGAGGTAACCAAGGTGGAACCTGGAGATCTGGGGTCACCAAGGTGGGTTCTGCTGGAGGTTGGGAGTCACCAAAGTGGGACCTGGAGAAGATTTGGGATCACCAAATTGGGACCTGAAGGATCTGAAGAAGATTGAGGGGCACCAAGGTGGGTCCTGCTGGAAGGTGTCCAAGGTTGAACCTGGAGGAGATTTGGGGTCACCAAGGTGGGACCTGGTGGAGACAGGGGGGGTCCATCAGGGTGGGAGATGGAGAACCTGGAGGAGATTTGGGAGCACCAAGGTGGGACCTGGGGGTGGTGGGGGCACCAAGGTGGGTCCTCCTGGAGATCTGGGGGGACCTGGAGGGGTTTGGGGGGTGCTCGGGTGGGATCTGGAGCAGATGATGGTGCCCAGATGGGTTGGGCAGGACCATATGGAGATCTGGGGGCACCAGGGTTGGACCTGGGGGACCTGGAGGAGATGGGGGCCACCAAGGTGGGTCCAGGAGGAGATCAAGGACACCAAGATGGTTCCTGGAGGACACTGGGGACACTGAGGTGGGATGGACAGGACCAGGTGGAGACGGGTGCCCAGGTGGGTTCTGGAGGAGATGATGGACACCAGGATGGGTCCAGCAGGAGCAGGAGGAGATGATGGACACCAAGATGGCTCCAGGAGTTGATGGTGGACCTCAAGATGGGTTCAGGGGGACCATGAGGAGATGCTGGACCCCAAAATGGCTCCAGGAGGACCATGAGGAGATGATGAAACCCCAAGATGGCTCCAGGAGTTGGTGGTGGACACCAGGATGAGTTCAGATGGACCAGGAGGAGATGCTGCACCCCAAGATTGGTCCAAGAGTTGGATGGATCCCAAGATGGGTTCTGGAGGCCCAGGAGGAGATGATGGACCCCAAAATGGCTCCAGGAGTTGATGGTGGACACCAGGATGGCTCCAGGAGTTGGAGATGGACCCCAAGATGGGCCCAGAAGAACCAGGAGGAGATGGTGGACCCCAAGATGGCTCCAGGAATTGGTGGTGGACACCAGGATGGGTTCAGAAGGACCAGGAGGAGATGCTGGACCCCAAAATGGCTCCAGGAGTTGATGGTGGACCCCAAAATGGCTTCAGGAGTTGGTGATGGATCCCAAGATGGGTTCAGGAGGACCAGGAGGAGATGCTGGACCCCAAGATGGCTCCAGGAGTTGATGGTGGACCCCAAAATGGCTTCAGGAGTTGGTGATGGACCCCAAGATGGGTTCAGGAGGACCAGGAGTTGATGGTGGACACCAGGATGGGCCCAGGAGGACCAGGAGAAGATGATGGACCCCAAAATAGCTCCAGGAGGAGATGGTGGACACCAATATGGGCCCAGAAGAACCAGGAGCAGATGGGAGGTCCTGGGACAGGTCCAACAGGGCTGGCCAGACCCAGTGGGTTCCAGGACAGGTCCTGGTGGTACCAACGTGTGTGGGACAGGATGGACACGGTGACACATGGGGACATCCAGCCCACCCAGCTCTTCCAGGATGGACAATCGGCCACCACGACCCACCCTGGGCCACCAGTCCCATGAGGACCTCCCAGGTCTCCTCCCTGTGGGGGACAATTGTCACTGTAGGTCCCCTGGTGTCCATGTGTCCTTCTCAACCCCATGGAGACCCCCCCAGGGCCAGGATGTTCCTCGTGACTCCCCCAGCGAAGAACCAGGCAGTGACACAGCCAGAAGGTTGGGATGGACCTCAAGGACTTCTCCTTGTCTGGGTGGGAAAAGATGGAGACAATCCCTGGATGCTCTCCATCCATGAGGTCCAGCTGCAGATGGAGCTCACCACATGGCGAGGGTGGAGAAGCTCATGGATCTCCTGCTCCTTGGTGGAGATGGAGCTCCCCACATGGACCTCCAGGTTCTTGGTGGAGATGGAGCTCACCATGTGATGGAGAACCTCACGGACCTCCAGGTTCTTGGTGGAGATGGAGCTCCCCACGTGGTGGAGCTGGAGAACCTCACAGACCTCCTGTTTCTTGGTGGAGATGGAACTCACCACGTGCTGCAGAACCTCATGGACTTCTGGGTTCTTGGTGGAGATGGAGCTCCCCACATGAACCTCCAGATTCTTGGTGGAGATGGAGCTCACCACGTGGTGGAGAACCTCACAGACCTCTACGTTCTTCGTGGAGATGGAGCTCCCCACATGGTGAAGAACTGCATGGACCTCCTGCTTCTTGGTGCAGATGGAGCTCACCACATGGACCTCCAGGTTCTTGGTGGAGATGGAGCTCACCACAGGGTGAAGAACCTCACAGACCTCCAGGTTCTTGGTGGAGATGGAGCTCACCACATGGTGAAGAACCTCATGGACCTCCTGGTTCTTGGTGGAGATGGAGCTCCCCACACAGACCTCCAGGCTCTTGATGGAGATGGAGCTCACCACATGGTGAAGAACCTCACGGACCTCCTGTTTTTTGGTGGAGATGGAGCTCACCACATGATGGAGAACCTCATGGACCTCCTGTTTCCTGGTGGAGACAGGTGCCACCACCACCTGGGGACTGTGACCCTGGGAGGGGACCGGGCGGCGGGGTGGGGATGGCGCGGTGGCGGCCGCTATAGGACGCCCTCCATGAAGCTGGTGTCCAGGTGCTGGATGAGGACACGGATGAAGGACATCTCCTTGCGCGTGTTCTCGAAGATGATCCGCGGGTCGTCCGACTGGCAGCGCAGGCAGTTGGGGGCCATCACCATGGCCAGGTTGTTGACGTCCATCTTGGTCACCGCCACGTTGGCCGGCTGCACGAAGACCTGCGGGCGGTGGGAGGAGAAAAGTGGAGGTCAAGGGGTTGATGGGAGAGGGGTGGAAGGACCATGTGGAATTGGCTCTTCACCACCTGGTGACCCCAGGGAACCCAAAAGCACCTCAAGAGAAGGAAGCTGGTGGGTCACCAGGAGGCCATGAACACCTGGAGGTGATGGGACTGGTGGGAGAGGGGTGGAAGGACCACATGGACCTCCTGGTTCTTGAGGGAGATGGGGGTCACCATGTGGTGACCTTGGAGAACCCAAAACCCCCTCAAGACAAGGAACCAGGAGGTCACCAGGAGCACCAACTCATGGAATTGGAGGAGAAAGATGGAGAAGATGGGATTGGTGGAACTCCCAGTTCTTGGCCACCACATGGTGACCTTGGAGAACCAAAAGCCACCTCAGGAGAAGGAACCAGGAGGGTGACCAGAAGGCCATGAACACCTGGAGGTGATGGGACTGGTGGGAGATGGGTGGAAGCACCACATGGACCTCCTGGTTCTTGAGGGAGATGGGGGTCAGCCTGTGGTGACCTTGGAGAACCCAAAACCCCCTCAAGACAAGGAACCAGGAGGTCACCAGGGGCATGAACTCATGGGGTGGTAGAAAGGAGATGGAAGTGGTGGAACTCCTGGTTCTTGGCCACCACATGGTGACCTCGAAGAACCCAAAACCAGGTCAGAAGGAACCAGACCTGGAGGTCACCAGGGGCATGAACTCATGGGGTGGTAGAAGGGACACGGAAGTGATGGGGTTGGTGGAACTCGTGGTTCTTGGCCACCATGTGGTGACCTTGGGAAACCCAACAGCACCTCAAGAGAAGCAGGAGGTCACCAGGAGCACCAACGCATGGGGTGAAGGAGGAAAATGGAAGTGATGGGGTTGGTGGAACTCCAAGTTGTTGGGCACCACGTGGTGACCTTGGAGAACCCAAAAGCACCTCAGGAGAAGGAACCAGGAGCACCAACTCATGGGGTGGTAGGAGAAAAACAGAAGTGATGGGGTTGGTGGAACTCCTGGTTCTTCTCCTGATGACCTCAAAGAACCCAAAACCACGTCAGGAGAAGCAACCAGACCTGGAGGTCACCAGGGGCAAGAACTCATGGAGTGGTAGAAGGGAAATGGAAGTGATGGTGTTGGTGGAACTCCTGGTTCTTGGCCAGCACATGGTGACCTTGAAGAGCCCAAAACCATCTCAGGAGAAGGAACCAGGAGAATCAACCAGGAGCACCAACTCATGGGGTGGTAGAAGAGAAATGGAAGTGATGGTGTTGGTGGAACTCCTGGTTCTTGACCACCACATGGTGACCTCAAAAAACCCAAAACCACGTCAAGAAAAGGAACCAGGAGGTCACCAGGGGCAAGAACTCATAGGGTGGTAGAAAGGAGATGGAGATGATGGCGTTGGTGGAACTCCTGGTTCTCATGGAAACCTTGGAGAACCCAAAACCATCTCGGGAGAAGGAACCAGGAGAATCAACCAGGAGCACCAACTCATGGAATGGGAGGAAAAAGATGGAGGTGATGGGATTGGTGCATCTCCTGTCTTTTGAGGGAGATGGGGGTCACCATGTGGTGACCTTGGAGAACCCAAAACCATCTCAAGAAAAGGAACTAGGAGGGTCACCAGGAGCACCAGCTCATAGAGTGGTAGAAGGGAAATGGAAGTGATGGGATTGGTGGAACTCCCGGTTCTTCTTACAGAAACCTTGGAGAACCCAAAACCACCTCAGGAGAAGCAACCAGACCTGGAGGTCACCGGGAGCACGAACTCATGGAGTGGCAGAAAGGAGATGGCGATGATGGGATTGGTGGAACTCCTGGTTCTCGTGTCACCATGAGGTGAAGCTGGAGAATCCAAAACCATCTCAGGAGAAGGAACCAGGGGGGTCACCAGGAGCACCAACTCATGGGTTGGAAGGAGGAGATGGAGGTGATGGGATTGGTGGAACTCCTGGTTCGTGGCCACCACATGGTGACCTTGGAGAGCCCAAAACCACCTCGGGAGAAGGAACCAGGAGCACCAACTCATGGGGTGGTAGGAGAAAAACAGAAGTGATGGGGTTGGTGCATCTCCTGGTTCTTCTCCTGATGACCTCAAAGAACCCAAAACCACGTCAGGAGAAGCAACCAGACCTGGAGGTCACCAGGGGCAAGAACTCATGGAGTGGTAGAAGGGAAATGGAAGTGATGGGATTGGTGGAACCCCTGGTTCTTCTCATGGTGACCTTGAAGAACCCAGAATCACCTCGGGAGAAGCAACCAGACCTGGAGGTCACCAGAAGCACCCACTCACAGGGTGGCAGAAAGGAGATGGCAATGATGGGATTGGTGGAACTCCTGGTTCTCGTGTCACCATGAGGTGAAGCTGGAGAACCCAAAACCATCTCAGGAGAAGGAACCAGGAGAGCCACCGGGAGCAAGAACTCATGGGGTGTTAGAACGGAGACGGAGGTGCTGGGGTCGGTTGGTGGAACCCAAAACCACGTCAGGAGAAGCGACCCGCGCTGGAGGTCACCTGCTGGGCCGCCGGGAGGCTGTGGCCGTACCTGGAGGAAGCGGATGAGGTAGCACAGCACCATCTTGTTGATCCGGGGCAGGGAGTGGACGACGGCGATGGCGGCCTCGGGGCTCTCGTAGTGGGAGATGCAGCGCTCGTAGAACTCGTGGGGGATCAGCGGCTCCTCCAGCTCGCGGTACCACAGCTTCAGCAGCGACGCTGCGGAGGACACGGGCAAGAGGACAACCTGTCAGATGGTCCAGGCGCTGCAGCTGCCGGCCCCACCGCCAAACATCGCCCCCGAGGTCCTACCGGGAACGTGCGGGTCCTCCAAGCCGGTGGGGATCTTCCACTGGTCCACCTGGAGCTTGAGGGCGTTGACCTCGTCGATGTCACCGGGGACCCTGCGGGGGGAGGAGGGGTTGGTGGGAGAGGGACCCATGGGGACATCCCAGGTCAACAGATCCGGGTGCTCCAGGAGAACCGGGAGGGGACATCAGCTGGGCACGGAGATGGTTGGTGCCACCAAGAGACCATCTTGGGGGACACCGTGGAGAAACCTCCATGGCCTTGGAGCCATGTTGGGAGCTTGGTGGTGTCACCAATACCCCACCATGACTCTGGTGGCCACCATGGAGAAACCTCCATGGCCTTGGAGCCATGTTGGGAGCTTGGTGCCAGCAATACCCCACCATGACTGGTGGCCACTGTGGAGAAACCTCCATGGCCTTTGAGCTGTTTTGGGAGCTTGGTGCCACCAAGACCTTGCCATGACTTTGGTGGTCACCATGGAGAAACCCCCATGGCCTTGGAGAAAGGAGAAGTTGAGGGAACCTAGTGGATGGTGGCCACCAAGACCTCACCATGACTGTGGGGGCCACCATGGAGTGAGGAGAAGTTGGAAGGACCCACAACTGGTGGCCCCCATGGAGAAACCTCCATGGCCTCGGAGCTGTTTTGGGACCTTGGTGCCACCAAGAACCCACCATAACTGTGGTGGCCACCATGGAGTAACCTCTATGGACCAAGGAGAACCTGGATGGTGCCACCAAGACCTTGCCACAACTTTGGTGGCCACCATAAGGAAACCCCCATGACTTTGGAGCACCCACCAGAGGAGAAGAACACCCAGAAACGCGAACTTCCCCCATTTTGAGACAGCCCTTATGAGAACCTCCATCTTGCCAGCACCGCGAGATGTCCCCAGGAGCGTGGGGTGGCTTTACCTGAAGATGCCCTCGGTCTGGTCCCCGTTGAGCGCCAGGACCTCCTCGGAGAGCCGGGTCTGCACCCAGGGCAGCTGCCGGTCCGGGTACCTCTCCTTCTGCATGGCCACGATGTCCTGCAGGGAGCTGCCGAACATGGACGGGTTGAAGACGGCGTTCTTGGCGTGACGGATCTCCTCGATGTTCGGCTTCTTCAGGCCCTGCAGGAGACACCAGAGGTCACCCACCAGTGGCATCCTCGGCGGTGGCCGGGGTGGGATGTGCTCAAAGGCAGCCACCCATGGGAGAGGATCATGGGGATGGTGATGGAGCCGTGGATGGATTCCAGGAGACTTGGTCAAGGTGGTTCCACCACAATCCATCCGTCCATCCATCTGTCCATCCATGGATCCATCATCCATCCATCCATGGATCCATCCATGGATCCATCCATCCATCCGTCCATCCATCCATCCATCTGTCCATCCATGGATCCATGGATCCATCATCCATCCATCCATCCATCCATCCATCCATCCATCCATCCATCCATCCATCCATCCATCCATCATCCATCCATCCATCATCCATCCATCCATCCATCATCCATCATCCATCCATCATCCATCATCCATCATCCATCCATCCATCATCCATCCATCCATCCATCCATCCATCCATCATCCATCCATCCATCCATCCATCCATCCATCCATCCATCCATCCATCCATCCATCCATCCATCCATCATCCATCCATCCATCCATCATCCATCATCCATCCATCCATCATCCATCCATCCATCATCCATCCATCATCCATCCATCCATCCATCCATCCATCCATCCATCCATCCATCCATCCATCCATCCATCCATCCATCATCCATCCATCCATCCATCATCCATCCATCCATCATCCATCCATCATCCATCCATCCATCCATCCATCCATCCATCCATCCATCCATCCATCCATCCATCATCCATCCATCCATCCATCCATCCATCCATCCATCCATCCATCCATCATCCATCCATCATCCATCCATCCATCCATCCATCCATCCATCCATCCATCCATCCATCCATCTTCCATCATCCATCCATCCATCCATCCATCCATCCATCCATCCATCATCCATCCATCATCCATCCATCCATCCATCATCCATCCATCATCCATCCATCCATCCATGGATCCATCCATCATCCATCCATCCATCCATCCATCCATCATCCATCCATCCATCCATCCATCCATCATCCATCCATCCATCCATCCATCCATCCATCCATCCATGGATCCATCCATCCATCATCCATCCCTCCACCATCTTGATTCACAAGTGGATCCAACCCCATGTATCTTGGTGGGACCATGGCCACGCTGAAGGATCTCCACCGATGGGTTTTGCCAGGAGGAGAAGGAGCCACAGCTCTGGGATGCTTCTGGAAAGCTGAACATCGGTCCTGGGCTTCCAGAAGGTCTCCAGGAGTTCCTCAGGAAGTTCCCAGAAGGTCCCTCCCTATAAGGTTTTCAGAAGGTCTCCAGACTGTTTCCAGAAGCTCTTCAGAAGTTCATTAGAAAGCTCTCAGGACGTGTCCAGAGAGTTTGCAGAAGGTGTCCTGAAGTTCACCAGATGGTCTATGGAATGTCCTCAGAAAAGGTCTCTAGAAGACTCCCAGAAGTTCTTCCAAAGATCCCTAAAAGCACCTTCAGATCCCTACAAGATCTTCAGAGAGTTCCCAGAGGATCCCCAGAAAGTTTCCAGAAGATCTCCAGAAGGTCTCAGTCAGTCTCCAGGATGTCTTCAGAAGATCCACAGGAGGTCCTTAAGAGGTCTCCAGAAAGTCTTCAGAAGGTCTCCAGAAGAATCCCAGAAGTTCTCCAGAAGGTCCTCCCTGCAAGGTTTTCAGAGGGTCTCCTGAAGATCTCCAGATGGTCTCTGGAACACCTTCTGAAGGCCCACAGAAGGTCCTTAAAAAGTTTCCAGAAGGTTCCCAGAAGGTCTCCTAAAGGTGTTCATGAGGTTCTCAGAAATTCTGCAGAAAATTTCCAGAAGGTCTCCAGAAGTCTTCAGGAAGCTCTCAGAAGGTCTCCAGACAGATTTTAAGAGGTGCCCAGGAGATCCTCTCAAGCTTTCCAGAAGGTTCCCAGAAGTTTCTCGGTTCTTCAGAAGATCCTCAAAAGCTTCCCAGAAGCTCCCTACCAGAAGTTCTCCAGAAATCTTCCAGAAGGTTCCCAGAAGTTCTCCTGAAGGTCCTTAGACGCTCTCCAGAAATCTCCAGGTCTCCAGAAGATCTCCACAAGTTCTCCTCACCACAACCACCTCCTTCCACCACCTCCCTCCTCCAGCCCCTTCCCCGATCCCAGAAGCTCCTGCATGACCCTGGTGGGAGGTGACCTCCTTGTCCCCTCCTTGTCCACCCCTGCCCAGGCCCACCCCACGTTCTGGTACCTTCTTGGCCCCGGTCAGCGCCGCCTTCTGGAGTTTGTTGTAGCAGTACTTGGCGTAAGTGCTGATGGCCACCCCTGCAAGAGAAGACACGCTGGGTGGTGGGATGTCACCTCCAGGATGCTGGGATGTCACCTCCAGGATGGTGGGATGTCACCTCCAGGACCTGCAAGAGGTCCTGTCCCCTCCCCACGGTGCTGCTCCATCTCCATCCTTGTCACCACTCACAGAGAGACCTCGTCCCCCTCAAACCTCACAAGAACCTTGGAGGAACCACCAAAGGTGGAGCTCTGGAGCTCCGGAGCTCCATGGTGGCTTCATCTTGGGTGGCTTTTGGGGGCCACCACTGCCATGGTCACCACTCCCATCCCATCTGTCTTCTCCAGATCCCACCACTTCCATCTTCACCCCATCTCCTCTTCCTGATGCCCTCCTGTGAGGAGATGACACCGATCCAAACACCCCTGGGGACCTGGTGGGACCTTCTGGACCATCCCAGGGCCTTGGGGACCTGATGGAACCTTCTGGACCATCCCAACAACCCTGGGGACTTGGTGGAACCTTCTGGACCATCCCAGGAGAAGCCCTGAAGACCTGGTGGCACCTTCTGGAAAATCCCAACAGCCCTGGGGACCTGATGGAACTTTCCGGACCATCCCAGGAGAAGATCTGAGGACCTGATGGAACCTTCTGGATCATTCCCAGGGCCTTGGGGACCTGGTGGAACCTTCTGGACCATCCCAACAGCCCCAGGGACCTGGTGGGACCTTCTGGACATCTCCACCGGGTGGCCTCAGATCATGGAATTCTCTGATGGAATCATGGAATGGTTGGGGTGGGACGGGACCTCTGAGGACCATCTCAACCAAACCCCTGCCAGGAGACCGGGCTGGACTTTGGGATGGAGCCCAGGAGAAGATGGATTGAGGACCTCCAGAGGGTGGAGTCGGTGGGACCTGGTGGGATCCAAAGGGATTTGGTGGGATCTGGTGGGACCTGGTAGGATTTGGTGGGAGCTGGTGGGATCTGATGGGGTTTGGTGGGATCCAAAGGGATTTGATGGAATCTGGTGGCATCTGATGGGATTTGGTGGGAGCTGGTGGGATCCAGTGGGACCTGGTGGGACCTGGTGGGATCCAAAGGGATTTGATGAGATTTCATGGGATCTGGTGGCATCTGATGCAACCTGGTGGGATCCAATGGGACCTGGTGGGAGCTGGTGGGATCCGGTCTGATTTTGGTGGGACCTGGTGGGATCTGATGGGACCTGGTGGGATTTTGGTGGGACCTGGTGGGATCTCGTGGGACCTGGTGGGATTTTGGTGGGATCTGATGGGATCGGGTGGGACCTGGTGGGATTTTGGTGGGACCTGGTGGGACCTGGTGGGATTTTGGTGGGGCCTGGTGGGATTTTGGTGGGACCTGGTGGGACCTGGTGGGATCTCGTGGGACCTGGTGGGATTTTGGTGGGATCCGGTGGGACCTGGTGGGATCTGGTGGGACCTGGTGGGACCTGGTGGGATTTTGGTGGGGCCTGGTGGGATCTGATGGGATTTTGGTGGGACCTGGTGGGATTTTGGTGGGGCCTGGTGGGATCTGATGGGATTTTGGTGGGACCTGGTGGGATTTTGGTGGGATCCGGTGGGATCCGATGGGATTTTGGTGGGACCTGGTGGGATCTGATGGGATCCAATCCCGGTTTGTGAAGGTCCAGCCCCACCCGGAGCTCCTGGAGCTCCCCGGGCCCTCCCTTGGTGTCTCCTGGAGGTTCCTCCTGGTGGATCCCAAATTTCCCTCAGTCCCAGCGGAGACTCCGAGGGGAATTCATCAATTAATTAATTGCACATTAATTAATGACACTAATTAATTCAATAAAATAAATAAATTACATTATTATACTATTGAATTGTATTATTAAACTTATATCAATTATATTAACTATATTATGTTAATTATACGAAAGTAATAAAATTAATTAATAAAATTATTTAATTAAATGTAATTTCCTTGATTAATTATCTTAGATGAATGGATTTATAAATATTGTACATATTAATAAAGAAATTATTTTATATTTAATGTTAAAGTTATAGATGATATATTCATCATTATTAATAACTTTTAATAATTGCCATTATAAATATTATCATTATTAATCCATATTATAATTTACTTTAGAGGATTTTCTAAATTAAATTAATTATCCTCAATTTATAAATTATAACAATTAAATTGTTATGATAATTATAACAATTAAATTATTATAATTAATTTAATATTTTTAAATTATAATGTTTATATTTATAATATTTAAATTAATATTATTTGGTAGTAGATATTGTAATAAATTAATGAATTTTAAAGATTATTGGTGTTAAACGGATGAATTTATGAATGATATTGTAGGTATTAATATATCATTAATATTTAATAATTACAATATTCATAATGTAATAATGCTATATTTATTAACAAATATAAAATTATATATTTTAATTTAGTCATTGTTAATAATAACTTTTAATAATACAAATATAAATATATAATTATTGTTTATATATATAAATGCATATTTTATTAATTTTAACAACTAATTATGGTAATTTTAGATTATTGTTTTATATATAAATACATCATCATGTATTATAGTCTGTATATAAAAAAATATTTATTAATTAATCAGAAAATTACTGTTTTACAGGAGAATTATTGTTATAATTAATTATAATTATAATAATGAATATAATTATAATATAATTATCATAATGAATATAAATATAATAGAAATAAATATAATTGTAAATGATTGCATATTAATGATAATGATTGTTATAAAAAATTAAATTATTACTATTATAATGTTATTTTTACTCCTCCAATTTTATTTATTTATATTACTATTTCTTATTAATATTAATACTAATACTAAATCAGTGTTACCAATTAATATTATTAATATTGATATTAAAATTATACTAATATTAATAATATTTAAGTCAATATTTATTACATTATTAATGTTATTTGTTACTTTTATGGTTACTATTACTTCTCCCACCATTATTATTTAGCAACATTACTATTTTATTAATATTAATATTAACATCCATATTATGATTTTTTATAATACTGACACTACTACTAATATTAATACTGATAGTAATATTACTACTAATACTTAGAATATTTTAAATAATATTTATATTATTATCTGTTACTCATACTACTCCTACCATTATTATTTACTAATGGGACTATTTATTATTAATATTGGCTTTAATAATAACACACATATTGCTATTTGTTACTAATCTAATAGTAATATTTATTAATGCTAATAAAACTATTAATACTAAATACTAATATTAGTGCAATATTTGCGCTTGTATAAATACTAATATTAATAAAAAGGATGCATTATTTATTAATATTAATACTTGTAATTAATATTAATACTGACATCCATATTACAATTTTTATTAATATAATCCTAATACTAAAAATAATATGTATAGTTTTACTAATATTAATACTATCAATATTATTACTACATCATTTACACCAACTCTATCTCATGGCATTAATTACCCCAATTAATATCATAATACTAATACTAATACTAATACTAATACTAATACTAATACTAATACTGTTGCTAATACTAAGAATACTACCAATGCCAATACTAATATTAATAATAGCAATCATATTACATAAATTAAGAAGCTGTACTTCAATCCTATTAATTACCCCAATTAATGCAATAATGGTATTACTACTAATACCAATACTAATAACACTAATGCTAATATTAATACGAACACTAATACTACTAATATTACATAAATTCCAACTCTATCTCATCCCTATTAATTGCCCCAAATAATACAATTATTTGGGGTAATTAATAATATAATTTATACAAGTTAATAATAATAGTAACACTAATACCAATACTAATAACACTAACGCTATTATTAATACCCACACTAATACTGATAACACTAATATTATAAATAATAACATTAATACCTAAACGACACCACTTCTATCTCCCCCATATGAATTACCGCAATTAATGCATTAATAATATTAATACTAATACCAATACTAATAGTACTAACACTAATATTAATACCAACACTAATTCTACTAATTGTATTAATAGTATTGCATATATTACACCACCTATATCTGACCCCTTTTAATTACTCCAATTAATACAATATTATTACTAATACCAATACTAATAATACTAGCGCTGATATTAATACCGACACTAATAATAATATTCCATAAATGACACCAATTCTATGTCACTCCTATTAATTACCCCAATTAATGCAATCATATTGTTAATACTAATACGAAGACTAATAATGCTAATCCTAAGATTAATATCAACACTAATACTAATAATATCAATAATAATATTCATATCTAAAGGACAACAGCTCTATCTCACCGCTATTAATTATCCCAATTAATAGAAAAATATTAATACTAATACCAACACTAATAGTAATACTAGCACTAATTATATTAGTACTAATATTAATAATATTATTATTACATGAACTCCACCAACTTTATCTGACCCCTAATAATTACCCCAATTAATGCAATAATAATATTATCACTAATACCAACACTAACAACACCACTAATATTAATAGCAATAATATTAATAAATAAATGGCACCAGCTCTATCTGACCCCTATTAATTACCCCAATTAATGCAATAATAATATTATCACTAATACCAACACTAACAACACCACTAATATTAATAGCAATAATATTAATAAATAAATGGCACCAGCTCTATCTGACTGTTATTAGCTACCCCAATTAATTAATTAATTAATCAGCGAGCCCCGTCCCCCGGTGCCCCGGGGCGTTGTGGGAATTCTGGGCTCCCTACCCGGGATCTCCTCGCTCTGGGGCTTTGGTTTCTTTCGCAATTTGGGTTTCTTCTGATTGGTCCTTGCCAGGAGGTGCCGGAGGTGCCGCGAGACTGGGGGGGGAGCACCGGGAATTCCCGCGGGAACCAACGACGGGAATGGGGAGCGGGGCGGGGTGGGATGGAGATGGAGAAAAGAAAACGAAATCAAAATTAAAATCAAAATCAAAATTAAAATTAAAATTAAAATCAAAATCAAAATCAAAATTAAAATCAAAATCAAAATTAAAATCGAAATCAAAATTTAAATGTCAAAAAACTGAAAGTAAAAGGAAGAAAACAAAAAATAAAATGGAAATAAAAACGCGATTGAAACGACAATGAAAATGCAAATTCAACCAAAATGAGACGGACTCGAAAATGCAAATTAAAACAAATCGACATCGACAACGAAACCAATCAACACAAAGACAATGAAATTCCAGGAAACAACCACGGAAAACTCAGAACGAGGGCGGAATTGGGGAATTCCCAGGGAAGGGCTCTGATTGGCTGGCGGGGAGTTGGGGGCGGAGCCTCTCCTTTGGCGGGAAATGACTTTGGCACCTCTGGTGAGACCAACCTGACCCACCCCGACATTCCCGGAATGGCCCATGGGGTCTTCTCCACCTCCCGTGGCCACGTGGGCTGGGATCATCTCCTGGTGTCCCCTCCAGGAGCTGAAGGACATCTCGGAACCCCGGGAGAAATTTGGGATCCAAAATCCCCAAAATCCCAAATCCTCCTGGACCCCCAGTCCCACCTCATCCCATGACCCACCAGGAGGTGGCATCGACTCATGGGGACGTCCAGAGGGCGAAGGATTTGGGACAACCAATCCCAAGGTTGGAAAGCATCCCCTAAAATTCCCAAATTTCTCAAATTTCTGTCTCCTCCTCTGGGACATGACCTAAAACCTCAGGAGATGGGAATCTTCTGGGTTCCATCCCAACACTGGGGTTTTTTTGGGATCCAAAGCTACTGGAGAGGAAGCATCTGGAGGTGGGAGTGATGGAAACCATGGAATCCTGGAATTTTGGGTCCAAAGCTATTCCAGAGGAAACATCTGGAGGTGGGAGTGATGGAAACCATGGAATCCCGGAATTTTGGGTCCAAAGCTATTCCAGAGGAAACATCTGGAGGTGGGAGTGATGGAAACCATGGAATCCTGGAATTTTGGATCCAAAGTTACTTGAAAAGAAACATCTGGAGGTGGGAATGATGGAAACCATGGAATCCTGGAATTTTGGATCCAAAGCTACTCGAGGAGAGACATCTGGAGGTGGGAGTGATGGAAACCATGGAATCCTGGAATTTTGGATCCAAAGCTATTCCAGAGGAAACATCTGGAGGTGGGCATGATGGAAACCATGGAATCCTGGAATTTTGGGTCCAAAGCTATTCCAGAGGAAACATCTGGAGGTGGGAGTGATGGAAACCATGGAATCCTGGAATTTTGGATCCAAAGTTACTTGAAAAGAAACATCTGGAGGTGGGCATGATGGAAACCATGGAATCCTGGAATTTTGGGTCCAAAGCTACTCGAGGAGAGACATCTGGAGGTGGGAGTGATGGAAACCATGGAATCCTGGAATTTTGGATCCAAAGCTATTCCAGAGGAAACATCTGGAGGTGGGCATGATGGAAACCATGGAATCCTGGAATTTTGGGTCCAAAGCTATTCCAGAGGAAACATCTGGAGGTGGGAGTGATGGAAACCATGGAATCCTGGAATTTTGGATCCAAAGCTATTCCAGAGGAAACATCTGGAGGTGGGAGTGATGGAAACCATGGAATCCTGGAATGGTTTGGGTTGGATGGAACTTCAGGGGATGGGAGAAGTTCCAGGAGCGGAGGTGACACTGATCCCACAAAGGCGTCAAAGCTCATTTCCTCTTGGATCTCCCGTTGGATTTCCGGGAAGAAGGGTGGGAAATGCCCCACAGCACCAGGCGCACCTCCAGGAGATGCTCTGGATGAGTTCCTCATCCACCTTTCCATGAGGAGGCTCATCCAAGAGGAAAGGAACCAAATCAACGGGTTGGGACGTGGAATCATGGGATGGTTTAGCCTGGAAGAGACCGCAGAGACCATCCAGGGACACCTTCCCCTATCCCAGCTCTCTCCAAATCCCCACCCAACCCGGCCTGGAAACGCTTCCAGGCATGGAGGACAACCACAGAAGCCACCGGGCCGCGGTTCCTCACTTACCTTTGGTGTCATTCACCGGATCCATGTGCCGGTAAATGTATCCTTCAAGGTAGGAATGGAATTTGGGAGTGGGTGGGAAGAAGGCCAAACAAATGGCCATGAGCTCCCAGCCGCGGGCCAGGCTCTCGTAACGGAAGTTCTCGGTGGTCTGCCGGCACAGCTGGATGTAGAGCTCGTCCCGCAGCCCCTGCATGCTCCAACCTTTGGTGGCGATCTCCAAGGCCACGTTGAGCTGGTCCGTCTTGGCCCGCCGGTCGCCCATGTACATCTGGATGAGCTTGAAGATCTCGCACGCCTCCTTCTTGACGTTGCGGTCGTTGGTCATGATCATGGGTTTCTTGATGGACTCGCTGCTCCAGGCCAGCATGTTGGCGATGGAGACCTTGCGCCGGAAGAGCCCTTGGGTGTGCTTGTTGAAGTGCTTGGAGGCCCAGTTCTCAATGTCCGTCTCCGAGGAGGGCTTGCGCAGGTTGAAGGTGGGGAAGACGCAGCTGGCGCTCGGCATCATGTTCCGCGTCTGCCGGCTGCTCTCGAACTGCGCGCACGCGCCCAGGTCCTCGGACTGCGGGACAACAGGCGGGACAGGTCAGCGGGGCCGGCAGGGTGGGAGTGATCGATCGATCGATCGATTGATTGATCGAGCAACAGATTGAAAAACGGACCAGCCAATAAATCAATGAACCAATGAACTAATGGCTCAATCAATCAATCAACCAACCAATAGATCAATCAACAAACAAATCAACCCTGGCAGTGCTGATGGAGTGATTGATCGATTGATTGATTGAGCAACAGATTGAAAAATAGACCAGCCAATGAGCCAACCAACTAATGGCTCAATCAATCAATCAATCAATCAATCAATCAATCAACCAACCAATCAATCAACAAACCAACCATTAAACCACTCAGGCAACCAACCAACCAACGGCTCAATCAATCAACCAACCAATAGATCAATCAACAAACCAACCAACCGTGGCAGTGCTGATGGAGTGATTGATCGATTGATTGATTGATCAAGCAACAGATTGAAAAATGGACCAGCCAATAAATCAATGAACCAATGAACTAATGGCTCAATCAATCAATCAACCAACCAATAGATCAATCAACAAACCAATCAACCAGTAATCCAATCAGGCAAATCAGGCAACTAACCAACCAACCAATGGCTCAATCAATCAACCAACAGACCAACCAACCAACCAACCAACCAACCAACCAACCAACCAACCAACCAACCAACCAACCAACCAACCAACCAACCAACCAACCAAATAACCAATCAATTGACAAACCAATCAAATGAAACAGCCAGCAAACCAATTAGTCAGCTAACCAACAGATTAATCAATCAACCAGCCAAATGATCAATCAATGAACCAATCAACCAACAAACCAACCAATGAAACAACCAGTAAGCCAATCCATCAACCAACCAACCAACCAACCAATCAATCAACAAACCAATCAACCAACAAACCAACCAGTACGCCAATCAGGCAACCAATCAACCAACCAATCAGTGCCTCAATCAATCAACCAACCAAGCAATAGATCAATCAACAAACCAATCAACCAATGAAGCAACCAGTAAGCCAATCAGTCAACCAAACAACCAACTGATCAATCAACAAACCAGCCAATGAAACAACCAGTAAGCCAATCCATCAACCAACCAACCAACCAACCAACCAACCAACCAACCTATCAATCAACAAATCAGTCAATCAACCAACCAACAAATCAACCAATCAACCAATCAACCAATCATCCAAACAATAAATCAGGCAACAAACTGATCAACCAACTGACAACAGAGAAACCAACAGAGAAACCAACCAACTAACCAATGTTTTGATGTGACAAAGCAACCAACCAACCAACCAACCAATTAATTGATCTGACAAACCAACCAACCAATCAACCAGCAAATCAATCAATCAATCAATCAACCAATCAACCAACCAATCCACCAACAAATCAATCAATCAAGCAACCAATCAACCAACAAATCAATCATCAGTCAATCAATCAACCAACCGTTGCAGCATTCAGAGGTCTTCCCATAAGCCTCGTCCTCTCCAAGGAGCCTCCTCGATCCCACCATGGCCAAGTGGAGCACGACTGGCCAGCAGCCAAGGTGGGCTCTGGCACCGATTGGCATCAGGAGGGAGGGGACAGGTGGGGACGAGTGACAGGCCGGGCTCTCTCCACACTTGGTCAGAGGAAGGTGGTGGCAACATGGGGGGAAGCAAAGGGGGAGTGGCTTTGGGTTCCACCTGTCCTCTGGGGACACTGGAGACACACCCACCCTTAAGGGCCCCCCAGGAAATCCCTCTACCCAAAATCACCTTCCAGGGTGGTTCTTCTGCGGCCACAGGAGGAGGCTGGTGGCTCCTCCAAGCCATGACCAAGGACATGGATGGTCCTTCTGACCTTCCTGAGGGACAGGAGATGCTCAGGGTTTGACCTTGACCTCTGCAGAGCAGCCAGCTGGGAAGGAGCCAGAGGAGCCCAGTGTCCTCCTCCTGCCGGAACCAGCACAGCTTGGGGATGTCACCCCAGGAGGGGTGGAGGGACACCCCAACAGCTGCTGACCACCACGGAGGAGGCCAACAATTGGGATGGACAATTGGACAAGACTGTGGCCCTGCAGCCAGCCAAGGTGGCTTCATCATCTCTCCTGCACATCCAGGCCAGCAGCACCTGGGTTTGGGGGCCCTGGGGACGTGACCCATGGCAGGGAAGGACGTGCCACACCATCCAGAGGTGACACCGCTGTCCCCACCTTGGTGGCCCCGGGCAAGGTGACTCCAGTGCTGCCACGGACTCGGGGCTGGGCTTCAGATGAGGAACAGAAGAAAAGCAGAAGGTGGAAAGACCCAGGAGGTGGAAAATCCAGGAGGGGACAAGGAAGCCACCCAAAGAGCCACCAGAGCTGCTGGCAGCTGAACTTCTACTGAGCTTCTGCTTCTTCAAGCAAGTCAAGTTTCTTGTCTCTTCAACAACCCGTCCCGTTCCAATTTCGAGATCTCTCCATGGACATTTCTCCACTCCCATCACGACCACGATGACGATGGCAGGGACAGGGGATGAGGACCCTTCATCCCTCAAGGGACCCAGCCCCGGTGTCCCTGTGGAGGCCACTTCACCCCGAAGGTCCTTCTGTGTCCTCCAACCTGGGGTTTCCTGGGTGGAAGGAGGTGCAGGAGATGCTCAAAGGTCTCACTTGGCAGCTGCTGGGGACGCGGCTCTTCCAAAAGAGCCATGGGCTGGACCAGAGCCACCAAGAGAAGAAAATGACCCCATTGGTTGAGGACATCAACCTTCTCCAGCCAAGGAGAGCGTGGTCAGGCCAGGGAGTGACACCGGAAGTGAAATGTGATGGATCCTCCGCTGCCAGAGCCAATAGGAAATTGACTTCATCCCTAATTAGCTCTAATTAACACCTAAATGAACTTGGGGGATGCCCTGGCCTACAAGAAGGGGATAAACCATCAGGTGTCAACCTCAAATGGCCGTGACCTCCTGCCTGTCCCATGGGGTGACCATGGAGTCACCTCAGGAATTAGGGAATCCTCAAGGGAGAAGGTCCTGGAGCCACCTGGATGGGGCTGGGATGCACCTCAGTGTGGGGACACTCCACTGGTGACCACCACAGCCATGACCATGGAAGGGGTTGGGTTGGAAGGGACCTTCAAGGTCATCCCGTTCCAGTGGCCAGGGACACCTTCCACGATCCCGGGTTTCTCCAAGCCCTGTCTAACCTGGCCTTGGACACTTCCAGGGATCGGAGAAGCCACAGCTTCTCTGGGAAACCGGTGCCAGTGTCCCACCACCTTGGTGTCCCCAAGGTTGAGGATGAGAGATGGGACCACCAGGACAGAAACCTCTGGGGAGTGGAGAAGATTCCCACCACGTCCCAAGCTCTGTGAAGAAGGTGTGGGATCACCAGTGGTGGCAGCTTCTTCTCCTGGCATGAAGATCCAAAGTGGATCTGGAGCTCTCCAGCTTTGGGTTTGGACCTCCTTGTGCAGCACGGAGTCCTTGTGCTTCAGGAATCTTCTTCTGCTGCCTTTGGATGCAGCACTCCACCAATTTCCATGGACAAAAAGGGAATTTTCCAGATGATTTGCTGTTTCCCCAGGTCCGTGTCCAGGGTCTCCTTCCTGCTGACACCAAATTCCATCTTCCAGGAAGCTTTCCATGTGGGATTTGTCATCACCTGTTTCTTGGAAGCCCTGACAGCCTTTCCCTGGAGGGGAAGGGACTGATGGAGGACATCCAGAAGCTGATGGAGGAAATCCAAGAACCAGGGAAACATCTGATGGGATGGAATCTGGGCACATGGGGTGCACAGCAATTCCAGGTCAGAGCCTCAGGGTCTCCTCTGGAACGGGAGTTCGGGGCTGGAGGCAGCCCACAACCCTGGGAAACAAATTCTGGAAAACTGGTGGCTCTTTCATCCCAAGGTTTTGAGGGACCACCTTGCTAATGACCAACTTTGAAGGACCACCTTGGCAAGGACCAACTTCCTTGAGGGACCACCTTGGCAAGGACCAACTTCCTTGAGGGACCACCTTGGCAAGGACCAACTTCCTTGAGGGACCACCTTGGCAAGGACCAACTTCCTTGAGGGACCACCTTGGCAAGGACCAACTTCCTTGAGGGACCACCTTGGCAAGGACCAACTTCCTTGAGGGACCACCTTGGCAAGGACCATCTTCTTTGAGGGACCACCTTGCCAAGAATCAGCTTTTGTGAGGGACCACCTTGGCAAGAACCAACTTCTTTGAGGGACTACCTTGGCCAAGGCCAACATCTTTGAGGAACTACCTTGGCAAGGACCAATTTTGAAGGACCACCTTGGCAAAGGTCAACTTCTTTGAGGGACCACCTTGGCCAAGGCCAACATGTTTGAGGGACCACCTTGGCAAGGACCAACTTCTTTGAGGGATCACCTTGGCAAGGACCAACTTTGAGGGACCACTTTGCTAAGGACCGGCTTCTTTGAGGGACCACCTTGGCAAAGACCAACTTCCCTGAGGGATCATCCAGGGATGGGCACTCAGGAACCTCCTGGGAGCTTTGTGGCTCCAGGATCTGCCCCACACCGAGGCAGGAGAAGCCACAGCACAGAGATCCCTGCACCCAATCCCTGGTGCGGGATCACCCCAGGGACCATCCCACTGGATCTCCCCTGGAGGAGAAGGAACTGCTGAAGACCCCCAAAATCGAGAACCTTCCCAAGGAGGGCGTTACCTGAGATGGATGCAGGTATGGCTCGGGGGAGGCCAGGTTGGTCTGGACGGAGACGCTCTTCTCCAGCAGGATCTGGGGGAAGCCCAGCTTCTCGAAGGTGTTCCTCTTCCAGTGCTTGTTCTCCTGCTGCGCCAACGCCTCGTCCTCGCTGAAGGCTCTCACCACCGGGCCCGGCATGGGCAGCGGGAGGGCTCCGTCGCTCTCGTAGCCCGAACCGTCCTTTTGGGAATCCCAGCTGCTCCTCTGCTTCATGTGGTAGTGGGCCTGCTGCGCCTCCCACGCCAGCCGCGCCTGCGCCAGGAACGGCTCCGGGAACCCCCGCGCCGCCTCCGCCTCGGCCGCCTTGCTCTCCGTCCGGTTCATCGGCGACCTGGTGGGCCCCGGCGTGGCTCGTTCCTCACCCAGCTCTCCCAACACCTCCCGCTCCCCCGAGCCGTCCGTGGAGGAGGCGTTGGCGTCGTGGTTCACCGAAGGCTTCCGGCTTTTCCTCTTCCTGGTGGAGGGCGAGTAACCGGTGGAGGACAGGGTGTCCTGCTGGCTGGACCACGACATGGAGTCCTCGCCCTGGGCCACCTGAGCCCCCGCGGGGCCGGGGCAGAAGTCGGGTCCCTCCATGCTGCTGTAGTCGCCCGATTTGATCTCCAGGCGTTGGTCCCGCACCAGGCAGGGGCTGTGCTGCAGCGAGTAGGAGCCGCCGATGGGGTTGGGGGAATATTTGTGCCTCAAGCCCGTCTTCATCTTGGGGCTGGAGCCCGACTGCTCCACGTAGACCAACTGCCGGACGTATTCCTTGCCGGCCGGGCTGTATTCCAGGCTCATGAAGCGGTCGGGGCATTTCTGCTTGGTGAGCACCAGCTGCTGGTAGGGCGAGTTGGAGCCTTGCTTGGGCGACTGAAGGAAAGGGTGAGGCTTGCGGATGGGCGACTTCTGCGGCGAGCCGGCCTTGTAGCTGCCGCTGGCTTCGTACTGCATGTCCACGGGCGGCTCGTCGTAGATGGGAGCCTGGTATTCCATGGGGGGCTCCTCGTAGAGCGGCGGCTCGTAGGCGTAGCGGGGCGACGAGGGCTGAGATTCGCTGGAATGTTTGCGGTGCTGGGCTTGGAGCGGCGAGCAGAAGGAGTCGCCCCGGCCCAGCAGCGGCGAGCAGCTGCCCACGTGCTCGGCCCTCTTCAGGAAGGGCGACTGCTTCCTCTCCGGGAAGAAGACGGAGCTGTCGGCGTCCGAGGAGAAGGTCTGGAGGTTGGGCGACTGCTGTCCGCCCGAGGGCCGGCGGGAGCGGGAGCCGGGTTGGTTTTCCGGGGCGTAGCCGTTGCCTTGGTGGAGGAGGAAGCTGGGCTCCCGATCCGTCACCTTGATCAGCATCCGCTCCTTGGTGCCGGCGTTCCATCGCAGGGATGAGGTCCTGCGGGGAGAAAGATCACAGTGCGGGGGTCAGAATTCCACCAAAATTTGGGATTGTTGGCGCCAAACCTCCCGGGCCTGGAGGATGGATATTGCCAAGTGCTCGAGAGATGGAGATGGGACGGGGTGGATGGGGTTGGATCCTGGACAAGGCATGGAGGGACAGGACACAGGGAATTGCTTCCCGCTGCCAGAGGGCAGGGTTGGATGGGATAACGGGAAGGAATTCTTGACTGTGAGGGTGGTGAGGCGCTCTGGAATGGAATTCCCAGAAAAGCTGTGGCTGCTCCATCCCTGGAAGCGTCCAAGGCCAGGTTGGACAGGGCTTGGAGCAACCTGGGATAGTGGAAGGCGTCCCTGCCCTTGAGGTTGGATATTTGGAAGAAATTCTCCTGTGAGGAATTCTTCCCCGGCACGTTGGATTCTCACCTCCTCTCTCCTGCTCCTTGGGGCACTCAGGAGGAGGAAGAGCAAAGATGGATTTTGATGGAGCTGCCCGGCTCCCAGGAGGGATCCGAGCTGGAATTTGCTGTTCCCAAGGCACAGGGAAGCACATCCTGTCACCCATCCCACGCTGGAACAGAAGATGCCGGAGGCACCGTCTGCTCTCCCGGTTCATCCCTCTCCAAGTCTCATTTATTCCCAGCCGTTTGTCCCTTCTGTACCCCAGGAAAAGGCGGAGTGGGTTCAACTGCCGAGTTTTTGAGGGAAAAAATTTCCCACAAAAAGACACAAACAATTCCCTGCAGGGGGCCCCACAGTCTCTCCTTGCTTGTCCACGACTTTGTCCTCGCTCCAAGGGATTTGGGAACAATTTATTCCTTCCTTTTCCACCTTTGGATCTCCCGGGGACTTGAGCCTCCTGCCAACTTTGCTGCCGAAAACCTGGATGAGTCTGGATTCCTCCACCTTGGCTTGATGGATCTCAACCCCTCACGGAGCCCTTCCAGACCCCCCGAAATTCCACCCACGACCACAAAATCATGGATTCATGGAATGGCTTGGGCTTAAAGCTCATCCAGTTCCTGCCATGGGCTGGGGCCCCTTCCACTACCCCAGGTTGCTCCAAGCCCCTTCCCACCTTGCTCTGCTCCTGAAAAATCTGCTTTTCCTGCTCAAAACGCACACAAAAAGTCTTGGATGGCCCCGTGTTTCTTCTGGAGGTCTTTGATCCTCATGAATAACCTGATTTTTATGCACAGATCCCAGAAATCGTGAGGAAAGAAAACAGGAGATCCACAGAGGAAACTGGACTGGAATTTCCAGGGAATCTGTGGCTGTCCCATCCCCTGGAAGTGTCCAAGCCTCGGCTGGACAGGGTTTGGAGCAACCTGAGAGAGTGGAAGGTGTCCCTGCCCATGGAAAAGGGTTGGAATGAGATGAGCCGGAAATTCCCTGCAGAAATCCGCGTTTCCACATTTTCCCCACCCCCACCCAAATCCCAGATCCCAAATCCCAAATCCCTGCTAAATCCAGGTGTTTTCACTCAAACCAGGTGAAACCACCGCTTAATTCACAGCTTTGCAGATGGCACTAATATTCCCATCTGGCAGCCGCGGATCCGAAGAAAAATCCCCAACGGAGCAGCCGGGCGCCTCCGTCGGAATCTTCAAATCACCTCGTCCAGGCCGAGCTCTCAATCCCAAATATTGAACAACGAGAAGCAATATTCCAGAAAGCTCCGTGCATTATGGTCAGTGCTCCATCCCCCCCCTCCTCCAAAAAACCCCCACAGGATAAATGGAATTTTCTGCTGGCAAAAGGAATCCCAAAACCGCAATTTTTGGGCTGAAAATCGCTGCCCGCAGCCACTCCAAGGAATTCAGGGGATGCTGGCACGGGGGCATCCGGCAGAAATCCCAAGTATTCCTGTTATTTCTGGCTTGGCTCTGGGCTCTCCCTGCTGTTCCCTCCACGTGGGGGAGATTTTTTTTTCCTGCTCTGTACATTTCCATGACAAAACCGCTTCCCGAATCCCTCTGCGTCTCCCGTCCAAGAAATCCAAATTTCTTTGGAAATCTGTGTGATTCCCACGTAACTTCCAGCTGGTTTGGGGCAGGATTTTTCCCACGTTCTCCTAAATTTCCTTCTCCTAAATTTCCTTTCCCTGCTCCAGTGTCCCCCTCCTTGATCTTCTTCCAACCTTTGGGAAGTCAGCGATGGAGGGGAGAGGAGAAACCTGGATCCCTCATCCGGGAATTCCTTTGCTTCCTGTTGTTTTTTCTGGAGAGACCCCACACCTGCAGACCCCCCCCCCACTCATTTGCATATCATTATTTATTCCAGCAAGAATTCCGACCATGCACAGCTCAAAATTCCTTAAAATCCCACGAAAACGACTGAAATTGTGGATTTTTCACATTCCCGATGCTTTTAATGGGGATTTTTTATTCCCTCGCTCCATCAGGGTGGGACTGAGGGAATAAATCACAGCTGGATTTAAGCAGAATTATTTAAAAATCATATTTCATTCTTTCAAACCAAAATTATTTGGTTTTTTGGTGGAATGAGGCGGCGACGTGAAGTTTATGAACAAGAATATTTCCAAAACCGACCCAAACCGTGCATTTTTCCAAGATTTCTTCCTCTGCCCCGGTGTTTTTTTAGAGGCGAAGATTAAAATTTAGAGCTGGGGTTAAGTGGATTTTCCCCCTCCCTGGGAAAAAGCAGAACTATTTTGAAAATCATATTTCATTCTTTTAAACCCAAATTATTTGGTTTTTTGATGGAATGAGGCCACGACGTGAGGTTTTTTAAAAACAAGAATATTTCCAAAACAGACCCAAACCGTGCATTTTTCCAAGATTTCTCCCCCTGCCCCGACTTTGCAGATGTTTAGACTTTGCAGGCGAAGATTAAAATTTAGAGCTGGGATTAAGTGGATTTTCCCCCTCCCTGGGGAAAAAAAAAAACCCCTGGATTTGAATAATTCCAATATCAGAACGCAGCAGGACTCTCCAGGAAAAGCAAAAGATCCTTAGGCACCCCCACCATTCCCAAATCCCCAAAATCCCGAATTCCCACCGTGCCCTCGCTCCTCCTCACCTTCCTCCCCCGGCCGCGGGATTTGGGAGCATCCTCTCCCTCCGCCTTCCACCTGAGCTCAAAATTCCCTTTATCCAGGGCTAAGCCGAGATGGGAGCGAGGGAAGCAGCCCGGCCCCCTCTTCCCTCCCCGCTGGGCACCGCCTGCTCCTGGCGCATCCCGCTGGGAATTCCGGGGTCAGGGAAAAGCCCTGGCACGGGGCCCAGCGCCGCTCCGGCAGCACGGAAATATCCGTGGGGAAAAAAAAGAAAAAGAAGCAGGGAAAGGTGAGCAGCGGAGCCTGAGGATGTCCAGGATTCCACCCGGGAGCCTCCCGTGATCCGTCCGAAATTTTCCAGCCGGGAGAACACCCCCAGGACAGGAATGCAGCCCCTCTAATCATGCAAAAAAACGTCGCATTTTATGTTAATCTGTAATTAAATTAAGCTGTGTGATGAAATCCTGAAGCCCTCCGTCCTTAAGGTTTTGCTGTTCTTCACCTGCTAGCGCTGTTCCCAAAAAACTGGCACGGAATTCCGTGGGATTCCACACATTTAACAATCCCAGGGCTTGGACCGGGATTTTTAATTCTACGTTTTGAAATCTCGAATTTTTAAATCCCCGCTCGAGCCCTGGATTCTCAGTTTTTTGTGGGATTTGGGGCTCTCGCAACCCCACCACGGCCTCTCCAACCCTTCTTCCACACTTCCAATCCCTCTTCCCATCCTTCAGAAGCGGCGCTTCCCCCTTGGAGTTCATTTTTTTTAGGAAGCCTTCTGATTGGTTGAAGCTGATTCCTGGAAAACACCGGAAACGAGTGAGGTGAAATTTGCATAATTTGGGCAATAAAATGGATATTTGGGAAGAAGGCGAGCGCCGGGATTGAGTTTTCTGAGATGATTTGATGGATACCACCCAGTCCGTGGGATATCCAGGATAGGGGGAAAATCCGGTTTGGAATTTCTGTGGGAATATTGGAGCGGTGGGAATGTGGAAGCCCAAAGTCTGTTGACATCAAATCTTGGATCGATGAACGTCCGTGACCTCCTCCGCACACAATTCCATTCTCCAGCTAAAACATTCCCAAAGGATTATACCCATCAAAATACCACTAAAAAAAAAAAAAAAAAAAAAAAAATTCCAATTATTTTTTCCAGAATTGTCCGATCCCGGTCTCCGGATGGCGCCACGGGATCACCTTCAGCTCCGTGAAACGTCTCCGATCTTCTGCTGCTCCGGTGGCCTCGGCGCTAATTAACGTCCACGGAAGCTGATCAAGACCAGGGGGAGGTAACGACCCCTCCCAATCCCTCGTCATCCTCATTCCCACTTATTTTTGGGAGAAGCAGGGCCAGAAATGAAATGAAAAACTCACCAGGAGGGTGAATTTTTGCCATTTTCCGGCAGCCGTTTGGGTGGGATGGGACGCTGGAGGCCACGAATCCATAACCAAAGGATTTTATGGGACGTCCATGATGAGGAAACACCAAAATTTGGTGTTTCCTCATCATGGACATCCCATAAAATCCTTTGGATGATCAGTCCTTGGATGAAGGTCAAGATGACCTTCCTGAAGGTCATTCAATCCTTGAATTTGGATGATCAATCCTTGGATGAAGGTCAAGATGCCCTTGCTGAAGGTAAAGTCAGGGTGGACCTTCCCCACCCATCGTTGTCCTCTTGGTTTGGGACATCCGTGATGGCCGGGGGGGGTCTCCATTGAGTTCCTCCAGGATCAATCCCATCAGGAACCCACCAGGAGGAAGCACAAGACCAAAGCAACCGAGCCGGGCACGGACGCCAAATTCCCGGGAGCCAATGGGGGCAGCTCATCCCAATTAGAAAAATCCTCAAAAAACAGCTTCATTCCCAAAATCCAAATGTCACCGAAAGCAAAGCGGAGATCTTTCCAGATTGGAGAGGGACATTGGAGGCCACGAATCCATAACCAAAGGATTTTATGGGATGTCGATGATGAGGAAACACCAAAATGAATTTGGATGATCAATCCTTGGATGAAGGTCAAGATGCCCTTGCTGAAGGTCAGCTCAGGGGGGGCCTTCCCCACCCATCGTTGTCGTCTTGGTTTGGGATGGACGTGGGGGGGTCTCCATTGAGTTCCTCCAGGATCAATCCCATCAGGAACCCACCAGGAGGAAGCACAAGACCAAAGCAACCGAGCCGGGCACGGACGCCAAATTCCCGGGAGCCAATGGGGGCTGCTCATCCCAGTTAAAACAATCCACCCAAAAACAGCTCCGTTCCCAAAATCCAAATGTCACCGAAAGCAAAGCGGAGATCTTTCCAGATTGGAGAGGGACATTGGAGGCCACGAATCCATAACC
Organism: Molothrus aeneus; assembly: GCF_037042795.1. Classification (NCBI taxonomy): domain Eukaryota; kingdom Metazoa; phylum Chordata; class Aves; order Passeriformes; family Icteridae; genus Molothrus; species Molothrus aeneus. Next base: position 152,879,563 of record NC_089646.1, on the reverse strand, counting down.
AAAGGATTTTATGGGATGTCGATGATGAGGAAACACCAAAATGAATTTGGATGATCAATCCTTGGATGAAGGTCAAGATGCCCTTGCTGAAGGTCAGCTCAGGGGGGGCCTTCCCCACCCATCGTTGTCCTCTTGGTTTGGGATGGATGGGGGGGGGGTCTCCATTGAGTTCCTCCAGGATCAATCCCATCAGGAGGAAGCACAAGACCAAAGCAACCGAGCCGGGCACGGACGCCAAATTCCCGGGAGCCAATGGGGGCTGCTCATCCCAATTAGAGCAATCCCCCCAAAAACAGCTCCGTTCCCAAAATCCAAATGTCACCGAAAGCAAAGCGGAGATCTTTCCAGATTGGAGAGGGAGGAGGGAATGCCGGGAAAGGAGCACAGAAGAGCCTTTGTGGTTCTGAGGAATCAGCTGGGAGGAACAGAGAGGCCAGCAGTGACATTTCCCAAAATAGCCGATCAACAGGGAATCTGCTCATTCCCGCTGGCTCCGGGAGCGCCACAAAGACTTCCAAAAATGGTGATTTTTATTTTTTGTTTTTTTTCTTTTAGCTCTTGCCTGTTCTGAGCGGATTTCGCATCCCCCCGGAGAGCATTCCCTGCTCCGAAGCTTTTCCTCCTCTTGGTGTCCCCAGCCCGATGGGACACAGGGAATGGCTTCCCGCTTCCAGAGGGCAGGGTTAGGCGGGATTTTGGGAAGGAATTCTTCCCTGAGAGGGGCTGGAATGGAATTCCCAGAAAAGCCGTGGCTGCTCCGTCCTGGAAGTGTCCAAGGCCAGGTTGGACGAGGCTTGGGAAGAAAGCCCAGTTCCAGGAGGTCCCACCACTGTGACACCACCCAGAGCAACCATCGACCCTCATCCCTTTTTTTCCCAAAAGATGGGATTTTCGTCCCACGGCTCCCTAAGGAATCACTGGTGTCAGTTCTGCTCCTCTTCCTCACTTCCAAGGAAATCAGGAATGGTCACATTGACCTCTAAAACTCAGGAATGGTCACATTGACCTCTAAAACTCAGGAATGGTCACATTTATGAACTCGTGGCCGGAACCGCGCTCAAAATCTGGCGTGGCGGTTCCTCACCTCCTTCCTGGGTTTCTCCAAAGCTCCTGCAAGTCTCTTCCTGGATTTTGGGCCCGGATTTACACAACTCTGCCGAATTACAGCCATTCCCTGAATCCAGGTGGCACTAGGACAACAAATCCGGATGAAAAAACAAGGGCTGAACATGGCCAGGGCAGGATTTGGACACTGAACCATTCGGACGCTGACCCTCCAACCATGGAGGAAGAATCCAAAAACTCCCGTGGGAGCCAAGAGGTGAGAACAGCTGGAAAATTACAAATTTTTGGCAAATTATGGCTGTCTCCCAAAACAGAGGTGGCCCCACGACCACGACCACCTCCAAAACCACCTCAGGTGCCTCCAGGGGAGGTTCTGCGGAGCTCCGAAAGGCGGTGCCAGGATTTTTGGGAGCCAACCCCAATTCTCTCCTCTTTTCCCCCAATTTCTTCGGTGTGAGGTGATTCCCTGTTGACCACAAGAAGACTGAAGAACTCTTCAAGCATTCCTGGGTGTGGAGGCTCCGGGAGAAATTGAGGAAGGCCTAAGCCAAGGATCCAGTGCCGGGGAAGCAGACACCATCCTGCTCTCCTGGAACATCCGCGGGAAGGAGAATTCCAGGATTCTCCCCGCTCGTGGATTGGATGTCCCAACTCTCCACAAAGAGCTGGAACACAGCAGGGCGACCTTCTCCAGCTCCAAACCCTGGAATGATGGATTTGCTGCGGGTTTGGAGAACTTTGGTGCCATCCTTGCCACCGGGAGGAGAAAGGGAAAGTCCTTAATGTTGAAGGTTTTGGTCTAAAATCCAGTCTGAGCAGCCTTGATTGGCCATTGATTGCCCAACCATGGGATGAAGACAGGAATTTGGGATTTCTCCCACAGACAAGCAGATTTCCCGACGGGAAGATTGACTGATTGATTGATTGATTGATTTTGGATTAGCAAAGAGTTCAACTCCCTCGACGGAACGAGGACGTGAAGCAGCTCTGGGGACCCCAAATCCAGAGGGGATGAAGAGGGAAAGGGTTAAGAGCAGGGATTGGGAATGACGGGATTCCACAAAAGCATTCCTAGATGGACGGAGCACGACGTCATCCTCTTAATGGCACCGATTAATCTTCATTACACCGGAAAAATCTCCCGTAGGAATTGTTGGCCGGGAGCTCCAAGGAAGGAGAAAAATCCTTCCTTGCTCCCGAGGGCGTCGCTGCAGCTCCGGGGGTGAGCCACCAGGAGGTGGCGGTGATTCCGTGGCTGAGGATCCCAGCTGAATCCCATGGGATTCCTCAGTCGGTTTCCGGCTTCTCTCCACGAGCCACCTCCATCCCACACCTTGTCCCAACATCCGGGAGCTCTCCAGCTTCTCCTTTCCAGAGGGGATGGAGGAAGGCGGGAACCACGCGTGACCTGGGTCTCACCAGAGAACCACAGATGAGTTGTGGCACTCAATCCCGTGTCCCTCTGCCATTTCCCAGAGGGAAAAACCTCTGGAATTAGTGCCAGACTCGAGGAGAAGAGGGTTGGGAAGGCCAGGGAAGGCTGTTGGCTCGCAGACCTGATTTTCCAGCTGATCCTGGAATCTCCAGGGGTTTGGAAGCGAGGGAGCTGTGGCAGCTCCAGTGGAAGCGTTTGGGGGCTCATCCCACTCCATGACGGATCTTTGAAGCTCTGGTTGGGTTCCATCCTGCTCCAAATTCTCCATCTCCGTGTTGGGACAACCAGAGACTTCCCAATCCCCGTCCAAACTTTCCAGGAGGGAGAGCCAGGAGAGCGATGGAGTCGGGGTTTTTATCCTCGTCGGCCGAACATTCTCCATGAATCCACGGACAACCTGATCCCACCCAGGAGCTGGGCAGGTGCCGTTCCCAGGAAGGGTAGGAAGGAGTGGGAATTGGGAAGCTTGGTTGGGAAACAGGGATTGGCAGGGGGAGCCGAGCCGGAATCCGGCGGGATTCGTCAGCGGCGGCTTGGATTTGGGCTGGCGGCAATTAAAAGCTCCGGTGTCACCGCACTCGCCAGCGGGAGACGCCTCCATCTTCCCAATCCCACAAAAACCCAGGGAGCGGGCCTGGCTGCCCTTCCCCCAGCCAGCCAAGGAGCTAATTAGCAGCCTTGCTTAATTAGCCGCGGGTGGACGTGCTTTGGTTTAACCCCGCGAGCGCCACGAGCTGGCACCGGAGCTGGTGGTGAATTCCTGCCGATGGGATTGATTGTGAGGGGGGGAAAGGGAATCCTGGAACCGTGGGAGGGGTTTGGGTGGGAGCTCCAAGATCGCCCAGTCCCACCCAAACCATTCCAAGGGCAGGGACACCTTCCAACATTCCAGGTGTCTCCAAGCCCTGTCCAGCCTGGCCCGGGACACTGGGTTCGGTGAGGATTTGGAGCTCGAGAAGGATTTTTGGGGTTCAATGAGGATGTTTGGGGTTCAGTGAGGATTTTTGGGGTTCAGTGAGGATGTTTGGGGTTCAAGAAGGGTTTTTGGGGTTCAATGAGGATTTCTGGGGTTCAGTGAGGATTTTTGGGGTTCAGTGAGGATGTTTGGGGTTCAGTGAGGATTTGGAGTTCAAGAAGGGTTTTTGGGGTTCAATGAGGATTTTTGGGGTTCAGTGAGGATGTTTGGGGTTCAATGAGGATTTTTGGGGTTCAGTGAGGATTTGGAGTTCGAGAAGGATTTTTGGGGTTCAGTGAGGATTTTTGGGGTTCAATGAGGATTTTTGGGGTTCAGTGAGGATGTTTGGGGTTCAGTGAGGATTTTTGGGGTTCAATGAGGATGTTTGGGGTTCAGTGAGGATCTCCAGGGCCCAGCAATGATGTCATGGGGTTCAGTGAGAATTTCGGGCGTTCAATGAGGATTTGGGGTCCAAGATGGACTCGGGGGGCGGGGGGGGTTCAAGAAGGACTTTTGGGGTTCAGTGAGGACTTTTTGGGCTCCTTGAGGACTTTTGGAGCTCCACAAAGACCTGAAGGGCAACGCACGAAGGGAAGGGATGAGGAGAAGGACTGGAAAATCCTCCGGGAATAAAACACCCGTGACATTCAGTGCCCCACCCATCCCAACCCCGATCCCGGAGGGAAATTCCGGCTACCTGTAATGCAGGAGCTGTCCTTCCGTGCTGTAATCCCGGTAAATGTCGTATTCCTTCTCGAACACTCCCGAAGGCGACGAGCTGGAAAACAGGAATGGCACAGGAGGAGTCACCAATGGAGGCGTCAGTGTCTCCTCTGGGATTCATGGAGGTGAATCCCATCAGGATGGGATCCCACTGTCCTGGATCTGCTCCCGGGGCCTGCTCGAGCTTGGAGTCGCTGATTTTTTTTATTTTGAGTTGTTGGCCGGATGGTGGCCAAGCCACCCATGGCCGTGGTCTCCAGGTTCATTTCCAACCCTTCAAAGACCAAATTTTCCCTTAAAACTTCTGAGCAGTTCCCAAACATCTCCCGGCTCCATCCCGCCCTTTCCGAGTGCCGCTCCCGCTCTTCCACAGCCTCGGACGGTCAGAGCCGATGCGGGAAGAGGAAAATCCCCACAAAACCAAATTTTTGCCACATTTTCATCTAAATCCGAGCCTGCAGAGCTCTTGTTCCCGGAAGATGGAGGTGGTCACACCACCAACCCACTCCAAGAGAAACAACACTTGGAAAAACACGGGGGAAAAAACCCCATCTGGGAAGTCTGGGATGGAATTTCCAAACTGGTTTTTGGACCTGGTGGGGTTCAGTGAAGAGTTGGGAATTCAAAACTTGGGAATTCAGACTTGGGAGTCCAAGAAGGATTTTGTGGGACTCAAGGACTCAAAGCCGCTCTTGCAGGATCAAACCTACTCTTGATCCGTATTTTTGGCTCCACACTTTTCCAATGCCAAGACCCTCCAACCCTTCCCAAAAAAAAACCCAGGTATTGATCATGGTGTTTCCAATATTATCCAATCTCGCTGCAAATGAGCACAGGAAAATGTTCATTTTTGCCTTAACATCCCTTCCCGACGGGAATGTGTTCGGATTTGGTCCCATTTGGAAAACACAGCAAATATTTCTCCAGAAAATGCCCGGAGAAATAATTTTATTTTTTATTCCAAAAAAACATCCCTAAAATCCCCCCACGTTCCCTCGTTAAGGCTCTCCCGTTAATAAAATTCAGATCCGATGTTGGTTTCGGGAAGGAAAAAAAAAGAGGGAAAAGAAACAAAATCTTCCTAATAGGATAAAGCTCCAAAATTTTAGTGGAGCAAGGAGGCAATAAAATTAAGCTTCTGCCAAAGCCGATTTTAATGGGATTTAGCCCTGGAATTACGGACGGCTGTGTGGAATTGCTTAATCCCTTTTTCCTCGTCAGCGCGTGTGAATGGAATTCCTCCTCCTCCTCCTCCTCCTCCTCCTCCTCCCCCTCCTCCTCCTCCTCCTCCTCCTCCTCCTCCTCCTCCTCCTCCTCCTCCTCCAGGATTCCCGAGAGAAAGGCATCACCTCTGATCCCCGTGCTGAACCCAAATCCGTGGTGGAATTTAGATGGATCCTCACATCCATGTCGGAATCCAGATGGATCCCCAAATCCATGTCAGAATTTAGATGGATCCCCAAATCCATGGTGGAATTTAGATGGATCCCCAAATCCGTGGAGGAATCCAGATGGATCCCCAAATCCATGGTGGAATTTAGATGGATCCCCAAATCCATGGCGGAATCCAGATGGATCCCCAAATCTGTGGAGGAATCCAGATGGATCCCCAAATCCATGGTGGAATTTAGATGGATCCCCAAATCCGTGGAGGAATTTTGATGGATCCTCAAATCCATGGAGGAATCCAGATGGACCCTCAAGTCCATGGAGGAATCCAGATGGATTCCCACATCCATGTCAGAATTTAGATGGATCCCCAAATCCATGGTGGAATTTAGATGGATCCCCAAATCCATGTCAGAATTTAGATGGATCCCCAAATCCGTGGAGGAATCCAGATGGATCTCCAAATCCATGGTGGAATTTTGATGGATCCTCAAATCCATGGCGGAATCCAGACGGATCCCATCCCTGGAAGTGTCCAAGGCCAGGCTGGAGCAACCTGGGATAGGGGAAGGTGGATGGGCTTTAAGGTCCCTTCCAACCCAAACCATTCCGTGATTCCAGGAGATTTCTGGAGCTGTTCAAGGTCCTTCCCTGTGGATCTGCTTCCACCCCCATCCAGCACAGCAGCATCCCGGGTGGGAATGTCGGTTTTTCCATCTAAAAACTCCACCGGAACCCGGCCATGGCCAAAACGGGATTGTCAAACCCCATGGACACCGGAATTCCCCAGGCTGGATGGACCAAGAGCTCCTCCACCCCCCTCCAGGACGGAATTCCCGCTCCTCTGGATCCCAGGTTTCTATTCCAGGTGCCAGCATCACGCTCCCCCATCCCTTATTTTGGCTCATCCGAAAATGGGTGGATTTTTCCTGGAATTTTTTGGAGTTGTCGCTTCCAAGATCTTCCCAATCCATCGGAGCCACGGCTTGGTTTCCATCCATCATTTTTCCCGCTGTTCCGTTTCCCGTCCGCGTTAATTAATCCCCGTCCAAACGAGCTCCAGGACTCCTCCTGTCCCTCCCTGACGAGGTTTGGAGTTGATGGACGAGTGAATCCATCCCAAATATTCCGAACGGGGGGGAGCTGGGCAGGGAATTTCCACGGGGATCCGCGCGGTTGCACGTTCCCAAGGGCGGCCGAGCCGGCCGCGCTCGCTTTCCCGGGATGAGCCGAGTTTTTGGGAATAATTAAAAGCCACCAGCTGAGATTCCAGCGTTAACAAGCGGACTCCGGAATCGGCCAGGGCAGGATTCCCAGCTGGTTCCTGTTCAATATTTAAACAGCAGCGCTGCTGGATTCCGGCTATCCCGGCTTCCCAAGGGCAGGGATGCGACGGAGCGTGGCCCCGACCCTTGTCCAGCTGTTTTCCCAAGGTTTTTAAGGCGAATCCTTATGGATTTTTCTCGGCTAACAGATTTGTTGGATTAAAGGAGGAATTTCACGATGAGGGTGGTGAATCTGTGGATGCTCCATCCCTGGAATATTCCAGGCTGGGTGGGATGGGGCTTGGAGCACCCTGGGATGGTGGAAGGAATGAGGAGAAGGATTGGAAAATTTCCTGCCCATGGAAAGAGGATGGAACTGGGTGGTTTTGAGGATCCTTCCCAACCCAAACCATTCCATGTTTAGGATCTTTCCCGGAATCTCCACCTTGGCCCAGTTTGTGTCCTCAAGCCAGACGTTCCCACCCAACCTGGAACAACTGGGATAATCTGGGAAACTCAACCCAAACAAATTCCCAGAGTGGGCATCAAGGTCTTCCCCAAGCATGGGGGTTTCAGGCACTGGATTGCATCCCAGAAATCCTGATGGATAAAAATCTCATGGAGCTGACCACAGGAAGCAAAACCAGCTCCAGCCAAAAACCCGACTGGTTTGGAAACCCGGCTTTGGTTTTGGAAAAGTGTCCTGAGGTCTCCCCAGAATCCTTCTCCGTGCAAAGCCGGCCCCGCTCCCTCATTTTCTCCTCCCACACCCCGTGCTCCATCCCGGTGATTCCCCACTGGATTCTCCCAGGTTTTTCAGGTGTTGGATAACCCAAAGGTTGCTCGGTTGTGGTAAAGCGAGGATTAAACCTTCCCTGGAACCTCCCAAGGCGTTCCCAACTCCCCTTCCTCCCCTGCCCTTGGGATAACGCTTCCCAGCATTCCCGAATCCTTGGGCGACCACCCGAGCACTCAGGAATGCTTTGTCCATCCCGCGGCCTTGCTGAGCTTCAGGAAGTTCTCCCCAACCCATCCTTGATCCACAGGAACCCTCGGAGCTCCGGCCCTGCCCCTCCCAGATTGCTGATAAGGACATCCAGGATATCCATAAGGATATCCATAAGAACATCCAGATTGTTGATAAGGATCGGGAGAAGAGTCGGGATCGGCCTGGGAGCAGCCGAACGTTGGGGATGAACCCTCAACCGCCGCCCTCCGAGCCGGATGATCCGGATTTTATCCATCAAATCGTGTCCCTGGCCGGATGAGGGACGCATCCAAAGCCTTCCCGGGGCGCTTGGAAGGTGCTTTTCCATGAATAAAGGTGATTTTCCATTGATAGGTGTGATTTTCCAAAAATTAAGGTGATTTCCAATGGAAAAAAGTGATTTTCCAGTAATGAAGGTGATTTTCCGTTAATAAGGGTGATTTTCCAATGAAAAAGGAGATTTTTCCACTAAGAAGGGCGATTTTACAATAATTAAGGTGATTTCCAATTTAAAAAAAAAGTAATTTTCCACTAATGAAGATTATTTTTTCATTAAGAAGTGGGATTTTCCAATGAAAAAGGTGATTTTCCACTAATAAGGAAAATGTCACCCAAATAAGTGTGATTTTCCAATAAAAAAATAATTTTCCAATAATTAAGGTGATTTCCAATGGAAAAAAGTGATTTTCCAGTAATGAAGGTGATTTTTCGTTAATAAGGGTGATTTTTCCAATGAAAAAGGAGATTTTCCACTAAGAAGGGCGATTTTACGATAATTAAGGTGATTTCCAATTTTAAAAAAAAGTAATTTTCCACTAATGAAGATTATTTTCCATTAATAAGTGTGATTTTTCCAATGAAAAAGGTGATTTTCCACTAATAAGGAAAATGTCACCCAAATAAGTGTGATTTTCCAATAAAAAAATAATTTTCCAATAATTAAGGTGATTTCCAATGGAAAAAAGTGATTTTCCAGTAATGAAGGTGATTTTCCATTGATAAGTGTGATTTTCCAATGAAAAAGGAGATTTTCCACTAAGAAGGGTGATTTTCCAATAATTAAGGTGATTTCCAATTTTAAAAAAAAGTATATTTTTATAAGTAAATTTTCCACTAATGAAGATTATTTTCCATTAAGAAGTGGGATTTTCCGATGAAAAAGGCGATTTTCCATTAATAAGTGTGATTTTCCACACTTATTGCAATAATTTAGGTGATTTTCCAGGGATGAAGGTGATTTTTCATTAATAAGTGTGATTTTTCCAATGAAAAAGGTGATTTTCCACTAATTAGGGTGATTTACCAACAATAAAGGCGGTTTTCCAATAATTTAGGCGATTTTCCACTAACCGTGATGATTTTCCATTATTGTGTGATTTTCCAATGAAAAAGGTGATTTTCCACTAATAAGGGTGATTTTCCAATAATTAAGGTGATTTCCCCAGCAATTAAGGTGATTTTGCAGTAATTAAGATGATTTTTCATTAATGAAGATGATTTTTCATTGATAAGTGTGGTTTTCCAATAATTAAGGTGATTTTCCAATAATTAAGGTAATTTCCAATGTAAAAAAGTGATTTTTCCAGTGATGAAGATGATTTTTCATTAATTAATAAGTGTGATTTTCCAATGAAAAAGGTGATTTTCCACTAATAAGGAAAATTTCACCCTAATGAGGGCGGTTTTCCAAAAATCAGGGTGATTTTCCAATTAAAAAAAAATTTCCAATAATTAAGGTGATTTCCAATTAAAAAAAGTTATTTTCCAATAATTAAGGTGACTTCCAATGAAAAAAAGTGATTTTCCAGTAATGAAGGTGATTTTCCAATGAAAAGGGTGATTTTCCAATGAAAAAGGTGATTTTCCATTAATAAGGGTGATTTTCCAATAATTAAGGTGATTTCCCCAGCAATTAAGGTGATTTTGCAGTAATTAAGATGATTTTTCATCAATGAGAGTGGTTTTCCAATAATTAAGGTGATTTTCCAATAATTAAGGCAATTTCCACTTATAAAAAACGATTTTCCAGTAACGAAGACGACGTTTCGTCAATAAGCGCGATTCTCCAACGAAAAAGGTGGTTTTCCACTAATTAGGGTGATTTTCCAATAACTAACGCGATTTTTCCCATAATTAAGGAGATTTCCCACCGACCAACGTGCCCTTTCACACCAATAAAATTAATTTTCCCTAAACCGCGTCTAAACCCAAATCCTCCGGCACTGACAGAAATTTACCCTGGGAATTTTTTTTTCTTTTTAAAAATCGAACAAATCCAGCAGTTTTTTGGGGTTTTTTTTTTTTCCCCCCTTGCCTAGGACAGGGCGCCATTCCCGAGCCTTTGGAAAACCAGGGAAAGCGAGCGGCCGGAAACAGCTCAGCTCCGTGGCAAGAGCCAGGAATAGAAGCGAAATCCCGGCTCCAAATCCTCGGGCTTCAATCGCCGCCCTTCGTACCCTCAATTACGGCAAAACTTCCAGGGTGGTTTCCTTGGGAATTACGCAACCGGAATTTCGGGGCCCGACGCAAGCGCTCGGGGGGGAATTAGGCGAATATCCGGAATATCCGCCCTAATCCGGGGGGATTCAAGGAAAGGATATTAAAAAAAAGCTTCGGCTCACGATTTCCACCCCCAGCTCGGAGCAAAAAATGCCAAATATGAGATTTTTGTTTTGTTTTGTTTTGTTTTGTTTGTTTGTTTTTTTTCCTGGGAAATATTTGAGGATGGAATGAGGAAGAGGAGTCCGGTCTTGCTCGGGTTGTGCCGGAAATGTGTTTTCCACTGCTCATCCCCAAATATTTCCTCGGATAATTCCATCCCCCGGGGGGGAGTTCCGCGGTCTCAATAAACTCAAGGATGGTGGGGAGGGAACGGGATTAAGGAAGGAGCCTGGAAAGTGGATTTGAGGATCTTGGAAGTCTTTTCCGACCTTTAATTCCACGGGAAAACTCACCCGGACGGGTGGGACGGGAGCCGGCACTGTCGGAGCGCCCCCAGTGCCGGAGAAGGGGAAAGGAAGTTGAAGCCAAAGGAATTTCGGAGTTAGGAAAATCTCCCGCGGGGGAGAAATCAAATCTCTGGGATAAATTTGGGAATTCTGGGAGATCTCATCCAAGAATTTTCCAGCAATGCCCCATCATCCCCTGGAAGCGTCCGAGGCCAGGTTTAGGAGCAACCCAAAGTGTGGGAAGGGGCCTCAAAGACCACGGAATTCCGACCCCTTGGCCGTGGATTGGGATGTCCAGCGTCACTCAGAGATGGAATTTTTGCTGTGAAATGGGTGGGAATAAACCAAAACCAGGGATAAAACACCACCAAAAAAAAAACAACCATTGGAAGACTGAATTTGGGATCCTTCCTCGCAATTCGGGAAATTGAGGATCTCCTGGAACCAGGGGAAGAGGCCGAAGCCGGGGAATTTCCAGGTGATCCTTAAATTTCACAAAAAATCTCCAGGAGAGCTCAGCTGGGATGGATCCGGCTCCTCGTCACGGGTTCCAGAAGGGTGGAAAGAGGAGATGATTCCGCGTCCTGTAGGACGAGGATCCTTGGGTTGTCCGGGGATTGTCCAACAGATGGGAAAACGGGAAAAAGCAAAGGAAACGAACGCTGGAATGGAATTCCCGGAAAAAACTGTGGATGCCCCGTCCTTGGAAACGTCCAAGGCAAGCATGGGTGGAGCTTGGAGCAAAGCTGGGATTTTGGGAAAGTTGTCCCAGGGGGATGGAACTGGAAAAAACAGGAATTTGTTGGCACAGGCAGCAAATAAAAGGGAGGGGGAAAAAAAATAAATCTGAATTGCAAAAATTCCAAGAATTCCAAGCATTCTGTCCAACATTCCCATCCAGAGCTGGATTCATCTCCAGCCAAATCCGGAGGTGCTCTGGTTCCTAAATCCTAAATTTTAAGGGAGGCCCCGGGTGCGGATTCCAATAGAAACTTCCCCACTCATCCCAAATTCCCTTTTCCGACCAGATGAGCCGAGCTTAGCCAGAAACCTTTAAACGAGATTTCCCGGGATGGGACCCGGACTGGGAGATTCCACCAGGAAACCTCCAGAGCTCCTCCCCAGCTGCGGATCTTCCGCGAGAAACCCAACCGGGATCCGGGAATCACGGGATCTCATGGGATTTCGTGGAATCGTGGAATGGTTGGGGTTGGAAGGGGCCTCCAAAACCATGGAATTGCGCTCCGAGGGCAGGAGGGAGCCCGTGCTGGTTTTCCCGGCCCCCACATCGTGGATGAAGCACCAGGAAGAGGAGGGTTTCCGGGGGAATGCCGTGGTCTGGGAATGGGATATGAGGAGGTTCCCACAGCACCAGGGATTGGAAAGACGGAGAAATTCCCGGCCATCCTCTTCGTCCTTAAGGGATGGGAGGGACGAGGCAGGTTGGGGGTGGATCCGGATCCGGGTGGGAATTTCAACGGGATCAACATTTCCAGGATTAAAAAATTTCCTTCTTTTTTTTTTTTCTTTTGTTCCTTAGTGGAACAAAAACTTCATCAAATTGTGGGAATTTCATGGAAGTTACACAGAAAAACTTCATCAAATGCCCAGCCTGGTTTGGGCTGGAAAGGAAAATCCCTATCCCGGGTTGCTCCAACCTGGCCTTGGACACTTCCAGGGATCCAGGGGCAGCCACAGATCCTCGGGGAATTCCATCCCAGCCCCTCGCCACCCTCCCAGCCAGGAATTCCTTCCCAAAATCCCATCTGTCCCTGCCCTCTGGATGCGGGAAGCCATTCCCTGTGTCCTGTCCCTCCATCCCTTTATCCCAAGTCCCTCTCCAGCTCTCCTGGATCCCTTCAGGCTCTGGAAGCGGCTCTGAGGTTTCCCTGGATCCTTTTCCAGGATGAATATTCCCACTTCTCCCAAGCTCCTCCTGGCTCCTCACACCGGGAGACCTCACCCAGCTGGGAAAATCCAACACTTGGATGAAGAGAAGCCCAGAATTCCAAGCCTTAAGCTCCTGCTGGCGGCAGGACACTGGGAAGGAAACTCCTGAGGATCTTCTCCATGCCTTGGTCTTCCCGCGCGGTTTTCCAGAGCAACTCCAAGTCCTCAGTTTCTCTTCCCTCTCATCCTGGGGGAAGGTTGGGAATCCCTGCCAGGACCTGGAAAACCCTTGGGCAGCAGGCGCTGCAGGGATTCGTGTCCCTGATCCCGCCGTTTTCCAAACCCGGGCACCTCCAGCGCCTCCTGGAAAAGGAAATGAACGGAGAGAATTCCAAGGAAAACTCGTGGGGCGCTCAAATTGGGTGTTTCAGAGATTTGAGGCATCTTTCATTCCACAAATCTGCTTTTTTTGGGATTTTTTGGAGTCAGGGAAACGGCTGCTGCCTGGAAAGGGGGTGGTTGCTGGTCCCAGAGATCTGCAGCGGGCGCATTCCAGGGATTGGGTTTTGAGCGAATTTCCCTTGGATACTCCAGGAAGATTTAAATGCTGTGTTTTATCTCCGATATCCCAGCGCCTTCGGAACGTGCAAAAAAAAAAAAAAAGTGGGAATCCTGAGGAATAACTCGGGCACAACTTCCCGGCAGATGAGATCTGGGTGAAGGCTCCTCGCATCCCAAGATTCCTGCGTTTCGGTCGAAGGAAAACGCTCCAGGCGGTCAAAAATCCACTTCCTTGTCCTTCAAGCTTCCCCTCGGAATTCCTCCTTGGAGAAGCAGCGGCAAGGCCCAGTTTTCCGTGGAAAAGGCTTCTTTTTCCCTTGCCTGGCACTTTCTCCAAGGATTTCAAGCCAGTAACCTGAGACACTTTCCGACGGTGCGGAAAATCCCGACACGGGAAAATCCGGCCGACGTTCCCGCTCCGAGATTTCACGGCTGTCAAGTCACGCCCCGGAGAAAAGCCGCCACCACTTTAAGACAAGCGTGGAAAACTCCGTGGAAAAGCTGGGAAATCTCGCCGGGAAGGCTCTGCTGGCCACCAGGACGGAGCTGCCGCTGATATCCCGGGGCTGATTCCAGAGCCGGATCCGGATGCTGATTGGAACAAACCCCACGTCACTGTGGAAGTGTGAGGCGATTCCGGCGGGATCCAGGAGCCTGGCAACAGCAAATTCCCTGTGGATTCCAAGGGCTGACCCACATGGGCGGGATGGGACATCCCCATGGATGTGAGGAATGGACTGGGAGAGGCCTCCAGCATCCGGAGGTGCTCTGGTTCCTAAATCCTAAATTTTAAGGGAGGCCCCGGATGTGAATTCCAATAGAAACTTCCCCACTCATCCCAAATTCCCTTTTCCGACCAGATGAGCCGAGCTTAGCCAGAAACCTTTAAATGAGATTTCCCGAGATGGGACCCAGACCGGGAGGTTCCACCAGGAAACCTCCAGAGCTCCTCCCCAGCTGCGGATCTTCCGCGAGAAACGCAACCGGGATCTGGGAATCCTTCATGGAATTTCATGGGATTTCGTGGAATCATGGAATGGTTGGGGTTGGAAGGGACCTTCAAGACAATGGAATTACGCAGGGACACCTTCTGCTATCCCAGGTTGCTCCAAGCCCCTTCCAACCTGGCCTTGGACACTTCCCGGGATAGGGAAAATGCAGGAATGGGGAAAATGTGCAGGAACGGGGAAAATGCTGGAATGGGGAAAATGCAGGAATGGGTTTTTTTTTTTTTCCCAGCCACGATATTTGGATCAAGGGTGGGACGCAGCCATGGTTTGGATGGGATGCAGCTGGAAATTCCAGTCAGCAGGAATTTCTGCTCCCTCTAGTGGTGTCTAAATTTAAAAAAAAATAAAAATTTAACGAATCTTTAAAGCTCCAGGACCCAGGATCTGCTCAATCCCAAACCCTGGAATGGCCAAGACCTGGAATTCCTGGAGATTTGAGGACACAGCCTCCCATTGGCCAAACCCAGCCAAGGGTTCCTTTTCCTGAATTCCTTTTCCCGAATTCCTTTTCCCTTCCAGGAGATTTCCAGGGATTAACCATTTTTATTTGAGAATCCTGCCCTCCTCCAAGCTGATCCAGCAGATTTGCATCCCATAATGGGAACGGGGAATGTGTTGGTGCAGGACACCAAGGAATTCGTGACCTGGAGTGTCCGTGATGTGGGAATCGGATCCCATGTGGGAATCCCCCCAGAGAGCTGCTGATCCCACCTTGGGAATGATCCTTTTCCCAGGAAATTCCTGATCCCACTCTGAGAATGATCCTTTCCCCAGGAAACTCCTGATCCCATTTTGGGAATGATCCTTTTCCCAGGAAACTCCTGCATCCCACCTCGAGAATGATCCTTTTGCCAGGAAATTCCTGATCCCACCTCGGGAATGATCCTTTTGCCAGGAAACTCCTGCATTCCATTTTGGGAATGATCCTTTCCCCAGGAAATTCCTGATCCCATCTCGGGAATGATCCTTTCCCCAGGAAATTCTTGGTCCCACTTTGGGAAATGATCCTTTCCCCAGGAAATTCCTGATCCCACCCCTGTTCTTGCAGCAAATCCCAGGGAATTTAAAATCCATCCCCAGGTCCTTGTTAACCCCTCACGCCGCTTTGGGAGTGGGATCCTGCTCCATCGACATCTCCTGGGCTCATTTCCCACCAGGAAAAAGGAGGGAATTCTGCCCCTCTGCCCTGCTCAGGTGAGATCCCACCTGGAATTCTGCACCCAGCTCCAGGATCCAACACCAGGAGGACCTGGAGCTGCTGGAGCAATTCCAGAGGAGGCCACGGAGACGCTCCAAGGGCTGGAGAGAGGCTGGGAGAGCTGGGAATGTCCAGCCTGGAAAAGGCTCCAAGGAGACCTCAAAGCTCCTTCCAGCGCCTGAAGGGGCTCCAGGAGAGCTGGAGAGGGATTTGGGACAAGGGATGGAGGGACAGGACACAGGGAATGGCTTCCCACTGGCAGAGGGCAGGGATAGATGGGATTTTTGGAAAGGAATTCCTGGCTGGGAGGGTGGTGTGGGGCTGGGATGGAATTCCCAGAGAAGCTGTGGCTGCCCCTGGATCCCTGGAAATGTCCCAGGCCAGGTTGGACGGGGCTTGGAACAACCTGGGACGGTGGAAGGTGTCCCTGCCCATGGAAAAGGCTGAAATTCCATGATCTCCCAGGCCTCTTCCATCCCATCCCATTCCTCGATTCCGCAATTCCACGACTCCGTGATTCCACATCCGCCTGCAGTGAACGGCCCCAAATCCCAGTCTCCATTCCCAAAATCCCCCTGCTCCAGAAGGATCCCCCCCCATTCCCAGGCCCAGAGATTCCATCAGAGCCTCTCCCGGGACCTGGGGAAGGCGGAACCTTCCCGCGGAGCCTCGGGTGTCCCACATGGAAGCGCCTGCCAAGCCGGGAATTCCTGCTCCCATCCGGCCACAGTTTTCTGGCAGCAGGAGCTGGGAACGGGAATTCCACCCCGGATTGGTCTCCTCAACCTGGCCGGGTCCTGAACGTGGCCAAAAGCATCAATTAAGGGAAGACAAACACATTAATTAACGACCCGCCTCAGGACTCCCAGGAAAGCCGCGGCTGCTCCAAATCCCTGGAATTGTCCCAAGTGAGGCTGGGATGGTGGGAGGCGGAGGAGGTGGAAAAAGATGGATTTTAAAGCTCCTTTCCAACCCAAACCGTTCCGCGATTCCGAGATTTGCAGCTTTTAATCCACAAGAGAGGAAAGGACAGCGGAGGAGTGGCACGAATGTCTCCAGACGTTGTCCTTGGGAACGGAGCGCCGGCTCCCTTCTCCTTCCCGAGGGAAATCCTCCCTGCCAGGAGCTCCCCAGACCTGTGGGACAAGCTGTGGTCGTGGGGTGAATCATCCCAGCTCCGCAGGGAGACCTTACCCAGGGAAATCATTTAAAACCACGCCAGGCTCTAAACCCGAATTTCCAATCCAAAAAACGAATTCCAAGAGGACGAGAAATTATTCCTTTAGGGAAACTTCCCGCCAGGAACACCTAAAACACGCCTAAGGTGGGGAAACACCTTTTCCTGATGTTTTTCCCTCTTCCTCCTCGTTTTTTGGAGGATCCAGCTCAGTGGAGACCCACCAGGGGGGGTCAAGCATGAGGAACCAACCCCAAACCCAGGTCTTTACCCAAGACCTGCAGGATTTTGCTCTTGGACACCACCAGCACTGGAAATTCCTGATTTTCTCCCGCCCGGGCTCTAAACCCGAATTTCCAATCCTAAGAACTAATTCCAAGAGGACGAGAAATTATTCCTTTAGGGAAACTTCCCGCCGGGAACACCTAAAACACGCCTAAGGTGGGGAAACACCTTTTCCTGATGTTTTTCCCTCTTCCTCCTTGTTTTTTGGAGTATTCAACTCGGTGGAGACCGACCAGGGGTCAAGCATGAGGAACCAACCCCAAACCCAGGTCTTTACCCAAGACCTGCGGGATTTTGCTCTTGGAGACCACCAGCACTGGAAATTCCCGACCTTCTCCCGCCCAGGCTCTAAACCCGAACTTCCAATCCTAAAAACTAATTCCAAGAGGACGAGAAATTATTCCTTTAGGGAACCTTCCTGCTGGGAACACCTATCCTGATGTTTTTCCCTCTTCCTCCTCGTTTTTTGGAGGATCCAACTCAGTGGAGACCGACCAGGGGGGGTCAAGCATGAACAACCAACCCCAAACCATCTTTGCCCAAGACCTGCGGGATTTTGCTCTTGGACACCACCAGCATTGGAAATTCCCGACCTTCTCCCACCCAATCCCACCTTTACCTTTCCGTTTCCTCCTTCACCACGGAATACTGGCTGGGCTGGCGGCTCGGGCGCTGCTCCTGCACCTTCTCGCTGCCCTCCAGCTCCTGCTCCAAGGACGAGCTGGTGCTTCCCTCCCTGCTGACATTGCTGCTCCTGCCGGGGCTGTTTTCCGTGGAAGCCCGCGGCGACTCCGTGTTCTGCTTCAGCGTCTGCAGCTTGGCCAGCGGGATGATGTCGCAGTTCTGGGGACGGTGCCACACCGTCCTCTGCGTGGTGGCATTGTAGTAGTAGAAGCGCGAGGTGTTGGGGTCGAAGAGCTCCCACCACTGGTTCTCATTGGTGCGCTTGATCCGCACGCCGGCGGGCGGGTCCCACACGCACTCCCCCGTGATCAGGTTGGCGTACATGCGCTCCCGGGTCCGAGGCTCGATGATTTCCACCCATTCCAGCCTGGGGAAAGGACAGGGAGAGAAGGGAAACGTCAACCGAGTGACCTTGGAAGGTCACCCAAGGTCTGATGATTTTGTGATTTGACTCGAGCGCGGGATGGAGAAGAGCGACTGCTCAGCTCTTCCTTCCGCCCCCATCGAGTCTCCTGTGTCCAAGACTTGATAAATCCCACCCATTCCAGCCTGGGAAAGGACAGGGAGAGAACGGAAATGTCAACCCAGAGACCTTGGAAGGTCACGCAAGGTCTGATGATTCCGTGGTTTGACGCCAGCAAGGGATGGAGAAGGGCGACTGCTTAGCTCTTCCTTCCACCCCCACTGAATCTCCCGTGTCCAAGACTCAATGATTCCCACCCATTCCACTCTGGAAAAAAACAAGGACAGAGGGGAAGCATCAACCAAGGTCCTGCCCAACCCCAACCACCCAATGATTCCATGATTTGACGCAAGCAAGGGATGGAGAAGAGCGACTGCTCAACTCTTCCTTGCACCATCAAGTCTATCAAGTCTCCTGTGTCCAAGGCTTGACAAATCCCACCCATTCCAGCCTGGAAAAGGACAAGGAGAGAACGGAAACGTCAACCAAGAGACCTTGGAAGGTCGCCCAAGCCACCCCATGATTCTGTGATTTGACGCGAGCGCGGGATGGAGAAGAGCGACTGCTCAGCTCTTCCTTCCACCCCCATCGAGTCTCCTGTGTCCAAGACTTGACAAATCCCACCCATTCCAGCCTGGGAAAGGACAGGGAGAGAACGGAAACGTCAATCCAGAGACCTTGGAAGGTCACCCAACCTGATGATTCCATGATTTGACGCGAGCGCGGGATGGAGAAGAGCGACTGCTCACCTCTTCCTTCCACCCCCATCAAATATTCCATGTCCAAGACTTGATGATTCCCACCCATTCCAGCCTGGGAAAGGACAGGGAGAGGGGAAGCATCAACCAAGGTCCTGCCCAACCCCAACCACCCCATGATTCCATGATTTGACGCAAGCAAGGGATGGAGAAGAGCGACTGCTCAACTCTTCCTTGCACCATCAAGTCTATCAAGTCTCCTGTGTCCAAGGCTTGACAAATCCCACCCATTCCAGCCTGGGAAAGGACAGGGAGAGAACGGAAACGTCAACCAAGAGACCTTGGAAGGTCGCCCAAGCCACCCCCTGATTTTGTGATTTGATGCGAGCAAAGGATGGAGATGAGCGACTGCTCAGCTCTTCCTTCCACCCCCATCAAATATTCCATGTCCAAGACTCAATGATTCCCACCCATTCCAGACTGGAAAAGAAGAGGGAGAGAAGGGAAACATCAACCCAGAGACCTTGGAAGGTCGCCCAAGCCACCCCCTGATTTTGTGATTTGACTCGAGCGCGGGATGGAGAAGAGCGGCTGCTCAACTCTTCCTTCCACTCCCATCAAATATTCCATGTCCAAGACTTGATGATTCCCACCCATTCCAGCCTGGGAAAGGACAGGGAGAGAACGGAAACGTCAACCGAGTGACCTTGGAAGGTCACCCAAGGTCTGATGGTTCCGTGGTTTGACGCCAGCAAGGGATGGAGAAGAGCGACTGCTCAGCTCTTCCTTCCACCCCCATTGAATCTCCCGTGTCCAGGACACAATGACTTCCACCCTTTCCTGGAAAAAGCCTGGAAAAGAACAGGGAGAGAGGGAAAATTCAGCCAAGGTCCCTCCCAACCCCAACCACCCGATGGTTCCGTGATTGGACGCGAGCACTGGATGAAGAACAACCTCTCAACTCTTCCTTCCACCCCCATCGAGTCTCCCGTGTCCAAGACTCGATGATTCTCACCCGTTCCAGTCTGGAAAAAAACAAGGAGAGAAGGGAAATCCAACCAAGATCCCTTCCAATCCAACCAAGATCCCTTCCAACCCAACCGCCCGTTGCTTCCAGGATCAGCGCTCACAGCGATCGCGGGATGAAAAGCAACCTCGCAACTCCTTGTTCCACCCCGACCGAGTCCCGCAGAATTATTTACACAAAACAGAGAATTTTCCGAAGGGTTTCCAACCAATCCCTGGCTTTCAGCTCCCGGGGAAACCCAACAAGTCTGCAAAACGCGCGCCGGGGTTGGAGCACCCCAATGTGCACCCTCGAAGGCCCAGAGTCGGGGATCGAAGCGCATTCCGTGAGGGAATGGGAAGGGCTGGAGGGACTGGAATCGCCAGCCTGGAGACGAACTTCTCCTGCATGACCCACGCCACCAAACCCGGCAGCATTTCCCACAAAAACTCCAAAAATTTCTGGATTCGACCTCCCCCAGGCCGGCTGGAGCCGCGCAGCTCCCCTGGCCACTCCGAAGATCCCGAAGCTCCTTCCCTCTCTGTCCCGATTTCGACACCGGGAAAAGGCGTCGGCTCCGTGGAGTTCCGGCACCATCCCAAAACCACCGGCCCCAACACAGCCGGGCTGGGTGACAGCGACCATGGGTGGCACCAACACCGAAACCTGGATGGTGGCGGGGATGGAGATGGCGAGGGCTGAACAGGCCCGGCCGTGTCCCTGGGATCCCTGGGATGGGATGGAATTTGGGATGGGATGGGATGGGGTGGGATGGGATGGGATTTGGGATGGAATTTGGGATGGGATGGGATGGGATGGGATGGGATTTGGGATGGGGTGGGATGGGATGGGGTGGGATTTGGGATGGAATTTGGGATGGGATGGGATGGGATGGGATGGGATGGGATGGGATGGGATGGGATGAGGTGGGATGGGATGGGATTTGGGATGGGATGATCCCATGGGCCAGGGGCAGCTTCCCCTATTCCAGGTTGCTCCAAGCCCTGTCCAACCTGGCCTTGGAAACTTCCAGGGATCCAGGAACAGCCACAGCTTCTCTGGGAATTCTGTCCCAGCTCCTCACCACCCTCCCAGCCAGGAATTCCTTCCCAATATCCCATCCATCCCTGCCTCTGGCAGTGGGAAGCCATTCCCTGTGTCCCGTCCCTCCATCCCTGTCCCTCTCCAGCTCTCCTGGAGCACCTTCAGGCACTGAGGGAGTTCTGAAGTTTCCTTGGATCCTTGGAGCCTTCTCCAGGTTGGACATTCCCAGCTCTCCCAGCCCCTCCCCAGCCCTTGGAGCATCTCCGTGGCCTCCTCTGGAATTGCTCCAGCAGCTCCAGGTCCTCCTGGTGTTGGATCCTGGAGCTGGGTGCAGAATTCCAGGTGGGATCTCACCCGAGCAGGGCAGAGGGGCAGAATTCCCTCCTTTCCTGCTGCCCACGCTGTGGGATGAGCCCAGAACATCGGGAATTTCCGGGACCAGAGCACACGGATGGGTCCTGTGGAGCTTCTCACCCACCAACACCCCCAAATTCCATCTCCCCACGGCTGCTCTCCATCTTTCCCCCCCCCATCCATGTTTTCCTGGAATTGCCCAGACTCCCCCTCACTCATAAACACAGCAAAAGGGATTTTTGGGATCATCCGGCAGCAAACGGGAGCTCAGAAAATTCCAAAGAGGATTAAGAGAGGTTGTAATCCCAAGAAACAGAGAATTCCACGGATTTTTCAGATTGCCCCAAACACTGCACTTGTCACCTCTGGATAATCCAGGGGGTACCTGAGGCGTTCCGGGATCTGCATTTTTATCCAAATTCCTCTTCTGTGTGGGTTTTTATTAAAAAAAAAAAAAAAAAAGGAATTTAATGAAGTTATTTGGGATTTTATCCTCATCTGCTTTTCCCAAGGCTTTTCAGGAATGTCTAGAAATAGATGGGGAGGAATAAAAAGCAAAGTGAGGCTTATCAAGGAAGGTGCCACTTAAACCTGACACATCCAGGGAGTCAGACAATGATGGAATCGCATGGATCGCATCCCGACGCCTTTTCCTGGGAATCAGCCCCGGAGGCTCTCCAGAAACGCCCAATTTGCAAGGAAAAAAAGTCCCTGGAGAGGGGGGGGTCGCAGGTGCCAGCCCGGCCCCGAGCCCTCAGCTGGTCCAGCTCATTTTCCAACGGGATTTAAAAACCTCTTGGATGGACAAAAAGAGTGGGATTTTCAGGGTGTGGGATCCCAGCTTGGATCAAATCCCCCCCTAAAGGAGGGAAACGTGTCCAGCTCCTTTCAGAAATGAGAGGAAAATCCGCAGTGAAGCTTTTCCCTGCGGAGCAGGGGCTAAAAGCAGTGGGAGGGCAGTCGGTCCTAAATCGGGGCTCATCTCATTCCACAAAACTCGGATCCGGCGCGGAGCTGGAAGCCACTTCCAGCTTTGGGATTGGCCAAAGAACCGGCCAAGGTGGCCAATCACACCTGGTCTGTCCCACCCCAGGGAAGGTTTGGGATTCCCAGGATTTTGAGGGGCTGGGGCGCGGCCAGGGAAGGGAATGGGACGATCCTGAGGGTCCTTTCCGACCTAAACCATTCCATGTTTTCATGGGGAGCGATTTGAATTCCCAGTTCCCAGCAAGGTTTTGGAGACCTTGGAAGCGGCTCCGCAGAACGTGGGGGGCTGTGCTCCCCAAATTTCCCACTCCCAGGCGATCCCTTTGGAATCACAAACCAAAATATCCAAGGTTTCCCAACGTGTCCAAGAACCCAAATCGCCCCATCAGTGCAAAATTCCCAGGAGAGGACAATTCCCATCTTATTTCCCGATTTCCCATCTTGTTTCTCATCTTCTTTCCCTGCTTAAAATTAATTAAAACCTCCTGCAAAACTTCATCAAAAATTAAATTAATGATGGAATTATTAAATGGGTGGGGGGTGAAAGGAGCTTTTACAGCTCATCTGTTCCAACCCCTGCCTGATAGCTCATTTATTATTGATTAATTAATTAATGTTCGTTATTGCACCCTTTATTTTATTCATTATCCCCGTTATTTTATTTATCATCCAATTCATTGTTATTCCTTCAATTCTTACACCCATTATTTTATTTATTACTGATTCTTCAGGAATATTCGACCTAAAATATGGGGAAAACCCCGCAATTCCTTGATGCCGGACCTTGGAAAATCCGGAACAAATGGGGAAAAAAAAAAAAAAAATTCATGGAATGGGGGCAGGGAGAGGGGTGGATCCTCAGCCACTCCATGGATAAAGGGAAAACAGCTCCATGGTGCTTTTGCCATGGAATTGCTGTGGT
The DNA here is from genome assembly GCF_037042795.1 of Molothrus aeneus. Classification (NCBI taxonomy): domain Eukaryota; kingdom Metazoa; phylum Chordata; class Aves; order Passeriformes; family Icteridae; genus Molothrus; species Molothrus aeneus. The sequence continues at coordinate 152,856,516 of NC_089646.1, read as the reverse complement.
CCATCCCTCGCCTTGGGTTTTTGGGAAATTTAATGTCCTCTCCCCAAAATTCCAAGAGAACCCTGTGGCAGCACGACCACGGCTCAGGAATGGTGATTGTCAAGGAAAATCATGGAATTTTTCCCTGTGGGAAGGGACCTTTGAGAGTCGTTTTTTTCCAACACGTTTCCACGAGCTGGGACACCTCCCACTATTCCAGGATTCTCCAGCCTGGCCTTGGACAATTCCCGGGGTGGAGCAGCCACAGATTTTCTGGGAATTCTATTCCAGGGCCTCACCACCATCCCAGCCAGGAATTCCTTCCCAATATCCCACCCAAATTTCCACTTTTCCACTGGGAAGCCATTCCCAGTGTCCTGTCCCTCCATCCCTTGTCCCAAGTCCCTCTCCTGGAGTTCCTTCAGGCACTGGAAGGGGCTCCGAGGTCTCCCTGGATCCTTCCCTTCTCCAGGCTGGGCATTCCCAGCTCTCCCAGCCTGGCTCCAGCCCTTGGAGCATCTCCATGGCCTCCTCTGGATCTGCTCCAACGTCTCCACATCCTCCTGATGTTGGATCCTGGAGCTGGAAGAAGATTCCAGGTGGAGGCCTCGCCTGAGCAGGGCAGAGGGGCAGAATTCCCTCCTTCCCTGCTGCCCACCGGGAATTTCTGGGATGTGGCCACACGCAGCCAGGTCAGATCCCGTTTTTTACCAATCCCCGAGGACAGGGAGGAATGTCCAGCAAAATCAGAGCTCAGGATCCAGCGGGAAGCTCCAGATTCACGCAAACACCGGGAGCTGTGCGGCTTGGAAGATTCTAGAAAAGAATCCTGCGTTCCCTGCTGGAAAAAGCTATTCCAGGACATCCTGGGGGGAACCAAGGCCTCCGCTCCGTCCCGAATCCACGGCAATTCCAGCGGCGGGAAAGCGCTGACCCCAAATCCGCCCCAGGGGAAAAACCAACTCCTCCATCAAAGCCGATCCTTCCCAATTAAATGAAAAGAGGGAATTCTCCAGCTCCGGGAGGCAGGAGCCGTCGGATCCGGCTGTTTTGATGGAGAAGGGATGTGACTGCCCGGGCAAGGTCGGGACAAGGTTGGAGGGCGGCCGCGGTGAAGGGGAGGTGTCAGCAGGAATGTCGCGGGATGGGCCGGAGGAATCGCAGAATGGTTTGGAAAGGGCCTGAAGATCGTGGAATTCCACGGGCAGGGATGCGTTCCTGTATCCCAGGTTGCTCCAAGCCCTTCCCAACCTGGCCTTGGATACTTCCAGGGATGAGGCACCCACGGAATTCCCTGAGAATTCCATTCCAGCGCCTCACCGCCCTCCCAGGGAACAATTCCTTCCCAAATTCCAATTGAAGCCTCTCCATTTTTAATTCCAAATCCTTCCCTATCCTCTGACAACTTGAAGCCTCAACTCTGGGTAAAGCTGATCCTGCTTGAGCCTAATTTCCCTCTTTTTGGATGATTCAGGGATTTAAAACAACTCCTCCACCTTCTTCCCCCCAGGTCTTCGCTTGGAGCTGCTTCTTTCTGATCAAAATCCCAGGAATCGATGTGGAAATCTGATCCCATTTCTCCCTGATTCCATGGGCAGGGATGCATTCCCACTATCCCAGGTAGCTCCAAGCCCTGTCCAACCTGGCCTTGGGCAATTCCAGGGATGGAGCAGCCACAGAATTCCCTGAGAATTCCATTCCAGCGCCTCACCGCCCTCCCAGGGAACAATTCCTTCCCAAATTCCAATTGAAACCTCTCCATTTTTAATTCCAAATCCTTCCCTATCCTCTGACAACTTGAAGCCTCAGCTCTGGATGAAGCTGATCCTGCTTGAACCTAATTTCCCTCTTTTTGGATGATTCAGGGATTTAAAACAACTCCTCCACCTTTTTTCCCCCTGGTCTTCGCTTGGAGCTTTCCGACCAAAATCCCAGGAATCGATGTGGAAATCCGATCCCTTTTCTCTCTGATCCCAAAAAAACGCTCGTTCAGCTGTTTATCCCCCCGGGCTGCAGCGATCAATAAATTCCGAATCATTTCAGGGGTGGAACAGCCGGGAAATTTAAGCTCGTCCTAAGCGGGGTCGGCTCACGGAGTTAACCCCGGTGTGGCAGGAGCGACACCGCGGTGACACCGCGGTGACACCGAGGGAGGGGTCAGGACCCAAAGGTCCCAAAGGTCCCAAAGGTCCCAAAGGTCCCAAAGGTCCCAAAGGTCCCACGTGGCTCTCAGGCCGAATGAACCTCAGTGGCACCAACCCCAGCTCCTTAAAACCCAGCCTAAATCCAGCTTGGAGTGGGGCTGGAGCAACCCGGTCCGGCGGAAAGCCGGGCTTGACGACCTCCAAAAGCCATTCCTGACCCAACCCCTTTGGTGTTCCCATGATCCCACAAGACTCTCATTACCATGAAAATTCCAAAAATCCCGTTATCCCACAAATTGTGGCTGATTTCTCCAAAACATCAACGCGAGGAGGGATTTTTTTGTTTTTTTTGCTGGGAAAAGCCTCTCCAAAGGCTGATCCAACAGAAAAATCCTCCTCTGGATGCTGATGATGACGAAGAGCTTTCATCGCTGCCTTGCTCAGCAGATTCCCGGGAATGGGCGTCGGATCGATCCCTGAGCAATGGAATAAATCCATAAAGGACTGGGTGGAAATCTGGGAGCTGATCCAGCTCCCGGCTGGGAGAGTCGGGATGAGAAAAAAAAAAAATCCGGGGCTGAGAATGCAGGGATGGGAGGAATTCCAAGGATGGAGATGTCAAGGTGCTTGAAAAAGGAGGGGGAATCATCAATTAAGGGAAAATCATCTTTAATTAGAGCTGTCCCACCCCCTTGGGGAAGCCACGGCTCCTTTGGGAATTCCATTTCAGGGTCTCACGGGGAAGAATTCCTTCCTGATGGGAGAAGCCTGGGAATGGCGATTCCCGATTTAGCACCGCTGAACCGTCGCGTTCCATGGAGCCATGGAATGGTTTGGGTGGGAAGGGACCTCAAAGCTCACCTGGATGTGAGTGGCGACACCTTCCCGCCATCCCAGGTTGCTCCAACCTGGATTTGGACACTTCCAGGGATGGGGCAGCCACAGCTTTTCTGGGAATTCCATTCCAGCCCCTCACCAACCACCACCAAATTCCTTCCCAATCTCTCAGTTTTCAGTTTCAAATTCCCAGCCTTGGCATGAGCGGGGTCCTTTCCCTTTCCACCGCCATTCCCAGGACTCTGAGGATCCTTTTCCCCGCTCCGTGGTGGGGTTTGAAGGCACCTCAGGACCTTTTGTTCTGCCCTGCACCGTTCCCAACCATTCCCTTTGCTGCTGACCACCACGATCGGAAAACGATCAGGTATTCAATTGTCCCAAGGGAATTTGTCACCAAAAAGGGAGTGGCGGGACCCTGAGGATGATTTATTTATCCACGGACCACCACAGATCCAAATCCGGGACATTCCTGCTCATCCAGCTGCTCTGGGAGAGGCGGAATGCGGGGACAGCGCAGCCCGACGGATCCGACGGTGCCGGAACTCAACCTCCCCCTTTGATTTTTCCGGAGATACAGCTCCGGGATTTGCAACTCGGGAATGATTTGCACCCCAAATGACACCCCTGGAGTAATTCCCGGGCCCGGATAAACCGGGATAACGCGTCCTGGGATGCGCCACAGCTTGGAATGCGTCCTGGGAAAGCTCCAGGCTGGCCAAGCTCTTCCTTCAGCACTTTCGGGAGCCAAACCGCGGAGGAGGAATTTTTTTGCATAGGGATGAAGCTCCCGGATTGGAACTGCAGCCCCTGCCGGCTCCTTCCTGAAGGAGCAAAATACCTGGATAATTTTAAATGTTGGTATCCCGATGGATCTGGGAATTGCAGGGGCCTGGCTAGAGCGGCTGAGGGCGGCCACAAATGGAATTCATGGAATTACGGCTTCCCCGAGTGAGGAAACCCATGGAAAACGAGCGTTTCAATCCCGCTGGAGATTCAGGAGGTGGAATCCAAGAGGGAATCTGATGTTCCCCAGTGTTGGATCAAGCGCCACCCAAAGGCTCCAAAAAAAGCGGAACCCAAGATCCCACCCACGCCGCAAATGCCCCGATTCCACCGGGAATCAAAGCCCCTGAGATTCGGGATGAGATTGAGCCCCAGAAACCATGGAATGGTTTCTGGTGGGAAGGGACCCTCAGGACCATCCTGCTCAACCCCGTTCCATGGGGCAGGGACACCTTTCCCACCATCCCAGGCTGCTCCAATCCTTTTCCAGCTTGCCCTTGGACACTTCCAGGGATTGGACATCCACAACCTCTCCGGGAAGTTCCACAAATCACGCCCTCGGGGGAAAAGAATTCCCAAAGAAGCCTTAAAAAACAATCATAAAACTGTTTCAGAAGCGCAAAAACCCCAATTTCCCTGCTATTCCTGAAAAGCACCGCGGAGAAGAGGAGCAGGGAATGATTCCACACTTTCCCCCCCCCCCCCCCCCCGCCACCTTTAATTGGTTGCTCCAAAGTTTCAAAGACAACTCCGGGAAATGACTTTCCGTAGATCCTAATTAAGCCGTGGAATTCGGCAACGCAGCCAAATCCCATAAATGGGTTCAAAGGAGAATTAGGTGAGTTCAAGGAGGACGAGAGCTTTCGAAGGGGGGATATTCCAAGGTCAGGAAATCCCCAGGAGCAGGGAAGGTTCACCCTTCCCCCTTTTTCAGAGGAAATTTTTCCCCCCCCACCCCAGCCTTTTCCTGGGGAATTTTTTACCGCGGAGAACGGAACACAGCCGCCAGAAACATTCCCACCCCTCCCGTCTTCCAACATCCCGCTTTGCATCCCTGTCTTTGGGCTTCGTCCCATCCCTTCTGGCCTTGAGGACACAGGGATAAGACTCCCAAAAAAAAAAAAACCCAAAATAAAAAAACCCCGGAGGCTTCAAAGAGCAGCTTCAGAAAAGGGAAAGGACGGAATCTTTTTTTTCCCCCGTCTTATCAGAGCGCGTGCGGCCGCTTTCCGACGCTCCTGATCCGAACTTCACAGCTCCGGCATCTCCTTTAAACTCCAGGGAGATAAAAAAAAAAAAAAAGAGGAATTTAGGAAGCTGCCAGAGAGCTGATAAGGAAAAGAGCCCGGATTGAATGGAAGGATCCGCATGAAAGCAGCGAAATCGCCGGGATGACCTCGAGCCTCTCCAAAGGGGCTCCGGAATTTTATCCGGAGGCTTTTGTGATCCGATATCTCTCCCGACGCCAACTAATCACTTTTTTAGCCTCTTGCCTCATTAAACCCCGGAGAGGTCAAGGGCTTGGGGATATCAGCCCTGGAAAAGTTTGGATTTGAAGGGAAGAGGGCGAGTGAGGACAGGAGGACGGGAATGCTTTTTGCCGAGGGGTGGGAGACGAAACGGGACTGGGATTGAGCTGGAAGGGTCGTTTCTGATCCCAAAATGGTGGGAGAGGAGCTGGAGGACACCATGGGATGGGATTGGGATTGGGATGGGAGGGAAAGAGGAGCCGGAGATCCCAGGGAAGGGGCTGGCGAGGGCCCATCCAACATCTTCTCCAAGTTTCTGGGACAGCATTCCCAAAAAAAAAACACCTTGGAGTGTTTTAATTGATAAGAAGCTTAATGAACTGAAGGTGCCCCGGAAGATCCCAGGGGAACTTTGTGATCCATTATCCATGTTTGTTTTAATAAACCTTTAGGTCCTCATTGGTTTCCATCCATACCAGATCCAAACCAATGGATCCAAATCCCACCTTCCCTTGGCTTGGCCCCTTGGAAAAGCCACGTTCCCGGGGTTTGTGGGGCAATTTTGGGCAATTTTTCTCATCCCAAAATGGTGGGAGAGGAGCTGGAGGACACCATGGGATGGGATTGGGATTGGGATTGGGATTTGGACTGGGATGGGAGGGAAAGAGGAGCCGGAGATCCCAGGGAAGGGGCTGGCGAGGGCCCATCCAACATCTTCTCCAAGGTTCTGGGACAGCATTCCCGAAAAAAAACCACCTTGGAGTGTTTTAATTGATAAGAAGCTTAATGAACTGAAGGTGCCCCGGAAGATCCCAGGGGAACTTTGTGATCCATTATCCATGTTTGTTTTAATAAACCTTTAGGTCCTCATTGGTTTCCATCCATACCAAATCCAAACCAGATCTAAACCATGGATCCAAATGGATCCAAATTCCACCTTCCCTTGGCTTGTCCCCTTGGAAAAGCCACATTCCCGGGGTTTGTGGGGCAATTTTGGGCAATTTTTCTCATCCCAAAATGGTGGGAGAGGAGCTGGAGGACACCATGGGATGGGATTGGGATTGGGGATTTGGATTGGGATGGGAGGGAAAGAGGAGCCGGAGATCCCAGGGAAGGGGCTGGCGAGGGCCCATCCAACATCTTATCCAAGGTTCTGGGACAGCATTCCCAAAAAAAAACCACCTTGGAGTGTTTTAATTGATAAGAAGCTTAATGAACTGAAGGTGCCCCGGAAGATCCCAGGGGAACTTTGTGATCCATTATCCATGTTTGTTTTAATAAACCTTTAGGTCCTCATTGGTTTCCATCCATACCAGATCCAAACCAATGGATCCAAATCCCACCTCCCCTTGGCTTGGCCCCTTGGAAAAGCCACGTTCCCGGGGTTTGTGGGGCAATTTTGGGATGGGAAGAGCCGGTTTTCCAACCTCCGAGGTGGAGGCTGGGTGAAGCTGGAGCAGATGATTCCCACCTTGAGGATGGATCATTTTGGATGGCGGCATTCCATGAAATCCCACTCCTCAAATCGGCTAAAAATTCGCTCCCAAATCCCAAGTTTTCATTCCCGAGCTTCCCGGAAATCGGAGTGAAGCTTATCCGAGTGGGACCTGCCAACGCCGACTCCAACGCGTGCTAAAAATCCGTAATAAATTAACCTCATTTGGCTTTTCCAGCCGGAATCTCCTGAGGAAAAGACGATCGGTGGGAACAAGCTCTTTGGAAACAGGGAATATTGAGAGGAATGCTTTGAACTCCGAGCCAAAAACCTGGGAACAAGCAACAACCTGCACCCAATCCAAGGAAAACCTGGAATGATCAGAGCTGAGGGAAGGAAGTTTCTCCCTGCACCAAAAATTCCTGCAGGTAAAGGAATTTTGCCAACCTCAGGCGTCTCCATATTTTGTGTGAAGAAAAACATCAGGGACTGGAAATCCAATTGCCACCAAAACTCCTGGACAGAAAATTCCATAAAAATACCGGAAAGGATGTTATTTTTCCTTATTTTTCCGAAAATTCCTGTTGGTTTTTTGCTGCTGCCTCGTGAGAAGGATTCAGGGATCGCCCTGGTTCACCTAAACTGTTGTTTTTTTTTTTTTTAATTCCCAATTTTTACCCTCTTGGATCATCAGGACAGAGGGCAGGGAAAGACGGAATACTGGGAAGGAATTCCTGGCTGGGAGGGTGGTGAGGCCCTGGCATGGGAATTCCCAGAGAAACCGTTCCTGTCCCATCCCTGGAATTGTCCGAGGTCAGGCTGGAGCAACCCGGGATAGTGGAATTTGTCTGGGGGACTGGATTTTGGGATTTTCCCTTCCCAAACCATTCCATGATTGATATCCCTGATTTTTTTTTCCCCTAAGGATGGGGATTTTTTTTTTTTTAAGGGAAAAAAGGCCGAGTTTGGTTTTTTTTGGGGGCAGCGGCAGCTGGGGGGAGGCAGAGAGGGAGAGGAGCAGGGAAAAATTCCAGTGGCAGCTGCTGAATCCTGACCCTCCTCACCACATGTCCGAAACACCCTTTCCTTGAACTCCCGCTTTTTTTAACTCCTCAGGGAAAACTTCATTTCCATGAAAAAAAAAAATTCCATTTGTGCCAAGCCCGAGGGAAAAAGATTCAATTTAAAGCTTTTAACTTAAAAAGGTGGAGACTTAAAAAGTGTGGATGAAGATTGGAAAAGTGGGATTCCCCAAAGTCACAGAGGTCGGAAAACAGCAGGAAAAGGACAAAAGTTCCAACAAAACAGTAAATATTCACTTTTTTTTTTTTTTTTGGGGAATTCAAGAGGTATCAGAGCATGGGAGGTCGATATTTTATGGATTTAATGTGGGGGAAAATATGAAATATAAATACACATCCTCAAATTAAATTCCAGAATGGAATAACTTTAAATCCCAGTTCCAAGCCTGCCCCTGGGAGGAAAAAGGGAATATTCCATAACAGCAAAAATTCGGGATAATCCCCAACGACCCTAAAGGAAAAGCAGCACCGAGGAAAAAAACTTGGAAGAAGTTTTGTTTTCCTTGCTAAGCCCAGCCCCGAGTGGAAGAAAAACGAGGCTCGGAGCACATCCCGTGCTTTCTGAACTCCAAAATATTCATGGAATGAGGTCGGAAAAAGAGCAGGGAACTACAAACAGCAAATCTGAGCCGGAGAGAAAAATATTCCTCCTATTCCTCCTCCTCCTCCTCCTCCTCCTCCTCCTCTTCCCTCCTTTGCCAGAGCCACGGCAAACATCGGGCACGGCTCCTCCTCCGGGGGGGGGGTCGAATTCCTTGGAAATCCCGAGCTGGGGCTTTGGAATGGCTTTGGAATGGCTTTGGAATGGCTTTTCCTTGTCCTCGGGAAGCGGCAGCTGGCGGGGAGGGAGCAGGTGATTCCGAGGCCACCTGTCGCCATTTGATCGGGATGAGGGAGGAATCCAGGAGGAGGAGGAGGAGGAGGAGGAGGAGGAGGAGGAGGAGGAGGATTTGGGATGAAAACAAGGGATCCTTGTATCCCCCAGGGCGTCAACTCCGTTTAACCCCCTGTGGAATTCGATCCCTAAAAAAAATAATAATAAAAATAAAATAAAAAATAAAAAATAAAAAAATAAATAAAAAATAAAATAAAAATCCACCCCTGGGATGATGGGAGCAATTGGAAGGTGAAAAACGAGACGGCCTCCCCCAGGTCGCCTCCTAAATATCCGATGACCTCCAGCTCCATCTCCGAGAGGGAGAAAAACATGGAAGCAGCTCTGCCCCTCTTCCCGCCAGGATTATTTTTAGGACTGGGGAGATAAAGGCTGGAAAACATTCCAAGCTCCAAGACGGGCGCTCCAGACAGCAAATCCCGCTTGGGAGAAGAAATTCCCCCCCATCCTCCCTCCACGAAATCCCTCGTGGGAGGAAAACGACGGGATCGGAGCTTGCGCTCTGCTTCCCTGCTCCCAAATCCAGTGAAAAAAACGAGTTGGGATTGTTCCTCGGGACGTCAGAGGGGACGAGAAGCAGAGGGAGAATGGAGGGAAGGGTTCGTTATCCGCAGGGAAACGGGGCCATCTGTTGCGTGGATAAAAACCGCTCCGACGGCGCCACTCGTGCCCGGGAATCTGCCGTGCCAGCTGCCGGGAGGAGGGGAAGGGAGGCGGGAAAAAGAGGGATATTGCCCGGTTTTTCCCCTTTTCCCAAACCTTCTCCCCATCCTGGAGAAATATTGATGGGCGGCTTCCGGCTGGGGGCGCGGGAAGTGGGGAAAAAGGGGGGGAATTTTGGCCCTTGGTGAGATCCCACCTGGAATTCCGCATCCAGCGCTGGGGGTGCGGGGGGTGTGGAGATGTTGGAGCAAATCCAGAGAAGGTCGTGGAGATGCTCCAAGGGATGGAGAGAGGCTGGGAATGTCCAGCCTGGAGAAGGGAAGGATCCAGGGAAACCTCAGAGCCCCTTTCCAGAGCCGGAAGGGGCTCCAGGAGAGCTGGAGAGGGAATTTGGGAAAAGGGATGGAGGGACAGGACACAGGGAATGGTTTTAAACCGGCAGAGGGAATCTGGGATACTGGGAAGGAATTCTTCCCTGGGAGGGTGGTGAGGGGCTGGGATGGAATTCCCAGAGAAGCCCCATCCCTGGAATTGTCCAAGGCCAGGAATTGGAGCGCCCTGGAATAGTGGAGGCATTCCATCCTGCCCATGGAATTCCATGATCTTGAAGGTCCCCTTCCCACCCAAACCATTCCAGGATTTTGTGCTGCTGTTAAACCACGCTTGGAGCACCTGGAGTTTGGATCCAGAGCCACTGATGGATCCATCCTCACATTCCAGTGGATCCCAGTGGATCCAGTTCCCTCTGGATGCTGCAGAAAAAATCCCTCTAAAAACCAGCAGGGTTCCCACGGGGAATAATGACTTCACTCCAAAGTTTCAAAGGGAATTCAAACACACCAAATCCAGGACTAATCCAAACCCAGCTCATAAACTCCGAGGAAAATTCCAAACAGGCCTAAATATCCTTGGAACTTCAAAAAACAAACAAAACAAAACCAAACAAAACAAAAACCCAGAATGCCAGAAATACGCGTGGGGTTTTTTTTTTGCCCCCCAAATCCGTGGATTAAAACACGGATATTTCACTTCGGGAACCAAACCAGGGAATTCAATAACCAACATTCCACCTAAAAACGTTCCCCTTTGGCACCGAAGATCGCGCCAGGAACCCGAACGCTTCCGCGTTCCGCCGCTCCTTGGGAGGAACTTTGCCGGAGGAATTCCCAAAGAGCAGAAGCTCATCCCAAGCCCACGCCGGGAGAGTGACTTGGCAGGTGCGGGAGCATCTGCCGCTTCCAGAGGCTCCTCTGGCAGGAGGAGCGGATTCCAGAGGCTCACACCCCTTGGATACTCCTCAAAAACTTGGCCTGGATGGGCAGCGAGGATGAGGGAGGCTCATTTTCCACTAAAAATCCTGGATATTTGGGATACAGGAGCTTTACTACGTGCCGGAGAAAAGGAAAACTCGGCGCCCCCACCAGAGGGGGGAAAAGGGGGGAAGGAATTTAGGAATTTTTTGGGAATCTTTCCCAAAAAAAAGACCAAAATCAGGAGAGCCAGAACACCCCCTCCTCCCTTTTCCAAGGTTTCATCCCTCATTCCAGGTGGGAGATGGGAAACTGCAGCTCCCCAACACCGCTTTTCCCTGTTTTTACAACCGCTTCCCTGAATATTTTAGGACGGGTTTGGAGGTGACCTGGGCCACGTTCCCTCCCTCCCCCCCCCCAAGCACAGGAAACTTGGAATTCTCCCACTCAGCGCCCAAATTCCACAATCTCCAAGGACGGGCACCTCCCCACCATCCCTGCTGGCCAAAACCATGGGAAATGACCCACGGGGAGACCCCTCCATGCCGCAGCCGTGGAATCCCTTCCATGGAAAATCCCGGTTTTCCCCACCGTCCCTTTAGGTGGGGAGGACACTTGGATCCGTCCCCAGCCTCCTCTCCGGGCTGGAGGAGCTCGTTAAGCGCCGGTGTTAATTTGGAGCCCTCTGGAATCCCTGGTGGATCCATCTGGATCCCCACTCCCAATTATCCGACGGTTTGGGACGACGTCCCGGGAATGATCAGGAGGCACCATCTGGCACCAGAGCTCTGGATCTGCACCAGAGCCATCCCCTGACCCCGGTGCTGGACGCCCCTCACGGAATCTGGGAGAGATCCCGACGATCCAGCCTCTCCATAATCTGTTTTTCGGGATCTCTGCTATTCAAAGTTACCCGTGTGTGGTTCTGTTATCCAGAAAAAAAAAAAAAAAAAACAGGGAAAAAAATCCAGGCAAAAAAAAAACCAGGAAAAAAATCCATTGGGAAGGCTCCCAGATTGTTCAGCCCGTGGAAGCCGGACCCATCACTTTCCTGCTCCCCCTGCCGTGGTTTCATTCCCATTTTTCCGAGGGTTTTCTGGGCAGGAATCCCATTTGCAGGATTCAGAGCTGTTCCTCCGCTGGCTCCAGCCTGGAAAAATTTGGCTTCACCCCCAGATTTCTCCTCCCTTCTCTGGCGGCGCCGGATTGGGAAAACTGGGGAGACTCGGGAACAACGGCCAGGGAATGTGGGAGGCGGAACAAATCCATCACAGGGAGCCATGGAATGATTTGGCGGGAAGGGACTTTAGGGATCATGGAATTCCACCCCTTTCCCATGGGCCAGGGACACCTTCCCCTATTCCAGGTTGCTCCAAGCCCCATCCGACCTGGCCTGGGACATTTCCAGGGATCCGGGGGCAGCCACAGCTTCTCTGGGAATTCCGTCCCAGCTCCTCACCACCCTCCCAGCCAGGAATTCCTTCCCAAAAATCCCATCTATCCCTGCCCTCTGGCAGTGGGAAGCCATTCCCTGTGTCCTGTCCCTCCATCCCTTGTCCCAGATCCCTCTCCAGCTCTCCTGGAGCCCCTCCAGGCACTGGAAAGGGGCTCCAAGGTCTCCCTGGATCCTTCCCTTCTCCAGGCTGGACATTCCCAGCTCTCCCAGCCTGGCTCCAGCCCTTGGAGCATCTCCGTGGCTTCCTCTGGAATTGCTCCAGCAGCTCCAGGTCCTCCTGATGCTGGAGCCCAGAGCTGGATGCAGAATTCCAGGTGGGATCTCACCCGAGTGGGGCAGAGGGGCAGAATTCCCTCTTTTCCTGCTTCCCCACCATGGGATGAGCCCGGGACATTGGGAATTCCTGGGATGCGAGCACACAACACCCAAAATTCCTTCTCCTTGGAACTCCCCTCCATCCCTTCATCCCCCAGCCTGGATCCAGGAAGGAAAGGAGCAGCTCCTCCTGTGGAAGGCTTTTCCACATTCCCCTCCATCCTTGTTCCAGAGAGAGTTTGGGATGCTGAAATCCCTTTTTTTTTTTGTTTTTTTTTTGGTCAAAGTAGAATTCTCCATCCGTGCAGGGAGAACAACAAAACATTCCGGAGTTAAAGGAGAGGCCCCCTTAAACCTCCTCCCCAAAAATCCGGCACATCCCAAAATCCGAGGGGTTGGCTGCAGCCACCTCGGGGTTTTCCGGGAGCTGTTGATCCCATTTATGGAGATTTTTGCGTCCATGGGACCGACGGCGCCCATCAAACAACTAAAGTTTGGAAAATTCCGGCGATCCCAACGCTCCGGAGGACTCAGATCGGGGAAAAAGTGCAGAAACCCGCCATTAAATCCCATTTTTCCAGGGTTTGGAAGCCAGGCTGGCCACAACCGGGTTTATCAACAGCTCCGTGCTGATTCCAAAATTATATCCATGGCTCAGAGCTTTTGTTCCTGTTCCTGTTCCTCCTCCTCCTCCTCCGCCAAAATTCCACGCGGGAATAAAAGAGCCGCGTTCGTTAATTTGGGATTAAACACAAAAGACAACGGGGGGAGGAAAAAAAATCACAGAGGCCTCCAACCTCCTGGATTTTCCATTCATCCCGAGCTATTCCGGGCTCTGCCTGCTGCTGGGCACCCTCGGAGGAAAACGTTCCCGGAGCAAAATCCGACGGTTCCGTCGGTGCCGCCCCCAAAATTGCCGCAGCGGCTCCTCCTTCCCTCTGGCAGCTCCTGGGGTAATTCCTTGCTCCCGCTGGGAGCCCAAGAAAAGCTTTTTTTGGGTTTTTTTGTTTTTTTTTTCAGGCAATATCCGTGTTTTTTCCATAGTGGGATCGGCGTTGGTTGTGTGGAATTGTGTTGGCGATAAACGGGGAAAAAAAAAAATCCCGAAGCGCTCTCGAGGCTCGATTCCGGGTTACGGATGGGAGGAAAAGGCTTCTGGAATTTAAAAGTTGAGGTTTGGACCCTAAAGATGAGGGTTTGATCTCAAACTTGAGGGTTTGGTCCTAAAATTGGAGGTTTTCATGCTAAACCTGAAGTTCAAAATGGGAGGTTTTCATCCTGAACCTGAGGTTTGAAATGGGAGGTTTTCATCCTGAACCTGAGGTTTGGATCCTAATCCTGAGGTCTGGATCCTAAAATCTGAGGTTTTCATCCTAAATTCTGAGGTTTGGAACCTAAACTGAAAGTTTTGATGCTAAACCAGAGATTTGGGTGCTAAACCAGAGATTTGGGTACTAAACCTGAAGGTTCTGACCCCAAACTTGAGGTTTTGATCCTAAAATCGCAGGTTTTTGTCCCAAACCTGAGGTTTGTCCTAATCCTGAGATTAGGATCAGATTTTGATCCCAAATCTGAGGTTTTCATCCTAAACCTGTGGTTTTGTTCCCAAAACTGAAAGTTTTGATCCTAAACCAGAGATTTGGATACTAAACCTGAAGGCTTTAATCCCAAACTTGAGGTTTTGATCTTAAACCTGAGTTTTTAATGCCAAACCTGAGGTTTTGATCCTAAAATCAGATGTTTTGATCCCAAATCTTAAGTTTTGACCCCAAACCTGAGATTTTGATCCTAATCCTGAGGTTTTGATCCTAAACTTGAGGTTTGGATCCTAATCCTGAGGTTTTGCTCCTGAAATTTGAGGTTTTGTTTCTAAACCTGAGGTTTGGATGCTAAACCTGAGGTTTTGATCCTAAAACCAGAGGTTTTGATCCCAAATCTTAAGTTTGGATCCCAAACCTGAGATTTTGATCCTAAACTTGAGGTTTGGATCCTAATCCTGAGGTTTTGATCCCAAACCTGAGATTTTGATCCTAAACTTGAGGTTTGGATCCTAATCCTGAAGTTTTGATCCCAAACCTGAGATTTGGATCCGAAACTTGAGGTTTGGATCCTAATCCTGAGGTTTTGCCCCTGAAATTTGAGGTTTTGATCCTAAACCTGAGGTTTTGATCCTAAACCCAGAGGTTTTGATCCCAAATCTCGAGTTTGGATCCCAAACCGGAGGTTTTGATCCCAATCCTGAGGTTCTGATCCACCAAAAAGGCCCCAGACCGACGTCACCATCGTCCTCGGTGTTCCCGGGTTTGTTCCGGCGAGGCTCCTGATAGGAAGGGCCCCGTGGCAGGGACTCGTTATCAGCTCTTAATTGATTAACGGCTTTTAATTACCGAAATCCACTTAATAACTCATTTTCCCCTCAAACTGAACCGGATCGACGGCTCCGATAGCGCCGATTCCCGCTGGGATTCCCGGTTTTTCACCCGCTTTATGGGATTGTTTGTGGGATACCCCACAACTTCCTGGGGTGGGAAGGTGCAGGAAGGCGAGGAGCTCCTCCAATCCCCCAAAAACTCTTCCCAACATTCCCAACAACGGGAGGAGCGATCCCAAGGGGGTTTTTTTCAGCTTGGGACAAGGAGCTGGATAAGCTGTGGATGAATTCCTGGTTTTCTGTGGTTTTTTTCCAGACTGATTGGCTGCGCTCCGTTCCCGGATCCATCTGGAGAACGTTCCGGTGTTTTTATCGGGATCTTGGAGGACATGGAGGGCAGGGTTGGAGCTCCCCTTTCCCTCATCCATTCC
Organism: Molothrus aeneus; assembly: GCF_037042795.1. Lineage (NCBI taxonomy): Eukaryota > Metazoa > Chordata > Aves > Passeriformes > Icteridae > Molothrus > Molothrus aeneus. Next base: position 152,841,406 of record NC_089646.1, on the reverse strand, counting down.
GGCTTTTCCCGAGTCATTCTCAAGCTCCTCCGGCACCTCCCTTCCCAATTTTCCTCAGCTTGCATCCCAAGGGATTCACATCCGAGACTGATCCAACGTCAATCCAACTTTCCCTTGCTGTTGGAACCACCGGAAAACAAGCTGGAAAACCAAGCTGGAATCTTCACAGCTCCATGAAATTCCTGAATTTTATCAGGAGAATCCCAAATCCTAACAGCAAGGGCTGTGCCATGTGGGTTTCCCACCTGGAATTCCCACCTGGAATCCCCACCTGGAATCCCCACCTGGAAGCTGGACCCAAAATTACTTTTAAAGTCCACGAAGAGATCCTGCATTATCCCAAATCGATTTTTTGTGGATACAAGGCAAGGAATAAAGGGCGTTAAGCAAGGAAAAATCCTGGACAAATAAGGAAATAGGAAAAAAAGAGGAAATGTGGAATGAAGACATGAGGAATTCACAGGGCAGAGAAGGAAACCGGGCTGGCAGCTCCATTCCCTAAGGATTTTCCCAACGAAAAACCTGAACTTTGACATTCCAAGTCCCAGATTTCCCCCTCAGCTGAAAATAATTCCCTCTGGGACCTGTCCCTGCAGGGTTTTTCCAGGCTCTGGCAAAGAATTCCTAGGGAGGAATCCCTTCCTTGTTTCCTCAAATTTCATGGACACTTCACTGATTTTTTTTGTTTTTTCCAGCCAGAATCATCATTTTTGGGGATATTTCTGAAATCTGCAGCCAGGAGGTGAAGCTCATTGGAATCATGGAATGGTTTGGGTTGCGAGAGACTTTGGAAAATGATCCAATCCCGCCCTTTTCCATAGGCAGGGACACTTCCCACTATCCCAGGTTGCTCCAAGCCCTGTCCAACCCGGCCTTGGACACTTCCAGGGATGGGGCAGCCACGGAATTCCCCGGGAATTTCCATCCCAGCCCCTCACCACCCTCCCAGGGAATAATTCCTTCCCAGTATCCCAAATTCCCTCTGCCAGCTTAAACCATTCCCTGTGTCCTGTCCCTCCATCCCTTTTCCAAAATCCCTCTCCAGCTCTCCTCGAGGGGATCCCCTCTCCCGGGGAACAATTCCCAAAGCCTTTGGATCATGGGAACTCTCATCCCTGGTGAACTTCCAGCTCTCCCAGCGCTGTTCATTCCCCAATTTCCCACAGCTTTCATTAGGCAACCACATGCAAATCGCTTCCCTTTTCCCTCCGCTTCCCGTGGCTCAGCATTCCAGGAAAAACCTGGGAATGTGCCGGAGAGCGGAGCGCTTCCGTGTCAAGCCCAGGCATGGAATGAATCCTCCCAAATTAATTCCCAGAGCCCAGGGAACGACACTCCGGGCACCTGCGCAACTCCAGGGCGTGTCTGGAATTAATTACCATAAATCCTGGATATTAATTAGTTGAGTCAGGCAGGGAAATACTTGGAAAGCAGAGGGGGGGGAGGGGGTGGGACGATCCCGATCCCGTTTTATCCGATCCCGTTTCTCCCGTGGCTGAAACGGGGATGGAAAACATTTCGGAGCGGGAAAATGGGGGGAATTCTCTGCCCCTCTGGCTGGAATTCCCACCTGGAATTCTGCACCCAGCTCTGGGGTGTAAAAGCAGAGGGATGTGGAGATGTCGGAGAAGGTCCAGAGGAGGCCATGGAATCGCTCCAAGGGCTGGAGCCAGGCTGGGAGAGCTGGGAATGTCCAGCCTGGAGAAGGGAAGGATCCAAGGAAACCTCAGAGCCTCTTCCAGCGCCTGAAGGGGCTCCAGGAGAGCTGGAGAGGGAATTTGGACATGGAATGGAGAGACAGGACACAGGGAATGGCTTCCCACTGCCAGAGGGCGGGGATAGATGGGGTTTTTGGGAAGGAATTCCTGGCTGGGAGGGTGGTGAGGGGCTGGGATGGAATTCCCAGAGAAGCTGTGGCTGTCCCACCCCTGGAATTGTCCAAGGAGAAACTTGGGATAGGGATTTTCCCTCCCCACCCAAACCATGGGGTTTGAGCATTTGATGAAGCATTTTCACGAAATTTCCACGATTCGATGGAATTTTTTTAAGCCTGGAATTTTTGATCCCGTCGAAACTCCCACCCGGATCCGGATCCACCCCCAAGCCTGCCTCATCCCTCCCATCCCTTAAGGACAAAGAGGATGGCCGGGAATTTCTCCGTCTTTCCAATCCCCGGTGCTGTGGGAACCTCCTCATATCCCATTCCCAGACCACGGCATTCCACTGGAAACCCTCCTCTTCCCGATTGGAGCCAGGCTGGGAGGGCTGGGAATGTCCAGCCTGGAGAAGGGAAGGATCCAGGGAGATCTCAGAGCCCCTTCCCAGAACCTAAAGGTGCTCCAGGAGAGCTGGAGAGGGAATTTGGGACAAGGGATGGAGGGACAGGACACTGGGAATGGCTTCCCAGTGGAAAAGTGGAAATTTGGGTGGGACATTGGGAAGAATCTCTCGGCTGTGGGAGTGCTGAGGGTCTGGGATGGAATTCCCGGAGAAGCCCCCGGATCCCTGGAAGTGCCCAAGTTGCCGTGCAGGACTTGGAGCCCGGGTGGGATCATTTATTCCCGTGATCCCAAGGTCGATCCCGTGCATCTCTCCCAACGGGGAGAACACGTGGAATCCCCCAGAACCAATTCCTGGGGTTTTTTTTTTCCTCCTCCTCGTTAATGGGATTAGGTTCGTTAGTGCCACCCTAACAACCTCAGAACAGACCTGTCGGGGGATCCTGACGTGTCTTGAGCCCTTCCCATTCCCAGGAATTCCTGGATAATTTAATTCTCTCTGGACACCGTCCTGCTCCAGAGGACCCTGAAGGCGTGGATGAGACAATTCCGACAATCCCGGCCTCAGCGACGCCTTGACTCCATGGGATTCCGTGTTTCCCACCAAAATTTCTATGTCCCTGGAGGCCCCCAGGGAAATTTTCCCCATTGGAATGCGGAGCCGAGCCATTCCCAAACACTTCCAGTGACCACTGACCGCCCCGTCCCGGCGCTTCCCCATTTTTGTTACATCCCTTAGGGAACACATCCATTTATCCTCTGCCCTAAACCTGGATACGGTCGGAGGTTGGCTGGAATTTCCTCACAGAAAGTGGGATTAGACCTTGGAATGTGAATCATTGTCCCTGGAGGTGTCTATGGAAAGATCCTGGAATGGGAATGACCATCCCTGGAGGTGTCTATGGAAAGATCCTGGAATGGGAATGACCATCCCTGGAGGTGTCTATGGAAAGACCTTGGAACGGGAATCACCATCCCTGGAGGTGTTTGTGGAAAAACCTTGGGAATGGGAATCACCATCCCTGGAGGTGTTTGCGGAAAAACCTTGGGAATGGGAATCACCATCCCTGGAGGTGTCTATGAAAGACTTTGGAATGGGAATCACCATCCCTGGAGGTGTTTGTGAAAAGACTTAGGAATGGGAATCACCATCCCTGGAGGTGTTTGTGGGAAAACCTTGGGAATGGGAATCACCATCCCTGGGGATGGAAATTGGGGCCGTGGTGGGATTGGGTCACAGGTTGGGCTCGATGATCCTGGAAGTCTCTTTTGACCTCACAAACTCCATAAATAAACTCGCAATTCCCGCAATTCCATAAATAAACTCAAGTCCAAGTGGTCCAGGCTCTGAACCTGAAACCTGCGGTTTGGAACCTAAACCGGAGGTTTGGATCCTAAACCTGAAATTTTTACCCCAAACCCAAGGTTTCAATCCTGAACCTGAGGTTTTTCCCCCTGAAATCCCGGGATCCAGGATTTGGATCCCAAATCCTGAGGTTTGGATCCTAAACCTGGAGTTTTTACCCCAAACCTGAAATTTTTACCCCAAACCCAAGGTTTCAATCCTGAACCTGAGGTTTTTCCCCCTGAAATCCCGGGATCCAGGATTTGGATCCCAAATCCTGAGGTTTGGATCCTAAACCTGGAGTTTTTACCCCAAACCCGGAGTTTTTACCCCAAACCTGAGGTTTCAATCCTGAACCTGAGGTTTTCCTCCCAAAATCTTAGGAAATCAAGGAGATGCCGGAGCCAAATTTGGATTTGGGATGGGAAGCGGGAAGCGGGGGGAGGACACGGTGGTGACACCCGGGACATCTCCTGTCCCCTGTCCCCTTCCGTGGTTCCACAGATAATACAGGAGGAAAAACTGGGATACTCAGATCCCTGAGGAAAACAGGGAGCAGCTGCCAAGGAAATTATCATTTCCTAAAAACAAACACCCCAAAAAACGGGATCTCGGGTGCCATGAGCAACAAACTCACTTCTTATCCCGACCTTTCAGGGAGCGCAGGATTTGGGAATTCCCTGGATTGGCTTTAAGGTAAAAACAGGAATATCCACAGCTTTTCCCGGGAAAGGATTTATTCCCTTTGGGAAGCTGCTAATGGAAAGCTCAGGGAAAAAAGGGAATTCTATTCCCAGCCCCCGCACAGAGAAGAATTCCTTCCCAATATTCCAAATATCCCTCTCCTCTGGCAGCGGGAAACCATTCCCTGTGTCCCGTCCTTCCACCCCTTGTCCCAAATCCCTCTCCTGGAGCCCCTTCAGGTATTGGAAGAGGCTCCAAGGTCTCCCTGGATCCTTCCCTTCTTCAGGCTGGACATTCCCATCTCTCCCAGCCTGTTTTCCTCTCCTTTATCAATATTTTCCAACCATCCAAGACATTTGTTCCTCCCAAAAAAAAAAAACCCCAGGCTGCCAGGACAATCACCTGGATATTTCTGTTTGCCCTTTTTATTGGCGCAAAAAATCAGATTTTGTTCAGATTTTCTGGGTTCTTTAATTTCCAAGACTCTGGTCTGAAGAGCTTTTCCTACAGTTGCTCCATTCCCATAAAACCTTGGATCTCTTGAGGTCCCAACCCGGCCCAATCGATGAATTTATTTGCTGTAAATTATCTGATTTTTAACAAAATTCACCGAAACTTGACACTCTGCCCCCATTTTCTGACATTCCCACCTTTTCCCAGTGGGAAGCCATTCCCTGTGTCCTGCCCCTCCATCCTTCGTCCCAAGTCCCTCTCCAACTCTCCCGGCCCACGAATCATCCCAAATTTGCCGTTCCGACGAAACCGACAACCGCAATTCCCGGGGCGGGGGGAAAAAAACGCGGATTTAAATTCCTCCGGCAAACCCAGCTCCCACAGAAAGTCGCACCCAGCTCCCGAGATTGGATTTGTTTGGGTTTTATTCCCTTTGTTTGTTTGTTTTTAAAGGAGGACGGGGGATCGCCTTCCCTTCCCTTCCCTTCCCTTCCCTTCCCTTCCCTTCCCTTCCCTTCCCTTCCCTTCCCTTCCCTTCCCTTCCCTTCCCTTCCCTTCCCTTCCCTTCCCTTCCCTTCCCTTCCCTTCCCTTCCCTTCCCTTCCCTTCCCTTCCCTTCCCTTCCCTTCCCTTCCCTTCCCTCTCTCCCTGCTCCTTGCCATCTCCCAGGCTTGGCTCATCCGGCAGCTCCTGAACTCCCACCGGGAATTAGGGGCGGAGGCAGAAATTTTTTTGGCTCGTCAACCTCCCCCCCCGCCCCGTGGGGCTAATTAATATTCCTTAAGCGCCACACCCCTAATTACAATAGACAAAAAAGCGCTTTGGTCTCCCAAGTTTCTCTCGACTCCGGATTTTCCCGGCGAATTTACATTCCCGCGGAACACCCATTGACTCCACGCTTTTAATTACGGCATCAAAACCCTCTTGATTAGAGCACAAAAAAAAAAAAAAGCCCTCAACTCTCAAATTAAGAGCACAAAAAACAAAACAACAAAAAAAACCCCCAACACAAAACCCTCCCCCCCCCCCGCCCCAGCTCATTCCCCTGGTCCCAGCTCACCAGGAAAACATTCCCAATCCCGATTATGGCATTCCAGACGGGGTGACACATGCCACGAAGAGCTCGGAGACGGGGATGAGAGCTCCCCTCATTAGCATAAATTAGGGTAGAGCAGGTTTAGCCATGAAGGGACTTGGGGGGCAGCTCTTGGGAGTTTTGTAGCCTTTTTTTCCAGAGGATCCCGTCGCCTCCAGGATAATTCCGCACGGATCGCGGCCCTTGACCGCATCCGCCGGGATGGGAACAGAGCCTTCAGTGTTCCTCCAAGCCCTTTTCCATCCTCACTCTGCGTGGAAAAGGGCTTGGATAAAGCTGTCCCCTTTTCCGGGGAGTGTTTTGCTCCCAGTACTCCTCAGCCATTCCCGAAATCCGTCAGTCCTGGATTCGGGATTTGACCACGAGAGCGCGAGGATTTAATGGGAAACATTAAATACGAGGGAATATTTTATGTTCTCCTGCCTCGTTTAAAGCTCCAATTCCCCCTCGAACTGCGATCCTAATCAAAACACAGCAGAAAAAAAAACCCCAAAAACATGGAAAATGGATAATCAGCACCAAAAAAAAATGCAGGAAAACTGTGCTCTGAAGGAATTTCAGTATGGAAAGCTCGGCCCAGGAGCCCCCGCTGTCAAAACTGCTCCACCTGCCCAGGAAAAGGGGCCCTGGATGTCCCCTCCTTCCGTCATTCCCGCTCTCCCTGATCCTCCCTGGCTGATTCCGACTTCAAAGAGGGAAGTTTGGGAATTACAGCCCCACGCACCTGCAGGGTGGCACCGAGGAGCTGCTGGGGCAGCTCAGAGACGGGTTTGAGTGGGAAATTAGAGACGGAATTCTCCCCTTGGAGAGTGGGAAGGCCGTGGAATGGGATTCCCAGGGAATTCGTACCTGGAAGTGCCCAAGGCCAGTTTGGATGAGGCTTGGAGCAACCTGAGATTTTGGAAGGCTGGAAGCGGCAGGAGGGGGGGGGGGGGGGGGTGGAATTTTATGAGTTTTTAAACCCCCTTCCAACCCAAACCACTCAACAATTCCGCCCTTCCACCTTTTATTACCCGAGACAAAACAACAAAAATTATCCCAAAATCTGCCAAAAACACAACCGCGCCAAACCCGCTCCCGGTGCCGCCGACGCCCACCTCCTTCCACGGAGAGATCCCATCCTTCCTTCATCTGCCATCTCCCACCATCCCTCCGGGGCTCCCTCGGGACACTCCGGGGCCACCCCGAAGGGTCCGGTTTTGGGGGGCTCCGGTTCCCAAATCCGCCGGCGAGCCTCCGCACGCCCTTCCCGAGGAGACGGAGTCTCCAGAGGGCCTTGGCACAGATCCCTCCCCTCCGGAGCCGTGTGGGTGACGGCGCTGCCCTCCCCGAGCCGGCCTCCCCCGGGATCTTGCAACAGAAAGGAGCCACAGAGAAGTTTTGATTTTTTTGGGGTTTTTTTCCTGGCTTTTTTTCAGAGGAGTTTAATTATTTAAGAGTTTAGTTTTTGGGTTTTTTTGGGGTTTTTTTGTGGTGTTATCTGGGGTTTTCACGTTTTATTCCCTTTTTTTTTTCTATCCCCCGGAAACTTTCCGATCTTCCCACTTCAACCGTTGAGTTATTCCCTAATCCTGATGTTTAAGACCAGCCTGGCCTCAGATCCGCCTTTTTTCAGAAAAAAAAAAAAAAAAAAAAAAAAAAAGGAAAAAAAAAAAGGGAATTTTGACCTCGCTGCGCTTTGGTTCTGAACTCGCAGCTGCAGCAGGTGTCTAGAGGGAGGGTGATGGAGAAGAGGCTCGAAAATTTAAAAAATTGGGAAAAGAAGACTTGACATAAATAGAGGTTCCCCTGCCAAGCCACAAGGTGAACTCTACGCAAGGTAAAATCCCGTTTTCCCCAGGAAAAAGCAGTTTGGAAAAGACCTGGAAAGCCTCAGAGCCGTGGAGAAATCAAGATCAAATCTGGGATTCAAATGCCAGGAAAAAAAGCAGTTTGAAAAAGACCTGGAAAGCCTCAGAGCTGTGGAGAAATCAAGATCAAATCTGGGATTCAAATCCTAAATATTTCATAGCTCAGGCGAGGAGTCCAAAAGCGACACCGTGCAATCCATTTTTAATGCTCCCTATTCTTCTTCCCGATGCGTCTTTCTGCCTAAAAAAATTTTCGGAGCGACAATTTATCCGGAGAGGTTTAATAAGAAATTAAAATTACAGCAGGGGAGGGATTGGGAGTTTAAGGATTCTCTCAGCTGGAAGGAGCCGTGGCATAAAGGAATTATTTCCTGAAAGAGGCTTTTTTTTTTTTATTCCTTCCAGGCAGAGAAATTCCAGGGAGTCGATGCGGGCCTGGATTAGATACGAGAATTATGGATTTACACTAAAAAAAAAGGGAAGATTCCGAGGAGAGAGGAGGAAAATGTGTTTGGTGAGGGTGGGGAGGTGCTGGGATGGAATTCCCAGGGAAGCTGTGGCTGCCCCTGGAACCCTGGAAGCGTCCAAGGCCAGGCTGGATTGGGCTTGGAGCAACCTGGGATAGTGGGAGGTGTCCCTGCCCATGGAAAAGGGTGGAACTGGACGGGCTTTAAGGTTCATTCCCACCCAAACCATTCCGTGATCATCCATGCACAATTCCAGAAGAATTGCTCTGGAAAGCAGAGCAATTAACAAATTAATAAAGCGGTTTTTTAATCCGGCCTCCTGGATTAACTTTGGTCACAGAACCATGGAATGGTTTGGGTGGGAAGGGACCTCCAAGATCCGTTTGTTCCCAAGGGCAGGGACAACTCCCAAGATCCCAGGTTGCTCCAACCCCTGCCCAACCTGGCCTTGGACACTTCCAGGGATGGAGCAGCCACCGATTCTCTGGGAATTCCATTCCAGGGCCGCACCACCCTCATGAGGAAGAATTCCTTCCCGATATCCCTTATCCCAAATCTCCCCCTTTCCCAGTGGGAAGCCAATTCCCTGTGCCCTGTCCCTCCATCCCAAATCCTTCCCCACATCTCCTGGAGTCCCTTCAGGCACCGGAAGGAGCTCCAGGGTCTCTCCCCTTCTCCAGGCTGGACATTCCCAACCTCATCCGACAGAGCCGGTGACACCACGCTGATATTCCATATCCTGGGGATTCCGTGTCCAGACATTCCTTCCTTGCTCTATTTCTGGCAAAAAAAAAAACCAAAACCCAATCCAACAGCAGCAGCTCAACCATTCCAGCTTTTCCTCTGGGAAAAGCTTAAAATGCCCAGAGGAATCTCTGTCCCATTTTCCTCTTTCCTTCTTTCAGACCGCGTTGTCCCAATCCTGCAGCTTTTCCCCCACAGGAAAAAAACCCAGGAATGCGTCACTTGTTTTTCCCAGATTTCACCAATATTTATTTTAATCTGGGCCTAAATTAATTGGAATGGTTTTGCCATCCCTGAAATTCCAGTCTTGGAGCAACACTTGCAAACGCTTTTGTGGTTCCAGTTGTCTTCGACTCATCAAAAATAAAAAAAAAAACCCAACAAAAACCTTGGAATAAGTCACTCTGAATAATGTCTCTGCTTCCCAAACCATCCAACTGGGAAAAGCCTGACCTACTTGGCAGGAATGTGGAGAGCCTGCGCTCTTCTCTTTATTTTATATATATTTTTTTTAACTTTTTATTTCTTTTTAATGATTTAAGAGAATCCAAACGGGAGGCACTGGAGAGGCGGGAATTCCACAAAGCCATTAAGAGACCACCAGAGGGTTTGGAAGCCCCTGATCCGATTTTTTTTTCCCTTGATAATCCAAATTCCCTCCATCAATTTGCCAAAACAGGGAATTTTACACCGGGTTTTGACAGTTCTCAAACTGAGGTTTGGGGATGAGGAGAGGAATCCCGAGGAAAGGGCAACCAGCAGGAAAAAGCAGGATGGAAATTTATCAGGAAACACAAAAAATAGATGGAAAAAAAAAAAGAGAGGCCTCAAAGGAAAGGGGAAGGAAAATATCTGGAATTTGCTCCTTTTTGGTCATTCCTAAAAGACTGAGGGGAAGCAGGAGGAAGAAAGACTGGGATAGGATGGGGTGGAATGGAATGGGATTCCTTCTCATCCTGGAGAAGGGAAGGACCCAGGGAAACCTCGGAGACCCTTCCAGGGCCTGAAGGGGCTCCAGGAGAGCTGGAGAAGGGCTTGGGATGAGGAACGGAGGGACAGGACACAGGGAATGGCTTCCCACTGCCAGGGGACAGGGACAGATGGGATATTGGGAAGGAATTCTTCCCTTTGTGGGGCTGGGGTGGAATTCCCAGAGAATCTGCGGCTGCCCCATCCCTGGAATTGTCCATGGCGAGTTTGGAGCAACCTGGGATAGCGGAAGATTGGGGGCTGGAATTCCGTGATCCTTTACGTACCTTCCAACCCAAATTCCGTGATTCCACGATCCTACACTCTCTTCATCCAAAGGGGGGTGGTAATGACATAACCTCATCCCACTTATCCATAAAAACGAGATGAAGGACAATCACTTAATCCCATAAAATATCCAATACCGAGACACAGCTTTGGGCATGCAAATAGGTCATGGAAACGATGCAGCACCTCGTAATTCCCAGTGGGAACAGAGGGGGTGGGATAAACAGGAATCTGCTCTTTTCCCAGGAGAATTTGCACTCAAATCCCTCCTGAGGAGCCAAATTCCTCCAGGAAATTCATCCTGCAGCGCTCAGGAGCAACAAACAGGAAGAGATTTGGATCCCGTGCACGGAGAGCCGGGATAAAAAGCCAGGAAATTGCCGAGTGCTGATCCTGCTTCTCCCAGAGTGCGGAATTTTTTTGGCGCTTCGAGCTTCCGGGGTGAAGGACGGTCCTTTGGGATGAATAACTCGAAATAACGGCACAGAACGCGGCAAATTTAGCAGTTTTTTGTCCGGCTCCGAGTCAGCTGTCTGCAGCTAATTACAAGGATGCCAGGGAATTCGGGATTTGTCAGCTGGATTGAAGATGGGAGGACGTTGCTTGGGAAAATGTCGTCTTGATTAAACTCCGCAAAAATCCTGCAAAAATCCCTCAGAAAAGAACAGGATCTTCGCGGGGTTCTGGGGGTTTTTGTTGTGGCCTTGGACACTTCCAGGGATCCAGGGGCAGCCACAGCTTCCCTGGGAATTCTATTCCAGTGGAATTCCCACTCTCACAAAGAATTCTTTCTCAATATCCCAGCCATCCCCCTCTGGCAGTGGGAAGCCATTCCCTGTCCCTCCATCCCTTGTCCCAAATCCCTCTCCAGGTTTTCTGAGCCCCTTCAGGCACTGGAAGGAGCTCTGAGGTCTCCCTGGATCCTTCCCTTCTCCAGGCTGGACATTCCCAGCTCTCCCAGCCTTTCTCCAGCCCTTGAAGCGACTCCATAACCTCCTCTGGAGCTGCTCCAGAAACTCCACATCCTCCCGATGTTGGACCCCAGAAGTGGACGCAGAATTCCAGGCGGGAATTCCAGCAGAGGGGCTGGGGGGTTTTAGGGGTTCTGGCCCAGGGTTTTTGTTCTGGCCTTGGACACCTCCAGGGATCCAGGGGCAGCCACAGCTTCCCTGGGAATTCTATGCCAGCGGAATTCCCACTCTCACAGAGAAGAATTCCTTCCCAATATCCCATCTATCCCTGCCCTCTGGCAGTGGGAAGCCATTCCCTGTGTCCTGTCCCTCCATCCCTTGTCCCAAGTCCCCCTCCAGCTCTCCTGGAGCCCCTTTAGGCGCTCCGAGGCTCCGAGGTCTCCCTGGGTCCTTCCTTTCTCCAACCTGGACATTCCCAGCTCTCCCAGCCTTTCTCCAGCCCCATGACCTCCTCTGGATCTGCTCCAGCAGCTCCACGTCCTCCTGATGCTGGACCTCGGAGCTGGATGCAGAATTCCAGGCAGGAATCCCAGCAGAGGGGCAGAATGCTAAAAAATTCTGCTCCAAATTGTAAAGAATTGTCCAAAATTCCTCTCTCAATCTCTTGGAGTTGCGGAAGCAACGCGAGAGCGGCGACAAATCGAAGCCCGGAGTTGAATTTCCATCAACACCCAACGCCTCAAAGCTCAGGGTCATGGTGTCAACCCACTCAAGCGTGGCCTAAAATAGTTAAGCAAGAGCTGAGTCTGCACCTGAATCCTCCTGACCTTCATCCCATCCCATTAATTTCATCCCATCCCATCCATTAATTCCGATCGCTCCGAGCGTTTCATACTTGATCGCCAGGTGAGATAATTTGCTGTGCGAGCCCTGCTATCAAATCCCTGGCACCGAGCACGGATTTGGGGCAGGGAGATCCCAAAAAACTGCCCAGGGAGAGCCATTCCCAGTGAGGAATGTGCAGTTTCTTCCCAGAGAAGCCCACCAGAAATCACGGATTAATAGGAAAAAACCACAAAACAGGGAAAAACGGGCGAATTTTTTGATGTGAGCGGCGCAGGGAATGTGGAGGTTCCTCCACTTGGCAAATCTCAAGTGGTGGAACGAGTTTTCCCAGTCCAACTCAGGCTTGGTGGATCAAGGAAAGGGTTGGAATTGCTTCCAAAACATTCCTGTAATGATTATAATGAAGGCAATAAAAATTCTTCTCACAGATCCGATATATTTATGGAGACGAGGATTTTTCCTCAAAAGCCTGGAAATATTTTCTGGAAACCAAGCTCGTGAGTTTTTCCCGTGATAGCTCCTGATAAATAAATTTCCTGATAAATCTTTCTGGTGACTAAGAGAACCGGAGAGGAAATTCACTTTGGAAAAGTTGATAGGACACGCAGGGAATGGCGTGCTCCAACAAGAGGGCAGGGATAGGCGGGATATTGGGAAGGAATCCTTCCCTGGGAGGGTGGTGGATGCCTAAATCCACACCCCTAAAAGGGATTTTGTCCTGGAACCACTTCACATCCTGTTGGAACTCAATTGCTAAAAAAAAATTATTATTAATAATAATAATATTCTATAATATTTACAGAGCAGAACTGGAATTGGGAGAGGTCAGAAAGTGCTTGGCCACCCAAGGGGAGACGATTTTATTAATTTTTGTGACGTTACTTCAGGCCCTGGTGGCTGCCGAGCGCCGTTCCCCACGGAATTTCCGAGGGAATATGCATCCACGGATGGAATCACCCCTGAGGAAAATGACCTTTTATCAACACCCACGACGGCGTCAGAGAGTGGATCTCGAGTTTTTTATTATGCAAAAAATGCATAATTCCCTGATTCCACAGGGCTTGTGCTCTCCACGGCGGAGTTTTAGCCGTTTCCAGAATTTTATTTCCAGTTTAGCAGTGGGAATTAAGCGGGGATGAGTGGAAAGAAGGAGGAGGATGAAGAGTTGGAAGAAATCTGGTTTTGGAGGAATTTCCAGAGAAGCTGTTGGTTGTCCCATCCCTGGAAGTGTCCAAGGCCAGGCTGGAACAACCTGGGATAGTGGAAGGTGTCCCTGACCATGGAATGGGAGTGGGATGAGATGGTCTTGAAGATTCTTTCCCAACCCAAACCATTCCATGGCTTTTTTCCCCCTGGATTTCTACATCCTAAGGAAGCTCCGCTTTCCCTGGATGACGTAAAGAGGGGAAAAAACAGCTCCAGCCATGCTCCCAACCCACTTCCCACCCAGTTTTGTTTCCCAGAATTATTTAACAGCGTCTCCTACAGAATAACTACAAACATCAAATTTAGAGGTGAGAAAATTCAATTAAAAAAAAAAATTCCAATTAAAAAAAAAAATCCAATTAAAAAAATCCAGGAAGCAACTCAGACCCTCGGCCAGACAAGCAAGTAGGAGATTTCCCAAATACAGGACATTTCTTGGCCAAACCGGGGGCTCTTGGCTTCAAAGAGAGAGGTTGACAACTGGAAAAGCAGGAAAATCTCCTTAATGGCTCTTCCAACCACAAGTTGTGGCGTTCCCTGGGTCCTGATGCTATCAGGGCTTCAAATATCCACGGGAGGGTTGTGTTATCCTGGTTTAATTCCCTGGCTTTGGTCTGGCCGGGCAATTACAGGAATTTTGCAAACACTTAATCCTTAAATGAACTCGACTCTGGGTTTAGCTTCCCGCAGAGCCTGGCGGGCGCCTCTCAAAGAGGTGATCCGTGGAGAAGCCGGTTGGATCCCATCGTGCTGGGATGGAGCCAAGCACTCCAGGAAAAATAAACAACCTGATGCCATCAGGCCTGCTCAATGTAATCCAAAGGCCGGGAGAATGAATGGGAGCATTGGGGTGAAACCTCACCCCCCTTGCAGGAGGTGATTATCCAAAGCTGCCAGACAGGAGCCAGGTCCTGCTTTCAGCCTTCCTGAAGACATAGGGAGGGATAAAACAGCCCCATCTCATTTTCAAGAGGTTCAGGAGTTCTGAGGACCCAAACGCAGCCACTTCCACAAGGCCATGGCCTTATTTGGATGTAATAAATCCCTCAAAAGAAAGGAAAACTCAGCTTTGATTGGGAACTAATCTGCATTGATAAGTATCAGTGCACCAGACAGGATCCAAGTCCTGCTTCGTAAAGAGGCAGGGAGGGATAAAACATCCCCATCCCATTTTCAAGAGGCTCAGGAGGTCTGAGGACACAAACATGACCACTTCCGCCAGGCCGCGGCCTTGTTTGGATGCAAAAAATCCCTCAAAAGAAAAAAACCCCTGGCTTTGGCTGGGAACTAATCAATGCAGATTAGTTCAGTGTACCAGACAGGATCCAGGTCCTGCTTCCCAAAGACACAGGGAGGGATAAAACAGCCCAATCCCCTTTTCAAGAAGTTCAGGAATACTCAGGACACAAACATGGCAATTCCCGCAAGGCCGTGGCCTTGTTCGGATGCGATAAATCCCTGGAAAGAAAGAAAAACCCGGCTTTGGCTGAGAACTAAACTGCACTGATAAGAATCACTGCACCAGACAGGATCCATGCCCTGCTTCCCAAAGAGGCAGGGAGGGATAAAACAGCCCCATCCCATTTTTCAGAGGCTCAGGACCTCCTAACTTCCGCTAGGCCGTGGCCTTGTTTGGATGCAATAAATCTCTCAAAAAAAAAGAAAAACCCAGCTTTGGTTGTGAACTAATCAATGCAGATTTGTCCAATGCACCAGACAGGATCCAGGTCCTGCTTCCCAAAGACACAGAGAGGGATAAAACAGCCCCATCCCATTTTGAAGAGGCTCAGGAGTTGCAAGGTCACAAACGCAGCCACTTTCGCCAGGCCGCGGCCTTGTTTGGATGTGATAAATCCCTGGAAAGAAAGAAAAACCCGGCTTTGGCTGGGAACTAATCTGCTTTGATAAGAATCAGCGTGGGAACTGGGAGCTCCAGTAACAACCAGTCAAAGTCTATTTATACAAGACGTCCCTGCCAGGGATCCATAGGAGAATTGACACCGGAAAGTCTGCAGGGGGAAAAATCTCCATTAAGGCACTTGTTTCAGCAAATGAGGATCTGGGGAAAAGCAGTTTCAGCACTTTCATGGAGCTCTGTCTAGAAACTGTTGTCTCACTGGATGTTTTTATCATGGAATTATGGATTTTGGATGGTAGCAATCATGATGGTGAGGCCAATATCCAATTATTTGGAAGTGGGATGAGTTTTGCAGCCAAATCCAGGTCTTGGTCTGGGCGTCCATGCAAAGATTTACCATGAGGTTGGGTGAACTCCAGGTGTTTTTTCATTTCCACACCTGTATAGCCATGGAATCCACTCTTTAGTATGGAATTCTGACTGATCAGGCCATTCCACTTAAATGAATATTAATTCCTTCAGGTAGAATTAGAGGGAAGAATCCCAGACAACACGATAACTACAACTAATCAATAATTTTATTTAGTTCATCCTCAAATTTTTGGACCCTTTTTTAACCAAATCCCAAGTTCTTCAGAGCAACTCTACTACCACATCTGAGGTGCGAGCGCATTCCAATTAAATGAATATTAATTCCTTCAGGTAGAATAAGAGGGAAGAATCCCAGACAACACGATAACTACAACTAATCAATAATTTCATTCATCCCCAATTTTTTGGACCCTTTTTAACCAAATCCCAAGTTCTTCAGATCAACTCCTCCACCACATCTGAGGTGCAAGCGCTGAGCTCCACACCCGGAATTCCGCATCCAGTCAACACTAACTTCCTTCCACTGCAGCTCTTTGAACGTGATGAATAAAAAAAATCCAGATAATTCCTGAGGCAGACAATGATATTCCAGCTTTACCACCCGCAGCTCCGGCACGCATTTCATTAGGAACTCACTACACTGCCTGCCTTTGAGCCGACTATTTTATTGTCAAAGTCGCATTCCCGCTCGGAGCTGAGCACGCGTCAGAAAAATACTCGGGTGGGATTTTCGGGGATAATTTTTTGTTGTTTTAGAAGCAAATCGCCTCAAATTAAGATACTGAACAAGCCAAGGCTGAGTCACTCATTTGAGATGGCCTTGGAGAGCTGGGAATGTCCAGCCTGGAGAAAAGAAGGATCCAGGGAGAGCTTGGATCCCTTCCAGTGGCTAAAGGGGCTCCAGGAGAGATGGAGAGGGAATTTGGGCAAGGAATGGAGGGACAGACATAGGGAATTGCTTCCCACTGCCAGAGGGTGCGGATAGATGGATTTGGGAAGGAATTCTTTCCTGGGAGGGTGGTGAAGGGTTGGGATGGAATTCCCAGAGAATTTCTGTCTGCCCCATCCCTGGAAGTGTCCAAAGCCAGGTTGGAGCAACCTGGGATGGTGGAAAGTATCCCTGCCCATGCAGGGGGGTTGGATTGGGATGATCTTGAAGGTCCCTTCCCACCAAACCATTCCATAACTCCACTTTAATTCCAAACGTGATGTGACAACACAACCCCACCCATTGTTCCCAAACAACTCTGGCTTCTTTTCTCCCAGAAAACAGTCCACAAAAAATCCCTTCTGACAACACACGAGAACACCAGGGGTCGGCTCTCAAAAAACAACCAATCTCCATCTGAATTTTAGGCATTTTTGACACTATCTCTCTGCTGTCAGAAATCAATCCCAGCTCCTAAGAATTCATCCCGCCCTCCCGCAGCGACTGCTTTGATGTTTTGTTATTCCCTAAAATCCTCCGCACTTTTCCTTCCACACTTTTCCTTCCTTTTTTGATCAACAAACCCATCAGAGGCGCCGTCACGTGCTACAGAAGTGCCCTCAGGTTCTAAAATAAGAATTTTATCTTCAAAACCGAGGATATATTTGAAATTCCGAGATAATTTCAGGAGGCTCCAGTATCAGGTGATGCAAATAAAAAAAAGTCCTTCAGATTCCTGCTCTGCACTGAGGTTTTGAAACTTCAAATCCTGTTTGGGGTGTGTTTTGTGACCCTGAAATTCCACAAAAAAATCACGTATTTGGGTCTAAATCATATCTGTTATTTTTCAAGCCCCTCATGTCACTATCCCGAGATTCCCCCTGCACTTTATTATCTGTATCCATAATTCTCTGGAGCGAGGCACTGCTGGATAAATCGCTGTTTATTTCCCTGTTAAGTTATGAATTCATAAACAATTCCTCTGCTCTACCCCTCGCTGTGCCTGGCGAGGGAGCTGCGTGGAATTAACAGGAAATGGGGTTGGGATTCGAGAGGAAAACTCAAATAATCAAGCACGAGTTTATTGTGAACTTCGAATTACCCCAGACATTCCTAAAGCGCTGGAAATTTTGGAGCTGCAGCTCCCGAGGGGAAAATCAGGGCTGTGCTCTTCATCCCCTGCATGGAATAAAAGCTTCCTCTTCCTCACCTGCCTCTGGGATGTGTGGAAATTTAGGACAATCCATTCCCTGGAGCTGAGCAAGGATTCAAATCTCTCAAAAAGAAAATTAAAAGGTCTCAAAATGGAGGGGGGAAAAAAAAAAAGTTGATGTGAGAGTGTCAAAGCACTGAGAGACTCAAATTTAGATTTTTGTCAATTAGGCGGTTTGGACTTTTTTTTTTTCCTTTGGCAGCTTTTAATTTATTTATGGAATAATTAGGGATAAAATGATTAAGCAATGGTGAAAATTCTCTTCCTGAAGTTATAATGAAAAATGTGGAAGAAAGCAATGAGCAGAGCCTTGAACTCTGTTCTGGCTGTTCGATATCTGAGAGCAGCATAAATTTTCTTATTTTAAAGCCAACTTCATTTTTAAGGGCGGCCTTTAATTACAATTATTTCCTTTAACCTTGACAGCTTCCCATTTTATTGGATATTATTGGATACTAGCCGGGAGAGCTCTTCATCTCACCCTAGGAAGTTACGAAGTAGTTCTTGGAGAGTGCAATAAAACTCCATTTCCAATTTAAATCCAATTTTAGAAGGGGAATTGTGCACCCACACTTCCGCTCCTGCAGATAATCAGGAACTGCTTCTCCTATAAAGGACATTCCTGCAGGGAACGGTGGGGGAAAAAAGCCCAGAATGGTTTGGATCCATGGGATCATCCAGTTCCATGGATCTGGAATTTTTCCACATTTTCCAAGATCCCAGGTTGCTCCAAGCCCTGTCCAACCTGGCCTCAGGCAATTCCAGGGATGGGGCAGCCACAGCTCCTCTGGGAATCCCATTCCAGCCCCTCGCCACACAGGGAAAAATCCCTTCCCAATATCCAAGATAAACCAAATATTTTTCCAGTCCCAGCCTCTCTCCGGCTAGCGCGGATCCTCAGGGTCACCTCTGTCCCGATTTATTCTGGAAACCATTAACTCGAGGATCCACGTGGGGCCTCTCCAACCCGTTCTCCACAGAAATGGAAACAGGAAATAAAATCAAGGAATTGCAAGGCAGCAATTCCAGCACCGCAACTGAAGAGTCCTGACACATCCAAATGGAACGGAATCATGGAATTCAGTCGTTTGAGTGGTGAAGATGGGAGACACCCTCGCCGGGCCGGAACAGATCCGTGTTTTTCCGGCTGTGGCGGCAGCAGAGCTGTTTCATGGGATTATGGAATGTTTTGGGTTGGATGGGGCCTTCAAATATTCCAATTCCATGGGCAGGGGCACTTATCACTACCCCAGGTTGCTCCAAGCCCTGTCCAAGCTGGGTTTGAACACTTCCAGGGATGGGGCAGCCATGGATTTTCTGGGAAAACCATGCCAGGGTCCTCTCCCTTGTTCCAAACTCATCTCCCGCTCACTCCTGTGACATTCCCAAATTCCCAGCCTGGGAAGTTTGGAGTCCCTCTGGATTCACTGGACCGTCATCCTCCTGAATCCACAAATATACTTAACCACCCAAGTTTTCCATAACTGGAGCAGCTCCAGCCTTCCCATGGTTGTTACCATCCTCCATCCAGACAAATCCCTAATAATTCCCTAAGAAAAAGGCAATTAATCCCTGTCCAGGTCGTTTATGGTGCAAGCATCCAATAAAAACATATTTCTCTGGAATCTGATTTATCTCCGTTTCAGCTCAAAACCACAATTCAGCCTCAATCCTCTGCACAAAAGTCAGCTCCAGAGGATTCCTCCCAGAGGATCCACCCAGAAATTCCCTAAAAAACACAGCAGGAGAGCTCCTGCCTGGGTAGGATGAGTTGGAAAAGCTGCCACACCCCCCAAAAAAACCGAGTCCTGGATCCTAAAAGAGCTTTTTTTTTCATGGAATGAGAGAACACCTGAGGCTTGCAGGCACCTCTGGAGATCACCTAATCCAACCTTCCTGCTCATGGAAGGCCCATCCAGAGCGGATGGATCGGGATTGTGTCCGGTTGGATTCTGGACATCTCCGAGGATGGAGATTCCATGAGCTCTCCAAATTATTTGAGGACCTTCCAGTACTTTCTCCATGGATGAATAACAGAAAAGGATCCACACTTTAAGCTTCAAAGCCTCTGGAACAACTTCTAGAGGGACTTCCAGGGAAGGAATTTGGGAGGAGTGTTGGAAGGAACCATGGAATGGTTTGGTTTGGAATGGACCTGAAAGATGAACCAGATCCAACCCCCGGGAATTGTGGTGTTACGTGGGAATTGTTGTGTCACATGGGACACCTGTGACAGAATGACAAAATTAGGAAATTCAAAATTAGGAGCAAAATTCAGGAAATTCCTGGAGTAAGGAAAATCCGAAACCAGATCTGGGACAAAACGAACACCTTGGACAAATGCCACCCTCAAAGGGCCTCAGGAATCCAACCCACAGAACAATTCCCCCCATGTCCCCCAAAGATAAAGGAAGTCAGGACTAGATTTCCCTTTTTTAGGGAATCCAACGGATTGAGGATATTAATTCCCTCTTCCACAGAATTCCCAACAGTTCAGAGACACCTCTTTTACCCTATCCTGGAATTTTCACTCCCGTCAGGAGCCTCCCACCCGGCAGCTCCATCAACCACCCTGATCCTCCCTCCTCGCCCCGGATTCCGGTCGGAACTGGGGCCCAGGAAATGAAAGGACCATTGTGAAACTCCCTGGAAACATCTGGCCGAGCACCCACTCCCTCAATGCCCGCCTTGTTCCGCCCGCCACATCCCGGGATGAGCCATTCCAAGGGGGTGAGGCAATCCCGGAGAGGCTCACAACTTTAAACTTCCATTTCTCCAACCCGGACCCAGGATAAATTTTGAGTCCTCAAGAGAGAGCAGAGCAGCAAATTTTAACTTTTCTGCAGAACCTCAGCCCAAATTCCCTTTTTTTTTTTTTTTTTTTCCCATCCCCACTTAACCTTTCACCTGGGACAACTGAAAAATTGAGAGGATGAGGAATCAAATATTCAGGAGAGGCTTTTGTCTCATCCCTCCCATCGCTGATCCCTGTTAATCATCACCACACTGATGATTTAAGTGGGATGGGCTCATTTGTCCATCAGCTGGGAAGCTGGACAAAGCCAGAGCGGGATCTTGGGAATATCAGGGATAAAGTTACGGCTGTTGCTCGGCACCGCCTCTTTATTCTGAGGGGAGCAAATTCAGACCTTTGTTTAAACAAAGAGATGCCCAGGGACGGGGGGAATTAAACCCAGCTCCACCAGAACCAGGCCAGTGCCTCCAAATTCCTGGTGTTTTCCTTCTTGGATCTTCCCTGAACACCCTGAGGTGCCATCATTGTGACACTGGTTTAAAAAACAAAAACGGGATTCAAAGGAATTTTGTGTGACCTTGCAACCAAATCCATGTCCAAAGCTCATATCTGGGACAAAACTACATTTTGGGACAAATATCAGCTTTTAAGCAGCTCAAAAATCCAACCAGTGCAATATTTACCCAAAAGTCTCACCAAAATAATGGAACAAGACCCAAAACCTGCTCTCCCAGCAAAACCTCCACATCCTTTGATCCTCCACCAGCTTTTCCATCTTTTTTTTAGGCCAGGAATGAAGGTTGGAAGGTGATGCCAGTCACAAATCAACCCTGATCCCAGAGGAGATGCTCCGTGACATTTGAGACGCGGGGATTTGGTTTAGTGTGGGCTTGGGAGTGCTGGGTTAACGGTTGGGTTCCACGGTCTCAGAGGGCTTTTCCAACCCTGTTTCCACAATTCCAGGAATTTTCAGGCTGAATGCTGCACCCAGACCGGCACCAGATGAAGTCAAAGGCAACGGGGATAATGGATATGGCAGGGAATTGTGGAAAAATGGAATGTCCTGAGCTGGAAGGGACCTGTGAGATCAACCAGATCCAGACCTTAGGAATTGAGGTGTTACATGGGAATTGTGGTGTCCTGTGGGACACCTGTAACAAACAGGTGTAAAACGACAAAACCTGGTGCAAATTTAGGAAATTCATGGAATTAGGAAAATCTGAGACCAGATTTCAAGGTCCCACAAGGTCTGTCCCCGACAGTAAATTTCACTCAGAATCTGGGACACATGGATCATTAAGTTAGGGAATCTCTCCCATCCC
This sequence comes from Molothrus aeneus, assembly GCF_037042795.1. NCBI lineage: Eukaryota > Metazoa > Chordata > Aves > Passeriformes > Icteridae > Molothrus > Molothrus aeneus. The sequence continues at coordinate 152,819,821 of NC_089646.1, read as the reverse complement.
ATCCCACGCCACCCCTTTTCCAATACCACCATCAAGTCCCATAGAAGTAACACCCAGTAAATTCCCAAAAATGGGATTTAGTCCTTAAAACCAAGGGACTAAACCCAGCCTGCGCTACACAAGGGTTTAGCAAAGCCAGGGATGAGACCTAATCCATCCAAGAGGTGTCCCAGTTTTTCTGGAGGGTTTCTCCCTCCTTCCAACTTTGGAAATTGAAGGATTGACCTCGGGACAAAGAAAGCCTGGAAAAGATCTCTTCCCTCGGGCAGATTTTGGCTTTAAGGAATGATTTTTCCAAGGTTGAATTCCGATGGAAAAGGGCTGAGAGAAGGGGGCGTGAGGATCCAAGTTTTACCTAGAGTGATTCCACAGAATTCCAAATATTGTCACCAGGAGCAACCAGGGATGAAAATTTTTTTTCCACGAATGAGGAGAGTTTTGCCTTTACAGCCAGAGACACTGAAAGCATGGAATCACAATAAAATCATGGAATGGTTCGGGTTGGAAGGGACCTTCAAGATCATGGAATTCCTCCAACCCTGCCACGGGCAGGGACACCTTCCACTATCCCAGATTGCTCCAAGCTCCATCCAGCCTGGCCTCGGACACTTCCAGGGATGGAGCATCCACAGCTTCTCCGGGAATTCCATTCCGGGGCCTCACAGGGTGTGGAATCCCTTCCCAGGCCCCGCACCACCATCCTCAGGAATAATCTGGGTTGGAAAAGACCTCGGAGATGCCCCAGCTCCAAAACACCAACCCCCAAAATCCACCCACTCCTCCTCACGTTTGGGACCAAATTCCCAAGGGTTCCTCCCGAGCCAGGCAGGTCAAGCGGCAGCTTGCGGATGACAAATCCCGTTTCCCCCAGGGAAAAATGTTCCCCGCTGGCTCCTCGGGAAAACCGCGACGCCGGCGACGAGAGGGTGCCGTATTTTTAGAAAGGGACTTTTGTCACTTGTTCTAAATTTTATCTTCAACTCCGGTTCACCCAGCTGGGAGATGCCACTCCGTGGAAGTGCGGACGGGGTGGGCTGTGGCAGAATTCCTGCCGGATTTGCAGGATTACTCACAGAGGAGCACAAAGTGATTCATGTTTGTCCTTCTAGAAAAGGAAATTTTTTTTTTTTTTTTGTCCCTTTGCTGTTCCTGCACGCCCTGGGACAACGCGTCCGTGGAGATCTCGTGGATTAACGCTCCCTGCTCGCCAGAACTTCCATCCAAAACGCTGGAGTGGAATTCTGGGGGAGAACTGGGCCTAAAAAAAGAATCGGATGCTAATTGGGAATATGTCAATCGTGTTGGAAGAGGAACCTGGAGGGATGGAGCGTGCCCAGAGATGGGAATGGAGCTGGGAATGGTCTGGAGAACCAGGAGAGGCTGAGGAGGCTCGTCCTGGAAAAAAAATGGATCAAAAGGATCCAGGGTGGATCCAGGTGGATCCGGTCCCAGGAAACAAGGGACAGGATGAGAGGAAAAGGCCTCAAGCTGTGCCAGGGAAGGTTTAGGTTGGATTTTAGGGAATATTCCTCCTGGAAAGGGCTTTCCAGCTTGGAATTCATGGAAAACAGGGAGTTTGTGGCCTCTGGAAGGAGGGCAGGATCTCGGGACAAGGATGGCAGGAGGTTGGTCAGGGAGAAAATGGGAAAAGGAGCAAATCCCAACTGGAACTAATCTGGGTTCTTGCAGCTAAAAGGTAATGGAAGATGTTCCCATGGATCCATGGAAAATGGGGCGGAGGGGAATTCCCATCCTTTGTGGGATGAACAAGGAAAGGGGACAAAGGATGAGGGGAAGGCTGAGGCACTTCCTGACTTCCTTCCCTTGGCTGGGAAGGGATTTCCAAGGAGCATCTAAGGGAGCTGGGGGGCTCATCCCAGAGAAAAGGGGGATTGGAACTTTCCCTGAATTCCCACGCCACATGAGTTTGAGCTCCCCCTGAATTCCCAATCCCACAAGAGACTGAGGCCTCCCAGAATTCCCAACCCTACAAGAGGTTGGGCTCCTGCTGAATTCCCAACCCCACAATCGTTTGAGCTCGGCTGAATTCCCAATCCCACAAGAAGCTGAGCTGCCCCTGAATTCCCAACCCCACAAGAAATTGAGCTCTTCCCAGAATTCCCAATCTTACAAGAGTTTGACCTCTCCTGGAATTCCCAAGTCCACAAGAGGTTGAGCTGCCCCTGAATTTCCAACCCCATAAGAGTTTCATCTCTCCTGGAGTTCCCAACCCCACAAGAGGTTGAGCTCCTGCTGAATTCCCAACCCCACAAGAGGTTGAGCTCTCCTGGAATTCCCAAGCCCACAAGAGGTTGAGCTCTCCTGGAATTCCCAACCCCACAAGAGGCTGAGCTCTCCTGGAATTCCCAACCCATCAAGAGGTTGAGCTTCTGCTGGATTCCCAACCCCACAAGCGTTTGAGCTCTCCTGGAATTCCCAGCCCCACAAGAAATTGAGCTCTCCCAGAATTCCCAACCTCACAAGAGGTTGAGCTCTCCCAGAATTCCCAACCCCACAAGAGATCAAGCTCTTCCCGGAACTCCCAACCCCACAAGAAACTGAGCACCTCTGGAATTCCCAACCCCACAAGAAACTGAGCTCTTCCCTGAATTCCCAACCCCGCAAGAGGTTGACCTCTCCTCAAATTCCCAACCCCACAAGAGGTTGAGCTCTCCTGGAATTCCCAACCCCACAAGAGCAGCCTCAATCCCAGGAAGCGAGGTTGCCGGCATTTTTCCAGTGCTTTGAGCCTTCCCAGGAAAACACCCACCTCTGTCCCAGCCCTCACAACATTTATTTGTTCCCCGGCCATATTTCGGCTCCCGTGACGTCATCCCGCGGCTCGAACACCACAGGGAGAGAAAGGAGGAGTAATAAAAGGAATATTCATCCCTAAAGGTTGGCAGGGCAGGAAAACCCACTCGCCTGGTGGATTCCGGGAAAGCGTAGGAAGAGCAGTCAAAATGCTAAAGTTTGACATTCATGGATTTCCCGCCGGGAGCCCGTTACCCTCTACAACAATAATATCTTGTCACACTGCCTTTTACAATTCTCTGACCACTTCCCAGAGTTTTTTTTGGGCAAAGGTGGGAATTTCTGTTAAGCAAAACAGAATTTGCTTCACCTGCACCAAAAAAAAAAAAAAAAAAAAAAGGGGAAAAAGGCGACTTGGAAGAGTCAAAACGAAATATTTTGGGTGCGTTAAACTAAAAGGCCACGGGTGGTGACTCCACCACGCTCCATGACCTCTTTTCCCAGTCGCCCCTTGGGAGGGACGGATTTGTAAATAAATTCTTAGTCAGAAAGAGCCACAAAACTCAGTTACAAAACCCATATTACAAAATATTCCCCAAAAAAAACCCAAAAAACCAGGGAGTGGAGCACGGCCCATTCCACAGGCAGGATACCACGACTTTGCTCATTCTGAGGGATTATTGTTAAACCCTCCTTAATTAGGGCTTTACTCCGCTAATTCCATCTAATAAAATTAAAGGTTCAGTTTGGTCCTGGACCTCATCAAAAGGAGGTTGGGGGAAGTTGTTTCCATCCCTGGAAAATCCAGATGCAGCTTCTGGACCTAAGGGTTGGGAATGCCAGGACAAGGCAGGGGGCTTTGAACGGACAGAGAGTAAGTTTATATGGAATATTGGGAAGGAATTCCTGGCTGGAGGGTGGTGAGGGGCTGGAATGGAATTCCCAGAGAATCTGTGGCTGCTCCATACCTAGAAGTGTCCGAGGCCAGGTTGGGCAGGGCTTGGAGCAACCTGGGATAGTGGAAGGTGTCCCTGCCCATGGCAGAGGGGTGGGACTGGATGATCCTTGAGATCCCTCCCAACCCAAACCATCCCATCATTCCATGATTCCATCATTCCACGGTTCCATGACTTGCTCCAAGCCTGCCATCCTGGTTGCTCGTTAGCTGCTCCCGACCTAACGAAGCTCGTCAAGACTCTTCACGTGCAAAATCCACCAGGCACGGAGGGAAATTCCCAATCCATCGGGAGCCAGACAGGAGCCCCCGCTCCACCAGACTTTTAGGACAGAGCTAAAAACGCCTTTAGGATGTCCTAAAAACATAAGGGATCATCAAAGTTGCTGCAGAGCGATTTTAATGATCTCCCAGTAATCCCTTAAAGCACCACATTAGGACAGATCCATCCTTTCGGGGCCACCTGGAATCCTGGAGGATCAGGAGAAGGATTCTTGCCCTGGGTTTCCAACCAAATCTCTTTTGGTTTGTTTGCTCGCCTTAAATATCACCTAAAAACCTGTGCTGACCTTTCCAGCTGAAAGGACGGCTCTGTGCTGTTAACAGCTGGAATTTGTGACCTTGGAGGTCTTTTCCAACCAAAATAATTCCATTATTATTCCAACCAAAATAATTCCATTGATTATTCCACAATTCCAGCAAGAACAGCACCAATATTTTGGTTAAGAGGAAGTTTGGCATCGTTATTCCTCAACAGGAGATGTCACTTAGATTCTCCTCCCTCTGCTAATTGAAATTCCCATGTATTAGAATTAAATTAAATTAAATTCAAAAAGGTACCAAGCTCAACAGGAGCTCTCAGAGAAACGCCGCTGTTGCAATTTGAAATGGAATCATGGAATGCTTTGGGCTGGAAAAGACCCTCAAGGTCATCACGTTCCAACCTCACTCCGCCATCCCAGGCTGCTCCGAGCCCCGTCCAACCTGGCCTTGGACACTTCCAGGGATCCAGGGGCAGCCACAGCTTCTCTGGGAATTCCATTCCAACCTGTCACCACCCTCACAGGGAGGAATTCATTCCCAAGATCCCAAATTCCCCTCTGTCAGTTCAAGCCATTCCCCTTGTCCTGCCCCTCCAGGCCCTTGCCCAAAGATTTCAGCCAAATCAAACTTCCCATGGGAAACAAAGGAAGCAAATCCATCGGCCACATCCCTTCCCTCCAGGATCCCACTGCCAGCATCCCGTTACTCCTGACCCTGGGAAGGGAGCCCAAGTCCCTCTGGCCTGGAAAAGCCTCTGGAGTGATGGCTCTGCCCAAACCAAACCCCACGGCCTTGGAATAAATGGAATTCACCTCTCTGGAGAAAAGCTGCCCGGACAAAGGGATTGGGATAATCCGGGGATGGAACCAGGTGGATCTTAGGGGTCCTTCCCAACCCAATCCATTCCATGAGGATTTAGGAGCCCAATCCGTTCACCTCAACAGGGTCAAACTTTAAAGGGAATTTTTGGGGTTTCTTCCTGGGCCTCCTTGGGCCTGTGCACACCAGGACAGGCTCCGAGCCTTCCTCCCCTCCCAGGTTTTGTTATTCCCTGGCAGGATTGCTCAAGAACCAGGAGAGGACTCAGGCGCAGGCTGAAATTATCTTTTTAATATAATATTATTAATTTCTCGAGGACTGGAATTATATTTTCCACTCCCAAAATCCGCGGTTACTCAGGAGGACTTTGTGAATTCCTGCGGCTCCCGCTCCCAGGTGGGACAACAACATTTCCCAATTTCCCAAGGAAAAGGGAAGGACATGGACAGCTTTTGGAGAAGCCGAGCAAACAGAAATGAAGATTTTTATGAATGAATATTTTTTAATTTGTATTTTATTTTATGTAATATTTTTATATTTATGAATGAATTCATTTTTTATGAATTTACAAACTATTCAGGCTTCTGTGCATAGTTTCTAATTTCGTAAAAAATTAATTCCTTCATAAATGTAAAAATATTTATTTCCTGGAGAGCCAGGAAAGCAAATTCACTGACACGGGGAAAAAAAATCATCCCCAAAAAAAAATGCTCTCCATCCTGAAGGAGTCTTGTTCTCCAGCTTCATTCCTTAAGGTTGGATTTGCATCAGGCCGGGGGGAACGGAGAGGGAGCAGCGTGTTAAAATATGGGATTAAAACATCAGCGCTCCAAGATGTGGGCTGTGGACACGCAGTGGAATAAATGGGATTGGATTTTATTCCCAGTGTGTGCAGCAACCAGGGGGGAAAAAAAAAAAAACCCATCAGAGCATCACAGAAAAGGTCGTGGTAGAGCAAATGATTTTTACAGCATTAAACACCATGGTGGACACCGGCCAAATCCGATTTCGTTACGGATTCGTGGAATGGTTTGGGCTGAAATGGATCTCAAAGCTCCTCTCCTGTTGTGGGCAGGGACACCTTTCACCATCCCAGGTTGCTCCAAACCCTGTCCAAGCTGGCCTTGGACAATTCCAGGGATCCAGGAACAGCCACAGATTCTCTGGGAATTCCATCCCAGCCCCTCGCCACTCTCACAGGGAAGAATTCCTTCCCAATATCCCATCTATCCCTGCCCTCTGGCAGTGGGAAGCCATTCCCTGTGTCCTGTCATTCCATCCCTTGATCCAAGTCCCTCTCCAGCTCTCCTTTAGGCACTGGAATGGGCTCTGAGGTCTCCTGGATCCTTCCCTTCTCCAGGCTGGACATTCCCAGCTCTTCCCAGCCTTGGAGCAGCTCTGTGGCCTCCTCTGGACCTGCTCCAGCCCCTCCACATCTCTCCAACCCTGGACACCCCAGAACTGGACACCAGCGATCCGTGATCCAGCCATTCCCGTAATCCTCAAGTACAGCGGGATTCTGCCCAAGCAGAAAGGCCCAAAACCCCTGGAATCTGCAATTCCAGGAAAAAAACTGCCTCATCTCCAGGGCCTGGCAGCAGCAGCCAGCAGATTCCCAGAGCAGAGGACATTGATGGCCGTCTCCCACCAGCCCAAGCCAGCAGGAAGCTTCCTGGCTGGCGCCATCCCAAAGGAAGAGAGAGGATTCTGGGATCCTGCCAGAGCCAACCACACACGGTTGCTTGGAAACCTTTTGAAAACTACATTGAAATATTCAGATTTCTATGAAGAGCAGCACGGGCAAAACAAGCCCCAAGCCTGTGCTTTTAAATTCGCCTTTTCCTGTCACCGCCGTGTTCCCGCTTCCCGAAAATCCTGCAGAGCTCTGCAGGTCACCCTTGGGCCTGGAGGCTTCAAGGTTTTCCCAAGTTCAGGCAGCAAAGAGGGACCTGCCCCCAGCAGCGAATCCTTCCAGAGAACCAAAAATCACCCAGCGCGACAACATTCCAATGAAAGAGGGAAAAGGGAGACGGGGAGGGAAGGAAAAGAATGGAATTCCTGTCGCACGGTGCCGCCCTGGCATCTAATCAGGGAGCCAGATGAAGGCAGCAATCTGTCTGCTTAAAATATGCGTGTTTCATTTTATTTTTTTTTATTTCCCCCCCCCCCCCTTTCCAGTGCTGCAGAACCGCGTTGGAAGGCGCTCGTTAAGAGGCTGCGCCGGGAACGTCCCCCTGCAATCACGAGGGATGGAAGGAACGAGCGACTCCATCGTGAGCGGGGCTCAACCGCCGGGAGCCAGAGCGCTCCTCAGAGCACCTGCCCTGGGATTCGGGATTGTGGGGGCCGTGGAACAGCAGGAGATTGTGGGGTCGCAGGCACGAGGCCCTTCCAGTCCACCCCAAATGGTTCTTTGGGTTGTCTTCTACAGCAGGCCCTTCCTCACCTTCCATACTGGACTGTTCCTCACCTTCCACATGGGATTATTCCTCACCTTCCGCATAAAATCCGTCCCCATCTTCCACACGGAACTGCTCCTCAGCTTCCACATAAAATCCGTCCCCACCTTCCACATGGGATTGCTCCTCACCCTCCACATTGGAGCTTTCCTCAGCTTCCACATGGGATTGCTCCTCAGCTTCCACATAAAATCCGTCCCCACCTTCCACACGGGATTGGTCCTCACCCTCCACGTTGGAGCTTTCCTCACCTTCCACACCAGACTCTTCCTCAGCTTCCACATGGGATTGCTCCTCACCCTCCGCATAAAATCCGTCCCCACCTTCCACACGGGATTGGTCCTGATCCTCCGCACTGGAGCTTTCCTCACTTTCCACACCAGACTCTGCCTCACCTTCCCCATGGGATTGTTCCTCAGCTTCCATACTGGAACTTTCCTCATCTTCCTCAGCGTCCATATGGGATTGTTCCTCAGCTTCCACATAAAATCCGTCCCCACTTTCCACACTGGATTGCTCCTCACCTTCCATATTGGAGCTTTCCTCACCTTCCACACCAAAATCTTCCTCAGCTTCCACATAGTCTTTCCACACTGGACACTCCTCATCTTCCTCACTGGATAATTCCCAACCTTCCTCACTGGGTCACTCCTCATCTTCCTCACTGGATAATTCCCAACCTTCCTCACTGGACACTCCTCATCTTCCTCACTGGACCATTCCCAACCTTCCTCACTGGATCGTTCCTCACCTTCCTCACTGGATCATTCCTCATCTTCCTCCCTGGATCATTCCTGACCTTCCTCACTGGGTCACTCCTCACCTTCCTCACTGGACCATTCCCAACCTTCCTCACTGGATTGTTCCTCACCTTCCTCACTGGACACTCCTCACCTTCCTCACTGGATCATTCCTGACCTTCCTCACTAGGTCATTCCTCATCTTCCTCACTGGACACTCCTCACCTTCCTCACTGGATCATTCCTCACCTTCCTCACTGGATCATTCCTCATCTTCCTCCCTGGATCATTCCCAACCTTCCTCACTGGACACTCCTCATCTTCCTCACCGGATCATTCCCAACCTTCCTCACTGGACACTCCTCATCTTCCTCACCGGATCATTCCCAACCTTCCTCACTGGACCACTCCTCATCTTCCTCACTGGATCATTCCCCACCTTCTACAACGACCACTCCCAACCTTCCACACCAGAACATTCCCAACTTTCCTCACCGGAACATTCCCAACTTTCCCCACCAGACCCTTCCTCACCTTCCAGAATGATCATTCCCAACCTTCCACACTGGACTGACCCATCCTCATCTTCCCACCCAACCCTTTCCCACAGAATCCAAAATCCAGGACAACGCTGCCCATCAATGCTCCGGAAGCAAACAGGGAATTCATCATCAGCTTCTGTGCAAGAATTCCGGGTTAAATTCCTCCCATTTGAGGCTGGAATCAACTCCACACCAACCTACACCGGATTTTGTTCCCTGCCACATCAAAATTCCTCCTCCTGCTCCACGCTGTTTATTTTGGCTTCCCAGCCAGGCCATTGGCTGCACAGCATGGATCGCATTCCCATCACCATCGGAAGGGAACGTGCCATATCCATAATAAAACTTGGATACAAGGAGCTCAATGACCTGGCCGCTCCACACTTCTCTTTCCTTCAAATTTTTAAGTTCCTCCACAGAGGGATTGTGTTGTTGCTTTTCCTCGAGGAAAACGGGGGTGGATATCCGTGGATAGGAGTCACTTTCCCAACAGACGGGGAAATGGATTCTCAGCAAAGATTTGTGATGGGATCTTTCAACCCAAACCATTCCATGATTCCATGAATTGCAGCTGAGACAGAGCTCTCCAATCCCAACTTCGAGGGATCCTCATCCAGCAGGGATCAGCGCCTTAAGCCACCCACAAAACTCCCAAGTTCTTCCCAAGGAATCCCGCCGAAACCAACGGAAAATTTTATCATTTCCTCCCAATTCGACCCATTTTGCCCCAGCAGAAGGAAGATCATGGGATATCCTTGCCACATCTTCCCTTTTCCCCACATTTTTTCCCAAATTCCACACCCCGAATTTTCCCTCCAGCCTCTTGTTCACGGCTCACAGCAGCCAAAAATCCCCGTGCTAAAATTGCCAGGAATTAATGCAGTTTTGGGTTTGTTTTTTGGTTTTTTTTGCTTTTTTTTCCCTATGGATTAACAGCTACCAGTAGTCTCCCTGCATGAGGGTTAATTCCCATCAGGATACAGCGGAGCTGGATCAACAATCCAGCACCTGAAAGACGCAGCAAGGTACCAGCAGCACAAAGGAGATGCAAATAAATTTGCATATCCGAGCATCAAAGGCTCCACGAGATCCCGGAGTATGAAAACATCTTTTCCCTGCAAGATACCGAAGGAATGGCAGCGGGAGTGATGGGAGTGGGAGGACAGGAGAATGGGGAGGAAAAAAAAAGGAAAAAAAAAAAAAAAGAAAAAGACAAAAAAGTGTGACTGTAGCAGGAGCTCGACAGTTGGAGAAATTCCAAGGGAACGGCAGAGCTTGGGCACGAGGAAAACAGTTGGGAAGATGCTGATGGGATTTTGGAGCCAGGTGGGGGCTGGGATCTGCTCCCAGGGAACAAGGATGAGGGGAAACGGCCTCAAGCTGCGCCAGAGGAGGTTTAGGTTGGATATTGGGAATATTCAGGCTGTCCAGCCCTGGAATTCCCACCCCTGGAGGGATTTAACATCCCTGTGGATGTGGCACCTGGGGATAAGGTCAGTGGTGGCCTTGGCAGTGCTGAAGGAATGGTTGGGACTCCTTGAGCATGGAAATCTTTCCCAACCCAAACATTTCCATCATTCTAAGAGAGACACTCAAACACCTGATACGAGACAATTCCAACAGGGAGCGACCAAAAAACGAGGGGGGCAGGAGGAGGAGGAAACTCAAAGGCTGATCGCAAAAAAATGAGAAAAAAATGAGGAGCAACTCGGAGAAACACCTGTGGATGGAGTTCGCACATCCCTGCAGCTCCGGGAGCTCTCTGAAAAGCAGCCAGAAGGGATAATTCTGGTGCTTCTGCAGCTTTCCGACAGAATTCCGAGTCTCTCCTCGCGGGGATGAAGGAGTTTCTGCCGGAGCCGTGAAGGAGGACGCGGAAGGTGTGAAAAAAGCGAGCGAGGGGAAATGGAGCAGAAGGAAAACGTGAGAAGCAGAGGCGGGAGGGGGCAAATTTTCCAGCGAATCCCACAGGGCTTCTCGATAAAATTCTCAGACCTTCCAAACCTGTTAAAAAGTCCGGGATAGCCGGGAAAATCCTGGTTTAGTGGCTGTGTATTCCACAGGTAGGGGAAGAGACAAGGCACGAGTAGAACGCTCTGGCTGAAGGCCTTGGAAGGGGAAAGAGGAGGAGAAGGAAAAAAACCACTTCCAAAATCCCCAAAAAAATAAGGCAAAATGAGGTTTTCAGGGAGATGGAGCCCAGGAAGGATGAGGAGTTGAAGAAAATGGAATAATTGGTTGGGATTTTTTGATGTCTTGCTGGAGCATGGCTGAGCTGGAAATAAATATCATGGGATGGTTTGGGTGGGAAGAGACCTTCAGGATCATCCACCCCACCCCCTTCCATGGGCATGGAAGTCTTTCCCAGATTCCCAGAATCTTATCCCATGGGATAGTGGACCTTCCTCCATCCCAGGATGCTCCAATGTGCCCTTGGACACTTCCAGGGATGGGGTGGCCACAGATTCTCTGGGAATTCCATTCCAGGCCCCACCACCCTCACTGCCAGAAATTCCTTCCCAATATCCCATCCATCCCTGCCTTCTGCCAGTGGGAAGCCATTCCCTGTGTCCTGTCCCTCCATCCCTTGTCCCAAATCCCTCTCCAGCTCTCCTGGAGCCCCTTCAGGCACTGGAAGGAGCTCTATGGTCTCCTTGGAGCCTTCTCTTCTCCAGGCTGGACATTCCCAGCTCTCCCAGCCTGGCTCCAGCCCTTGGAGCATCTCCCGGATTTGCTCCAACAGATCCAAGCCTGCCCTAAACAAACAGCAAAGGAAAGGAGGAAGAGCAGACGCGATAAATAAGATTTTTGTCTCATCCTGTTTAAATCAGGTGCCCTGGAAGTCATCACGGAGCTGTCAGGATGATTAATCCCTATTTTTCCACCACCAGAGCAGGGGAATGATGGCTGGGCTGGCAAGTGGGAAAGCCAAGGGAAGAGGAGCCGGGTGCGTGTGGGAGAGAAGCACTCCGGAGGCAGCTGGGATGAGGAGCTGACTCAAAACTTTGGGATTTGTGGTTGGAGCTGCAGACGGGAGCCGAAAACGTAGGAGAAACTGTTGTGGGATAATCAGGCGGTGAAACGAGGGAATACCTGCGGCACCAGTCGAGTCAGGAGCTCCGCTTTGCATAAGGAATATTTAAATAAGGATTTTCCCGGTCTTCAGGGCTCAAAGCAGAGTTTTAAACCAGTCTGGGGAGGTTTAAGCGCCGGGAGCTCAAGTCTTCACAAGGAAGAATATTTTGGAATAGAAGTCAGGGTGGTCTTGGGTGCTCATGAAGGGAATCCGGAAAATAAAACATTTTTAGGAATTCTGATGGTGCTGGGGCTACTCTAAAGCAAAGAGCTCAGTTCCATCACCCACACTCTGTCCAAAATGGAATTATTCCCTGCTTTAAGGCCAATAATTTGATTTTAAGAGTAAAATAATTCCTTCCCCATATTCCCAGGCTTTTCCAGCTCCTAGCACCCCAAAAGAAAGGGTGAGAATCACCGAAAGATTCTCAAAGACACGGAATCAAAATCATGGAAAAACCTGAGCTAATCCACAAGGATTGTCGAGTCCAGCACGAGACCACCCCCAAAATCCCACCATATCCTAGAGAGCCATTTCCAGAGGTTTCTTGGACCAGGAAGCCAAACTCCACCACTCTGGAGAGCAAAACAGGAGAGGAACCACCACGGAAAGGGGAAGAGTTTCCTCCAAGCCACTCATCACCCACATCTTGGAAGCTGCGGACTGGAAAAACAGGGAATTATCGTGGGGAAAACGATTTTTTTTTTTTTTTGCATTGTCATTTTTGGAACAACAGCATAGGGAATGGTTTACCTGTCACGGCAAATTCTGGCACAATAACAAGAACTTGTAGCAATTAGGATCTACTTTTATTACACAGGAAGAACAAATGACCCAAATCCCAACTCCCACACCCTCTCCAGAAGGGTGAGGTGACCAAATCCTCCTCCTGAACCTGCTTCCCTTTGAATTCCAGCCCTTCCCAACCCTTTGTGAGAGTTCACAGCGGCCTCCTTTTCCAATAATAGGTGCCTGGAACAAAGCAGCTGGAAGGTTTGATTATCCCAGCGATGCCTTCCTGTGAGCAAATCGGGCTCCAGGCCCCCGTGGGAGAGCAGAAAATTTCCCTTCTTATCCGTGTCACCCTCGCGACAGAGCTGCCGAGGGAAAAATAGAGCAGAGGAAACGCAGGGATCCCTTTGAAGGACCACGGGAAAAGCAGGTAACCAGGTTAAAGGGATGCTGCATCATGGAATGTTCACGGATGACAGGGGAATTTGGAGGATTTAATGCGATTCCCGAGGGTTTGAGCTGGATGTGGCTGAGTCACGGGGTGAGGGGGGGGGAATTTTCATGGAAAGGCTCCTCCTCAAAGAACCCGGAATGCTTCCTGTGGTTAAACAAAGTTTGCTCTCCTGGAGGAGCTGCTCAAACCAGCAGGTCCTGTGTGCCCAAAGCCTTTAATTCCCGCTAATTCCTCCCTCAAAGAAGTTTGGGAGCTCATCCCGAAACGACAGAGCCGAGCAGGGCCCTTGAACCCGAGCAGCAAGGCCGGGAGATAAGGCGGGAATCAGCCAGGCCTGCAATTTGCCGGCTGATTAAAACCCTTGGAGCAGCAGGAAAATTAGGGAAATCATCCCCCAGACACTTGAAGGAACCACCCCGGCTGCCTCCCGGGATAAACGATCCCATCCCAACGTTTGGGGGATGGCAGTGGTTGTCTGGGCATGGGTGAGACGTTGTTGGAGCCTCCGGGACTCGCTCGGCCTGTCTGGCGCGGGGACTCGCCCGAGTGAGCTCACCAGGAATGTTTCCCACCACAAATTGCCCAAAAAGTTGTTTATCCCTAAGTTTGAGCCGCTTGGGATGTTCTCCAAGCATGGAGAAGGTCCACAGCCAGCTGGACCATGGCCACACAATGGCCACAGCTCCGAGGTGTTGGACGGGGGAGCTGATCTCGTTATCCGGCAGGACCCTCCTTCCAAAGCGGCACCAGCAGGATAAAATTCCGGAATGGGTTGGGCGGGAAAGGACCTTCAAGACCATCCAGTCCCAACTCCCTGCCTTGGACAACTTCCACCATCCCAGGTTGCTCCAAGCACCATCCAAGCTGGCCTTGGACACTTCCAGGGATGGGGCAGCCATAGATTCTCTGGAAATTCCATTCCAGGCCTCACCACCCTCACAAGGCAGAATTCCTTCCCAATATCCCATCTATCCCTGCCCTCTGGCAGTGGGAAGCCATTCCCAGTGTCCTGTCCCTCCATCCCTTTGTCCCAAGTCCCTCTCCTGCTCTCCTGGAGCCCCTTCAGGCACTGGAAGGGGCTCTGAGGTCTCCCTGGATCCTTCCCTTCTCCAGGCTGGACATTCCCAGCTCTCCCAGCCTGGTTCCAACACGACCCAATTTTTTCAAGGAAAGGAAAATCAATCCCAACCCTCGAGGCCTTCCCAGCTGAGACCCTTTAAACCTAAACATTTGAGCAGAAACTCATCAAGCACCACCCAACATCCCTGCTCAGAAACCGAGGACAGAGATTCCGGGATGACGCGGCATTCCAAGATCCTGGGATTCCAACCCCGAGGAAAAAACCTCTCCCAACTGCCTGGGCAACAAATTTCCAGGGAAAAGTAGGAATTTCCAGACATTGCCAGGCTCTGAGGGCATTTCCAGCCCCCAGGCAATGCCTTCGCTGGGTTCTTCACCCAGCGGTGCCCACCCAGCTCAATCCTGCCTTTCCGGACACGGATTCCCCGGAGCGACGCCGGAGCCAGAGGGAATCTCATCTGCCAATCTCCAAGTCAATGACCCGTGCTCCTGGAAGCCACGGTTGAAAAGTGCAGCTAAAAACGAGGGAAGACGATGAGGCGAGCAGGAAAATTCCTTAAAAACATCAAGATTTGGGGTTTGTTTTGGGGTTTTTTTAGGATGTTTTTAATTTACTCTCCCCAGGCTGACAAATGCCACTTGCACCCAGGCGAGGGTGAGACAGAAATTTAGGACAGAAATGCTCCGATTTGAGGTGGGGAAGGAGGAGACATCTCCTAAATCAGGGTCCCGATGAGATCCACCCACTCCTCCCTTTTTTCTCCTTTGAAACGCGACAAAATAAATCCCTGCCGGCTTTAAATAGAAATCAACTTAACCATGAACAGCCAAAGCAACTCCGTGATGGTCCAGCCATCGCTGGATGTGCTCAGAAAACCTTTTTATAAAACATTTTCCTCCCTCCATGCACAACGAACAAATTGAAGCAACAAATCAATACCCAAATCTTATTCCGGCTGCATTAAAAACGTTCTTGGAGCGTTGCTCGTGAAGGGTTGAATATTTTAAATGATTCTTCCTCCTCCTCCAGCTGACAGAAGAGTTCCTGAGTCAGATGTGGGAAAAAACCCAAATCTGAGCATGATCTCCGAGTATTTTCGTCCTTTGGAGCAGTTCAAGGCCTTTTTTCGGGATAAAAGGGAATTTGTCAAGGGGAAGCGAACCTACAACTGGGAAAGGAATAAGTGCAACACACGGAGCAAGTTGGAAGAGTTTCCATTTAAGTTGAAGAATTGGGGGAAAAAAGGCATTCCTTGGAAATATGTTTTGGTGGATTAAAGGGTTGGAAGCCCAACTGGAGCCTCTCTCTCTGATCTAGAAGAAGACAAGGAGAGATCCCACATCCTTTGTCATTCCTATTTCTGCATCCCGGGATTTTTAACTGGATTTCTCCTGATGTCCTGCATCAAACGGGTCCTGCCTCAAATGGATTCTGCATTAAGGCCTTGTTATCGTTCCCAGCCAAAAATATTCCTGATTCTCCCTGTGCCAAGCCCTTTCCAGGAGGAATTTTCCCAAAATCCAGCCTAAACCTCCCCTGGCACGGCTGGAGTTTCCCCTTGTCCTGTCCCTTTTTCTCTGGGAGCAGATCCCAATCCCCAGCCAGCTCCAATGTTCCCAAACGTTCTCCTGGTGCCCACGTTCTACTTGGAATTCCTCCAAATGTGGAGCTCCTGCTACGGTCACACTTTTTGTCCTTTTTTCCCCCAGTTCTCCTGCCCTCCTCTTCCCATCGCTTCCTCCGCCATTCCTTCGGTATCTCGCAGGGAAAAGATGGGATAAAAAACATTTCCAGGCCAATTTTGTCAAAAAATACAAAGGTTCGTTCATGGAGAAGGATGCCAAAAAAAAAAAAAAAAAATCTGTTCTGGGGCATCCTCAGATGACTTCTGTGAGATCACATCCTGCCCGTTCCCCTGTCCCTCGGATGTTTGGGATGAACGACAGAACCTCTCCCAGTCCTGAGCTCTCCCTTGGAATTCTTAGTTCCGTGAAAGAGCCAAAGCTGATTTTGTCAAATCACAGAATTGGTTTTTTGGTGATTTGACCCTCGCTCCAAGGTTTCTCCTGTTTCCACTCCAGCAATTCCTGCTGTAAACGTTCCTGATTAAAAAAGGGGGATTTTCATGCATTAATCTGACTACAGAAGGTATCACCCACCATTCCAGAAGCTCAAAACAAGATTCTTCCTTAAAAAGCCTGTCCAGTCCACTCCAATTCCCACAACTTCAGGCAAATCCATAAACTCATTCATTCCTGCCCTTCCCACCCCAAATCCCCCAAAGGCTTCCCCTAATCCTATGACTTTCCAGGAACAACAATTCCTAAAAAAACCCAATGGAGGCGACACCAAACCTCCCCTCATCTCTGTGATTTAAGTTTTTCTGAAATATTTTCGCATTCTCCATAAACAGGGATTTAGGAAATGAAGCGCTGCCCGTTTTTTCCCTCACAACCATTCCAAACTTCCCTGGGTTTTTTTTTCCCCGAGCCTGCACTTCATCCCTGATCACAATCAAAGAGCCTCCGCCTCCCTCTCTCTGCACGCAACTTCCACGCGTGGCCCGGAGCATCCCCGGCCTCCTTCACATCCAGTTCTCTTCTCCCGAGTTTCTGTCCCTTTGGATTAATTCCACACTTGGGAATTAATTGGGATTTTTCATCCCTCACCAAGTTTCTGCTCCGAGGTCGGAGCCGGGTGAAGGTTGGGGTTTTCTCCCGAGGGAATGAGAGGAAATGGCCTCAAGTGGCATCAGGAGAGGTTTAGTGGGATAGTTTTTTGGAGAATTCCGCTTGGAATAGGGCTGTCTAGGACGGATTCAAAATCCACTCGGGGACGTGGTCAGTGGTGGCCTTGGGAGAGCTGGGGCTCAACCTTAAAGTTCCTTTCCAGCCTAAAAAAATTCCATGATTCTACATTTTAGCTATAAGTAATTGATTCCTCATTCCCCTCTCATCTTTTCCTTCCCAATCCCTGCTTTTTGACAGAGTTTTCCAGGTTTTTGCAGACCCCCTCGGACATTTGTGCCTTTCCGTTCCCGCTCTAAATCCTGCTTGAGCCAAAATTCCATGGAGATTTAAGTTCACAAAATCCTGGGACGGGTTGGGTTGGAAGGGATTGGATCGAAGCCCATTCAGCTCCAACCCCCTTCCACTATCCCAGGTTGCTCCAAACCCCATCCAAGCTGGCCTTGGACCCTTCAGGGATCCAGGGGCAGCCACAGCTTCTCCAGGAATTCCATTCCAACCCCTCAAAGTGAAGAATTCCTCCCCAGTATCCCACCCAAACAGCGGGAAGCCATTCCCTGGCGTCCTGTCCCTTCATCCCTTATCCCAAATCCCTCTCCAGCTCTCCTGGAGCCCTTTTAGGCACCGGGAAAAGCTCCAAGATCCCCTCAGGGCGTTCCTGAAGGTGGAATGATCTCTGGCACCCAGGAAAACCTGAAATCAACCGGGAAAAGAGCAGCGAGAGGCTTGGATCAGGGAATGTGGGCGGAGGGAGATCCGTGAGTCACCGGCAGCCTTTGATCGCTGACAGGGCCAGGTTTGCGCCCTCTGAAATTCCCTTTTCCAGGTTCTCCAGAACAAAACCAACCGCAGGGAAGAACCGTTCACAGCACCGAAATATCCAGGCTCTCAGTTTTCCGAATTTAGAGAAGTTTTCCATGTTCTGCTGGAGGGAAAGGGGGACAAGGAACGGAATCGGGATTCCCGGCTTTGCAGTGGGATTTGACGCAAGGAGGAACAACTCTTAAGCTCAGCCTATTTATCCCCCAAAAAATTCCCTTTTTTTTCCCCCCCTCCCCAGCTGCTCCTGGTGTTCCAGACCTTTCCCCAAATTCATTCCCATCCCTGGACACGCTCCAGCCCCTCAATGTCCTTCTTGTCATGAAGGGCCCAAAGCAAATCCCGGGATCTGAGGTCCCTCGGCACAGTGGGAATGTCACTTCCCTGATCCAGGCATTCCCAAAAAATTATCCTCCCAAAAAGCCACTTTTTTTTCCACAGTTAAAAGCCTTAAGGGAAGATATTTGCACATGCCAGGAGTATCCTGATTTTTCTATGATCCCAAAGGAATTCCAAAGGCCACAGATCCCTGCTGATAAGGCACTTAATGAGCCGATAAGGCACTTAATGAGCTGATAAGGCTGAGGAGGAACACATGGAATGAAGCAAATCCCACCTGTGGCTTAAAAATCTGGATTGGGATTTTCCTATGTGGAAAAGCATCGGGATCTGTCGCCAAACCTGCTCCTCCTGCACACCCAGCTTGGCTTTTCCCAAGGGTTTGTGCTGATTTCCTGTTTTGGAGCTTCCCAAAAAAAAAACCACTTTGGGGGATTACAGAGATGATAAATTAAGATCTGTTTTCCACCCTGTGTTATTCCCATGGATTTTCCCACAAAAAATGTTCCCAATTTCGTTCTGTGCTCCGAGCATTGCGATGAGGGGCTGGAATGGAATGGAATGGAATGGAATGGAATGGAATGGAATTCCCAGAGAAGCTGTGGCTGCTCCATCCCCTGGAAGTATCCAAGGCCAGGCTGGATGGGACTGGAGCAACCTGGGATAGTGGAAGGCGTCCCTGCCCATGGAAGGGGGGGTTGGGAATTCTTTTTAAGGTCCCCTTTCCAACCCAGCCCATTCTTTGACCTTATTCCCACTTCCATCCCGATAAAAATCCCTTGTCCGTGCCCCTCCCAGCTGAGGGAAAAAAGGGGGAATTGTTCAGGTGAGCTGGAGCGTGACAGGACGGGAATAATCCCAGACTCACTTATCGGGGTTTGGAGAGTCCTGAGCGCAGCATTTTCCTCAATTAAAAAAAAAACAAAAACAACCACCTCAGGAAATTCCTGTTAAAACAGAAAATTCCCAGACAAAAATGTATTCTTTGGATCACTGAGGGGTTTTTTTGGGAGCAGCACCCACTTCCAAAAAGAAAATCCCTGCTATGGAACCGCCACGCTCGGATGAGGATTCCTCAAGGTGACTTTCAGGAGATGCCAGAGACGCAGGAGAAGAAGTGGGGGGGGGAAAAGAAAAAGGCTCCCAAAAGGTTGGATTAGTTTGGAATTTTCTCCTTCCTGGCAGCTCTGACAGATCCGACGGCGCCACCCGGAAATGTCACGGAAGGTGGGAACAGGGAAGGGAACGGTCTCTGCTCCTTGGGAGGGGCAGAGGTTGCAAGGAAAATCAATTTGATGTGGAATTAATGGAAAATAAAGAGGCTTTTCCACGTTTTTGTCGCCCGACTGCTCCATTTAATCCAGACACACTTAATTAGGGACACACCAATCCCGAGGGAAGCTGCTCCATCCCACAGGAACCAGCAATCCCAGGCCCCCCAACCCAGCAGGATTCCTGATCCACTCAGGCTGGATTTAAGGAAGGAATTTATGACAGCAAGGGTGGTGAGGGGCTGGAATGGAATTCCCAGGGAATTCCATGGTTGTCCCATCCCTGGGAGTGTCCAAGGCCAGGCTGGGCAGGGTTTGGAGCAGCCTGGAATGGGGGAAGGTGTCCCTGCCCATGGGCAGGAGTTGGAATGGGACGGTTTTTAATCCAACCCATTCCATGATTCCATTATTAGGAAGAATTCCAGCCCCGTGGACAATCCCAACTCCAGCAGCCTCAGCCAACAACCTCTGACCCAAATCCCACTATTTTTTCTGGGAAGTGGAAGAAAATCCCCTCCCACCTCACCCAGAGCCCGCTGAAGGGGTCAGAGATCCGTGAGCATGAATCCCTCAATTCCTCTTCTTCCAATAGGAATTTTTCCTTTTTCCCAATTATTTTTCCCCCTCTTTTCCCTAATTATTCCCAAATACTCTCGACTACGTTAAATCTTGCCAAGGATTTTTGTTCCGTTATTTTTATTTCCCGACTGGGAAAGGGCTCCACAGGATTCCTCCTTTCCCAATTGGGAAATAAAAATTTCATCCGTGGGAAGACATGGATCCATGGAGGCACCATTTGGATTAAAGGGAGCAAAGAACCTTAGGAAGCATCCAGAAATCCAAGTCCAGCTCCAAAAAATGGATCCAGAAAACCACTAAGAAGCAACTTAATTCCCAGTAAAACTAAGGATGCATCCACAGATCCACCAAATCCCTGTCTCCGTGCTCGGGGCAGCTTGGGATGAGTCCATGAAGGTCAGGAATTTAAAAACAGACACCAAAAAGATCAAGAAAACCCCTGGAATATGGAAAAGAAGGAAGATGGGACCTTCAAGGAGCAGCATTTTTCCTTCCGAGCCCACCTGGAACTCGGAATCCAGGGACAGCTTCACTTGGAGCCTTTGAAGGGATTTAGAGTCCAAAGACATCCCAAAAAAAAAAGCTGGGAAAGGGTTTTGGAAGAAGGCATGGAATGATAGGATAACAGGGAATAGAAGCGAGAGGGCAGGGATAGGTGGGATATTGGGAATGAATTCCTCTCCGGGAGGGTAGTGAGGGGCTGGGATGGAATTCCCGGAGAAGCTGCGGCTGCTCCATCCCTGGACGTGTCCGAGGCCAGGCTGGAGCAACCTGGGACAGTGGAAATTTCCCTTCCCATGGAACGGGATGGAATTGGCTGATCTTTGCACCCTCATCCCACCCGACTCCATGATTCCACGATTTCAGCGCTCCCAACGTCCCGGACCGATGGCGGGTTGAAATTCCAGAGCAACAGAAATTCCCGCGTTGTTCCCAGGCTCCTCATTGCCCATCCCCGTCTTCCGGACAGAAAACCACGCCATTCCCACCCCATAATTACACTTTTCCAGGCTTTTCCATGACCTCTCCCAGCCGAGGAAGATCAATTAAAAAAAAAAAAAACCCCAAAAAACGCAATTCCGCGGCGGCGCTTCCCAAATTAACGTTTTCCAACGGCTTTCCCGGCCACACAGATCCGCTGGAAGTCATTTCCACTCCGAGGGGAATGGAGCAGAGAGGGAAGATCAATAAAAACACAACGAGGCCGGCAGGGAAATGTCAGCACCTTGGGAAGAGGAGGCCCAGAATCCGCCGGAATCCGGCCCCGGCGCAATTCCGTAGGGAAAAGACCGTAAGGAAGGAGCCGTGCCCCAATCCAGGGATTTTTCCGTGTTTTTTGGTGGTAAAGAATAAAGGGACAGAGCGGGTGAAGGCAGTCGTGGCCCAGGAGGTGAAATCCCAGGAAAACGGGAAAAGGGTTGGGGGTATTCACCTGGAGAAGGGAAGAAAACTTTGGAGACGCTCCCGGCACCTGAAAGGGATCCAGGAGAGCTGGAGAGGGATTTGGGAACAAGGGATGGAGGGACAGGACACAGGGAATGGCTTCCACTGCCAGAGGGCAGGGATGGATGGGATCCCGAGGAGGAATTCTGCCCTGGGAGGGTGGGGAGGGGCTGGGATGGAATTCCCAGAGAAGCTTTGGCTGCCCCATCCCGGGAAGTGCCCAAGGCCGGGTTGGAAAGGGCTTGGATCAGCCTGGGATTTTGGAAGCCCATGGGTGGTCCGGAAGGTCCTTTCCCACCCAACCCATTCCAAAAGCTCTGCTCCGACCCAGAACACCAAACTTCCAAGCCCCATTCCAGCCGGGAAGGAAACCTGTCGGAATCCCAGAGTCAGGAAAATCCAACAACCAAAACCTTCTCCCTCTGAGAGTCCATGCCAGGCCTCCTTTGCTCCAAGTCTTTCGAGACCTTCCTCAACAATCGGGAATTTTCCCTGTGGGAATGGTGGTTCCTGGTTTTGGAATGACACCACTGGGTCACTCCACCGCCTCTTCCCACTTATTTTTGGGAAAGACTTGGAAAAAAAAACTGGAAATAAGATGCATTTTCCTCTCAGGAACGTGGATTTGGGGATATCCAGCTTTCCAAAAGTCAGAGTGGTGTTTTTAGCTCTCTAAGAAAACTGGGATTGGTGGGTTTGTTCCCTAAAAATCAGGATGGATGTGGGAATGCTTAAAGGGCAGGAGCAGGAGGAAGGAAATAAACCA
This sequence comes from Molothrus aeneus, assembly GCF_037042795.1. Lineage (NCBI taxonomy): Eukaryota > Metazoa > Chordata > Aves > Passeriformes > Icteridae > Molothrus > Molothrus aeneus. Next base: position 152,797,702 of record NC_089646.1, on the reverse strand, counting down.
AATCCCTGGATCCGTGAAGGTCAAGGAAAGAGCGAGGGACGAAAAATTTGCGACATGGGAGGCACCTTCCATTGGAACAGCACAACGTGATCCTTTCAGAAGCTGAAAAACCAAAAAAATCCCGGGATTTGGGGATCCCTGGGAGCAATTTCAGGGACAACACTGAATTCCCAAGGGCACCGGGAGGTCTGGAGCGCTCCGTTTCTCCCCCTTGGCACCTGGAGCGCATTTATCCCTCAAACACTTCTGGAATTAAAAATAGCCGGCCTGGGTGAGTTGGAAAGAACAAATTCCAGCCAGAATGTTTATTTTTGGGAAGAGCCAGAGGAGGAAGAGGAAAGGTCGGGGTTCAATGCGTTATTTAGAGCATGTAAGGAAATAATCACTGGAGCAAAAACGCGGGAGGGAGAGAGGAAGAGCAAGGAATGGTGATTTAAAGGAATTTTTTTTTTTTTGAAGGAAGAGGTCGCTGGAACAACTTCGGAATCACCTTAACCAAATCTTAATCGCCTAAACGGAATTCCCACCGGTATTTTTTCACCTGGAGCGAACATTCCTGACTGAAAACTCCATAAAACGGCGACAGCACGGCCCCGGAAATCCCAGATTTGATGATTCGGGATCCCTCCCCCAAATCCAGGCCCCTCCATGGCTAAATTCTAAATTCCACCATCATGGAACGTGTGGTTTCACGGGATTTGACATCAGTTTGACTCTGGAATCTGCCTGAATTCCCAGCTGTGTTCTGTGGTTTGGATTCAGGATGTTTTTCAAGGTTTTTGGGTCATTATTTGGTTGGGTTTTTTTTTTTTTTTGTGGTGTCTATTCACAAATTCCCAGAGGCAGGAACTCCAAAATCCATCATTTCTCAGGAAAGGAATGACGGCAAAGCTTTGGTTTCCTGGGAATTGTTTAAGGAGTTCCAAAGAGCCGAGAATTTTGGGATCAAGGCCTAAGTAGGTCACCATCAAATCCAGGTAAAGAGCTACAAATTCATCCAAATTTTTTGGGAAATTGAGGGGTGGGGAAAAAGCCTAAAAGGAGCACAGAGTTGAGGGAATTCCTTCCCTGGAGCTCTGCCTGAGAACGTCAGGATTATCCATAGGGAGGACCTACGGGATGCACCAGGAATTCTCCAACTTCCCACTAAAGAAGGGATTTGGTGGCCCACAGGACCAGATTTTCATGGAGTGGATTCCACATGTTCCCGGGAATTGTGATGTCCAACCAACCACACACGCAGAGCATTTTTTCCAGAAGCCTGGAATTCCATGAACCACCTCTTTTTTAAAAAATGATTGTGGATCATTTGGGATGATCCAGCGATATTAAAGGCCTGGAAACCCTACAAAGGTTGGAGAATCCCTAAAAACCACCTGGGGTTGCATCCGGGGTAAAAAGCAGCTCCTTGTCCCAACAAAACAGCAGCACCAATGAATAAATTCCCAGAAAAAAAAAATCAGGATAAAACTGAACTGACCAATTTTCACGGATATCAGGAAAACCCATCGTGAAACACAACCCGAGTCAGGATTCGGAAAACCTTCCCTTTCCTTCCAACCCTTTTCAGGGTTGAACTCCATGATTTTAAGGGTCTTTTTCCAGCCTAAACAATTCCATAAATCCCTGACCTCTGGTTGCTCCCAGCAAACCAAGCAGCCAATCCCACGGCACAGCGAGACATTCCCAAAAATCCCTTTGAACCCATCTCCAGCCCCTCTGGAAAAGAGCAGCCCGAGGACATCTGGCTCACAGAGAGCCCAGACCTGGGATTGTGTGGATTTGAAGCTGGAAAAATCCAGGATTTGGGTGGGAAAAGCAAAGATTTCCCTGAGAAACGAGGGCATCTCCACAGGCCTTTCTTCCCAAAGAAAGCATGGAAATGTTCCTTTGCAATGGGATTAATGTTGGGATTATCCTGAAAATCCATCCCTGGTCCTGGTGGCATGAGTTGTGCCACCAGCAGTGACACAAAACTCTGATTTTTGGAGTTCAATTCACCCAAATTCAGGCTTTTTAAGGCCTGGAATTGCTCCCTGTCAGCCACCCCAAGATCCCACACTCCAACTCCAGGCCAGGTTGGATTGGGATTGGATAAATCTGGGATCATGGAAAGTGTCCTTTCCCGTGGGATTAGGTGGGGTTTAGGGGTCTCTTCCAACCCTAAACCACTCCAGGATTTTGCAATTCAGGATATTCCAAGAAAATCCCTTTGGAGGAAATAGATGCTCATCCCGAGGGATGGGGAAGGAACAAAATCCTCAAACCCCCCAAAATCCACATGGAAAAACACTCAGAGAACTCCAAAATCCAACACAAAACCACACAAATAACCCAAGATCCCACAATTCCGGACCCACAACCAAACCCTGCTGCTCTCCCCATTCCCCAAAATCAGCAGCAGCACCAAATCCCAGCTCCCCACACCTCCCAGCCCCGCTGGTTTTGGGATCCATGAACTTCCATTTGGGAAAAGCCATTCCATGGGGGAAGGAGCCCAACCAAGCCCCGGATGGACACGGACGGAATCATCACATCCCAATTCCAACCCTGTCCGAGCCACCTGCTGCTGGCAGCTCCCTCCAAACATCCCAAATCCACCGTTTTTCTATGGAAAATGTGGTTTTTTGTTTTTTTGTTTTTTTTTTTTCCCCTTAATCCCACCCAGCTGCGTGTGCCAGGTGAGGCTCTGGAGCCGAGGAGCAGCTGCGGATTTCTCCGTAGAGGTCACTCAAGGGGTTGATTAAAGTGGGAATAAATAAGAGGATAAATAAATGACTCGGTGAATAAGGAAATAAATGAACGACTGAACAAATAAACGAGGGGGAAAGAAAAATAAATAAATAAAGGGGGGGAACAGATAAATGGGGGAGCAAACAGATGAGGAAATAAATATGGGAATAAATAAATAAGGAAATAAATGAATAAGGAAATAAATAAATAACTCCACTCCCATCCTGCAGTTTTTGCTGCCGGAGGGAAATGCAAGGATTGGGGGAAACGGCGCAGGGAAGAGAAGGGGGGGAGGAAATAAAAATAAAAATAAATAAATTAAAAAAAAAAAAAATCCCGGACCGGCGGCTCCGTCGTCCTCGCGAAATCAAATAAATCCCAAACAACTCTGCCCCTCCACCTTTCCAAAACCAGCGGGTTTGGTCCTCCAGATCCCCGCCCCAAATTCCGGCGCTGCGCATCCCGCTGCAGCCCCCCCCGCCCCCCCATCATCATCCCTCCCATCCTCTCCATCCCACCCGGCTCCATCCCTGCCCGCTCCCCTTTCCCGGCGCATCCCCGCATCCATCCACACCCACTCCCACCCTCCCTGCCCCCCTTCGCCCTGCCACACCTTCCACCTCCATGAAAACACCTCCCGCATCCCATGGGATCCATCCCGGGCGTCCTGCACCTTCCCCCGGCCCGATCCCGAGCGGAGCATCCGCGGGCAGCGGGATGGGGATGGATCCAGCCCCTTCCATCATCACCTTTCCCAGGGAGGAGGGTGGGATTTAACTCCCCCCCACACACACCATCATCCTGCGGAGGGTGGGATCCAGCCCTTCCAAACCCCTTCCATGGGATCCGGCAGCTCCAAACGCTCCCGAAAAGGGGAGCAGGGTGGGATCCAGCACCTCCATAAGGAGCAGGATAGGATTCAGCCCTTCCAAACCTCCCCAAAAATGGGAGCAGGGTGGGATCCAGCACCTCCATAAGGAGCAGGATGGGATCCAGCCCTTCCAAACCTCCCCAAAAAGGGAAGCAGGGTGGGATCCAGCACCTCCATAAGGAGCAGGATGGGATCCAGCCCTTCCAAACCTCCCCAAAAAGGGAAGCAGGATGGGATCCAGCCCTTCCAAACCCCCCCCTTGAAAAGGGGAGCAGGGTGGGATCCAGCACCTCCATAAGGAGCAGGATGGGATCCAGCCCTTCCAAACCTCCCCAAAAAGGGAAGCAGGGTGGGATCCAGCACCTCCATAAGGAGCAGGATGAGATCCAGCCCTTCCAAATCCCTCTCAGGAAGGGCAGGGTGGGATCCGGCCCCTCCATATGGATCAGGATGGGATCCAGCCCTTCCAAACCTCCCCAAAAAGGGAAGGAGGATGGGATTTTATCCCTCTGGAGGGAGCAGGGTGGGATCCAGCCCCTCTGTATGGATAAGGATGGGATCCAGACCTTCCAAACGCCCCCAAAAAGGGAAGCAGGGTGGAATTTAACCCCTCCATAGGGAGCAGGATGGGATCCAGCCCCTCCATGAAACCCCTCAAGGAGAACAGGGTGGGATCCAGCACCTTCCTAAGGAATAGCGTGGGATCCAGCCCCTCCAAACCCCCCAAAAAGGGAAGCAGGACAGGATTTAACCCTTCCATAAGGAGCAGGATGGGATCCAGCACCTCCAAACCCCCCCAGAAATGGAAGCAGGGTGGGATCCAACCCCTCCATATGGAGAAGGATGGGATCCAGCCCTTCCAAACCCCTCTAAAAAGGGAAGCAGGGTAGGATTTAACCCTTCCATAAGGAGCAGGATGGGATCCAGCACCTCCAAACCCCCCAAAAAGGGAAGCAGGGTGGGATTTAAGCCCTCCATAGGGAGCAGGATGGGATCCAGCCCCCAAAACCAGAAGCAGGGTGGGATCCAACCCCATCTCAGGAGGGGCAGGATGGGATCCAGCTCTTCCAAACCCCTCTCAGGAGCATCAGGGTGGGATCCAGCCCTTCCATAAAGCAGGGAACAGGGATCCAGCCCCGGCCACGAGGAGCAGGATAGGATCCAGCCCCTCCAGGTGGGATCCAGCCCCTCCAGGTGGGATCCAGCCCTTCCAAAGGGAGCAGGGTGGGATCCAGCCCCTCCAACGGGAGCAGGACGGGATCCAATTCCTCCCCCCCCCATCCTTTTCCAATTCCCCCCGAAATCCAGGGTGCGGTTGAGCTCCATCCCCCCCTTTCCCCTTTTTCCCCATCCCCTTCCCGCAGCCACGGGGATCCAGGTGGGCGCATCCAGCCCCCCCCTCCATGCACCAAAATCCGGGACGGGGGGTTTGGAATTCTCCAGCCCAACCCACACCTGGATGCAGCGCAGGTGGGGATGCCCCCACCCAGCACCCCAAAAATCCAAGCGGAGCCCCCAAAACGGAGCCAGAGGAGGACGGAACACCCAAAAAGAGGCTGAGAACCCCCAAAGTGCTGACGGGGGGGGCAAAGACCCCCCAAGGGCACCTCAAAGATGGGGGGGGCACCCCCATAAGGGCCATATGAAGAGGAGGGGAATGCAATAAGGGCTTCCTAAAGGGGTTTTGGGGGGGGGTTTGGACCATGCGGCGCAGCCCACCCCCCCCTCCCCAAATCCCCCCCCCCCACCCTTTCCCCGCCGCGATGCCGGTTCTCACCTCTCCGCCATGATCCCCGGCGGCTCTACCGCTCGCCGCCGCCGGCTCCGGCCCCGGTTCGGGCTCCCATGGCCCCCCCCGTGACCGACCCCGAGCCCCCCCCCGGCCCCTCCTCGCTCCGCGCCCGCCGCGGCCGCTCCCGGCGCGCTCCGACCCCGCCGCGTCCCCGTCACTAGCGACAACGGCGGCGCGGCCAATGGGGGCAGAGCTGGGGGGCGGGGACACGCGCGGGGGGGCACGCCCTTTATTCAAATGAGGGGGCGGGGAGAAGCTGTCCCGCAGGGGATGATGGGAGGGGTAGGAGGATGGGGGTTTTGGGTGGGATGCGCCTGCGCTCTGGGAAATACGGTAGCGCGGGGGAGGCGGGGCGTGGAGAGTGGTGCGCGTGCGCGCTGGGAATTACGGTAACCACGGAGATGAGGCGCGTACTGTGCGCATGCGCGCTTGGAATTACGGTAGTTTTGTGGTGGGCACTAGGAAATACGGTAGCGATGTTCCGATGCACACTCGGAAATACGGTAGTTGTGTTCTGATGCGCACTGGGAAATACGGTATTTGTGTTGTGATGTGCATTGGGAAATAAGGTTTTTATGTTCCGATGCGCATTAGGAAATACGGTAGTTGTGTTGGATGCGCATTAGGAAATACGGTAGTTGTGTCGTGTGAAAAATGCGTATTTTATGATTGGCTTTTCTCAAATATTAAAATGAATATTATATGTGTTGTGTTAGAAAGTTATGCTGTGTTACTTCTCTTACGTAGTGTGTTAAATATAGCTTTGGGTTATAAAAAAATGTTAAAATAGACACTATGCTATGTAGGACACTTCTTTTAAAGAAAGGACTCGCAGCGAGATAGCAGCCACAGGACACCTGAATCTTTACGAGAAAGTGAATTTATCAGAAGAAACGAACTTCTTCCTGCATCGAAGGCGCTGTCAGGATTCAGAGGAAGAAGTTGACGATGACCAGAAAGAATCCTCTGTTTGAATGGAATTTATGCATCATGTATGAGCTGAATGAATATGAAACAGGCCATTGTTTTTAAGGGTTAATCCTCTGTTAACTTGTGTCCTTTTCCGGGCTTATTTTGACCAGAAAAAGGTACCTGGACGTCCATAACTCTTTGTCTTTATTGTCTCATATTGTCCTAATTCAATTTGTCCAAATTATTATTACTCTAATTGTATTACTATTTTTATAACCATTTTGTTACTATTAAACTTTTAAAATTTTAAAAAACAAGTGATTGGCGTTTTTCACAAGTTTTGATGCGCACTAGGAAATACGGTAGTTGTGTTGAATGCTCATTAGGAATTACGGTAGTTGCGTCGTGATGCGCACTCTGAATTACGGTAGCCCCGGCGCGCAAGCGCATTCGTGACTACTGAATTGTGCTGCTCGTTGGGAAGTACGGTAATTGTGCGCATGCGCGTTAGAAACATGGTATTGCTGGTATTATATGCTATTGCAATTACGGTAGTTGTGGTGCGCATGCGCGCTGGGAGACACAGTTATGTGCGTAACACACTCGGAAATACGGTAGTGATGGTGCGCATGCGCCTTTGAAAGTGGTAGTTATGCCGCGCATGCGCATTGGGAAACACGGTACCTCCGGTATTATGGCGCTTGAGACGTGATGCGCATTTGTAATTACGGTAGCTGTGCTTGGATGAGCATTTGGAATTACGGCGGTTGTGGTGCGCATGCGTATCTGGAAGCGCGGCGGTTGTCGGTGCGCATCTGGAATTACGGTATCGCGGTGCGGCACTTCTGGACCTACGGCGGCTGAGATGCGCATGCGCATTTGTAAATACGGTACTCGAGTGAGCCTCATTTGGAACTGCGCTACTTGATATGCGCATGCGCTCTTGGATACACGGTAATACGATACACATTGGACATCAGGGTACTTAAGGTGCGCATGCGCATGTCGAGGTACGGTAATTTTGTGATGCGCAATCAGAATTGTTTTAGTTGTGATTGCACGTGCGCATCTGGAATTACGGTAACCGTGCGCTGATGCGCATTTAGGATACGTTCCTTTCAGTGCGCATGCGCACGGTGAAATTACGGTAGCGCGACGCGCATGTTAAAAAAATCCGGTATTTCTTTTGCACATGCGCATTTGAAATAGCGGCGGATATGCGCATGCGCGCTGGAAATTACGGTACCGCCGCGATGCGCACTTGGAAAAGTTACGGTACCCGTGGTGCGCAAGGCACATTTGTAAATACGGTAATCCCGTATTTCCCGAAGTTTTGAGCGGGGGAAACACGCGTGGGAGCTCCCACGGGGGCTCTGTGCTTGTTTTGTGCGCGTCTCCGCCAGGCTCACGCGTGGGGATCCGCCGGCAGCCCGGGGCCACCAGGGTCCCCCGGAATCTTCACCCCTCGGTGGCCACGGAGCCCCCCCCGGGGTCTGTGACACTCCCCCCCCCCCGCCAGCCTCCGTGTCCCCAAAATATCCCGCTGTACCCTGTGGGACTTGTACCCCCCCGTGTCCCCACAACCCCTGTGCCCCCCAGTCCTCATCCACGTTCCCATTCCCTCCCGGGTGTTTTTGGGATGGGGATGGAGACCCCAAACTGGGAGGCTCCAACCCCTCCGGGGCCTCCCCAGCACTGCCCACTCTTCACCCTTGGGGTCCCCCCTGAAATTTGTTCACCCCAAATTTTTCCCTCCCTCCCTCACTGGGATGTCCATCAGCACACCCCAAAACCCCAAACACCCCGAGGACAAAGCCCAAAATATATTTTTGGGAGCATAAAGGACACCTGGCCAGGGTGACAACAGAGCTGAGGACACCACAAGACTTTTGGAGCAGCTTTCACCCTGTGGCCAAAACTCGGGGAAATTCAAATTTCTCAGGAGGGGACAAGTTGGGTCACGGTGAGAAACCAACCACAAAACCCTTTTATTCCCTTTCCAGCCCCAGCACAATCCCTGACTTGCAGTTTTTCCAGGAATTTGGCCGGCTGTCTCAGCAGTGCCCGGGGTGCTGCTCACATGTTCTCCTCTCCACGGCTGCGAGAGCTCCCGCACGTCCAGCCGTGGGTTTTTTTGGGGGGGAGCAGAAGGACCCAAAACCCACCAGGTTTTCTCCTTTGGGACATGCATGGAGGCTGGGAAAGGGTGAGTCAGTGAAATTTTGGGTTTTTTCCTCCTGTTCCTGTTGCTCTTTAGGTTTAGTTTTGGAAATATTTCGTTTCGGGCTGGTTGCTTTTATGGTTTTGGGTTTTTTTTTTTTTAACCTGATTTTTACAGAATAAAAGAGCAGCTTTGTCCTTTTCTCTAAGCATCCCGATCCGAGAAAATCCATTCCATCACCAAATCATGGAATGCTTTGGGTTGGAAGGGGATTTCATCAAATTCCGCCCCCCTGCCATGGCCAGGGACACCTCCCACCACACCAGGCTCTCCAAGCCCCGTCCAACCCGGCCTTGGACACTTTCAGAGGAAAACCAGGACATCTCTGAGGGGTGTGATGTGGCACTTAGTCGAGGTCCCTTCCGACCCAAAACCATTCCATGATTCCATTCCTGGACTCGGCCTCTCTTTGTTCTGCCTGGAGCTTTTCAGGGAGGCTCCGAGTGAATTTCTCTGACTTTTAAACCTCAATTAAAAATGAGATGCCAACAACTCGAGCCCGTGAATTCCCACTGTCTCCGTCACCATGGAAACATGAGACTGTTGTCTTTTAATATTTTTAAGTTATATAAAGGCTTGGAACAACTCTGAAACCCCCCCCCAATGATTAAACAAGAGGAACAGTGGAAAAATTAAATCCACTTTTCTCCTCAAGGAAATGATGGGAATGGGTGATCTTGAGGGTCTCTCCCAACCTGAATCATTCCATGAATAAAATCCAATCCTATTTATTCCACTGCATCTCCACATCCCAATTCTTGGAGTGCTGATGTTTTTATCCCAAATTTTAACACGTTGCTCCCTCTCCATTCCCCCCAGCCTGTTGCAATTCCAACCTTAAGGAATGAAGGTGGAGAACAAGACTCCTCCAGGACTGGAGAGCATTTTTTTGGGATAATTTTTTTCCCCCATGTCGGTGAGTTTGCTTTCCTGGCTCTCCTGATGTTCACACAAGCCTGAATAGTTTGCAAATTCATAAAAAAATGAATTCATTCATAAATATAAAAATATTACATAAAATATAAATTAAAAAATATTCATTCATAAAAATCTTCATTTCTGTTTGCTCGGCTTCTCCAAAAGCTGTCCATGTCCTTCCCTTTCCGTTGGGAAATTGGGAAATGTTGTTGTCCCACCTGGGAGTGGGAGCCACAGGAATTCACAAAGTCCTCCTGAGTAACTGCGGATTTTGGGAGTGGAAAATATAATTCCAGTCCTCGAGAAATTAATAATATTATATTAAAAAGATAATTTCAGCCTGCGCCTGAGTCCTCTCCTGGTTCTTGAGCAATCCTGCCAGGGAATAACAAAACCTGGGAGGGGAGGAAGGCTCGGAGCCTGTCCTGGTGTGCACAGGCCCAAGGAGGCCCAGGAAGAAACCCCAAAAATTCCCTTTAAAGTTTGACCCTGTTGAGGTGAGCGGATTGGGCTCCTAAATCCTCATGGAATGGTTTGGGTTGGGAAGGACCCTAAAATCCACCTGGTTCCATCCCCGGATTATCCCAATCCCTTTGTCCGGGCAGCTTTTCTCCAGAGAGGTGAATTCCATTTATTCCAAGGCCGTGGGGTTTGGTTTGGGCAGAGCCATCACTCCAGAGGCTTTTCCAGGCCAGAGGGACTTGGGCTCCCTTCCCAGGGTCAGGAGTAACGGGATGCTGGCAGTGGGATCCTGGAGGGAAGGGATGTGGCCGATGGATTTGCTTCCTTTGTTTCCCATGGGAAGTTTGATTTGGCTGAAATCTTTGGGCAAGGGCCTGGAGGGGCAGGACAAGGGGAATGGCTTGAACTGACAGAGGGGAATTTGGGATCTTGGGAATGAATTCCTCCCTGTGAGGGTGGTGACAGGTTGGAATGGAATTCCCAGAGAAGCTGTGGCTGCCCCTGGATCCCTGGAAGTGTCCAAGGCCAGGCTGGACGGGGCTCGGAGCAGCCTGGGATGGTGGAGTGAGGTTGGAACGTGATGACCTTGAGGGTCTTTTCCAACCCAAAGCATTCCATGATTCCATTTCAAATTGCAACAGTGGCGTTTCTCTGAGAGCTCTTGTTGAGCTTGGTACCTTTTTGAATTTAATTTAATTTAATTCTAATTCATGGGAATTTCAATTAGCAGAGGGAGGAGAATCTAAGTGACATGTCCTGTTGAGGAATAACGATGCCAAACTTCCTCTTAACCAAAATATTGCTGCTGTTCTTGCTGGAATTGTGGAATAATCAATGGAATTATTTTGGTTGGAATAATAATGGAATTATTTTGGTTGGAAAAGACCTCCAAGGTCACAAATTCCAGCTGTTAACAGCACAGAGCCGTCCTTTCAGCTGGAAAGGTCAGCACAGGTTTTTAGGTGATATTTAAGGCGAGCAAACAAACCAAAAGAGATTTGGTTGGAAACCCAGGGCAAGAATCCTTCTCCTGATCCTCCAGGATTCCAGGTGGCCCCGAAAGGATGGATCTGTCCTAATGTGGTGCTTTAAGGGATTACTGGGAGATCATTAAAATCGCTCTGCAGCAACTTTGATGATCCCTTATGTTTTTAGGACATCCTAAAGGCGTTTTTAGCTCTGTCCTAAAAGTCTGGTGGAGCGGGGGCTCCTGTCTGGCTCCCGATGGATTGGGAATTTCCCTCCGTGCCTGGTGGATTTTGCACGTGATGAGTCTTGACGAGCTTCGTTAGGTCGGGAGCAGCTAACGAGCAACCAGGATGGCAGGCTTGGAGCAAGTCATGGAACCGTGGAATGATGGAATGATGGAATGATGGGATGGTTTGGGGTGGGAGGGATCTCAAGGATCATCCAGTCCCACCCCTCTGCCCAGGCAAAAATGTTGGAATTAAAGATCTCAAAGGTCCCTTCCCACCCAAACCCTTCCACAATTCCATGACCTCTGGATTGTCCCAAGCTTTCCATCAGGGTGGGGATGGGGAGGGCAGGAGGTGACAGCACCCAAAATTGGTGGTCCAAGGACCCTGTGGATGGTGAACAGTGACAGGAATTGGTGCAGAACTGAGGGGTCTGCAGCATCCAGCAGATTTGCTTTCGGAAATTCCGGAATTTGTTCTTTTTATCATCATTTTGGGCAGAATTTTGCTGTTGGATCACTGTCCTTCCCCCTTTCTCACAATTTACATTTTTTGGGTTTTTTGCCATTTCTCCCCACTTTTTGTTAAAATTTATTCTTTTCCTTTTCTCCCTCTATTTTTGTGGGCTTATTTCTCAATCTTAATAATTTCTTCAGGTGGAGTTTTCCAAGCAGGTGTTTTCTATTTTTTTGGCAGCCTTTCTCCCCCAGAAGGCCTTTGCCTGGTGCTTTGTTTTTGGCATTTATTCTGATTTATCCTGGTGGGGCTTTATGGATTTACTTAAACCAGGAGGTTTTTGGGTTTTTTTTTTACCTTTATGGGGTTATTTTTCCTTCCCCTTCTGCTTGCGGGGGTCTGTTGGTGGATTTATCAATTGCAGCTGATTTTGATTGTTAATTATTATTATTATTATTAAAAAGTGGAAAATCAGGGGTCTTGACTCTATAGGACATGGAAAAGGTGAACAACAGTTTCACCTCCACACCAAAGTGTCGTGAAATTAATTTTTCCGGTTGATTAAACTCTCACTGTCAAAGGCTCCAAAAAAATCTGGATTAATATAAATTGCATTTTATTATATTTTGTCGATATAGGGTTTGATGGGAAGGTCCACTTTACTAATTAAATCATATCCTAAAAGTTTTGTGGTTGGGAAGGATCTCCAAGGTCGTCAACATGGATGAGAGATAAAAGGGAACATCAAATTACAATTAATTTAGAATTATTTATGTGGATAATGAAAAAGCTTAGTGGGATTTTATCAGGGGGTTATCGTTGCCTTATCACTGGTTTATTGTTCTTATCAATTAAGTGGTTCATTAGGATTGGCCACAATTAAAAGAGGGACTGAGCCATAGCTTCTAGATGGCAAAATTGGATATTTATATATTTATAAATATACAAGTATATTTATATTTGTTGTAAGGAAATTTATATTTATATTTATATTTTTATTTATATTTATATTTATATTTATATTTATATTTATGTTTATGTTTATGTTTATGTTTATTGCAAGGAATTGAAATCTTGGAATCAGCTTCCAAAGGGGCGTAAAATCATGGAATTGTTGAGATTGGAAAAGCCCTCTGAGACTGAGTCCAGCTCTTCTTTCCCCAGCAGTGCCAAAGCCACTCCCAACCATGTCCACAAGTGCCATTCCCACATGGATGTTGGTGCCTCTCAGGGATGGGGAATTGCAGGAAGGAATTTTTCAATATTTGCTTTCCAAAGCAAATATTTCCAATTCCATGGGAAATTGTTTTTAAACCAACCCAGCCCGACCTTGAACACTTCCAGGGATGGAAGTGAGGCATGGGGATGGTTTTTGTGGCCATTCCTTGGCCTTGGCTTTGATGCAGGACACAGGAGATGCCTTGGACAATGAGGGAATTTTTCCCTGTGGAAAAGGGATCAGAGCCTGTTTGGTCAGTGCTTTACAGGTTATGGAATGGATATTGGAATATAACACATTTTTATAATTCCATTTTATAACTCCAAAAGCCCATTCGTTATTCACATAACTCGTTTTTTTACACTTTTACAGACTCCAATTGGTTGGTAATTTCTTGCCAATTAATTTACTGGTTAGTAATAGATTGTTATCCAGTATTGATTGGTCACTCAAACCCACAGTGTGTACGTGCAGGAAAAGTTGTTTGTGAGAGATAATTCTCATTTTTCTATCTAACAGTGTAAAAACAGTTTATACAGGTGTAAGTTGGTTTTTTTTCACCCAGGAATAGATTGTTTTGTTAACAAACTACTCACACCAGGATTGCTTCCACATGGGGAATTGCAAAGTCCTAGCTTGACAAGGCCAGCCACTGATTTTAGGACAGCAGGCTTGATTTTATGAGAGGTCTTTCTTTATAATTTTTCTGATAATTTTTTTTATAATTCTTTTTTTTTAATACTTTTTAAAATAATTTTTCTACCTTACTGCAACAAATGGAGACATTGAAGCCAGTGCTGAACCCATGGAAAGGAATAACACATTTTTCCCATTCTTTTCTCTCCTCTTCCTTTCCCCCTACCTCCAGAATTCCTTCGTGTTTCTCCCCTTATGGATCGTGAATGGTGTTGGGGAAGAAGGTTGGTCAAAAAGGAAGGAAAAATTACACCAGCAATTGTTTGGGCTGAAATATTTCCCTGAATACGTTTTGGCACCTTGGAGGGTCATCTCTGCTGGGATGAGTGGAAAAAGGGTGAACACCAAACCCGAGGCCTGCTGGAGCTGATGGAAAATTAAAATCTGGATTCAGGCTGTGAGAGGTTGGAACAGTCTTGGGAGAATAAAGAAAAAGGAGTCAACTGAGGCTATGATGCAGGAAAACTTTATTGAGGCGAAAAAACCCAAGTAAAAAGCAGGAGAAGTAAATAAAATGGAGCTGGTCTGAGGTGGAACAGGACAAACATCAGCACAGATCCTTTGATTGCAGCAGGTCTGGCCAGAGCATCAAGGATTTCCTGCCCCACAGTGGGGGAGGAAGCAGCCAGGCAGAGCTGCCCGAGGGTCTCTGGCTTGGGAGAAGGGGTTTGTCCAAGGGGAATGGACAGAGCTGAAGGGTCCATGCAGAGCAGGGAGCAGGAGAAGAGCAGGAGGCAGGTCAGCCATGTCTGGGGACAGTGTGGCCTGCAGCCTTGCTTGGTGCCCTGAGAGCAGGAGCTGGAAGTGCTGAGCCCGTTTGAGAATCTTGTCCCAGAGATCCGTCCTCAATGCCTGAGATGAGTTCCAGGGAGTGGGTGGTTGGTGTCAGGGGTGGTGCTGAGGGCCCTTAGCAGATGTAGCCGCCCCTCCTGCCATAGCAGCCCAGGCCTCCCAGGCCGTAGCCAAATCCACGGCCATAGCCAAGGCCGTAGCCAAAGCCACCAAATCCGCCAGAGATGGGCTGTCCCTGCACACTGAGCTCAGTGCCCACGGCAGCCGAGGAGGTGGATCCGACGGCGGTGCTCTGGGGGAAGGAGGTCATGATGGGTCCTGGCAGGGTGACCAGCACAGGGGAAGGCTGGATAACAACTCGGGAATCCTGGCATTGCAGGGCACAGGGCTCGTTGCAGCTGTTGGCCAGCGGGGTGGGTCCGCAGGGACTGCAGATGTTATTGCAGGCCATGGCTGTGGTGTGGAAGGTGGCTGGAAGAGAGAGGGGGGTGAGGGAGGGCAGGGATGCAGGAGGGTGATGGAGTGTGGAGGCTGCTGTCGGGCTGTGGGAAGCCAACCCACGAGGGCTGCAGCGGCTGGGGCTGAGCGTGCTGGAAGAGAGGGGCCAAGGGGGCTGGAGCAGGAGGGTCAGGGGATTCAGGGAATTGAGGCTCACCTGGTTGTCAGCAGGAGCAGGAGGAGAAGGCTTGAGGAGAAGTGTGTGAGGGAGAGAGGCTCTGGGCCGGCTTTTATGCTGATCCTGGAGGGGCAGGACAGCCTTGTCCCAGGGCCTTGGGGTATTTTTGAGGCAGCAAGTCTTTCGTTACTGGTGAGTCATGAGGTGGGGAATGTTTTCCCTGCCACAATTGTGCAGTTTCGTGTCCAGCTCTTGTTGCTCTGTCCATTTGACCTTGACAGCAACATTATTAATTTGGTATTTGGGTGGATGTGATTGTTCAATGTATTTCAGTGAGGGCTTAATAAGCAACCAGAGCCCTGGAGATCTGCGATGTCATCAGTGAGGTCATTTTGTGGCACTGATGGGCTGTGGTTTGTGGGTGCCTTGTGAAGACTGGGACTCTGTTTTGTGCCACTGGATGTCCATCAGTCATTGTGTTGCACCCAGGAATGCTGAGGGAGCTGCTGCAGAGCTCCTGGGGAGGTCACTCTGGAAGAGCTTGGCAAGCTCCAGGTGCCTGGGAGTTCTTTGTGATGGAGAAGAGAGATCTCATGGCCTTGGTGACTTGAGTGGGATCGAGAGACGATCTGGAAAACAAGAGCACGGCCGGGCTGAGCTTGTTCCAATGTTTGGTTCCATTTGTATTTCTCAAATTTACATGACAGCATTCTCTGTCATTTAAAATGTATTCCTTGACCTGGTTTAGAAATCCAGTAAACAAACAACAAACCTGATCCCTTTTTGCCGGGGCTGTGACCTCGATTCTCTCATTCCGCATTCAAGCCACGAGGTTTAATAACTTTTGTTCTATAAATGTTAACATTATGTTCCTCTGAGCAAAACCCAATAATTATTAACGGACAGCCAGCATGGTCCTCTCCCCTCCCCTCTCATGGTTCCGACGTGTCTTTGTAAATTCTTTGATTCCATGTCCCTCTCTTGAGGCCATGTCCTCCTGACCTTGGTGGCAGCTTTTAATTCTTTTAATTGCAAATTACAGCCACCAAATCCTGCTGCTGATGGTTCATGTCTGGGCAGGCTGAAGACGTGACCAGGACTTTGGAAAGCTGGAGTGTCATCATTTAGGTCATCCTGTGGCCCTGGTGTGCTGTGGCTTGTGGGTGTGTTGTAAAGAGTTGTCCCCAGTCTTTCTCAGCTTTGTCAGGCTGGGCTGAGCTTTGCAGCTATTCCAAGTATCTGGTGCTGCCCCTTCCATCACAGTCCCTCGTTCTTTGCATTTCCCCAGTCTGGCAAACTCTGACATTAAACCTTGACTTTCGTGTTGGCTGTGCTCTTCTATGTTGATTTTACAGTTTTGATATCCAGGGCATTTTAGGTCCCAAATTAGGCTGAGGTGTGAGGACACTTCTCTGGTCAGTATTTGATGGTCAGAATGAGGATTTGGAGGTTTCACAGTGTTCTTGGAGATGGGCATTGCATGATCCTCAGCAGCCAGGCAAGTCTGAGTTGTGTCAGTGCCCAGAGTGGTGGCCTGAGAAGGCTCTGAAGGGCTGGCTCCAGAGGCTTGTGCTCAGTGTCCCAAAGTCCAGATGGCAGCAAATCCCCAGGATCCAGGAATTGGATCCTTTTGGCCAACACTGAAAACCTGAGTGGTCCTGGGTCTGCTGGAGCTCAGCAAGGACAGGTGCCAAGCCCTGATTCTTGGTGAGGAGAGTCACTCATCCTGGATGGGATAAAAAGTCTGAGTCTCAGCTGGAACAATTGTTTTCTTCTCCAAAAAAGCCTTTGTGGTTGTGGTGGGGGAGAAATGGAGCTGGAGATGTCCCTGTTCCATCGTGGGAGCAGGGACCTCAGGTGTCCAAGATCTTGAACAGTGACCAAGCAGGGAGAGGTGACTTTTGCAGTCTGTTTATCATTGGTGGGGTCACATGTGAGGTGTTGTGGGCAGTCCTGGCCACCCCAGTGTGAAAATGAAGTCGATTTAGTGAATCAAGACCATTTCAGAGCCAGAAATGCTCTAAAGGAGGATCTTTTCTAGAGGAGAGGCTGAGAGAGCTGGGACTCCCAGCCATCAGTGTGTGCAAATCTCTGATGGCAGAGGATGAAGCCGAGGGAGCCCGGCTGTTCTCAGCAGTGCACACATGGAGGACAAGAGGGAAAGAGGACAAGTGAAAATATGGAATTCTGTGGGGAAAAAAGCAAGGATTTTTCAGTGTGAGGTTGGTCGCAGAGGGGAAGAGGAGGTGCAGATTGTGGGAAATCAAAACTTGTGGAAAATCAAAATATGTGGGAAATCAAAATGAACTGTCCATGGTGCTGGGAAACTGCTCTTGCTGGGCTTGCTTGAGCAGCAGGGAATGAAGCACTTGCACTCCAGAGTTCCTGCCCAAGTGGAAAATTCTGAGTCTTTATTCAGGGGGCTTGGGGGTCCTGCTGGGAACAGAGTTTGTGTGCTGGCAGAGAGAGACTTTGAGCAGGAGAGCATTAATGTTTCTTTGGTA
Source organism: Molothrus aeneus (assembly GCF_037042795.1). Taxonomy (NCBI): domain Eukaryota; kingdom Metazoa; phylum Chordata; class Aves; order Passeriformes; family Icteridae; genus Molothrus; species Molothrus aeneus. The sequence goes on along the minus strand of NC_089646.1, from coordinate 152,780,314 downwards.
TAGCAGGTGTTTGGATGGCAAAATATTTTGGAAGGTTCTCCCCCTTCTCTGCTTCATGTGCGGGGCTTGTTTGGTACTGGTGGTGGTGGCTCTGTTAAATATTGTTGACACATTTCCTAGAGAAAACTCTTGTGCTCCTTTTCCGTTTACCAAAGTCCTGCCCTGCCCTGGCACTGTGATGGGTGAGGATGTGAGACCGCTGGGACTCAAAAAGGAAGAGGAGACGTCACAGGCTTTGATGCAGAAAAACTTTATTGAGGCAAAAGAACAAACAGACAAGAAAATGAAATGGAAGGGATCCAGAGTGAGGTGCAAGCAAGGCAACAATCAGCCAAGGTGCTTTGCTTGCAGGAGCTGTTGACAGAGGCCAGAGCTGGTGGTGTCAGGGGTGGTGCTGAGGGCCCTTAGCAGATGTAGCCGCCCCTTCTGCCATAGCAGCCCAGGCCTCCCAGGCCGTAGCCAAATCCACGGCCATAGCCAAGGCCGTAGCCAAATCCACCAAATCCGCCAGAGATGGGCTGTCCCTGCACACTGAGCTCAGTGCCCACGGCAGCCGAGGAGGTGGATCCGACGGCGGTGCTCTGGGGGAAGGAGGTCATGATGGGTCCTGGCAGGGTGACCAGCACAGGGGAAGGCTGGATAACAACTCGGGAATCCTGGCATTGCAGGGCACAGGGCTCGTTGCAGCTGTTGGCCAGCGGGGTGGGTCCGCAGGGACTGCAGAGGCTGTTGCAGGCCATGGGTGTGGTGTGGAGGGTGCCTGGAAGAGAAGGAGGTAATGCAGAGCAGGGGTGAGGGTTGCAAGGGGTAGTGTGGAGGCTGTTGTGGGGCTGTGGGGAAGCGTGAGGGCTGCTGAGGCTGGGGCTGAGCGTGCTGGAAGAGAGGGGACAGGGGTGCAGGATCAGGAGGGTGAGGGGTTTGAAGCTCACCTGGTTCTTGGAAGAAGCAGGAGCAGATGGAGTCAGGAGAAGTGTGTGAGGGAGAGAGGCTCTGGGCTGGCTTTTATGCTGGTCCTGGAGGGGCGGGCCAGCCTTGTCCCTTGGCCTTGGGGCATTTTTGAGGCAGCAGCTTTTGCCTTGCCCAGGCTGGTGAGTCCTGAGGTGGGGAGTGTTTTCCTTCCTGGAGTTGTGCAGTTTCATGTCCTTCCCTTGGGGCTGTGTCCATCTGACCTTGGCGGCTCCTCTGAACTGCCAGAATTAGAGACCAGTGTGTGGCTGTTGGGGGGGCGTGTCAGGGCACGTAGAAGGTTCAGCCAAAGCTGAGGAGAACTCGGGTGTCATCCGAGCTCATTCCATGGCATATTGGGAACATGTCCCATTTGCATTCTTGCCTCCTGCCTGAAAGAGCTCCCAGCTCTCTCATGTTCTGCCTGTTTTAAGGACATCCCAGACCTCAACCTTCTGGGCCCTGCCATTCAGATGCTTCTCAGGCCACCACACTGGACACCTGGACTTGCCTGGCTTGTTGAGGACCGTGCAATACTCACTCCAAAAACCCTGGACAATTTCCAAACCCTCTTTCTGTCAATCAGACATTGCCCAGAGAAGTGATCTTGCTCCTCCACACTCATCCCAAGTAAAGATCCCAAAACCCCTGAATATCAAATCCTTCCATCACTGTAAAACTTCCAGACAAGAGGGGACAGCAAGGCACCCTCAGAGCATGACTGATGGTAAAGGTGATGTCTCCAGTCAGGCTTTGACAGCTGGGGAAACTGCGTGGAGAGAGGGAATGGGGTGGAAGGGGCAACACCAGGTACTTGGAAGAGCAGCAAAGGCCAGAGCAGCTTGTGAGGGCCGAGAGAGGCTGGGGGAACTTTCCACAACACAGCCACAGACCACGGCAAGCCAGTGCTGCAGGGCGGCCTCAGTTCTGCAAAGCTTTGGTCACCTCTTCATGCTGCACCCACAACACCAAAATTTCATCTCCAAAAGGCACACTTAAAGGCTGCCGCCAAGGTGAGATGGACACGGCCTCAAGAGAAGGACGTGGAATCTGAGAATTCCACAAAGAAATGCCCAAATAATGGCAGAGAAGGAAAGAGGAGGTTGTTGACCAACCATTAGTAATAAATGGTTATTTGCTAAGAGGAACATAATTCCAAGACTCAGAGGATATAAATTGTGAAACCTTACGGCTTGAATGCGGAATAAACGAATTGGTGTCATGGACCAGCCTGGGAACAAAGGGATGGGCCCCATTTGTTGTTTATTTCTTAAATTTCTGTCAGAGGTCAAGAAATGCATTTTAAATGACAGATTAGGTTGTTGTTTAAATTTAGGAAATCCAAATGGACCATCACACTGTAACACATACAGCCTGAACAGCCTCACTTTTTCCTGATCCTCTCCCCTGACCCCACTCAAGACACAAGGCCAGGAGCTCTCTGTCCTCCATCAGGAAACTCTCTCAGCCACAAAATCTTCCAAGATTTTGCAGAGTGAACTCCTCAGGACAGAAGCAGCTGCCTCAGCATTCCTGGGTGCAACACAATGACTGATGGACATCCAGTGGCACCGAACAGAGTCCCAGTTTTCCCAAGGCACCCACAAAGCAGAGCACATGAGTTACACCACAGAATGGCCTCACTGATGAGATTGCAAATCTCCAGGGCTGAGGTTGCTTATTCAATCTTCCTTGACAAATGAACAACCAAATAATCCCAACTACCAGCTCCTGACAGACGGCTGCCTCCAAGGTCAGATGGACATGGCCTCAAGAGCAGGACATGGTATTGCACAATTGCATGAATGAAACCACTCCTCACATCATGACCTCATGCTAGGCTGGGCCAGCCAAGATCTGCTGCCTCAAAAATGCCCCAAGGCCATGGGACAAGGCTGGCCCGCCCCTCCAAGACCAGCATAAAAGCCGGCCCAGAGCCTCTCTCCCTCACACACTTCTCCTGACTCCTTCTCCTGCAGCTTCATCCAGGAACCAGGTGAGCCTCACTCCCCTGACCCTCCTGATCCTGCACCCCTGGCCCCTCTCTTCCAGCACACTCAGCCCCAGCCTCAGCAGCCCTCACGCCTCCCCACAGCCCCACAACAGCCTCCACACTCCATCACTACCCCTTGCAACCCTCACCCCTGCTCTGCATTACCTCCTTCTCTTCCAGGCACCCTCCACACCACACCCATGGCCTGCAACAACATCTGCAGTCCCTGCGGACCCACCCCACTGGCCAACAGCTGCAACGAGCCCTGTGCCCTGCAATGCCAGGATTCCCGAGTTGTTATCCAGCCTTCCCCTGTGCTGGTCACCCTGCCAGGACCCATCATGACCTCCTTCCCCCAGAGCACCGCCGTCGGATCCACCTCCTCGGCTGCCGTGGGCACTGAGCTCAGTGTGCAGGGACAGCCCATCTCTGGCGGATTTGGTGGCTTTGGCTACGGCCTTGGCTATGGCCGTGGATTTGGCTACGGCCTGGGAGGCCTGGGCTGCTATGGCAGAAGGGGCGGCTACATCTGCTAAGGGCCCTCAGCACCACCCCTGACACCAACCACCCACTCCCTGGAACACATCTCAGGCATTGAGGACACATCTCTGGGACAAGGCTCTCAAGCAGACTCAGCTCTTCCAGCTCCTGCTCTCAAGGCACCAGGCAAGGCAGCAGCCAAGGGGGCAGCCCGGGCTGTCCCCAAACATGGCCCATCTGCCTCGTGCTCTTCTCCTGCTCCCTGCTCTGCATGGACCCTTCAGCTCTGTCCAGCCCCCTCTAGACAAACCCCTTCTCCTAAGCCAGAGGCCATCGGGCACCTCCGCCATTGTGCTGCTCCCATGGCAGGGCAGGAAAGCCTCGATGCTCTGGCCAAACCTCACCAAAGGAAAGGGCCTTGGCTGATGCTGGCCCTCCTTGCACCTCAGACCAGCTCCCTTCCACTGGCTGCTCCTGAGTTTTCACTCTTCTACCTCAATAAAGGTTTCTTGCATCACTACCTCAGGTGACTCCTTCTTTCTTCTCCCAAGCTTCTTGCAGTCTCACTCAGCACTAAGCCAGGCTTGTAGAGGCCACTGGGGTTGGTTAAAAAATGCACCAAGGTCACTCTTAGGTATTATTTTTGCTGTTCCACTACTCATGGCCGTATTTTGCACTTCAAGTGCGTTATCACATGAACCCTTCAGCTATTGAAACACAAACCTGGACACCCCAATGCAGGTCTATCCCTGCCCCTGGCACAAGGCCCTCGTGGGTGCTGTGGGCAACTTTTCTGGACTCCCGTTGCTCCTGCCTGTCATTTTCTGGTGATCTCCAGCTCTGGCTGAGCTGGTCCATGTCTTCATTTTTTCCACGTCCCAGAGCTGAACTCACATCTCCAGTCTCACCTGAGTGGAGCAGAGGATCAGAATCCCCCCCTCACCTGCCACCCACGCTCTGGGGATGAGCCCAGGACACAGAGGGGTTTCTGTTTGGTGCATTCACGTGGCAGGGCATGTCCAATACTTCATCCACCAGCACCCCAAGTGCTCCTCTTTGGGCTCAATCCCCTCATCCCCTAGCCTTTATCCTGCATGGTTGGGATTGCTCCAGTCCAGGTGCAGCAGATTCTGCCCCTGTTCTGCTCTGATGATTGTGGAGAACTCTGTAAATCTCTGGGTTACTGGGGACAAGGAAGACGAGACTCAGGTGAGGGATATCCAGAGTACGGCCTCGAGGATGATCCATGGCTGAAGGTTTTGGACAGCCATTGTCCATGACATTGGGGCATTTTCCAGGCCAGCTGCTCTTGCCTGGCACAGCCTGGTGAGTGACGAGGTTGGGAACGCTTTGCTTCCCACAGCTCTGCAATTCCGTGTCCTGCTCTCGAGGCCGTGCCCTTCTGACCGTGGCAGCAGCTTTGATGCATTGGTATTCACCCCAAAATGGGTGGATGTGGGAATAGGTGCCGGTATCCTGAACCTGGAGTTGTGCAAGTCCTTTGTTCCTGTGCCAGACAACATCCTTGTCTCTAAGATGGAGAGATGTGGATGTTGGTTGGAGCATTTGATGGCTAAGGAGTGGGCGGGATGGTGTCACTGAGAGAGTTGTGGTCAATGGCTCCACGTCCCTGTGTGGAGAACGGGGATGAGCGGTGACCCAGAAAGACTCATGTTGGGATTGTTAAAATTTTGAATCACTGTCAGAAATCAGGGTGCTGGGATTTAGTGGGGTGATCAGCAAAAGCAGGGACCACTCCAAGCTGAGTGGTGGGGTTGGTTGTCTGGAGGGAAGGGATGGCATTCAGAGGGGCTGGAAGAGGTTGGGAATGTGGGATATTGTCATTTTCATGAAGCTGAACAAGGCCAAGCACAAGGTCCTGCATGTGATTTGGAGCAATTCCACAGACGGCTGTTGACTTGATGATGATTGGATTGAGAGCAGTCCAGAGGAGAAAGCCTTGGAGTGTTGGTGGTTGAAGAACTGGAGCTGCCCCACCACGTGAATGAGCTGACCAGAAACTCCCCATGTCCTGGGCTCCTGTCCACGGCATGGGCAGAAGGTGAAGGCGGGGGGGAATTCTGCCCCTCTCCCAGTTTGGGGTGGATTGGAAATTTGTGTTCAACTCTGGGACATGAAAATAAGGGAGACATGAAGCAGGTTGAGCGGATCTGTAAATGGGTCTGGAAGAGGATGAGGGTCTGGAGCAAACAATGTCCAGCCCAAATGAACACAGCACCCATGAGGGGCTTGTGCCAGAATCCAGGATAGACCTGCATTGGTGTGCCCAGGCCGAGATTAAGCAAGTGAAATTCTTCTCTGTGATGGCCACAAAGTGTGTCAGTGTGTCCCAGTGGGCAGTGGAACTGCAGAACCAATTCCAAGAGAGGAGTTGGTGCAATTTGCACCCTCAACAAATGGCGTGTAGTGACACGGATCTGTGCCAAGTGTTGTTGGCACACCTTTGCCAGAAGGAAGTTGAAGGAGACGTCTCATGTGTCAAGGCAAGAGAATTTTATTGAGGCAAAAGAAGAGTGAGAGGTCAGGAGCAGCCGGTAGAAGGGAGCTGGTCTGAGGGACGAGTAGGGTGACCACCAGCCAAGGTCCTTGGATTGCAGTGGTTTGGCCAGAGCTTCAAGACCCTCATGCTCCAGAGAAGGAGCAGCCGGATGGTGAAGGTTCACAGTGGTCTCTGGTTTGGGAGAAGGGATTTGCAGAAGAGGGGACTGGATAGAGCTGAAAAGGAGTGGGAGAAGAGCCAGAGGCAGATGGGCCATGTTTGCAGGCAGCCCAGGCTGGCACCATGGCTGCTGCCTTGCCTGGGTCCATGGGAGCAGGAGAGGCATAAAAGGAACTGGAATTGCTGAGCCCGTTCGAGGCCTTGGCCCAGAGATGTGTCCTCAATGCCTGAGATGAGTTCCAGGGAGTGGGTGGTTGGTGTCAGGGGTGGTGCTGAGGGCCCTTAGCAGATGTAGCCGCCCCTTCTGCCATAGCAGCCCAGGCCTCCCAGCCCATAGCCAAGGCCAAAGCCAAATCCGCCAGAGATGGGCTGTCCCTGCACACTGAGCTCAGTGCCCACAGCAGCCGAGGAGGTGGATCCGACGGCGGTGCTCTGGGGGAAGGAGGTCATGATGGGTCCTGGCAGGGTGACCAGCACAGGGGAAGGCTGGATAACAACTCGGGAATCCTGGCATTGCAGGGCACAGGGCTCGTTGCAGCTGTTGGCCAGTGGGGTGGGTCCGCAGGGACTGCAGCGGTTGTAGCAGGCCATGGGTGTGGTGTGGAGGGTGCCTGGAAGAGAAGGAGGTAATGCAGAGCAGGGGTGAGGGTTGCAAGGGGTAGTGATGGAGTGTGGAGGCTGTTGTGGGGCTGTGGGGAGGAGTGAGGGCTGCTGAGGCTGGGACCGAGCATTCTGGAAGAGAGGGGCCAGGGGTGCAGGATCAGGAGGGTCAGGGGTTTGAAGCTCACCTGGTTCCTGGAAGAAGCAGGAGCAGATGGAGTCAGGAGAAGTGTGTGAGGGAGAGAGGCTCTGGGCCGGCTTTTATGCTGGTCTTGGAGGGGCGGGCCAGCCTTGTCCCATGGCCTTGGGCATTTTTGAGGCAGCAGCTTTTGCCTTGCCCAGGCTGGTGAGTCCTGAGGTGGGGAGTGTTTTCCTTCCTGGATTTGTGCAGTTTCATCTCCTTCCCTTGGGGCTGTGTCCATCTGACCTTGACGGCTCCTCTGAACTGCCAGAATTAGAGACCAGTGTGTGGCTGTTGGTGGGGCGTGTCAGGGCACGTAGAAGGTTCAGCCAAAGCTGAGGAGAACTCGGGTGTCATCCGAGGTCATTCCATGGCATATTGGGAACATGTCCCATTTGCATTCTTGCCTCCTGCCTGAAAGAGCTCCCAGCTCTCTCTGCTTCTGCCTGGTTTAAGGACATCCCAGACCTCAACCTTCTGGGCCCTGCCATTCAGATGCTTCTCAGGCCACCACACTGGACACCTGGACTTGCCTGGCTTGTTGAGGACCGTGCAATACTCACTCCAAAAACCCTGGACAATTTCCAAACCCTCTTTCTGTCAATCAGACATTGCCCAGAGAACTGATCTTGCTCCTCCACACTCATCCCAAGTAAAGATCCCAAAACCCCTGAATATCAAATCCTTGCATCACTGTAAAACTCCCAGACAAGAGGGAACAGCAAGGCACCCTCAGAGCATGACTGATGGTAAAGGTGATGTCTCCAGTCAGGCTTTGACAGCTGGGGAAACTGCGTGGAGAGAGGGAAAGGGGTGGAAGGGGCAACACCAGGTACTTGGAAGAGCAGCAAAGGCCAGAGCAGCTTGTGAGGGCCGAGAGAGGCTGGGGGAACTTTCCACAACACAGCCACAGACCACGGCAAGCCAGTGCTGCAGGGCAGCCTCAGTTCTGCAAAGCTTTGGTCACCTCTTCATGCTGCACCCACAACACCAAAATTTCATCTCCAAAAGGCACACTTAAAGGCTGCCGCCAAGGTGAGATGGACACGGCCTCAAGAGAAGGACGTGGAATCTGAGAATTCCACAAAGAAATGCCCAAATAATGGCAGAGAAGGAAAGAGGAGGTTGTTGACCATCCATTAGTAGAAAATGGTTATTTGCTAAGAGGAACGTAATTCCAAGACTCAGAGGATATAAATTGTGAAACCTTACGGCTTGAATGCGGAATAAACGAATCGACGTCACAGACCAGCCTGGGAACAAAGGGATGGGCCCCATTTGTTGTTTATTTCTTAAATTTCTGTCAGAGCTCAAGAAATACATTTTAAATGACAGATTAGGTTGTTGTTTAAATTTAGGAAATCCAAATGGATCATCACACTGTAACACATACAGCCTGAACAGCCTCACTTTTTCCTGATCCTCTCCCCTGACCCCACTCAAGACACAAGGCCAGGAGCTCTCTGTCCTCCATCAGGAAACTCTCTCAGGCACAAAATCTTCCAAGATTTTGCAGAGTGAACTCCTCAGGACAGAAGCAGCTGCCTCAGCATTCCTGGGTGCAACACAATGACTGCTGGACATCCAGTGGCATCGAACAGAGTCCCAGTTTTCCCAAGGCACCCACAAAGCAGAGCACATGAGTTACACCACAGAATGGCCTCACTGATGAGATTGCAAAACTCCAGGGCTGAGGTTGCTTATTCAATCTTCCTTGACAAATGAACAACCAAATCCTCCCAAATACCAGCTCCTGAGAGAAGGCTGCCTCCAAGGTCAGATGGACATGGCCTCAAGAGCAGGACATGGAATTGCACAATTGCATGAATGAAACCACTCCTCACATCATGACCTCATGCTAGGCTGGGCCAGCCAAGATCTGCTGCCTCAAAAATGCCCCAAGGCCATGGGACAAGGCTGGCCTGCCCCTCCAAGACCAGCATAAAAGCCGGCCCAGAGCCTCTCTCCCTCACACACTTCTCCTGACTCCTTCTCCTGCAGCTTCTTCCAGGAACCAGGTGAGCCTCACTCCCCTGACCCTCCTGATCCTGCACCCCTGGCCCCTCTCTTCCAGCACACTCAGCCCCAGCCTCAGCAGTCCTCACGCCTCCCCACAGCCCCACAACAGCCTCCACACTCCATCACTACCCCTTGCAACCCTCACCCCTGCTCTGCATTACCTCCTTCTCTTCCAGGCACCCTCCACACCACACCCATGGCCTGCAACAACATCTGCAGTCCCTGCGGACCCACCCCACTGGCCAACAGCTGCAACGAGCCCTGTGCCCTGCAATGCCAGGATTCCCGAGTTGTTATCCAGCCTTCCCCTGTGCTGGTCACCCTGCCAGGACCCATCATGACCTCCTTCCCCCAGAGCACCGCCGTCGGATCCACCTCCTCGGCTGCCGTGGGCACTGAGCTCAGTGTGCAGGGACAGCCCATCTCTGGGGGATTTGGTGGCTTTGGCTACAGCCTTGGCTATGGCCGTGGATTTGGCTACGGCCTGGGAGGCCTGGGCTGCTATGGCAGAAGGGGCGGCTACATCTGCTAAGGGCCCTCAGCACCACCCCCGACACCAACCACCCACTCCCTGGAACTCATCTCAGGCATTGAGGACACATCTCTGGGACAAGGCTCTCAAGCAGACTCAGCTCTTCCAGCTCCTGCTCTCAAGGCACCAAGCAAGGCAGCAGCCAAGGGGGCAGCCCGGGCTGTCCCCAAACATGGCCCATCTGCCTCGTGCTCTTCTCCTGCTCCCTGCTCTGCATGGACCCTTCAGCTCTGTCCAGCCCCCTCTGGACAAACCCCTTCTGCCAAGCCAGAGGCCATCGGGCACCTCCGCCATTGTGCTGCTCCCATGGCAGGGCAGGAAAGCCTCGATGCTCTGGCCAAACCTCACCAAAGGAAAGGGCCTTGGCTGATGCTGGCCCTCCTTGCACCTCAGACCAGCTCCCTTCCACTGGCTGCTCCTGAGTTTTCACTTTTCTACCTCAATAAAGATTTCTTGCATCACTACCTCAGGTGACTCCTTCTTTCTTCTCCCAAGCTTCTTGCAGTCTCACTCAGCACTAAGCCAGGCTTGTAGAGGCCACAGGGGTTGGTTAAAAAATGCAACAAGATCACTCTTAGGTATTATTTCTGCAGTTCCACTACTCATGGCCGCATTTTGCACTTCAAGTGCGTTATCACATGAACCCTTCAGCTATTGAAACACAAACCTGGACAACCCAATGCAGGTCTATCCCTGCCCCTGGCACAAGGCCCTTGTGGGTGCTGTGTGCAATTTTTCTGGACTCCCGTTGCTCCTGCCGGTCATTGTCTTCCAGGGTGATCTCCAGCTCTGGCTGAGCTGGTCCATGTCTCCCTTTTTTCCAGGTCCCAGAGCTGGGAAAACAAATCACATCTCCAGTGTCACCAGAGTGGAGCAGAGGAGCAGAATCCCCCCCATCACCTGCCACCCACGCTCTGGGGATGAGCCCAGGACACAGAGGGGTTTCTGTTTGGTGCATTCACGTGGCAGGGCATGTCCAATACTTCATCCACCAGCACCCCAAGTGCTCCTCCTTAGGCTCAATCCCCTCATCCCCCAGCCTTTATCCTGCATGGTTGGGACTGCTCCAATCCAGGTGCAGCAGATTCTGCCGCTGTTCTGCTCTGATGATTGTGGAGAACTCCGTGAATCTCTGGGTTACTGGGGACAAGGAAGACGAGACTCAGGTGAGGGATATCCAGAGCATGGCCTCGAGGATGATCCATGGCTGAAGGTTTTGGACAGCCATTATCCATGACATTGGGGCATTTTCCAGGCCAGCTGCTCTTGCCTGGCACAGCCTGGTGAGTGACGAGGTTGGGAACGCTTTGCTTCCCACAGCTCTGCAATTCCATGTCCTGCTCTCGAGGCCGTGCCCTTCTGACCGTGGCAGCAGCTTTGATGCATTGGTATTCACCCCAAAATGGGTGGATGAGGGAAGAGGTGCTGGTATCCTGAACCTGGAGTTGTGCAAGTCCTTTGTTCCTGTGCCAGACAACATCCTTGTCTCTAAGATGGAGAGATGTGGATGTTGGTTGGAGCATTTGGTGGCTAAGGAGTGGGCGGGATGGTGTCACTGAGAGAGTTGTGGTCAATGGCTCCACGTCCCTGTGTGGAGAACGGGGATGAGCAGTGACCCAGAAAGACTCATGTTGGGATTGTTAAAATTCTGAATCATTGTCAGAAATCAGGGTGCTGGGATTTAGTGGGGTGATCAGCAAAAGCAGGGACCACTCCAAGCTGAGTGGTGGGGTTGGTTGTCTGGAGGGAAGGGATGGCATTCAGAGGGGCTGGAAGAGGTTGGGAATGTGGGATATTGTCATTTTCATGAAGCTGAACAAGGCCAAGCGCAAGGTCCTGCATGTGATTTGGAGCAATTCCACAGACGGCTGTTGACTTGATGATGATTGGATTGAGAGCAGTCCAGAGGAGAAAGCCTTGGAGTGTTGGTGGTTGAAGAACTGGAGCTGCCCCACCACGTGAATGAGCTGACCAGAAACTCCCCATGTCCTGGGCTCCTGTCCACGGCATGGGCAGAAGGTGAAGGCGGGGGGGAATTCTGCCCCTCTCCCAGTTTGGGGTGGATTGGAAATTTGTGTTCAACTCTGGGACATGAAAATAAGGGAGACATGAAGCAGGTTGAGCGGATCTGTAAATGGGTCTGGAAGAGGATGAGGGTCTGGAGCAAACAATGTCCAGCAGCCCAAATGAACACAGCACCCATGTGGGGCTTGTGCCAGAATCCAGGATAGACCTGCATTGGTGGGCCCAGGCCGCGATTAAGCACCTGGAATTCTTCTCTGTGATGGCCACAAAGTGTGTCAGTGTGTCCCAGTGGGCAGTGGAACTGCAGAACCAATTCCAAGAGAGGAGTTGGTGCAATTTGCACCCTCAACAAATGGCGTGTAGTGACACGGATTTGTGCCAAGTGTTGTTGGCACACCTTTGCCAGAAGGAAGTTGAAGGAGACGTCTCATGTGTCAAGGCAAGAGAATTTTATTGAGGCAAAAGAAGAGTGAGAGGTCAGGAGCAGCCGGTAGAAGGGAGCTGGTCTGAGGGACGAGTAGGGTGACCACCAGCCAAGGTCCTTTGATTGCAGTGGTTTGGCCAGAGCGGCAAGGCCTTCCTGCTCCAAAGAAGCAGCCGGATGGTGAAGGTTCACAGTGGTCTCTGGTTTGGGAGAAGGGATTTGCAGAAGAGGGGTCTGGATAGAGCTGAAAAGGAGTGGGAGAAGAGCTGGAGGCAGATGGGCCATGTTTGCAGGCAGCCCAGGCTGGAACCATGGCTGCTGCCTTGCCCAGTGCCCTGAGAGCAGGAGATGCCTTAAGGCATCAAAGGAACTGGTATTCCTGAGCCCATTTGAGAGCCTTGGTACAGAGATGTGTCCTCAATGCCTGAGATGTGTTCCAGGGAGTGGGTGGTTGGTGTCAGGGGTGGTGCTGAGGGCCCTTAGCAGATGTAGCCACCCCTTCTGCCATAGCAGCCCAGGCCTCCCAGGCCGTAGCCAAATCCACGGCCATAGCCAAGGCCGTAGCCAAAGCCACCAAATCCGCCAGAGATGGGCTGTCCCTGCACACTGAGCTCAGTGCCCACGGCAGCCGAGGAGGTGGATCCGACGGCGGTGCTCTGGGGGAAGGAGGTCATGATGGGTCCTGGCAGGGTGACCAGCACAGGGGAAGGCTGGATAACAACTCGGGAATCCTGGCATTGCAGGGCACAGGGCTCGTTGCAGCTGTTGGCCAGTGGGGTGGGTCCGCAGGGACTGCAGATGTTGTTGCAGGCCATGGGTGTGGTGTGGAGGGTGCCTGGAAGAGAAGGAGGTAATGCAGAGCAGGGGTGAGGGTTGCAAGGGGTAGTGATGGAGTATGGAGGCTTTTGTGGGCCTGTGGGGAGGTGTGAGGACTGCTGAGGCTGGGGCTGAGTGTGCTGGAAGAGAGGGCAAGGGGTGCAGGATCAGGAGGGTCAGGGGTTTGAAGCTCACCTGGTTCCTGGAAGAAGCAGGAGCAGATGGAGTCAGGAGAATTGTGTGAGGGAGAGAGGCTCTGGGTCAGCTTTTATGCTGGTCCTGGAGGGACGGGACAGCCTTGTCCCATGGCCTTGGGGCATTTTTGAGGCAGCAGCTCTTGCCTTGCCCAGGCTGGTGAGTCCTGAGGTGGGGAGTGTTTTCCTTCCTGGAGTTGTGCAGTTTCATGTCCTTCCCTTGGGGCTGTGTCCATCTGACCTTGGCGGCTCCTCTGAACTGCCAGAATTAGAGACCAGTGTGTGGCTGTTGGTGGGGCGTGTCAGGGCACGTAGAAGGTTCAGCCAAAGCTGAGGAGAACTCGGGTGTCATCCGAGCTCATTCCATGTCATATTGGGAACATGTCCCATTTGCATTCTTGCCTCCTGCCTGAAAGAGCTCCCAGCTCTCTCATGTTCTGCTTGGTTTAAGGACATCCCAGACCTCAACCTTCTGGGCCCTGCCATTCAGATCCTTCTCAGGCCACCACACTGGACACCTGGACTTGCCTGGCTTGTTGAGGACCGTGCAATACTCACTCCAAAAACCCTGGACAATTTCCAAACCCTCTTTCTGTCAATCAGACATTGCCCAGAGAAGTGATCTTGCTCCTCCACACTCAGTCCAAGGAAAGATCCCAAAACCCCTGAATATCAAATCCTTGCATCACTGTAAAACTTCCAGACAAGAGGGAACAGCAAAGCACCCTCAGAGCATGACTGATGGTAAAGGTGATGTCTCCAGTCAGGCTTTGACAGCTGGGGAAACTGCGTGGAGAGAGGGAAAGGGGTGGAAGGGGCAACACCAGGTACTTGGAAGAGCAGCAAAGGCCAGAGCAGCTTGTGAGGGCCGAGAGAGGCTGGGGGAACTTTCCACAACACAGCCACAGACCACGGCAAGCCAGTGCTGCAGGGCGGCCTCAGTTCTGCAAAGCTTTGGTCACCTCTTCATGCTGCACCCACAACACCAAAATTTCATCTCCAAAAGGCACACTTAAAGGCTGCCGCCAAGGTGAGATGGACACGGCCTCAAGAGAAGGACGTGGAATCTGAGAATTCCACAAAGAAATGCCCAAATAATGGCAGAGAAGGAAAGAGGAGGTTGTTGACCATCCATTAGTAATAAATGGTTATTTGCTAAGAGGAACATAATTCCAAGACTCAGAGGATATAAATTGTGAAACCTTACGGCTTGAATGCGGAATAAACGAATTGGTGTCATGGACCAGCCTGGGAACAAAGGGATGGGCCCCATTTGTTGTTTATTTCTTAAATTTCTGTCAGAGGTCAAGAAATGCATTTTAAATGACAGACTAGGTTGTTGTTTAAATTTAGGAAATCCAAATGGACCATCACACTGTAACACATACAGCCTGAACAGCCTCACTTTTTCCTGATCCTCTCCCCTGACCCCACTCAAGACACAAGGCCAGGAGCTCTCTGTCCTCCATCAGGAAACTCTCTCAGCCACAAAATCTTCCAAGATTTTGCAGAGTGAACTCCTCAGGACAGAAGCAGCTGCCTCAGCATTCCTGGGTGCAACACAATGACTGCTGGACATCCAGTGGCACCGAACAGAGTCCCAGTTTTCCCAAGGCACCCACAAAGCAGAGCACATGAGTTACACCACAGAATGGCCTCACTGATGAGATTGCAAATCTCCAGGGCTGAGGTTGCTTATTCAATCTTCCTTGACAAATGAACAACCAAATAATCCCAACTACCAGCTTCTGACAGACGGCTGCCTCCAAGGTCAGATGGACATGGCCTCAAGAGCAGGACATGGTATTGCACAATTGCATGAATGAAACCACTCCTCACATCATGACCTCATGCTAGGCTGGGCCAGCCAAGATCTGCTGCCTCAAAAATGCCCCAAGGCCATGGGACAAGGCTGGCCCGCCCCTCCAAGACCAGCATAAAAGCCGGCCCAGAGCCTCTCTCCCTCACACACTTCTCCTGACTCCTTCTCCTACAGCTTCTTACAGGAACCAGGTGAGCCTCACTCCCCTGACCCTCCTGATCCTGCACCCCTGGCCCCTCTCTTCCAGCACACTCAGCCCCAGCCTCAGCAGCCCTCACGCCTCCCCACAGCCCCACAACAGCCTCCACACTCCATCCCTACCCCTTGCAACCCTCACCCCTGCTCTGCATTACCTCCTTCTCTTCCAGGCACCCTCCACACCACACCCATGGCCTGCAACAACATCTGCAGTCCCTGCGGACCCACCCCACTGGCCAACAGCTGCAACGAGCCCTGTGCCCTGCAATGCCAGGATTCCCGAGTTGTTATCCAGCCTTCCCCTGTGCAGGTCACCCTGCCAGGACCCATCATGACCTCCTTCCCCCAGAGCACCGCCGTCGGATCCACCTCCTCGGCTGCCGTGGGCACTGAGCTCAGTGTGCAGGGACAGCCCATCTCTGGCGGATTTGGTGGCTTTGGCTACGGCCTTGGCTATGGCCGTGGATTTGGCTACGGCCTGGGAGGCCTGGGCTGCTATGGCAGAAGGGGCGGCTACATCTGCTAAGGGCCCTCAGCACCACCCCTGACACCAACCACCCACTCCCTGGAACACATCTCAGGCATTGAGGACACATCTCTGGGACAAGGCTCTCAAGCAGACTCAGCTCTTCCAGCTCCTGCTCTCAAGGCACCGAGCAAGGCAGCAGCCAAGGGGGCAGCCCGGGCTGTCCCCAAACATGGCCCATCTGCCTCGTGCTCTTCTCCTGCTCCCTGCTCTGCATGGACCCTTCAGCTCTGTCCAGCCCCCTCTGGACAAACCCCTTCTCCCAAGCCAGAGGCCATCGGGCACCTCCGCCATTGTGCTGCTCCCATGGCAGGGCAGGAAAGCCTTGATGCTCTGGCCAAACCTCACCAAAGGAAAGGGCCTTGGCTGATGCTGGCCCTCTTGCACCTCAGACCAGCTCCCTTCCACTGGCTGCTCCTGAGTTTCCTCTCTTCTACCTCAATAAAGGTTTCTTGCATCACTACCTCAGGTGACTCCTTCTTTCTTCTCCCAAGCTTCTTGCAGTCTCACTCAGCACTAAGCCAGGCTTGTAGAGGCCACTGGGGTTGGTTAAAAAGTGCACCAAGATCACTCTTAGGTATTATTTTTGCTGTTCCACTACTCATGGCCATATTTTGCACTTCAAGTGCGTTATCACATGAACCCTTCAGCTATTGAAACACAAACCTGGACACCCCAATGCAGGTCTATCCCTGCCCCTGGCACAAGGCCCTTGTGGGTGCTGTGTGCAATTTTTCTGGACTCCCGTTGCTCCTGCCTGTCATTTTCTGGTGATCTCCAGCTCTGGCTGAGCTGGTCCATGTCTTCATTTTTTCCACGTCCCAGAGCTGAACTCACATCTCCAGTCTCACCTGAGTGGAGCAGAGGATCAGAATCCCCCCCTCACCTGCCACCCACGCTCTGGGGATGAGCCCAGGACACAGAGGGGTTTCTGTTTGGTGCATTCACGTGGCAGGGCATGTCCAATACTTCATCCACCAGCACCCCAAGTGCTCCTCTTTGGGCTCAATCCCCTCATCCCCTAGCCTTTATCCTGCATGGTTGGGATTGCTCCAGTCCAGGTGCAGCAGATTCTGCCCCTGTTCTGCTCTGATGATTGTGGAGAACTCTGTAAATCTCTGGGTTACTGGGGACAAGGAAGACGAGACTCAGGTGAGGGATATCCAGAGTACGGCCTCGAGGATGATCCATGGCTGAAGGTTTTGGACAGCCATTGTCCATGACATTGGGGCATTTTCCAGTCCAGCTGCTCTTGCCTGGCACAGCCTGGTGAGTGACGAGGTTGGGAACGCTTTGCTTCCCACAGCTCTGCAATTCCGTGTCCTGCTCTCGAGGCCGTGCCCTTCTGACCTTGGCAGCAGCTTTGATGCATTGGTATTCACCCCAAAATGGGTGGATGTGGGAATAGGTGCCGGTATCCTGAACCTGGAGTTGTGCAAGTCCTTTGTTTCTGTGCCAGACAACATCCTTGTCTCTAAGATGGAGAGATGTGGATGTTGGTTGGAGCATTTGATGGCTAAGGAGTGGGCGGGATGGTGTCACTGAGAGAGTTGTGGTCAATGGCTCCACGTCCCTGTGTGGAGAACGGGGATGAGCGGTGACCCAGAAAGACTCATGTTGGGATTGTTAAAATTTTGAATCACTGTCAGAAATCAGGGTGCTGGGATTTAGTGGGGTGATCAGCAAAAGCAGGGACCACTCCAAGCTGAGTGGTGGGGTTGGTTGTTTGGAGGGAAGGGATGGCATTCAGAGGGGCTGGAAGAGGTTGGGAATGTGGGATATTGTCATTTTCATGAAGCTGAACAAGGCCAAGCGCAAGGTCCTGCATGTGATTTGGAGCAATTCCACAGACGGCTGTTGACTTGATGATGATTGGATTGAGAGCAGTCCAGAGGAGAAAGCCTTGGAGTGTTGGTGGTTGAAGAACTGGAGCTGCCCCACCACGTGAATGAGCTGACCAGAAACTCCCCATGTCCTGGGCTCCTGTCCACGGCATGGGCAGAAGGTGAAGGCGGGGGGGAATTCTGCCCCTCTCCCAGTTTGGGGTGGATTGGAAATTTGTGTTCAACTCTGGGACATGAAAATAAGGGAGACATGAAGCAGGTTGAGCGGATCTGTAAATGGGTCTGGAAGAGGATGAGGGTCTGGAGCAAACAATGTCCAGCAGCCCAAATGAACACAGCACCCATGTGGGGCTTGTGCCAGAATCCAGGATAGACCTGCATTGGTGGGCCCAGGCCGCGATTAAGCACCTGGAATTCTTCTCTGTGATGGCCCCAAAGTGTGTCAGTGTGTCCCAGTGGGCAGTGGAACTGCAGAACCAATTCCAAGAGAGGTGTTGGTGCAATTTGCACCCTCAACAAATGGCGTGTAGTGACACGGATTTGTGCCAAGTGTTGTTGGCACACCTTTGCCAGAAGGAAGTTGAAGGAGACGTCTCATGTGTCAAGGCAAGAGAATTTTATTGAGGCAAAAGAACAGTGAGAGGTCAGGAGCAGCCGGTAGAAGGGAGCTGGTCTGAGGGACGAGTAGGGCGACCATCAGCCAAGGTCCTTTGATTGCAGTGGTTTGGCCAGAGCGGCAAGGCCTTCCTGCTCCAAAGAAGCAGCCGGATGGTGAAGGTTCACAATGGCCTCTGGGTTGGGAGAAGGGATTTGTAGAAGAGGGGACTGGATAGAGCTGAAAAGGAGTGGGAGAAGAGCTGGAGGCAGATGGGCCATGTTTGCAGGCAGCCCAGGCTGGCCCCTTGGCTGCTGCCTTGCCCAGTGCCTTGAGAGCAGGAGATGCCCTAAGGCATCAAAGGAACTGGAATTTCTGAGCCCATTTGAGAGCCTTGGCCCAGAGATGTGTCCTCAATGCCTGAGATGTGTTCCAGGGAGAGGGTGGTTGGTGTCAGGGGTGGTGCTGAGGGCCCTTAGCAGATGTAGCCGCCCCTTCTGCCATAGCAGCCCAGGCCTCCCAGGCCGTAGCCAAAGCCACCAAATCCGCCAGAGATGGGCTGTCCCTGCACACTGAGCTCAGTGCCCACAGCAGCCGAGGAGGTGGATCCGACGGCAGTGCTCTGGGGGAAGGAGGTCATGATGGGTCCTGGCAGGGTGACCAGCACAGGGGAAGGGTTGATGATGACGCGGGAATCCTGGCATTGCAGGGCACAGGGCTCGTTGCAGCTGTTGGCCAGTGGGGTGGGTCCGCAGGGACTGCAGATGTTGTTGCAGGCCATGGGTGTGGTGTGGAGGGTGCCTGGAAGAGAAGGAGGTAATGCAGAGCAGGGGTGAGGGTTGCAAGGGGTAGTGATGGAGTGTGGAGGCTGTTGTGGGGCTGTGGGGAAGCGTGAGGGCTGCTGAGGCTGGGGCTGAGCGTGCTGGAAGAGAGGGGCCAGGGGTGCAGGATCAGGAGGGTGAGGGCTTTGAAGCTCACCTGGTTCCTGGAAGAAGCAGGAGCAGATGGAGTCAGGAGAAGTGTGTGAGGGAGAGAGGCTCTGGGCTGGCTTTTATGCTGGTCTTGGAGGGGCGGGCCAGCCTTGTCCCATGGCCTTAGGGCATTTTTGAGGCAGCAGCTCTTGCCTTGCCCAGGCTGGTGAGTCCTGAGGTGGGGAGTGTTTTCCTTCCTGGAGTTGTGCAGTTTCATCTCCTTCCCTTGGGGCTGTGTCCATCTGACCTTGACGGCTCCTCTGAACTGCCAGAATTAGAGACCAGTGTGTGGCTGTTGGGGGGGCGTGTCAGGGCACGTAGAAGGTTCAGCCAAAGCTGAGGAGAACTCGGGTGTCATCCGAGCTCATTCCATGGCATATTGGGAACATGTCCCATTTGCATTCTTGCCTCCTGCCTGAAAGAGCTCCCAGCTCTCTCATGTTCTGCTTGGTTTAAGGACATCCCAGACCTCAACCTTCTGGGCCCTGCCATTCAGATGCTTCTCAGGCCACCACACTGGACACCTGGACTTGCCTGGGTTATTGAGGACCGTGCAATACTCACTCCAAAAACCCTGGACAATTTCCAAACCCTCTTTCTGTCAATCAGACATTGCCCAGAGAACTGATCTTGCTCCTCCACACTCAGTCCAAGGAAAGATCCCAAAACCCCTGAATATCAAATCCTTGCATCACTGTAAAACTTCCAGACAAGAGGGAACAGCAAGGCACCCTCAGAGCATGACTGCTGGTAAAGGTGATGTCTCCAGTCAGGCTTTGACAGCTGGGGAAACTGCGTGGAGAGAGGGAATGGGGTGGAAGGGGCAACACCAGGTACTTGGAAGAGCAGCAAAGGCCAGAGCAGCTTGTGAGGGCCGAGAGAGGCTGGGGGAACTTTCCACAACACAGCCACAGACCACGGCAAGCCAGTGCTGCAGGGCGGCCTCAGTTCTGCAAAGCTTTGGTCACCTCTTCATGCTGCACCCACAACACCAAAATTTCATCTCCAAAAGGCACACTTAAAGGCTGCCGCCATGGTGAGATGGACACGGCCTCAAGAGAAGGACGTGGAATCTGAGAATTCCACAAAGAAATGCCCAAATAATGGCAGAGAAGGAAAGAGGAGGTTGTTGACCATCCATTAGTAATAAATGGTTATTTGCTAAGAGGAACATAATTCCAAGACTCAGAGGATATAAATTGTGAAACCTTACGGCTTGAATGCGGAATAAACGAATCGACGTCACAGACCAGCCTGGGAACAAAGGGATGGGCCCCATTTGTTGTTTATTTCTTAAATTTCTGTCAGAGGTCAAGAAATGCATTTTAAATGACAGATTAGGTTGTTGTTTAAATTTAGGAAATCCAAATGGACCATCACACTGTAACACATACAGCCTGAACAGCCTCACTTTTTCCTGATCCTCTCCCCTGACCCCACTCAAGACACAAGGGCAGGAGCTCTCTGTCCTCCATCAGGAAACTCTCTCAGCCACAAAATCTTCCAAGATTTTGCAGAGTGAACTCCTCAGGACAGAAGCAGCTGCCTCAGCATTCCTGGGTGCAACACAATGACTGCTGGACATCCAGTGGCACCGAACAGAGTCCCAGTTTTCCCAAGGCACCCACAAAGCAGAGCACATGAGTTACACCACAGAATGGCCTCACTGATGAGATTGCAAATCTCCAGGGCTGAGGTTGCTTATTCAATCTTCCTTGACAAATGAACAACCAAATAATCCCAACTACCAGCTCCTGACAGACGGCTGCCTCCAAGGTCAGATGGACATGGCCTCAAGAGCAGGACATGGTATTGCACAATTGCATGAATGAAACCACTCCTCACATCATGACCTCATGCTAGGCTGGGCCAGCCAAGATCTGCTGCCTCAAAAATGCCCCAAGGCCATGGGACAAGGCTGGCCCGCCCCTCCAAGACCAGCATAAAAGCCGGCCCAGAGCCTCTCTCCCTCACACACTTCTCCTGACTCCTTCTCCTGCAGCTTCTTACAGGAACCAGGTGAGCCTCACTCCCCTGACCCTCCTGATCCTGCACCCCTGGCCCCTCTCTTCCAGCACACTCAGCCCCAGCCTCAGCAGCCCTCACGCCTCCCCACAGCCCCACAACAGCCTCCACACTCCATCCCTACCCCTTGCAACCCTCACCCCTGCTCTGCATTACCTCCTTCTCTTCCAGGCACCCTCCACACCACACCCATGGCCTGCAACAACATCTGCAGTCCCTGCGGACCCACCCCACTGGCCAACAGCTGCAACGAGCCCTGTGCCCTGCAATGCCAGGATTCCCGAGTTGTTATCCAGCCTTCCCCTGTGCTGGTCACCCTGCCAGGACCCATCATGACCTCCTTCCCCCAGAGCACCGCCGTCGGATCCACCTCCTCGGCTGCCGTGGGCACTGAGCTCAGTGTGCAGGGACAGCCCATCTCTGGCGGATTTGGTGGCTTTGGCTACGGCCTTGGCTATGGCCGTGGATTTGGCTACGGCCTGGGAGGCCTGGGCTGCTATGGCAGAAGGGGCGGCTACATCTGCTAAGGGCCCTCAGCACCACCCCCGACACCAACCACCCACTCCCTGGAACTCATCTCAGGCATTGAGGACACATCTCTGGGACAAGGCTCTCAAGCAGACTCAGCTCTTCCAGCTCCTGCTCTCAAGGCACCAAGCAAGGCAGCAGCCAAGGGGGCAGCCCGGGCTGTCCCCAAACATGGCCCATCTGCCTCGTGCTCTTCTCCTGCTCCCTGCTCTGCATGGACCCTTCAGCTCTGTCCAGCCCCCTCTGGACAAACCCCTTCTCCTAAGCCAGAGGCCATCGGGCACCTCCGCCATTGTGCTGCTCCCATGGCAGGGCAGGAAAGCCTCGATGCTCTGGCCAAACCTCACCAAAGGAAAGGGCCTTGGCTGATGCTGGCCCTCCTTGCACCTCAGACCAGCTCCCTTCCACTGGCTGCTCCTGAGTTTTCACTCTTCTACCTCAATAAAGGTTTCTTGCATCACTACCTCAGGTGACTCCTTCTTTCTTCTCCCAAGCTTCTTGCAGTCTCACTCAGCACTAAGCCAGGCTTGTAGAGGCCACTGGGGTTGGTTAAAAAGTGCACCAAGATCACTCTTAGGTATTATTTTTGCTGTTCCACTACTCATGGCCATATTTTGCACTTCAAGTGCGTTATCACATGAACCCTTCAGCTATTGAAACACAAACCTGGACACCCCAATGCAGGTCTATCCCTGCCCCTGGCACAAGGCCCTCGTGGGTGCTGTGGGCAACTTTTCTGGACTCCCGTTGCTCCTGCCTGTCATTTTCTGGTGATCTCCAGCTCTGGCTGAGCTGGTCCATGTCTCCCTTTTTTCCAGGTCCCAGAGCTGGGAAAATAAATCACATCTCCAGTGTCACCAGAGTGGCGCAGAGGAGCAGAATCCCCCCCTCACCTGCCACCCACGCTCTGGGGATGAGCCCAGGACACAGAGGGGTTTCTGTTTGGTGCATTCACGTGGCAGGGCATGTCCAATACTTCATCCACCAGCACCCCAAGTGCTCCTCCTTGGGCTCAATCCCCTCATCACCCAGCCTTTATACTGCATGGTTGGGATTGCTCCAGTCCAGGTGCAGCAGATTCTGCCCCTGTTCTGCTCTGATGATTGTGGAGAACTCTGTAAATCTCTGGGTTACTGGGGACAAGGAAGACGAGACTCAGGTGAGGGATATCCAGAGCACGGCCTCAAGGATGATCCATGGCTGAAGGTTTTGAACAGCCATTGCCCATGACATTGGGGCATTTTCCAGGCCAGCTGCTCTTGCCTGGCACAGCCTGGTGAGTGACGAGGTTGGGAACGCTTTGCTTCCCACAGCTCTGCAATTCCGTGTCCTGCTCTCGAGGCCGTGCCCTTCTGACCTTGGCAGCAGCTTTGATGCATTGGTATTCACCCCAAAATGGGTGGATGTGGGAATAGGTGCCGGTATCCTGAACCTGGAGTTGTGCAAGTCCTTTGTTTCTGTGCCAGACAACATCCTTGTCTCTAAGATGGAGAGATGTGGATGTTGGTTGGAGCATTTGATGGCTAAGGAGTGGGCGGGATGGTGTCACTGAGAGAGTTGTGGTCAATGGCTCCACGTCCCTGTGTGGAGAGCGGGGATGAGCGGTGACCCAGAAAGACTCATGTTGGGATTGTTAAAATTTTGAATCACTGTCAGAAATCAGGGTGCTGGGATTTAGTGGGGTGATCAGCAAAAGCAGGGACCACTCCAAGCTGAGTGGTGGGGTTGGTTGTCTGGAGGGAAGGGATGGCATTCAGAGGGGCTGGAAGAGGTTGGGAATGTGGGATATTGTCATTTTCATGAAGCTGAACAAGGCCAAGCGCAAGGTCCTGCATGTGATTTGGAGCAATTCCACAGACGGCTGTTGACTTGATGATGATTGGATTGAGAGCAGTCCAGAGGAGAAAGCCTTGGAGTGTTGGTGGTTGAAGAACTGGAGCTGCCCCACCACGTGAATGAGCTGACCAGAAACTCCCCATGTCCTGGGCTCCTGTCCACGGCATGGGCAGAAGGTGAAGGCGGGGGGGAATTCTGCCCCTCTCCCAGTTTGGGGTGGATTGGAAATTTGTGTTCAACTCTGGGACATGAAAATAAGGGAGACATGAAGCAGGTTGAGCGGATCTGTAAATGGGTCTGGAAGAGGATGAGGGTCTGGAGCAAACAATGTCCAGCCCAAATGAACACAGCACCCATGAGGGGCTTGTGCCAGAATCCAGGATAGACCTGCATTGGTGTGCCCAGGCCGAGATTAAGCAAGTGAAATTCTTCTCTGTGATGGCCCCAAAGTGTGTCAGTGTGTCCCAGTGGGCAGTGGAACTGCAGAACCAATTCCAAGAGAGGAGTTGGTGCAATTTGCACCCTCAACAAATGGCGTGTAGTGACACGGATTTGTGCCAAGTGTTGTTGGCACACCTTTGCCAGAAGGAAGTTGAAGGAGACGTCTCATGTGTCAAGGCAAGAGAATTTTATTGAGGCAAAAGAAGAGTGAGAGGTCAGGAGCAGCCGGTAGAAGGGAGCTGGTCTGAGGGACGAGTAGGGTGACCACCAGCCAAGGTCCTTTGATTGCAGTGGTTTGGCCAGAGCGGCAAGGCCTTCCTGCTCCAAAGGAGGAGCAGCCGGATGGTGACGGTTCACAATAGTCTCTGGGTTGGGAGAAGGGATTTGCAGAAGAGGGGACTGGATAGAGCTGAAAAGGAATGGGAGAAGAGCTGGAGGCAGATGGGCCATGTTTGCAGGCAGCCCAGGCTGGCCCCTTGGCTACTGCCTTGCCTGGTGCCTTGAGAGCACATGATGGCTTAAGCATGAAAGGAACTGGAATTGCTGAACCCATTTGAGAGCCTTGTGCAGAGTAGAATCCTCTATGCGTGAGATGAGTTCCAGGGAGTGGGTGATTCATGTCGGGGGTGGTGCTGAGGGCCCTTAGCAGATGTAGCCATAGCCCCTCCTGCCATAGCAGCCCAGGCCTCCCAGGCCATAACCAAGGCCAAAGCCACCAAATCCGCCAGAGATGGGCTGTCCCTGCACACTGAGCTCAGTGCCCACGGCAGCCGAGGAGGTGGATCCGACGGCAGTGCTCTGGGGGAAGGAGGTCATGATGGGTCCTGGCAGGGTGACCAGCACAGGGGAAGGGTCGATGATGACGCGGGAATCCTGGCATTGCAGGGCACAGGGCTCGTTGCAGCTGTTGGCCAGCGGGGTGGGTCCGCAGGGACGGCAGAGGCTGTTGCAGGCCATGGGTGTGGTGTGGAGGGTACCTGGAAGAGAGGGGGGTGAGGGAGGGCAGGGGTGTGGGGGTGCGAGGGGCAGTGATGCAGGAGAGTGAGGGAGTGTGGAGGCTGTTGTGGGGCTGTGGGGAGGTGTGAGCGCTGCTGAGGCTGGGGCTGAGCGTGCTGGAAGAGGGGGGCCAGGGGTGCAGGAGCAGGAGGGTCAGGGGTTTGAGGCTCACCTGGTTGTCAGCAGAAGTAGAAGTCTGGATGAGTGTGTGAGGGAGACAGGCTCTGGGCCGATTTTTATGCTGGTCCTGGAGGGGCGGGCCAGCCTTGTCCCATGGCCTTTGGGCATTTTTGAGGCAGTAACTCTATCCTGGCCAAGCCTGGAATGAGGTCAACAGTTGGGGAGTGTTTTTCTTTGTGATGTTTGGCAATTCCATGTCCTGCTCTTGACTCTGTGTCCATCTGATCTTGGCGACAGCTTTCATGGGTTGGTATTTGGGAGGATTTCACTGTCAGATGTGTGTCAGGGAGGAATGTATAAACAACCAGAGCCCTGCAGATTTGCAATGTCATCAAGTGATGTCACTTTGTGGCATTTGTGTGCTGTTGTTTGTGGGTGCCTTGTGAAGACTGGGACTCTGTTTTGTGCTGCTGCATGTCTATCAGGCATTGTGCTGCACCCAGGAATGCTGAGGAAGCTGCTGATGTCTTGGGGAGGTCACTGTGGAACAGCTTGGAAAGATCCCCCTGCCTGGGAGCTGTTACAGGTGAATGAGAGAGACCTCTCGGTGTTGTGTCTTGAATGGGATCACAAGATCAGGTAAACGAGAGGCTGTTCAGGCTGAACCTGTTCCATTTTTATGATCCACTTAGATTCCTTAAATTTTAATTCCAACACACTCTTACATGTAAAGCGTATTCCTTGACATCATTCAGAAATCCAATAACAAACAACAAACGAGGTCCGATCCCTTTGTTCCCAGGCTGCTCTGTAGCATCATTTCCCTCAATTCCTCATTCAGACCATCAGGTTTCACAATGATTTATATCCTGTAAATCACAATATTGTGTTCCTGTGAGCAAAACCCAGTAATTGCTACCTGATGGTCAGCGTGCTCCCCTTTCCCTCTCTGTCATGATGTGGGTGTGCCTTTATGGAATTCCACCGTTCCACATCCTTCTCTTGAGGCCCTGTCCTTCTGACCTTGAGGGCAGTTTTTGAGTGTGAGTTATTGGTGTGGGAGGGTTGGTGGAATTTGGGAGGGTTGGCTATGAAGGTGAGTGTCTGGGAGGGCTGAATAAACAACCAGAACTTTGGTTGCCATCGGCAAGGTCACCCTGTGGCACGGGTGTGCTGTGGTTTGTGGGTGTGCTGTGATGAGGAGCCCCATTCCCTGCCAGCCCTCTCAGGCTGCTCTGGGATTTGCAGCTGTGCTGGAGGTGCTGCCCCTTCCCTCACATTCCATTGCTTCCCACCTTGATCCCACCTGGCTGAGCCTGACACTAGGCCTGTCCCCTCCTGTGGACTGCACTCTGTGGGTGCCTTGGTGCCCCTCTTGCCTTTTAGGTTTTGGTATCCAGGGCCTTTGCGGTCTTTGCTGGGGTTGAGTGCCAAAGGTGCAGCCACTTGTGATGGTCGGAAAGAGGATTTGGAAGTTGCTCAGGGTTGTTGGAGGAGACCATTGCCTGATCCTCGACAACCAGACAAGTCCGGGTTGTGTCAGTGGCCAGAGAAAGGTCTGAAGAACTGGACCCAGAGGCCTGTCCTAAAATCCCGATAGCAGCAAGGCGCAGGAGTTGGATCCTTTTCACCAACATGAGTGGTCCTGGACATCTGCTGGAGCTCAGCAAGGGCATCTGCCAGGGCTGTTTCTTGGCAGGAACAAGGATGTCATCCCAGGTAGGAAGGAAGATGTGGGTATCACTTGGAACAATGGCTTTCTTTTCCAAAAGGTCTTGGTGGTTGTGGGTGAGAAGAAATGGAGCTGGAGGTGTCCCTGAGCCCTTGTGGGAAAAGGGAAAACAAGGTTCCAGGAATGATATGGATAAGTGTTGGGATGAGGCAGCCAGAGGTGTCTGTTGGTGTTTGCTCAGCACTGGTGAGGTCCCATGGGAGGTGTTGTGGGCAGCTCTGGGCTGCCCGGTGAGACGAGCTCAGGGTCACCCAGATCCAAATGGGCCTGAAAGATGATTCCTAGATGAGAAACGGAGAGAGCCAGGGACAGCCAGGGAACAAGGATGGACAGGGGTCTGTCATCAGTGTGTGCAAATCCCTGATGGTGGGAGATGAAGTCAAGGGAGCCTGGCTGTTCACATCAGTGCGCACGTGTGGGGCAAGACAGCGAGGGCACAAGTGAAAAGTGATGGAAGTCCAAAGTAGCCAAGAATCTTTGATTATGAGGATGATCAGAGATTGGAAGAGGTGGTGGAGTCTCAATTCTTGGAGATCCAAATCAGACCCGTCCATGGTTCTGGAATTTTCTCTTGTTGGTCATGCTTGAGCAGGGCAGTTGAAGCACTTGCACTCCAGGGCTCCTGCCCAAGAGTTTGATGTTGTTTCTCTCTTTGCTGGAAGGCTTAGGGAGTCTTGGCCAGGAAGAGTTTGTCAAGGGTGAATGGTCATGGAGAGACTTTTCCATTTTTGTGCCAAGGAGGGAATTGATGTGTCAAAGACTTTCATGCTGCAGTTGCAGGGAGTGTGACATGTTCTGTAAGATGTCCCTTCCAGTGCTTCCTATGCCTATGAGTTATTCCTAACTAATTTGTTATTAGTTGTTTTGAGCTATACGTAAGCAAAAGTGTTGTTACCCACTTCCACATAGTCCCAGTGGCTGGTTCAGCTCTAGAGTGTGGTGGGTGATGATGTAATACCATTGGAATACAAAAAAATAACGAGGCATCCCAGGTTTAAAGCAGGAAAATTTTATTGATGTGAAAGAATGAAGAGGCAGGGAAAGAAGTGGAAATAATCTGTTGTGAGGTGAGAGTACGGTGACCATCAGCCAAGGTGCTTTGCTTGCAGGAGCTGTTGGCAGAGCCCAGAGCTGGTGGTGTCAGGAGTGGTGCTGAGGGCCCTTAGCAGATGTAGCCATAGCCCCTTCTGCCATAGCAGCCCAGGCCTCCCAGGCCGTAGCCAAATCCACGGCCATAGCCAAGGCCAAAGCCACCAAAGCCACCAAATCCGCCAGAGATGGGCTGTCCCTGCACACTGAGCTCAGTGCCCACGGCAGCCGAGGAGGTGGATCCGACGGCGGTGTTCTGGGGGAAGGAGGTCATGATGGGTCCTGGCAGGGTGACCAGCACAGGGGAAGGGTCGATGATGACGCGGGAATCCTGGCATTGCAGGGCACAGGGCTCGTTGCAGCTGTTGGCCAGCGGGGTGGGTCCACAGGGACTGCAGCGGTTGTAGCAGGCCATTTTTGTGGTGTGGAGGGTGCCTGGAAGAGAAAAAGTGTGAGGTAGGGCAGGGGGTGGGCGATGCACCAAGGGGTGATGGAGTGTGGAGGCTGTTGTGGGGCTGTGGGGAGGCGTGAGGGCTGCTGAGGCTGGGGCTGAGTGTGCTGGAAGAGAGGGGCCAGGGGTGCAGGATCAGGAGGGTCAGGGGCATGAGACTCACCTGGTAGTCTGCAGGAGCAGGAGAAGAAGGCGAGAGGCGAAGTGTGTGAGGGAGAGAGGGTCTGGGCCTGCTTTTATGCAGGTCCTGGAGGGGCAGGACAGCTTTGTCCCATGTCCTTGGGGCATTTTTGAGGCAGCATCTCTTGGCTGCCCCAGCCTGGTGAGTCATGCAGTGGGGAATGTTTGCTTTCCTGCAACTCTTCAACTCCATCTCCTCCACTTGGGGTAGTTTCCACTTGACCGTGGTGGCAACTCTTAATGGACAGAATTAGTCACCATTATCTCGGTGACAGCATGTGTCAGGACATGCAGAAGATTCAACCAAAGCTTTGCAGAACTGGGGAATCATCACTGAAATCATTCCATCGCATATTGACCATATGTCCCATGTGCATCCTTGCCTCCTGCCTCAAAGAACTGCCATCTCTCTGAGCTTCTCGTTTTAAGGATATTCCAGTTCCATCATTGTCATGATCTCCCTGCACTGCTCTTGGATGGTCATGTCCAGATCCTTGATCCACTGTCAAGCCCCAAAAATGGTGGGTGAAAGGATGGACACCACCCTCCACCTGCTTCTGTTTCTTTTCCTAATCCTGTCCTGGCTTTTTGCCCCTACCTTGACAGGGAGAGCAGAGGACCTTGCCTACCCTCTTCTAGCAATTATTGGCTTTTGCTGAGAGAAACACAAAATTAAGATTGCAGACTAAAAGTTATGAAACGTGACAGCTTCAATGTAGAATGTGGAAATTGACATCACAGACCAGCTGCGGTAAGAAACTGATCGGACCAGGTTTGTCCCTCAATATTAGATTTCTGAATGAGGTGTAGAAATGCACTTTATAGAACAGTATATGCTGTTGTACAAATTAAAGGAATCCAAATGAACCAGAACACTCGAACAAGTTCAGCCTGAACAGACTCTTGTTTTCCAGTACCTCTCTGTTGATCCCATTCAAGACACAAGACCATGAGATCTCTTTCATCCAAGCACTGAGACCTTGAAAAGTTTTTGCAGAGTGACCTCCCCAGGACATCAGCAGCTCCCTCAGCATTCCTGGGTGACACAACCACTGATGGACATTCAGTGGCAGAGAACAGAGTCCCAGTCTTCACAAGGCACTGAGAAACCACAGCAGAGAAGCGCCATAGAATGACCTCAATGATGACATTGCACCTGTCCTGGACTCTGGTTGTTTATTCATTCCTCCCTGACACACATGGAACAATCAAATCTACCCAAACACCAAGTCATGAAAGCTGCCGACAAGGTCAGGTAGAACCAGACTCAAGAGCATGGCATGGAATTGCAGAATGACATGAATGAAACCACTCCTCACCTCATGACCTCATGCTAGGCTGGGCCAGCCAAGAGCTGCTGCCTGCAAAATGCCCCAAGGCCATGGGACAAGGCTGTCCCGCCCCTCCAGGACCAACATAAAAGCTGGCCCAGAGCCTCACTCCCTCACACACTTCTCCTGACGCCTTCTCCTCCTGCTCCTGCTGACAACCAGGTGAGCTTCAATCCCCTGACCCTCCTGCTCCTGCAACCCCTGGCCCCTTTCTTCCAGCATGCTCAGCCCCAGCTTCAGCAGCGCTCACGCCTCTCCACAGCCCCACAACAGCCTCCACACTCCCTCACCCTCCTGCATCACTGCTCCTCACCATCCCTGCCCTCCCTCACCCCTCTCTCTTCCAGGCACCCTCCACACCACACCCATGGCCTGCAACAGCCTCTGCCGTCCCTGCGGACCCACCCCGCTGGCCAACAGCTGCAACGAGCCCTGTGCCCTGCAATGCCAGGATTCCCGCGTCATCATCGACCCTTCCCCTGTGCTGGTCACCCTGCCAGGACCCATCATGACCTCCTTCCCCCAGAACACTGCCGTCGGATCCACCTCCTCGGCTGCCGTGGGCACTGAGCTCAGTGTGCAGGGACAGCCCATCTCTGGTGGATTTGGTGGCTTTGGCCTTGGCTTTGGCCTTGGCTATGGCCGTGGATTTGGCTACGGCCTGGGAGGCCTGGGCTGCTATGGCAGGAGGGGCTATGGCTACATCTGCTAAGGACCCTCAGCATCACTCCTGACACCATGACCTTCATGCTGTGGCCACAATTCCTGTAAACAAAGCAAATCAGCTGATGGTCACTGTACTCTCACCTCACA
The DNA here is from genome assembly GCF_037042795.1 of Molothrus aeneus. Classification (NCBI taxonomy): domain Eukaryota; kingdom Metazoa; phylum Chordata; class Aves; order Passeriformes; family Icteridae; genus Molothrus; species Molothrus aeneus. Next base: position 152,749,927 of record NC_089646.1, on the reverse strand, counting down.
ACAGATTCTTTCCACTTCTCTCCCCTGACTTTTCAGATTTTTTTCACCAATAAAGTTTTGCTGCATCAAACTGGCAATGTCTCCTAATCTTATTGCATTCTAATGGTCTCACATACTCACCCACCACATTCTAGAGCTCAACAGTCCATTGAGGGTACCTTGAACAGGACAGCAACACTTTCCCAACATGTACAAAACAAATAAACAATGAAGTCTGGCATAGGAAGCACAGGAGGGGACACCGTCCAGAAAATGTCACACACGTTGCAAACTGCTACACCAAAGTCTTTGATACAACAGTTCTCTCCTTGGCACAAAAATGGAAAAGTCACTCCATGACCATTCACCCTTGACAAACTCTTCCTGGCCAAGACTCCCTAAGCCTTCCAGCAAAGAGAGAAACAACATCAAACTCTTGGGCAGGAGCCCTGGAGTGCAAGTGCTTCAACTGCCCTGCTCAAGGAAGACCAACAGGAGAACATTCCAGAAGCATGAAGGGGTCTGATTTGGATCTCCAAGTATTGAGACTCCACCACCTCTTCCAATCTCTGATCATCCTCATAATCAAAGATTCTTGGCTACTTTGGACTTCCATCACTTTTCACTTGTGCCCTCGCTGTCTTGTCCCACACGTGCGCACTGATGTGAACAGCCAGGCTCCCTTGACTTCATCTCCCACCATCAGGGATTTGCACACACTGATGACAGACCCCTGTCCATCCTTGTTCCCTGGCTGTCCCTGGCTCTCTCCGTTTCTCATCTAGGAATCATCTTTCAGGCCCATTTGGATCTGGGTGACCCTGAGCTCGTCTCACCGGGCAGCCCAGAGCTGCCCACAACACCTCCCATGGGACCTCACCAGTGCTGAGCAAACACCAACAGACACCTCTGGCTGCCTCATCCCAACACTTTTCCATATCATTCCTGGAACCTTGTTTTCCCTTTTCCCACAAGGGCTCAGGGACACCTCCAGCTCCATTTCTTCTCACCCACAACCACCAAGACCTTTTGGAAAAGAAAGCCATTGTTCCAAGTGATACCCACATCTTCCTTCCTACCTGGGATGACATCCTTGTTCCTGCCAAGAAACAGCCGTGGCAGATGCCCTTGCTGAGCTCCAGCAGATGTCCAGGACCACTCATGTTGGTGAAAAGGATCCAACTCCTGCGCCTTGCTGCTATCGGGATTTTAGGACAGGCCTCTGGGTCCAGTTCTTCAGACCTTTCTCTGGCCACTGACACAACCCGGACTTGTCTGGTTGTCGAGGATCAGGCAATGGTCTCCTCCAACAACCCTGAGCAACTTCCAAATCCTCTTTCCGACCATCACAAGTGGCTGCACCTTTGGCACTCAACCCCAGCAAAGACCGCAAAGGCCCTGGATACCAAAACCTAAAAGGCAAGAGGGGCACCAAGGCACCCACAGAGTGCAGTCCACAGGAGGGGACAGGCCTAGTGTCAGGCTCAGCCAGGTGGGATCAAGGTGGGAAGCAATGGAATGTGAGGGAAGGGGCAGCACCTCCAGCACAGCTGCAAATCCCAGAGCAGCCTGAGAGGGCTGGCAGGGAATGGGGCTCCTCATCACAGCACACCCACAAACCACAGCACACCCGTGCCACAGGGTGACCTTGCCGATGGCAACCAAAGTTCTGGTTGTTTATTCAGCCCTCCCAGACACTCACCTTCAGAGCCAACCCTCCCAAATTCCACCAACCCTCCCACACCAATAACTCACACTCAAAAGCTGCCCTCAAGGTCAGAAGGACAGGGCCTCAAGAGAAGGATGTGGAACGGTGGAATTCCATAAAGGCACACCCACATCATGACAGAGAGGGAAAGGGGAGCACGCTGACCATCAGGTAGCAATTACTGGGTTTTGCTCACAGGAACACAATATTGTGATTTACAGGATATAAATCATTGTGAAACCTGATGGTCTGAATGTGGAATAAGGGAGTTGACACCACAGAGCAGCCTGGGAACAAAGGGATCGGACCTCGTTTGTTGTTTGTTATTGGATTTCTGAATGAAGTCAAGGAATACGCTTTACATGTAAGAGTGTGTTGTAATAAAAATTTGAGGAATCCAAGTGGATCATAAAAACGGAACGGGTTCAGCCTGAACGGCCTGGCGTTTACCAGATCTTGTGATCCCATTCAAGACACAAGGCCACGAGCTCTCTGTCATCCATCAGAAACGGCACTCAGGCACTGGGACCTTTCCAATCTGTTCCACAGTGACATTCCCAGGACATCAGCAGCTTCCTCAGCATTCCTGGGTGCCGCACAATGCCTGATGGACATCCAGCAGCACAGAGTCCCAGTCTTCACAAGGCAACTGCAAACCACAACACCCAAGGGCCACAAAGTGACATCATTGATGACATTGCAGATCTGCAGGGTGTCTTGTTGTTTATTCATTCCTCCCTGACACACATCTGACAGTGAAATCCTGCCAAATTCCAACCCATGAAAATTGCCGTGAAAATCAGATGGACACAGAGTCAAGAGCAGGACATGGAATTGCAGAACATCACAAAGGAAAATACTCCCCAACTCATGACCTCATGCCTGGCAAGCCAGGCAAGAGCTGCTGCCTCAAAAATGCCCCAAGGCCATGGGACAAGGCTGTCCCGCCCCTCCAGGATCAGCATAAAAGCCAGCCCAGAGCCTCTCTCCCTCACACACTTCTCCTCAAGCCTTCTCCTGCTCCTGCTGACAACCAGGTGAGTCTCAAGCCCCTGACCCTCCTGCTCCTCCATCCCTGATCCCTCTCTTCCAGCACGCTCAGCCCCAGCCTCAGCAGCGCCCACGCCTCCCCACAGCCCCACAACAGCCTCCTCACTCCCTCACCCTCCTGCATCACTGCTCCTCGCACCCCCACACCCCTGCCCAGCCTCATCCCCTCTCTTCCAGGGAACCTCCACACCCCACCCATGGCCTGCTACAACCGCTGCAGTCCCTGCGGACCCACCCCGCTGGCCAACAGCTGCAACGAGCCCTGTGCCCTGCAATGCCAGGATTCCCGCGTCATCATCGACCCTTCCCCTGTGCTGGTCACCCTGCCAGGACCCATCATGACCTCCTTCCCCCAGAGCACCGCCGTCGGATCCACCTCCTCGGCTGCCGTGGGCACTGAGCTCAGTGTACAGGGACAGCCCATCTCTGGCGGATTTGGTGGCTTTGGCTTTGGCCTTGGCTATGGCCGTGGATTTGGCTATGGGCTGGGAGGCCTGGGCTGCTATGGCAGAAGGGGCTATGGCAACATCTGCTAAGGGCTCTCAGCACCACCCCTGACACTAACCACCCACTCCCTGGAACACATCTCAAGCATAGAGGATTCCACTCTGCACCGTGGCTCTCAAGTGGCCTCTGTAATTCCAGTTCCTTTCATGCTTAAGGCGTCATCTGCTCTCAGAGCACCAAGCAAGGCAGCAGCAAAGGGTCCAGCCCGGGATGCCTGCAAACATCGCCCATCTGCCTCTTCCTCTCCTGTTCCCTGCTCTGCATCGCCCCTTTAGCTCTGTCCAGTTCCCTCTGCTCCAATCCCCTTCTCCCAGGCCAGAGACCTTTTAGCACCTCCATTGGGCTGCTCCCAGTGCAGGGCAGGAAGGCCTTGATGCTCTAGCCAAACCTCCAAGCAGAGCTGCTCTGCTGATTGTCACCCTGGTCACAACCCAGACCAGCTCCCTTCTAGTGGCTGCTTCTGAGTTTTTACTCTTCATCCTCAATAAAGTTTTCTTGTATCACAACCTCACATCGCTCTTTCTTTCTTCTCTCAAAACTCCTCCAGTCTCACTCAGTGCTAAGGCAACTTTGTGCAGGCAGTTGGCATGGATGAAAAAGTGCACCAAGGCCTGTCTTAGGAAATATTGCTCCAGTTCCACTACCCCCAGCACACTTTGGTCTTCCATTGCACCACACAAACCCCTCTCTTGCTTGAGATCAGGCCTGGACACTCAATTGCAGGTCTTTGCCTGCCTCTGACACAAATCCCTTGTGGTCTCTGTGTTCACTTTTGGTTTCAGCACCTCATGATCTCCGAGGTTCATCTACAGGTCTGCTTCAGCAGGTCCTTTTCTTCCTTCTCATGGATACCCATACCTGGCAAGTCATGAGCTGAGGATCCCTTGCCTTTCCCCACATCCACAGTGTCATGTCCTTCTCTTAGGTTTGTGTCCATCCCACCCTGGCAGCAGCTTTTAAGTGTGAGTTTTAGAAAACATATTCTGGTATTTATGGCTTCTGTCAGGGTGGGCTCAAGATGTGACCAAATTTTTGGAGAAGTGGGGTGTAAGTTGGTCACCCCGTGGTACTTCTGTGCTGTGGCTTGTGGATGTTTGGGGAGGAGTTGCCCCCACTCTCTGGCAGCCCTATCAGGCTGATCTGCATTTTGCAGCTGTGCCAAGTAGGAGGTGTTGTACCTTCAGTCACATACCGTCCCTCCATGCTTTTCTCCCACCTAGCAATTGCTGACATTGAACCATCTTTTTCCTGTTGGTTGTGCTTTGTGTGTGTCTTGGTGCCCCTCTTGCTTTTACAGCTTTGATATCCAGGGTCTTTTGGGTCATTCCTTGGGCTAAGGACTGAGGTCACTGTCGGAATTCAGGACATCCCTCTGGCTGTCCTGGATGGCCAAAGCCCCTGCCAGGAGGCTCAGGGATCCTGGCACAGAGCCGGAGACACCAGTGAGTTTGACTATGACCCATGGAAAAAGTTACCAACCTTATGTGAAGATCTGCAAGCCATGAAAGTCTAAGTAGAATAATTATTAGTTTGTCACAAGGTGAAAAGTAGATGTTTTGGAGTTTTAAAATAAGGGTTTGGGGGAAAGATGGAGGAATCTGGGTGTGTCCAGCCTTTCTCCTTCTTGGCCTCCATCTTCTGCTGTGATGTTGGCACTTTTAGATTAGTTTAGAGTAGAAGCTCACTGTCTAACATACACGATAAGTATTGGAAAGTTATGGTAAATATTGTACATGTAGTTTTTAGTATAAAAAAGATAACACTGCCCAGGTGGTGGCCAGTGCCTCTGTCTTTCCTGATAAGCAGACCTTGGCAGGCCAAGAGAAAGAATTTTATAGATAAGAAACAATAACCAACTTTGAGAACATGAACTGAAGAGTCCTGACTCCTTCTTCAAATGCTGGGCTGGGAAAAGAGACTTTCTAACACATCTCGGGGTCACTCTGACCAGCAAAAGCCCCGAGAGGTCACTTCTCTGGGCAATGTCTGGTTGTCAGAAAGAGGATTGGACATTGCCCTGGGTTGTTGGAGGAGAGCATTGCATAATCCTTGACAATACCCCAGGCACGTCCAGGTTGTGTCAGTGCCCAGAGTGGTGGCCTGAGAAGGCTCTGAAGGGCTGGGTCCGGAGGCTTGTGGTCAGCGTCCCAAATCCAGATGGCAGCAAATCCACAGTGCTCTAGCCCAGGGGTTGGATCTTTTTGGCCAACACTGGAAACCTGAGTGGTCCTGGACATCTGCTGGAGCTCAGCAAGGGGATCTGCCAAGGGCTGTTTTTTGGTAGGAGTCATCCCACGTAGGAAGTAAAGTCTTTTAGTTACTTAGAACAATGATTTTCTTCTCTTGTGGTTGTGGTTGAGAAGAAATGGACCAGGAGGTGTCCCTGGGTGGGAAAAGGGACCCCAAGGTTCAAGGGAAGAAGTGGGAAAGTGTTGTGATGAGATGGGGAAGTGACTCTTGCTGGCTCCTGAAAGCTGGTGACATCCCATGTGAGGTGTTATGAGCAGTCCTGGGCTCCCCAGTGTGAAAATGAAATACATTTAATTAATATAAACCATTTCAGGGTCAGCAATGTTCTAAAGGAGCTGGGGGAGCTTTCCTAGAGGAGAGGCTGAGAGAGCTGAGACTCCCAGGGGACAAGGATGGACAGGGGTGTGTCATCAGTGTGTGCAAATCCCTGATGGAGGGGGAGGAAGGCAAGGGAGCCTGGCTGTTCTCAGCAGTGCACACGTGCAAGGCAAGACAGCAAGAGCACAAGTGAAAAGAGATGGAATTCCATGGGCAAAGAAGACAAGAATCTTTCATTATGAGGATGATCAGAGATTGGAAGAGGTGGTGGAGTCACACTTTGGGAGATCCAAATCTGACCTGTCCATGCTTCTGGAATGTTCTCCTGTTGATCTTGCTTGAGCAGGGCAGTTGAAGCATTTGCACTCGAGGGGTTCCTGCCCAAGAGGTTGATGTTGTTTCTCTCTGTAATGGAAAGTCTGATTGGGGAGTCCTGGTCAGGAAGAGTTTGTCAAGTGTGTGCTGGCATGGAGAGACTTTTCCATTTTTGTGCCAAGGAGAGAACTTGTGTGCCCAAGACTTTGGTGTAGAAGCTTGCAGGGTGTGTGACATGTACAGCAACATGTCCCTTCCTGTGCTTCCTATGCCTATTAGTTATTCCTATAGTTATTCCTAACTAATTTGTTATTAGTTGTTTTGAGCTATATGCAAGCAAAAGTGTTGTTGTCCTGTTCCACACACACCCAGTGGCTTGTTCAGCTCTAGAATGTGGTGGGTGAGGATGTGAGACCAGTGGAATACAAAAAATAAGGAGGCATCCCAGGTTTAAAGCAGGAAAACTTTATTGACGTGAAAGAATGAAGAGGCAGAAGAAAATAGTGGAAATAATCTGTTGTAAGGTGAGAGCACGGTGACTATCAGCCAAGGTGCTTTTCTTGCAGTAGCTGTTGGCAGAGCGCAGAGCTGGTGATGTCAGGGGTGGTGCTGAGGGCCCTTAGCAGATGTAGCCGCCCCTTCTGCCATAGCAGCCCAGGCCTCCCAGCCCATAGCCAAATCCACGGCCATAGCCAAGGCCAAAGCCACCAAATCCGCCAGAGATGGGCTGTCCCTGCACACTGAGCTCAGTGCCCACAGCAGCCGAGGAGGTGGATCCGACGGCGGTGTTCTGGGGGAAGGAGGTCATGATGGGTCCTGGCAGGGTGACCAGCACAGGGGAAGGGTTGATGATGACGCGGGAATCCTGGCATTGCAGGGCACAGGGCTCGTTGCAGCTGTTGGCCAGCGGGGTGGGTCCGCAGGGACTGCAGCGGTTGTAGCAGGCCATGGGTGTGGTGTGGAGGGTGCCTGGAAGAGAAAAAGTGTAGGTAGGGCAGGGGTTTGGGGGATGCACGAGGGGTGAGGGAGTGTGGAGGCTGTTGTGGGGCTCTGGGGATGTGTGAGGGCTGCTGAGGCTGGGGCCAAGTGCTGAGAGAGAAGGACGAGGGTAGCAGCGGTGAGAGAGTCAGGGGAGTGAGGCTCACCTGGTTGTCAGCAGGAGAAGGCTTGAGGAGAAGTGTGTGAGGGAGAGAGGCTCTGGGCCGGCTTTTATGCTGATCCTGGAGGGGCGGGACAGCCTTGTCCCATGGCCTTGGGGCATTTTGAGGCAGCAGCTCTTGGCTGGCCCAGCCTGGTGAGTCATGAGGTGGGGAGTGTTTTCCTTTATGCAATTCTGCAATTCCATGTCCTGTTCTTGACTCTGTGTCCATCTGACCTTGGCGGCAGCTTTAGGGTGAGAATTGGTGTTTGGGTTGTTGGTTGATTTAATTGTTCCATGTGTGTCAGGGAGGGCTGAATAAACAACCAGAGCCCAGCAGAAATGCGGTGTCATCAGTGCGGTCATTTTGTGGTACTCATGTGCTGTGGTTTGTGGGTGCCTTGTGAAGACTGGGACTCTGTTCAGTGCCACTGGATGTCCATCAGTCATTGTGCTGCACCCAGGAATGCTGAGGGAGCTGCTGCGGAGCTTCTGGGGAGGTCACTCTGAAATAACTTGGCAGGATTCCTGTGCCTTTGAGGACTTCCTAATGAATGAAAGGGAGCTCCTGGCCTTGTTTCTTGAATGGAATCAAGGGAGAGGATCTGGCAAAGCAGAGGCTGTTCAGGCTGAACTTGTCCCATTTGGATTTCTGCAATCTGCACAACAGCATACACTGTCATTTAAAGCATATCCCTTGACCTCATTCATGAATCCAATAAACAAACAACAAGCCCGTGTTTGCCTAGGCGGGTCTGTGATGTGAATTCTCTTATTCCGCATTAAAGCCGCAAGGTTTCATAATTTAAAACCTACAAGTCTTAATATTTTGTTCCTGTTAGTAACAGCTAATTGTTACTAATGGATGATCAGTGAGCTCCTCCTCCCTCCTATGTCATGGTGCTGGCATTCCTTTGTAGAATTCTGCGATTCCATTTTCGCGAGGTCTGGTCCATCTGACTTTGACGGCAATATTTAAATGCAAGTATTAGAGGTTAAATGCTGGTGTTGATGGCCTTCTCAGGGCAAGGTGAAGACGTGACCAAAGCCACCTCATCAGTGAGGTCGCCCCAGGGCTCTCATGTTCTGTGGTTTGGGGCTGCATTGTGAAGATGAGCCCCAAACCATCACAGCTCTGTCAGGCTGGTCTGGGCTTTGCAGGAGTGCTGCCTGTGAGAGTTTGCTCCTTTCATCCCATTGTTTCCATCCCCACCATGTTGCCATCTCTCCAGGTGTTTTTGTATACCAGACCATCCCAGCTGTGGATGGGGAAGCAATCCTGATGTTTAGGGAGGATCCCATGCTGCCCCAAGTCTTCTTTTTGTCCATCCATAGTGCTTGTATCATCTGGGCTCAGAAGGTCACACTGCGGGGTCACAGTGCTGGGCTCTGCCTGACACATGGAAAAGGAAAATGGTGATGGATAAGGAGAACAAGATATGAGGAGAACAGTTCCTCAACCATTGATTAATCAACCCTTTGGCCAAGCAGCATTTGCAGAAAAACTCCAGCAGTTCCCAATACAGGGTTAGTAAAAGAAATAAAAGCAAATTGAGGGCAGTGTGCATCCTTCCATCCACCACTGGTTGGACTCCGCAGTGGAACATGGACATGGACACGGTTGTCCAAGAGCAACTCAGGGAGACCGAGACAATGATGGAACTGGAGCACCCTTAAAATTAGGTGAAACAAGGGACCTGGAATTTCAGGCAGGAGACAAAATGCAAATGGGAGATGTTGTCAATACACCATGGCATGACCTAGTTAAATTCCCAGTTCTCCAAAGCTTTTGTTGAGTCCTCTGCATGTCCTGACACTTGCTATTGTGACCGTGTTCACAGGGGGTCTTGGATGAGGGAAGAGACGAGAATGTTGACTCCATTATCAGAAGGCTTGATTTATTATTTTATTATATATATATATATATATATATATATATATTACATTATCACTATACTAAAAAGAAAAAGAAGGACAGGTTTTCTCAGAAGCTAGCTAAGCTAAGAATAGAATAGCAAAGAATGGTAACAAAGGCAGCTCTCTCGGACTCTGTCCGAGATAGCTCTGTCCTTGATTGGCCATTAATTATAAACATCCAAGATGGGCCAATCACAGGTGGACCTGTTGCATTCCACAGCAGCAGATAACCATTGATTACATTCTGTCTCTGAGGCCTCTTAGCTTCTCAGAAGGAAAAATCCTAAAGAAAGGATTTTTAGTGAAAAGATGTCTGCGACATGCTATCAACAACAAGATATTGGTTGTTAATTCTCTTAAGTAAGAGGCCATGGCAAGGCCTCAAGGGAAAGAGCACGGAATTGCAGAGTTGCAAAAAAGAAAACACTCCCCAACTCATGACTCACCAGGCTGGCCAGCCTGCTGCCTGCAAAATGCCCCAAGGCCATGGGACAAGGCTGGCCCGCCCCTCCAGGATCAGCATAAAAGCCAGCCCAGAGCCTCTCTCCCTCACACACTTCTCCTCAAGCCTTCTCCTGTGTAGACAACCAGGTGAGTCTCAAACCCTGACCCTCTTGCTCCTGCACCCCTGATCCATCTCTTCCAGCACGCTCAGCCCCAGCCTCAGCAGCCCTCACGCCTCCCCACAGCCCCACAACAGCCTCCACACTCCCTCACCCTCCTGCATCACTGCCCCTCACACCTTCACACCCCTTACTTGCCTCACCCTCTCTCTTCCAGGCACCCTCCACACCACAGCCATGGCCTGCTACAACCGCTGCAGTCCCTGCGGACCCACCCCGCTGGCCAACAGCTGCAACGAGCCCTGTGCCCTGCAATGCCAGGATTCCCGCGTCATCATCGACCCTTCCCCTGTGCTGGTCACCCTGCCAGGACCCATCATGACCTCCTTCCCCCAGAACACCGCCGTCGGATCCACCTCCTCGGCTGCCGTGGGCACTGAGCTCAGTGTGCAGGGACAGCCCATCTCTGGTGGATTTGGTGGCTTTGGCTATGGGCTGGGCTATGGCCGTGGATTTGGCTATGGGCTGGGAGGCCTGGGCTGCTATGGCAGGAGGGGCGGCTACATCTGCTAAGGGCCCTCAGGTCCACCCCTGACTCCCTCCACCAGCCCTGGAATATATCTCAGGCACTGACTCCTCCTCTCTGGGCTATGGGCCCTCGTCTCAAAGGGGCTCAGCACTTCCAGCTCCTGCTCTCAGGGCACCAAGCAAGGCAGCAGCTGAGTGGCCAGACCCAGCTGCCTGTAAACGTGACCCATCTGCCTCCTCCTCCTCTTCTCTCCCTGCTCCCTGCTCTCTGCTCTCTGCTCTCCTCTTTGGTTCTGTCCAGTCCCCCCTTTAGGCAAACCCCTTCTCCCAAGCCAGAGACCATTGGGCCCCTCTGGTGGGCTGATCCCACTGTGGGGCAGGAAGTCCTCGATGCTCTGGCCAAATGTGCTGCGAGCAAAGGATCTTGGCTGTTGGTTACCCTGATTGCACCTCAGCCCAAATCTCTTCCACTGGCTGCTCCTGCTTTTTCGCTATTTTGTCTCAATAAAATTTTTCTTGCATCACAATTTCAGATGTCTGTTTTCTCTATGGATTCATAATAAACTGGATGTGAAACCTATTTCCCTTGTGCCGCACCACAGGAGAGCAGGAATCTGGAGTCCAAGTGTCTTCTGGAGAAGTTTAGCTTGGCTATTAAGGAATCTTCCTTCATGGAGAGGGTTGTCATCGCTGTCACAGACTGCCCAGTGTAACTGTGGTGTCATCATCCCTGCAGGGATTTAATATCCCTGGAGATGTGTCACTTGGGGACACGGGTTCATGGTGGCTTTGGGAGTGCAGAGGGAATGATTAGTCTTTGTATTTAAAATTTAGCTCTTATGCAACAAAAATGTTTTTAAGGTGGAATCATTTAGTAGTGGATTTTGTAGCCCTGCTTTAAAGGTTGTACTCAATGTCAAGAGGCTTTTCCATCAGAACTGACTCCACGTGTGTGGGTGGCAGCTGTGCAAGGGAGCAGAGGCCAAAGGGGAGAGGCAGCACAGGAGGGGTGAGCCAGGCCTTTGAGGACTTGAGTTGTGGCAAGTGCTGAGGGGTGAGGCCAGTTCTCTTGGAGGATTTCCCTTGAGGAAATGGTGCTTGGCTGAGCTCTGTGTCTGCCCTGTGTCAGTGACTCAGCCTGGGCATGAGGAGAGAGCTGTGGCTGCTGTTGGACCTTTTGCAAAATCTTTGAGGCTCCTTCCCCATCCATGCTCCCAGAGCAAATCCAGGTTGCCTGAGAGGGCAGTGAGTGGCCTGAGAGTGGCTGTAGGGCCAGAGGCTGGAGATCAGTGGCCGAAAAATCAAATTGAAGCAAGTCTCAAGGGAAGTGGATCAAGAGTTGCATCCATGAGGCCGACCCTGTTCAACATCCTTGAAAATGGCGTGGGCAGTGGGACTGTTGTCCCCTCAGCAAGCTGGCAGGTGGTGGAGTGGCTGACGCACCACTTGGTTGTGCCACTGGTCAGAGGGAGCTGGAGACTGAGGGTTAAAGGCATCTCCTGAGGTTCAGGAGAGGAAAATGTGAAGTTCTGCATCTGGGCAGGAATGGAAATGGGCCCCAGGTCATGCTGAGGGCTGACAGGCTGGGTAGGAGCTTTGCAGAGCAGGACCCTGTGGTGCTGGTGGAGAATAAAGGAACTACAAAATCTCAATTCTTTCCTTCCTGGAGAAGGCATCACCAGCATCCAAGATAGATTTCAGGCAATTCTTGCCCTGAAGTTGGGAGAGGTGGCCTTTCCTCTCTTTAGAGCACTGGAGGGGTCCTGTGTGGGGTGGTGTGGGCAGTTCTGGACTGTCCAGGGAAAGAAGCAAAAGGGCTTAGTGAAAAAAAGACCAGATCAGGGCGACCAAGACACTGAAAGGGCAGGAGAATAATTCCTAGAGAGCAGAGAGAGCTGGGACTCCCAGAAGAGAAGGCAGATCCCTGATGGCAGGGAATGAAGTTGAGGAAGCCTGGCTGTTTTCAACAGTGTGCACAGGAGAAAGAAAGGGTGGAAGGGAAGAAGAGAAAACAGATGGAATTCCCTGGCAAAAGAAGGCAAGAATTTTTGAGTGTGAGAGTGGAAAAGCTGATGGAGTCTCTGCTGGCAGAACCAAAACTGAGCTGGCCATGGTCCTGGAAAGGCTGTCCTTGCTGACTTTCCTTTCCTTGAGGAGAGGGAAATGAGGCACCTGTATTCCAGAGTTCATGCCCAAGTGGAGGATGTTGTTCCTCCTGTTTGCTGGGTGAGTTCAAGAGTACTGATCGGGAAGAGAGTATTTCACGTGTGTGCTGGCACAGTGTGACTGTAGCAGAGCCATGAGCAGGAGAGCATGGATGTGTCAAAACCTTTGGGGCAGGGAGTCCTAGGTTTGTGTCACGTTCTGGAAGGTGTGTCCTTGTCCCCTCCTTCTAGTGCCTGTCTTGGTTATTGCTGGTGGTGACATCTTACCTAGGAGAGGTGTTCTGCTTGGTTTCTATCCACACCAAAGATCTATCTGGCATTTTATGGGTGGGGATATGAAGCCATTGGAATTCAAAAAGATGAGGAGCCATCTCAGACTTTGATGCAGGAAAAGTTTATTGAGGGAAAAAAACAAAGAGAGGAGAAAGAACAAGACGGAATCCAGTGTGAGACACAAGTAGGGCGACAACCAGCAGAGGTGATTTTCTTGCAGATGTTGTCAGAGCCCTAAGCACAATGTTGATGTCAGAAGAGGTGCTGAGGGCCCTTAGCAGTTGTAGCCATAGCCCCTTCTGCCATAGCAGCCCAGGCCGTAGCCATAGCCCTGCCCATAGCCGAATCCACAGCCATAGCCAAACCCACGGCCATAGCCAAGGCCGTAGCCAAAGCCACCAAATCCGCCAGAGATGGGCTGTCCCTGCACACTGAGCTCAGTGCCCACGGCAGCCGAGGAGGTGGATCCGACGGCGGTGTTCTGGGGGAAGGAGGTCATGATGGGTCCTGGCAGGGTGACCAGCACAGGGGAAGGGTCGATGATGACGTGGGAATCCTGGCATTGCAGGGCACAGGGCTCGTTGCAGCTGTTGGCCAGCGGGGTGGGTCCGCAGGGACTGCAGCGGTTGTAGCAGGCCATGGGTGTGGTGTGGAGGGTGCCTGGAAGAGAGAGGGTGAGGCAGGGTAGAGGCGTGGGGGTGCAAGGAACAAAGTGTCAGCAGGGTGAGGGAGTGTGGAGGCTGTTGTGGGGCTGTGTGGAGCCATGAGGGCTGCTGAGACTGGGGCTGAGCGTGCTGGAAGAGAGGGGCCAGGGGTGCAGAAGCAGGAGGGTCAGGGGATTGAGACTCACCTGGTTGTCAGCAGGAGCAGGAGGTGTGAGAAGAAGTGTGTGAGGGAGAGGCACTGGGCTGGCTTTTATGCTGGTCCTGGAGGGGCGGGCCAGCCTTGTCCCATGGCCTTGGGGCATTTTGCAGGCAGTAGCTCTTGGCTGGCCCTGCCTGGTGAGTCATGAGCTGGGGAGTGTTTTCCTTCATGCCATTCTGCAATTCCATGTCCTGCCCTTGATGCTGTGTCCATTTGACCTTGGCAGCAGCGTTAATAAATAATAAATAATTGGTATTTGGGCAGATTTGATTCCATGCATGTCTGGGAGGTGTGAATGAACAACCCAAGCCCTGAAGATCTGCAATGTCACCAGTGATGTCATTTTGTGGCACTCGTGTTCTGTGGTTTGCGGGTGCCTTGTGAAGACTGGGACTCTGTTCCATGACACTGCATGTCCATCAGTCATTGTGCTGCACCCAGGAATGCTGAGGGAGCTGCTGATGTCCTGGGGCGGTCACTCTGGAATAGTTTGGCAAGAACCCAATGCCTGCAAGCCTTTCATGATAGATGAAAGAGAACTCACGGCCTTTTGTCTTGAATGGGATCAAGAGAGAGGACATTTAAAATGAGAGGCTGTTCAGGCTGAACATATTCCAATATTATGATCCATTTGGATTTCTCCAATTCACATGAAAATGTATGCCGCCATTTAAACTGTCTTCCTTGACCTTGTTAAGAAATCCATTAAGGAAACAACAAACTGGGCTTGATCCCTTTTTTCCCAGGCTCTCTGTGACATCAATTAGCTTATTCCGCATTCAAGCCACAAGTTTCATAACTCATGGCCTGTAATTGTTCACATTGTGTTCCTGTAAGCAAATAATTACTAATGGAGCATCAGTGAGCTCCTCTGTCCTTCCCTGACAAGGTGGGTGTGCGTCTTTGTGGAATTGTGCAATTCCATATCCAGCTCCTGAGGCCCTGTCCATCTGTGGCAGTAACTTTTAATTGCGACTATGAAGAGGTCAATTTTTTCTGTTGGTGGTTCATGTCAGGGAGGGCTGAAGACGTGACCCAAGTTTGGAGAGGTGGCGTGTCATCCCTGTGGTCACCCCAGTGCCCTCGTGTGCTGTGGTTTGTGGGTGCCTTCTGAAAAATTTCCCCCAATTTCTCACATTTCTGATAGGCAGGTCTGGGCTGTGCAGCTGCGGCAAGGACGAGGTGTTGCACCTTCCATTGCCTTCCCTCCCTCCATGCATTGATCCCAGTTGGCAAATGCTGACCTCAGACCTCACCATTCAATTTGAACATGCTCAGTGGGTGCTTGGGTGATAGTCCAGCCTCAGAGGTTTTGATGTTTTCGGTCATTCCTAGAGCGGAGTGCCAAAGGCTGAGGCCACTTGTGATTGTCTGAATGCGGATTTGGAGGTTGACCAGGGTTGTTGGCGACAAGAATTGCATGATCCTCAACAACCCAGGTGAGTCCAGGTTGTGTCTGTGCCCAGGGCAGTGGACTCAGAAGAGTCTTAAGGGCTGGGGCCAGTGGCTTGTGGTCAGTGTCCCAAAGTCCAGATGGCAGCAAGTCCCCAGTGCTGAGCCCCGGGCCAACACTGAAAACTTTCGGGGTTCTGGACATCTGCTGGACCTCAGCAAGGGCAGCTGCCAAGTGCTTTTTCATGGGAGGAGTCATACCAGGTAGGAAGAAATATCTGTGTGTCACTTGGAACAATTGTTTTCATCTCTGAAAATGCCTTTCAGAGTGATTGTGGGTTAGAAGGAATGGGGCAAGTGGTGTCCCTGTATCGTTGTGGGAAAGGCACCTCCAGTCTCCAGATCAGGACTGGGGAGAATTGTTGTGATGGTGCAGGGAGATGATGTGATGAGGAGACTCTTGGTGTCTTCTGAGCACTGGTGTGGTCCCATGTGAGGTGTGGTGCGCAATTCTAGTCTCCCCAGTGTGAAAATGAAGTCAACTTAGTGAGTTAGTGAATAGTGACCAGTTCAGAACCAGCAAGATTCCTAAAAGGGTTGCTGAATAATTTCTGGATGGGAAATTGGGAGATCTGGGAGTCCCAGAGGACGAGGGTGGACAGGGGGGTGTTCTGGGTGTGTGCAAATCCCTGATGACAGAGGATGAAGGTGAGGGAGCCTGACTGTTCTCAGTAGTGCCCAAGTGCAGGACAAGAGGGCAAAGGCAAAGGGAAAACAGATGGAATGCAATTGCTAAAGAAGACAAGAATTTCTCATTTTGAGGGTGGTGACAGAGTGGAAAAGGTGTTGGACGGTTGGTCCAGGGAGATCCAATACTGAACTGTCCATGGTGCTGGGAATCCTGCCCATGTTGGTCTTGTTGGAGCATGGAAGTTGAAGCTCTTGCACTCCAGATTTCCTGCCCAAATGGAGGATTTTGGGATCGTTTTACTGGAAGGGTTCAAGAGTCCTGGTGGGGAAAAGAGTTTCCCAGGGTGTGCCAGTACAGAGTGACGTGTCCAGGGCTGTCCCCAGGAGAGCATGGATGTGTCCAAGGGTTTGGTCTCTCAGATGATGGGTTTGTTCATGATATTGAAGGTGTTCCCTCCTGTGCTTCCTATGCCAGACATTTTTAATAGTTGTATTTACATATTTATGAGGGAAGGAGTTGTTGCACCTACGCCAAATGCCTGTTGAGGCATGGAATGTGCTTGGTAAGGATGTGAGACCCCTGGAATTCCAGAAGAACAGGAGGCATAACAGGCTTTGATGCAGGAAAACTTTATTGAGGCACAAGAATGAAGAGACAGGAGAAAGAGAAGATGGAATCTGGTGCGAGGTGCATGTAGGACAACGATCAGCCAAGGTGGTTGGCTTGTAGGATCTGTTGGCAGAGGTCTGAGCTGGTGGTGTCAGGGGTGGTGCTGAGGGCCCTTAGCAGTTGTAGCCATAGCCCCTCCTGCCGTAGCAGCCCAGGCCGTAGCCATAGCCCTGCCCGTAGCCGAATCCACAGCCATAGCCAAACCCACGGCCATAGCCAAGGCCGTAGCCAAAGCCACCAAAGCCACCAAATCCGCCAGAGATGGGCTGTCCCTGCACACTGAGCTCAGTGCCCACGGCAGCCGAGGAGGTGGATCCGACGGCAGTGTTCTGGGGGAAGGAGGTCATGATGGGTCCTGGCAGGGTGACCAGCACAGGGGAAGGGTTGATGATGACGTGGGAATCCTGGCATTGCAGGGCACAGGGCTCGTTGCAGCTGTTGGCCAGCGGGGTGGGTCCGCAGGGACTGCAGCGGTTGTAGCAGGCCATGGCTGTGGTGTGGAGGGTGCCTGGAAGAGAGAGGGGGGTGAGGCAGGGTAGGGGTTTGAAGGTGTGAGGGGCAGGGATGCAGGAGGGTGAGGAAGTGAGGAGGCTGTTGTGGGGCTGTGGGGAGCCATGAGTGCTGCTGAAGCGGCAGCTGAGTGAGCTGGAAGAGAGGGGCCAGGAGTGCAGGGCCAGGAGGGTCAGGGGAGTGTAGCTCACCTGGTTGTCTGCAGGAGCAGGAGGTGTGAGAAGAAGTGTGTGAGGGAGAGGCACTGGCCCGGCTTTTATGCTGGTCCTGGAGGGGCGGGACAGCCTTGTCCCATGGCCTTGGGGCATTTTGGTGGCAGCAGCTCTTGGCTGGCCCTGCCTGGTGAGTCATGAGCTGGGGAGTGTTTTCCTTCATGCCATTCTGCAATTCCATGTCCTGCCCTTGATGCTGTGTCCATTTGACCTTGGCAGCAGCGTTAATAAATAATAAATAATTGGTATTTGGGCAGATTTGATTCCATGCATGTCTGGGAGGTGTGAATGAACAACCCAAGCCCTGAAGATCTGCAATGTCACCAGTGATGTCATTTTGTGGCACTCGTGTTCTGTGGTTTGCGGGTGCCTTGTGAAGACTGGGACTCTGTTCCATGACACTGCATGTCCATCAGTCATTGTGCTGCACCCAGGAATGCTGAGGGAGCTGCTGATGTCCTGGGGCGGTCACTCTGGAATAGCTTGGCAAGAACCCAATGCCTGCAAGCCTTTCATGATAGATGAAAGAGAACTCACGGCTTTTTGTCTTGAATGGGATCAAGAGAGAGGACATTTAAAATGAGAGGCTGTTCAGGCTGAACATATTCCAATATTATGATCCATTTGGATTTCTCCAATTCACATGTCAATGTCCCCTGCCATTTAAACTGTCTTCCTTGACCTTGTTAAGAAATCCATTAAGGAAACAACAAACTGGGCTTGATCCCTTTTTTCTCAGGCTCTCTGTGACATCAATTAGCTTATTCCGCATTCAAGCCACAAGTTTCATAACTCATGGCCTGTAATTGTTCACATTGTGTTCCTGTAAGCAAATAATTACTAATGGAGCATCAGTGAGCTCCTCTGTCCTTCCCTGACAAGGTGGGTGTGCGTCTTTGTGGAATTGTGCAATTCCATATCCAGCTCCTGAGGCCCTGTCCACCTGTGGCAGAAACTTTTAATTGCGACTATGAAGAGGTCAATTTTTTCTGTTGGTGGTTCATGTCAGGGAGGGCTGAAGACGTGACCCAAGCTTTGGAGAGGTGGGGTGTCATCACTGTGGTAACCCCACGGCCCTCGTGTGCTGTGGTTTGTGGGTGCCTTCTGAAAAATTTCCCCCAATTTCTCACATTTCTGATAGGCAGGTCTGGGCTGTGCAGCTGCGGCAAGGACGAGGTGTTGCACCTTCCATTGCCTTCCCTCCCTCCATGCATTGATCCCAGTTGGCAAATGCTGACCTCAGACCTCACCATTCAATTTGAACATGCTCAGTGGGTGCTTGGGTGATAGTCCAGCCTCAGAGGTTTGGATATTTTTGGTCATTCCTAGAGCGGAGTGCCAAAGGCTGAGGCCACTTGTGATTGTCTGAATGCGGATTTGGAGGTTGACCAGGGTTGTTGGCGACAAGAATTGCATGATCCTCAACAACCCAGGTGAGTCCAGGTTGTGTCTGTGCCCAGGGCAGTGGACTCAGAAGAGTCTTAAGGGCTGGGGCCAGTGGCTTGTGGTCAGTGTCCCAAAGTCCAGATGGCAGCAAGTCCCCAGTGCTGAGCCCCGGGCCAACACTGAAAACTTTCTGGGTTCTGGACATCTGCTGGACTTCAGCAAGGGCAGCTGCCAAGTGCTTTTTCATGGGAGGAGTCATACCAGGTAGGAAGAAATATCTGTGTGAGTCACTTGGAACAATTGTTTTCATCTCTGAAAATGCCTTTCAGAGTGATTGTGGGTTAGAAGGAATGGGGCAGGAGGTGTTCCTGTATCGTTGTGGGAAAAGGCACCTCCAGTTTCCAGATCAGGACTGGGGAGAATTGTTGTGATGGTGCAGGGAGATGAGGTGATGAGCAGACTCTTGGTGTCTTCTGAGCACTGGTGAGGTCCCATGTGAGGTGTGGTGCGCAATTCTAGTCTCCCTAGTGTGAAAATGAAGTCAACTTAGTGAGTTAGTGAATAGTGACCAGTTCAGAACCAGCAGGATTCCAAAATGGTGGATCATTCCTGGATGGGAAACTGGGAGATCTGGGAGTCCCAGAGGACGAGGGTGGACAGGGGGGTGTTCTGGGTGTGTGCAAATCCCTGATGGCAGAGGATGAAGGTGAGGGAGCCTGACTGTTCTCAGTAGTGCCCAAGTGCAGGACAAGAGGGCAAAGGCAAAGGGAAAACAGATGGAATGCAAATGCTAAAGAAGACAAGAATTTCTCATTTTGAGGGTGGTGACGGAGCGGAAAAGGTGTTGGACGGTTGGTCCAGGGAGATCCAATACTGAACTGTCCATGGTGCTAGGAATCCTGCCCATGTTGGTCTTGTTGGAGCATGGAAGTTGAAGCTCTTGCACTCCAGATTTCCTGCCCAAATGGAGGATTTTGGGATCGTTTTACTGGAAGGGTTCAAGAGTCCTGGTGGGGAAAAGAGTTTCTCAAGGGTGTGCCGGTACAGAGGGAGTTGTCCCGGGCTGTACCCAGGAGAGCATGGATGCGTCCAAGGGTTTGGTCTCTCAGATGATGGGTTTGTTCATGATATTGAAGGTGTTCCTTCCTGTGCTTCCTATGCCACTCATTTTTATTAGATGTATTTACATATTTTTGAGGGAAGGAGTGGTTGCACATAGCCCAAATGCCTGTTGAGGCATGGAATGTGCTTGGTAAGGATGTGAGACCACTGGAATTCCAGAAGAACAGGAGGCGTACCAGGCTTTGATGAAGGAAAACTTTATTGAGGCACAAGAATGAAGAGACAGGAGAAAGAGAAGATGGAATCTGGTGCGAGGTGCATGTAGGACAACGATCAGCCAAGGTGGTTGGCTTGTAGGATCTGTTGGCAGAGGTCTGAGCTGGTGGTGTCAGGGGTGGTGCTGAGGGCCCTTAGCAGTTGTAGCCATAGACCCTCCTGCCGTAGCAGCCCAGGCCGTAGCCATAGCCCTGCCCGTAGCCGAATCCACAGCCATAGCCAAACCCACGGCCATAGCCAAGGCCGTAGCCAAAGCCACCAAAGCCACCAAATCCCCCAGAGATGGGCTGTCCCTGCACACTGAGCTCAGTGCCCACGGCAGCCGAGGAGGTGGATCCGACGGCAGTGTTCTGGGGGAAGGAGGTCATGATGGGTCCTGGCAGGGTGACCAGCACAGGGGAAGGGTTGATGATGACGCGGGAATCCTGGCATTGCAGGGCACAGGGCTCGTTGCAGCTGTTGGCCAGCGGGGTGGGTCCGCAGGGACTGCAGCGGTTGTAGCAGGCCATGGCTGTGGTGTGGAGGGTGCCTGGAAGAGAGAGGGGGGTGAGGCAGGGTAGGGGTTTGAAGGCGTGAGGGGCAGGGATGCAGGAGGGTGAGGGAGTGAGGAGGCTGTTGTGGAGCTGTGGGGAGCCATGAGCGCTGCTGAAGCGGCAGCTGAGTGAGCTGGAAGAGAGGGGCCAGGAGTGCAGGGCCAGGAGGGTCAGGGGAGTGTAGCTCACCTGGTTGTCTGCAGGAGCAGGAGGTGTGAGAAGAAGTGTGTGAGGGAGAGGCACTGGCCCGGCTTTTATGCTGGTCCTGGAGGGGCGGGACAGCCTTGTCCCATGGCCTTGGGGCATTTTGCAGGCAGCAGCTCTTGGCTGGCCCTGCCTGGTGAGTCATGAGCTGGGGAGTGTTTTCCTTCATGCCATTCTGCAATTCCATGTCCTGCCCTTGATGCTGTGTCCATTTGACCTTGGCAGCAGCGTTAATAAATAATAAATAATTGGTATTTGGGCAGATTTGATTCCATGCATGTCTGGGAGGTGTGAATGAACAACCCAAGCCCTGAAGATCTGCAATGTCACCAGTGATGTCATTTTGTGGCACTCGTGTTCTGTGGTTTGCGGGTGCCTTGTGAAGACTGGGACTCTGTTCCATGACACTGCATGTCCATCAGTCATTGTGCTGCACCCAGGAATGCTGAGGGAGCTGCTGATGTCCTGGGGCGGTCACTCTGGAATAGCTTGGCTAGAACCCAATGCCTGCAAGCCTTTCATGATAGATGAAAGAGAACTCACGGCCTTTTGTCTTGAATGGGATCAAGAGAGAGGACATTTAAAATGAGAGGCTGTTCAGGCTGAACATATTCCAATATTATGATCCATTTGGATTTCTCCAATTCACATGTCAATGTCCCCTGCCATTTAAACTGTCTTCCTTGACCTTGTTAAGAAATCCATTAGGGAAACAACAAACTGGGCTTGATCCCTTTTTTCCCCGGCTCTCTGTGACATCAATTAGCTTATTCCGCATTCAAGCCACAAGTTTCATAACTCATGGCCTGTAATTGTTCACATTGTGTTCCTGTAAGCAAATAATTACTAATGGAGCATCAGTGAGCTCCTCTGTCCTTCCCTGACAAGGTGGGTGTGCGTCTTTGTGGAATTGTGCAATTCCATATCCAGCTCCTGAGGCCCTGTCCATCTGTGGCAGTAACTTTTAATTGCGACTATGAAGAGGTCAATTTTTTCTGTTGGTGGTTCATGTCAGGGAGGGCTGAAGACGTGACCCAAGCTTTGGAGAGGTGGGGTGTCATCACTGTGGTAACCCCACGGCCCTCGTGTGCTGTGGTTTGTGGGTGCCTTCTGAAAAATTTCCCCCAATTTCTCACATTTCTGATAGGCAGGTCTGGGCTGTGCAGCTGCGGCAAGGACGAGGTGTTGCACCTTCCATTGCCTTCCCTCCCTCCATGCATTGATCCCAGTTGGCAAATGCTGACCTCAGACCTCACCATTCAATTTGAACATGCTCAGTGGGTGCTTGGGTGATAGTCCAGCCTCAGAGGTTTGGATGTTTTCGGTCATTCCTAGAGCAGAGTGCCAAAGGCTGAGGCCACTTGTGATTGTCTGAATGTGGATTTGGAGGTTGACCAGGGTTGTTGGCGACAAGAATTGCATGATCCTCAACAACCCAGGTGAGTCCAGGTTGTGTCTGTGCCCAGGGCAGTGGACTCAGAAGAGTCTTAAGGGCTGGGGCCAGTGGCTTGTGGTCAGTGTCCCAAAGTCCAGATGGCAGCAAGTCCCCAGTGCTGAGCCCCGGGCCAACACTGAAAACTTTCTGGGTTCTGGACATCTGCTGGACTTCAGCAAGGGCAGCTGCCAAGTGCTTTTTCATGGGAGGAGTCATACCAGGTAGGAAGAAATATCTGTGTGAGTCACTTGGAACAATTGTTTTCATCTCTGAAAATGCCTTTCAGAGTGATTGTGGGTTAGAAGGAATGGGGCAGGAGGTGTTCCTGTATCGTTGTGGGAAAAGGCACCTCCAGTTTCCAGATCAGGACTGGGGAGAATTGTTGTGATGGTGCAGGGAGATGAGGTGATGAGCAGACTCTTGGTGTCTTCTGAGCACTGGTGAGGTCCCATGTGAGGTGTGGTGCGCAATTCTAGTCTCCCTAGTGTGAAAATGAAGTCAACTTAGTGAGTTAGTGAATAGTGACCAGTTCAGAACCAGCAGGATTCCAAAATGGTGGATCATTCCTGGATGGGAAACTGGGAGATCTGGGAGTCCCAGAGGACGAGGGTGGACAGGGGGGTGTTCTGGGTGTGTGCAAATCCCTGATGGCAGAGGATGAAGGTGAGGGAGCCTGACTGTTCTCAGTAGTGCCCAAGTGCAGGACAAGAGGGCAAAGGCAAAGGGAAAACAGATGGAATGCAATTGCTAAAGAAGACAAGAATTTCTCATTTTGAGGGTGGTGACGGAGCGGAAAAGGTGTTGGACGGTTGGTCCAGGGAGATCCAATACTGAACTGTCCATGGTGCTAGGAATCCTGCCCATGTTGGTCTTGTTGGAGCATGGAAGTTGAAGCTCTTGCACTCCAGATTTCCTGCCCAAATGGAGGATTTTGGGATCGTTTTACTGGAAGGGTTCAAGAGTCCTGGTGGGGAAAAGAGTTTCCCAAGGGTGTGCCGGTACAGAGGGACTTGTCCCGGGCTGTACCCAGGAGAGCATGGATGCGTCCAAGGGTTTGGTCTCTCAGATGATGGGTTTGTTCATGATATTGAAGGTGTTCCCTCCTGTGCTTCCTATGCCAGTCATTTTTATTAGTTGTATTTACATATTTATGAGGGAAGGAGTGGTTGCACCTCCCCCAAATGCCTGTTGAGGCATGGAATGTGCTTGGAAAGGATGTGAGACCACTGGAATTCCAGAAGAACAGG
This sequence comes from Molothrus aeneus, assembly GCF_037042795.1. Lineage (NCBI taxonomy): Eukaryota > Metazoa > Chordata > Aves > Passeriformes > Icteridae > Molothrus > Molothrus aeneus. Next base: position 152,726,735 of record NC_089646.1, on the reverse strand, counting down.
AGGCGTACCAGGCTTTGATGAAGGAAAACTTTATTGAGGCACAAGAATGAAGAGACAGGAGAAAGAGAAGATGGAATCTGGTGCGAGGTGCATGTAGGACAACGATCAGCCAAGGTGGTTGGCTTGTAGGATCTGTTGGCAGAGGTCTGAGCTGGTGGTGTCAGGGGTGGTGCTGAGGGCCCTTAGCAGTTGTAGCCATAGACCCTCCTGCCGTAGCAGCCCAGGCCGTAGCCATAGCCCTGCCCGTAGCCGAATCCACAGCCATAGCCAAACCCACGGCCATAGCCAAGGCCGTAGCCAAAGCCACCAAAGCCACCAAATCCGCCAGAGATGGGCTGTCCCTGCACACTGAGCTCAGTGCCCACGGCAGCCGAGGAGGTGGATCCGACGGCAGTGTTCTGGGGGAAGGAGGTCATGATGGGTCCTGGCAGGGTGACCAGCACAGGGGAAGGGTTGATGATGACGCGGGAATCCTGGCATTGCAGGGCACAGGGCTCGTTGCAGCTGTTGGCCAGCGGGGTGGGTCCGCAGGGACTGCAGCGGTTGTAGCAGGCCATGGCTGTGGTGTGGAGGGTGCCTGGAAGAGAGAGGGGGGTGAGGCAGGGTAGGGGTTTGAAGGCGTGAGGGGCAGGGATGCAGGAGGGTGAGGGAGTGAGGAGGCTGTTGTGGAGCTGTGGGGAGCCATGAGCGCTGCTGAAGCGGCAGCTGAGTGAGCTGGAAGAGAGGGGCCAGGAGTGCAGGGCCAGGAGGGTCAGGGGAGTGTAGCTCACCTGGTTGTCTGCAGGAGCAGGAGGTGTGAGAAGAAGTGTGTGAGGGAGAGGCACTGGCCCGGCTTTTATGCTGGTCCTGGAGGGGCGGGACAGCCTTGTCCCATGGCCTTGGGGCATTTTGGTGGCAGCAGCTCTTGGCTGGCCCTGCCTGGTGAGTCATGAGCTGGGGAGTGTTTTCCTTCATGCCATTCTGCAATTCCATGTCCTGCCCTTGATGCTGTGTCCATTTGACCTTGGCAGCAGCGTTAATAAATAATAAATAATTGGTATTTGGGCAGATTTGATTCCATGCATGTCTGGGAGGTGTGAATGAACAACCCAAGCCCTGAAGATCTGCAATGTCACCAGTGATGTCATTTTGTGGCACTCGTGTTCTGTGGTTTGCGGGTGCCTTGTGAAGACTGGGACTCTGTTCCATGACACTGCATGTCCATCAGTCATTGTGCTGCACCCAGGAATGCTGAGGGAGCTGCTGATGTCCTGGGGCGGTCACTCTGGAATAGCTTGGCTAGAACCCAATGCCTGCAAGCCTTTCATGATAGATGAAAGAGAACTCACGGCCTTTTGTCTTGAATGGGATCAAGAGAGAGGACATTTAAAATGAGAGGCTGTTCAGGCTGAACATATTCCAATATTATGATCCATTTGGATTTCTCCAATTCACATGTCAATGTCCCCTGCCATTTAAACTGTCTTCCTTGACCTTGTTAAGAAATCCATTAGGGAAACAACAAACTGGGCTTGATCCCTTTTTTCCCCGGCTCTCTGTGACATCAATTAGCTTATTCCGCATTCAAGCCACAAGTTTCATAACTCATGGCCTGTAATTGTTCACATTGTGTTCCTGTAAGCAAATAATTACTAATGGAGCATCAGTGAGCTCCTCTGTCCTTCCCTGACAAGGTGGGTGTGCGTCTTTGTGGAATTGTGCAATTCCATATCCAGCTCCTGAGGCCCTGTCCATCTGTGGCAGTAACTTTTAATTGCGACTATGAAGAGGTCAATTTTTTCTGTTGGTGGTTCATGTCAGGGAGGGCTGAAGACGTGACCCAAGCTTTGGAGAGGTGGCGTGTCATCACTGTGGTCACCCCAGTGCCCTCGTGTGCTGTGGTTTGTGGGTGCCTTCTGAAAAATTTCCCCCAATTTCTCACATTTCTGATAGGCAGGTCTGGGCTGTGCAGCTGCGGCAAGGACGAGGTGTTGCACCTTCCATTGCCTTCCCTCCCTCCATGCATTGATCCCAGTTGGCAAATGCTGACCTCAGACCTCACCATTCAATTTGAACATGCTCAGTGGGTGCTTGGGTGATAGTCCAGCCTCAGAGGTTTGGATGTTTTCGGTCATTCCTAGAGCAGAGTGCCAAAGGCTGAGGCCACTTGTGATTGTCTGAATGAGGATTTGGAGGTTGACCAGGGTTGTTGGCGACAAGAATTGCATGATCCTCAACAACCCAGGTGAGTCCAGGTTGTGTCTGTGCCCAGGGCAGTGGACTCAGAAGAGTCTTAAGGGCTGGGGCCAGTGGCTTGTGGTCAGTGTCCCAAAGTCCAGATGGCAGCAAGTCCCCAGTGCTGAGCCCCGGGCCAACACTGAAAACTTTCTGGGTTCTGGACATCTGCTGGACTTCAGCAAGGGCAGCTGCCAAGTGCTTTTTCATGGGAGGAGTCATACCAGGTAGGAAGAAATATCTGTGTGAGTCACTTGGAACAATTGTTTTCATCTCTGAAAATGCCTTTCAGAGTGATTGTGGGTTAGAAGGAATGGGGCAGGAGGTGTTCCTGTATCGTTGTGGGAAAAGGCACCTCCAGTTTCCAGATCAGGACTGGGGAGAATTGTTGTGATGGTGCAGGGAGATGAGGTGATGAGCAGACTCTTGGTGTCTTCTGAGCACTGGTGAGGTCCCATGTGAGGTGTGGTGCGCAATTCTAGTCTCCCTAGTGTGAAAATGAAGTCAACTTAGTGAGTTAGTGAATAGTGACCAGTTCAGAACCAGCAGGATTCCAAAATGGTGGATCATTCCTGGATGGGAAACTGGGAGATCTGGGAGTCCCAGAGGACGAGGGTGGACAGGGGGGTGTTCTGGGTGTGTGCAAATCCCTGATGGCAGAGGATGAAGGTGAGGGAGCCTGACTGTTCTCAGTAGTGCCCAAGTGCAGGACAAGAGGGCAAAGGCAAAGGGAAAACAGATGGAATGCAATTGCTAAAGAAGACAAGAATTTCTCATTTTGAGGGTGGTGACGGAGCGGAAAAGGTGTTGGACGGTTGGTCCAGGGAGATCCAATACTGAACTGTCCATGGTGCTGGGAATCCTGCCCATGTTGGTCTTGTTGGAGCATGGAAGTTGAAGCTCTTGCACTCCAGATTTCCTGCCCAAATGGAGGATTTTGGGATCGTTTTACTGGAAGGGTTCAAGAGTCCTGGTGGGGAAAAGAGTTTCTCAAGGGTGTGCCGGTACAGAGGGACTGGTCCAGGGCTGTCCCCAGGAGAGCATGGATGCGTCCAAGGGTTTGGTCTCTCAGATGATGGGTTTGTTCATGATATTGAAGGTGTTCCCTCCTGTGCTTCCTATGCCAGTCATTTTTATTAGTTGTATTTACATATTTATGAGGGAAGGAGTGGTTGCACATAGCCCAAATGCCTGTTGAGGCATGGAATGTGCTTGGTAAGGATGTGAGACCACTGGAATTCCAGAAGAACAGGAGGCGTACCAGGCTTTGATGAAGGAAAACTTTATTGAGGCACAAGAATGAAGAGACAGGAGAAAGAGAAGATGGAATCTGGTGCGAGGTGCATGTAGGACAACGATCAGCCAAGGTGGTTGGCTTGTAGGATCTGTTGGCAGAGGTCTGAGCTGGTGGTGTCAGGGGTGGTGCTGAGGGCCCTTAGCAGTTGTAGCCATAGCCCCTCCTGCCGTAGCAGCCCAGGCCGTAGCCATAGCCCTGCCCGTAGCCGAATCCACAGCCATAGCCAAACCCACGGCCATAGCCAAGGCCGTAGCCAAAGCCACCAAAGCCACCAAATCCGCCAGAGATGGGCTGTCCCTGCACACTGAGCTCAGTGCCCACGGCAGCCGAGGAGGTGGATCCGACGGCGGTGTTCTGGGGGAAGGAGGTCATGATGGGTCCTGGCAGGGTGACCAGCACAGGGGAAGGGTCGATGATGACGCGGGAATCCTGGCATTGCAGGGCACAGGGCTCGTTGCAGCTGTTGGCCAGCGGGGTGGGTCCGCAGGGACTGCAGCTGTTGTAGCAGGCCATGGGTGTGGTGTGGAGGGTGCCTGGAAAAGAGAGGGGGGTGAGGCAGGGTAGGGGTTTGAAGGCGTGAGGGGCAGGGATGCAGGAGGGTGAGGGAGTGAGGAGGCTGTTGTGGGGCTGTGGGGAGCCATGAGTGCTGCTGAAGCGGCAGCTGAGTGAGCTGGAAGAGAGGGGCCAGGAGTGCAGGGCCAGGAGGGTCAGGGGAGTGTAGCTCACCTGGTTGTCTGCAGGAGCAGGAGGTGTGAGAAGAAGTGTGTGAGGGAGAGGCACTGGCCCGGCTTTTATGCTGGTCCTGGAGGGGCGGGACAGCCTTGTCCCATGGCCTTGGGGCATTTTGGTGGCAGCAGCTCTTGGCTGGCCCTGCCTGGTGAGTCATGAGCTGGGGAGTGTTTTCCTTCATGCCATTCTGCAATTCCATGTCCTGCCCTTGATGCTGTGTCCATTTGACCTTGGCAGCAGCGTTAATAAATAATAAATAATTGGTATTTGGGCAGATTTGATTCCATGCATGTCTGGGAGGTGTGAATGAACAACCCAAGCCCTGAAGATCTGCAATGTCACCAGTGATGTCATTTTGTGGCACTCGTGTTCTGTGGTTTGCGGGTGCCTTGTGAAGACTGGGACTCTGTTCCATGACACTGCATGTCCATCAGTCATTGTGCTGCACCCAGGAATGCTGAGGGAGCTGCTGATGTCCTGGGGCGGTCACTCTGGAATAGCTTGGCTAGAACCCAATGCCTGCAAGCCTTTCATGATAGATGAAAGAGAACTCACGGCTTTTTGTCTTGAATGGGATCAAGAGAGAGGACATTTAAAATGAGAGGCTGTTCAGGCTGAACATATTCCAATATTATGATCCATTTGAATTTCTCCAATTCACATGTCCATGTCCCCTGCCATTTAAACTGTCTTCCTTGACCTTGTTAAGAAATCCATTAAGGAAACAAAAACTGGGCTTGATCCCTTTTTTCTCAGGCTCTCTGTGACATCAATTAGCTTATTCCGCATTCAAGCCACAAGTTTCATAACTCATGGCCTGTAATTGTTCACATTGTGTTCCTGTAAGCAAATAATTACTAATGGAGCATCAGTGAGCTCCTCTGTCCTTCCCTGACAAGGTGGGTGTGCGTCTTTGTGGAATTGTGCAATTCCATATCCAGCTCCTGAGGCCCTGTCCACCTGTGGCAGAAACTTTTAATTGCGACTATGAAGAGGTCAATTTTTTCTGTTGGTGGTTCATGTCAGGGAGGGCTGAAGACGTGACCCAAGTTTGGAGAGCTGGCGTGTCATCCCTGTGGTCACCCCAGTGCCCTCGTGTGCTGTGGTTTGTGGGTGCCTTCTGAAAAATTTCCCCCAATTTCTCACATTTCTGATAGGCAGGTCTGGGCTGTGCAGCTGCGGCAAGGACGAGGTGTTGCACCTTCCATTGCCTTCCCTCCCTCCATGCATTGATCCCAGTTGGCAAATGCTGACCTCAGACCTCACCATTCAATTTGAACATGCTCAGTGGGTGCTTGGGTGATAGTCGAGCCTCAGAGATTTTGATGTTTTCGGTCATTCCTAGAGCAGAGTGCCAAAGGCTGAGGCCACTTGTGATTGTCTGAATGTGGATTTGGAGGTTGACCAGGGTTGTTGGCGACAAGAATTGCATGATCCTCAACAACCCAGGTGAGTCCAGGTTGTGTCTGTGCCCAGGGCAGTGGACTCAGAAGAGTCTTAAGGGCTGGGGCCAGTGGCTTGTGGTCAGTGTCCCAAAGTCCAGATGGCAGCAAGTCCCCAGTGCTGAGCCCCGGGCCAACACTGAAAACTTTCTGGGTTCTGGACATCTGCTGGACTTCAGCAAGGGCAGCTGCCAAGTGCTTTTTCATGGGAGGAGTCATACCAGGTAGGAAGAAATATCTGTGTGAGTCACTTGGAACAATTGTTTTCATCTCTGAAAATGCCTTTCAGAGTGATTGTGGGTTAGAAGGAATGGGGCAGGAGGTGTCCTTGTATCGCTGTGGGAAAAGGCACGTCCAGTTTCCAGATCAGGACTGGGGAGAATTGTTGTGATGGTGCAGGGAGATGATGTGATGAGGAGACTCTTGGTGTCTTCTGAGCACTGGTGAAGTCCCATGTGAGGTGCGATGCGCAATTCTAGTCTCCCCAGTGTGAAAATGAAGTCAACTTAGTGAGTTAGTGAATAGTGACCAGTTCAGAACCAGCAGGATTCCAAAATGGTGGATCATTCCTGGATGGGAAACTGGGAGATCTGGGAGTCCCAGAGGACGAGGGTGGACAGGGGGGTGTTCTGGGTGTGTGCAAATCCCTGATGGCAGAGGATGAAGGTGAGGGAGCCTGACTGTTCTCAGTAGTGCCCACGTGCAGGACAAGAGGGCAAAGGCAAAGGGAAAACAGATGGAATGCAATTGCTAAAGAAGACAAGAATTTCTCATTTTGAGGGTGGTGACGGAGCGGAAAAGGTGTTGGACGGTTGGTCCAGGGAGATCCAATACTGAACTGTCCATGGTGCTAGGAATCCTGCCCATGTTGGTCTTGTTGGAGCATGGAAGTTGAAGCTCTTGCACTCCAGATTTCCTGCCCAAATGGAGGATTTTGGGATCGTTTTACTGGAAGAGTTCAAGAGTCCTGGTGGGGAAAAGAGTTTCCCAAGGGTGTGCCGGTACAGAGGGAGTGGTCCAGGGCTGTACCCAGGAGAGCATGGATGTGTGCAAGGCTTTGGTCACTCAGATGATGGGTTTGTTCATGATATTGAAGGTCTTCCCTCCTGTGCTTCCTATGCCAGTCATTTTTATTAGTTGTATTTACATATTTATGAGGGAAGGAGTGGTTGCACATAGCCCAAATGCCTGTTGAGGCATGGAATGTGCTTGGTAAGGATGTGAGACCACTGGAATTCCAGAAGAACAGGAGGCGTACCAGGCTTTGATGAAGGAAAACTTTATTGAGGCACAAGAATGAAGAGACAGGAGAAAGAGAAGATGGAATCTGGTGCGAGGTGCATGTAGGACAACGATCAGCCAAGGTGGTTGGCTTGTAGGATCTGTTGGCAGAGGTCTGAGCTGGTGGTGTCAGGGGTGGTGCTGAGGGCCCTTAGCAGTTGTAGCCATAGCCCCTCCTGCCATAGCAGCCCAGGCCGTAGCCATAGCCCTGCCCGTAGCCGAATCCACAGCCATAGCCAAACCCACGGCCATAGCCAAGGCCGTAGCCAAAGCCACCAAAGCCACCAAATCCGCCAGAGATGGGCTGTCCCTGCACACTGAGCTCAGTGCCCACGGCAGCCGAGGAGGTGGATCCGACGGCGGTGTTCTGGGGGAAGGAGGTCATGATGGGTCCTGGCAGGGTGACCAGCACAGGGGAAGGGTTGATGATGACGCGGGAATCCTGGCATTGCAGGGCACAGGGCTCGTTGCAGCTGTTGGCCAGCGGGGTGGGTCCGCAGGGACTGCAGCGGTTGTAGCAGGCCATGGGTGTGGTGTGGAGGGTGCCTGGAAAAGGTCGGGGTGAGGCAGGGTCATGGAGGTTTGGGGGTTGTGATGGGTGGTATGGGTGTGTGTCTGGAGTTTGGAGGCTGTTGTGGGGCTGTGGGGAGGAGTGAGGGCTGCTGAGGCTGGGACCGAGCGTGCTGGAAGAGAGGGGCCAGGGGTGCAGGGGCAGGAGGGTCAGGGAATTGAGGCTCACCTGGTTTTTAGCAAGAGGAGAAGGCGTCAGGAGAAGTTTGTGAGGGAGAGAGACTCTGTGCTGACTTTTATGCAGGTCCTGGAGGGGCGGGACAGCCTTGTCCCATGTCCTTGGGGCATTTTTGAGGCAGCAGCTCTTGGCTGCCCCAGCTTGGTGAGTCATGAGGTGGGGAGTGGTTTCCTTTCTGCTGTTCTGCATTTCTGTGTTCTTCCCTTAGGGCTGTGTCCATCTGACCTTGGCAGAACATCTTAACTGCGAGTATTGATGTCCATTATCTCATTGTTTATGGTGTGTGTTAGGACATCTAAAATACTCAGAAGAATTTTAGGGCAATTGGGGTGTTGTCAGTAAGGTCATTCCATGGCATATTGATGACATCTCCTGTTTGCATTCTTGTGTCCTGCCTGAAAGAACTCCCAGATTTCTCACCTTGTCCTTATTTTGATGATACTCCAATCCTGTCAATGTCATGGTGTCCCTGCAGCACTCTCAGTCAAACATGTCCACATCCTTGTTCCACCAGGAATCCCTACCAGTGTTGGGGACCAGGACAGTCCACTCCCTCAACCTTTCCAAAGCTCAGGCACATGGGCTTCAAGGGTGGATTAATCAAAGGATGGGGAACTGTGCTCCTCATGTGTCTTGTTCTCCTTATCCTTCAGCATTTTTCCTTTCCATGGGTCAGGCACAGTCTAGCACTGGGACCCCACAGTGTGACCTTGCTGGTCACAGCTGAGACGAACGCTGTGGATGAACCAACTCAAGACTTTGGGCAGCATGGGAGGCCATCCTGAATCACAGGGATTGATTTCCCATCTCCAGCAGGAAAGGCTGGGAATACAGACACGCTCTGAATGTTGGCAACATGGTGGGGATGGAGAGAAAGGTCATTTCCTCACAAGCAGTGCTCCTGCAAAGCCAGACAATCCTGACAGAGCTGTGATGCCTTGGGGCCCCACTTCACAATGTGTGGCAGTGTTTGAGGGTCCCCAGGATGAGGAAAGAGATGAGAATCTTGACTCCATGTTTTGGAAGGCTGATTTATTATTTTATTATATATATTATATTCAAAGAAAATTATATATTAGACTATACTAAAGAAAGAGAGGGAGAAGACCTCAGGAAGCTAGAAAGGAATGAATAATAAAATCTTGTGACTGACCATAATCCCGACACAGCTGGACCTGTGATTGGCCATTAATTAAAAACACGTCACATGCTGGGTAAACAATTTTCCAAATCACATCCCAAAGTAGCAAAACATGGAGAAGCTGAAGCTTCCCAGCTTCTCAGGAGAAAAGATCCTAGCAAGAGGATTTTTCAGAAAATATGTCTGTGACAACAATGCACCCAAAAACCAGGACACACCAGTGCCTTGGGGTGACCTCACTGATGTCGCCCCATCTCTCCAAGGCTTTGGACATGTCTCCAGCCCACCATGACACATGGCATCAACACCTGCCCTTAACCTCTAAGGCACTTAAAATCTGCCACCAAGGTCAGGTGGATATGCCTCAAAAGAAAGACATGGAGCTGCAGAATTCCACAAAGGAATGCCCACACCATGACATAAGAGAGAAGACGACGATGCTGACTAACCATCAGTAATTACTGGGTTTTTCTAGCAGGAACAGATTATTAAGACTAAAAGGATATGAGATATGAAAAGTTATGGGATGAATGCGGATTAAAGGCAAGAACATCACAGGCCAGCCTGGGAAAAAAAGGATCAAGCTGGATTGTTTAATGGATTTCTTAATGAGGTCAGGGAATATGCTTTAAATGACAGAGTACAATGTCAGGTAAAGATGAGAAGTCCAAATGGACCATGACACCAGAACAAGTTCAACCAGACCAGCCTCTACTTTTCCAGATGTTCTCTCTTGATTCAGTTCAAGACACAAGGCCATGAGATCTCTTTAATCTGTAGGAACACTCCTAATTCATGATAATATTTCCATGTTGTTGCAGAGTGACCTTCCCAGGACATCAGCAGCTCCCTCAGCATTCCTGGGTGCAACACAATGACTGATGGACATCCAGCAGCACAGAACAGAATCCCAGTCTTCAAAAGGCACCCACAAACCACAGCACACGAGTGCCACAAAATGACATCACTGATGATATCGCAACTTTGCTGGGCTCTGGTTGTTTATTCAGCCCTCCCTGACTCACATGGAACAATCAAATCCACCCAAATACCATCTCTCACTTCAAAGCTGCTGTCAAGGTCAGATGGACACAGACTCAAGAACCAATCATAACACTGCAGAATTCTATGAATAAAAATACCCCCCACTTCATGACTCATCAGGCTGGGCCAGGCAACAGCTACTGGTCAAAAAATGCCCCAAGGCCATGGGACAAGGCTGTTCTGCCCCTCCAGGATCAGCATAAATGCCAGCCCAGAGCCTCTCTCCCTCACACACTTCTCCTCAATCCTTCTCCTCCTGCTCCTCAGGACAACCAGGTGAGCCTCAATCCCGTGACCCTCCTGCTTCTCCCCACCTTGGCCCCTCTCTTCCAGCATGCTCAGCCCCAGCCTCAGCAGCCCTCGCTCCTCCCCACAGCCCCACAACAGCCTCCACACTCCCTCACCCCTCGTGCACCCCCATGCCCCTGACCTGCCTCACCCACTCTCTTCTAGGGACCCTCCACACCACACCCATGGCTTGCTACGACCGCTGCAGTCCCTGCGGACCCACCCCGCTGGCCAACAGCTGCAACGAGCCCTGTGCCCTGCAATGCCAGGATTCCCGCGTCATCATCAACCCTTCCCCTGTGCTGGTCACCCTGCCAGGACCCATCATGACCTCCTTCCCCCAGAACACCGCCGTCGGATCCACCTCCTCGGCTGCCGTGGGCACTGAGCTCAGTGTGCAGGGACAGCCCATCTCTGGCGGATTTGGTGGCTTTGGTGGCTTTGGCCTTGGCTATGGCCGTGGATTTGGCTATGGCCTGGGCTATGGCTGTGGGTATGGCTATGGCCTGGGAGGCCTGGGCTGCTATGGCAGGAGGGGCTATGGCTACAACTGCTAAGGTCTCTCAGCACCACCCCTGACACCAACCACCCACTCCTTGGAACACACCCCAGGTGGTGCAGACTTTGGCCTTTCTGAGCCAAAGCTCAGCTCTTCCAGCTCCTGCTCTCAGGGCACCGGGCAAGGCAGCAGCCAAGGGCCCAGCCCACGCTGCCTGCAAACATGGCCCATCTGCCTCCTCCTCTTCTCTCACTCCCTCTCAGCTCTGTCCAGTTCCCTCTGCTGCAAATCTCTTCTCCCAAGCCAGAGACCATTTGGAATCTTCGCCTTCAGGTTGCTTCTATTGTGGAACAGGAAGGCCTTGATGCTCTGACTGAACCACCAGCAAGCAAAGGAGCTCAGCTTATGGTCGCCCTACTTGCACCTCAGACCAGCTCCTTTTATCTTGCCACTCATGACCTCTCACTGTTCTTTTGCCTCAATAAAATTCCCTTGCATTGCAGCATTGTTATGTCTCCTTTTCCTTCATGGGCACACACTGGCACAGTTTGCTCTTCCCTTGGATACCACAAACCCTTCACTTGTGTGATCCAAGGCCTGGATACTCCAAGGCAGATCTACCCCTACCTGTGACACAAGCTTCTTCTGGGCCACGTTTGTACATTGGCTACACAGCTGTTGGTCCAGTCCCTCACTATCTCTTTAGCCCTTATACAGATCCACAGGAGCAGGTCCTTACCCTTGAGGCCCCAGAGCTGAGCACAGAACTCCAGTCTCAGTAGAGCAGAGCAGAGGGTCAGAATTCCCTCCTCACCTGCCGCCCACACTGTGGCCATGAGCCCATGGCATGGGCGGTTTCTGTTTGGTGTGTTCACATGGCCGGGGCATGTCCAATTCTTCATCCACCAAAACCCCAAGTCCTTCTCCTGGAGGATGTTCTTAATTGACTCATTAGGCATCCAACATCCATTACTGAGATTGCTCCAATTCAGATTTAGGATGCTGCACTTCATCCTGTTCACCTTCATAACAATCACACCACCCCAGCCTGTCAAGAGCTCTCTGGATGCTCTCCCTTCCCTCCAGACAATCAAGCACGCTGCTCACCTTGATGTCATTCCCATTCTTGCTGAGGGGACACTCAGTTCCCTGTGCCTGACAAAATGGGAAGTGATAATGTTCCCAATACGAGCTTCTGTAGGTCACCACTCATCCCTGTTCCCCTCACAGACATGGAGCTACTGACCACAACTCTGTGAGTGAGACCATCCTGTCCATTTTCCACCCCACAGTTGATGTTCCAGCTATCAACTCCACATCTCTCCAGGTCAGAGATAAGCATGTTTTCTGCCACAGGAAGAAATGCTTTGCACAAGTCCACGTACATGATATCAGTTGCTCTTCCATCATTCACCAGTGTTGGAACCCCATCAAACTTTTCAGGAAGAATTTGCCCTTCATGGGAGCGGCAACAGGGGAGGGGTGAGCCAGGCCTTTGGGGCCTTGAGATGTGGCAAGTGCCCAGAGCTGAGGCCACTTCACTTGGAATGTTTCCCTTGAGGAAATGGTGCTTGGCTGAGCTCTGTGTCTGCCCTGTGCAAGTGACTCAGCCTGGGCATGAGGACAGAGCTGTGGCTGCTGTTGGACACAACCCTTTTGTGAAACCTTTGATGCCCCTTCCCATTCTACACTCTGAGAGCAGCTGAGCAGGTCCAGGTTGCCTGAGAGTGCAGTGAGTGGCCTGAGAGTGGCTGAGGGGCTGAGTCCAGAGGTGTCTGACCAGAGGCCCAAAGTGCAAATGGAGGTGAATCCCCAATACTGCAGCCCAGGAGTCGGATCCATGGGCCCAACTCTGTTCAGCATCCTAAATAATGAGCTGGGCAGTGTTGTCCCCTCAGACACGTAGCAATCTCAGAAACGGGTAATAGTGAGGTCATGAGTTGGTTGAGAGCATGCTGGAGGAGGACTTGGGGTGTTGGTGGATGAAGAATTGGACATGCCCTGGCCATGTGCACTCGCAGACCAAAACTCCCCGTGCCCTGGGCTCATCACCACAGCGTGGGCAGCAGGTGAGGGGAGATTCTGACCCTCTGCTCAGCTCTTCAGAGACTGGAGATGTGTGTTCAACCCTGGGCACCCAAGGATATGAAAGATACGGGCCTGCTGAAGCAGAGCTGTAGATGACCCTGGAAGATGATGATGGTCTGGAGCAACTGGTGTCCAGCCAAAGTGAAAACAAGACCCATATACAGCTTCTATTAGAGACAGGGATAGACCTGCATTCGTGTATCCAGGCCTGGGAACAAGCAAGGGAAGTCTGAAATGCACCAGAAAGGCAAAGTGTGGCTGGGTGTGTCAGCGAAGGAAAGGAGACATCTGAGGCTGTAATGCAAGAGAACTTTATTGAGCTAAAAGAACAGTGGAAGGTTGTGAGGATCCACTGGAAAAGAGAAGGGCAAGTAGGGGGTGCAATGAGGGTGACCATCAGCCAAGCTCCTTGGCTTGCAGGCGGTTCAGTCAGAGCACCAAGGCCTTCCTGTCCCACAGTGGGAGCCGCCCAATGGAGGTGCCCAATGGTCTCTGGCTTGGGAAAAGGGGTTTACAGCTATGGACAGAGGTGAAGGTGCAATGTAGAGCACAGAGAGGCAGAAGATGAGGAGGAAGATGGGCCATGTTTGCAGGCAGCCCAGGCTGGGCCCTTGGCTGCTGCCTTGCCCAGTGCCCTGAGAGCAGGAGCTGGAAGTGCTGAGCCCGTTTGAGAGCCTTGGTCCAGAAATGTGTCCTCAATGCCTGAGATGAGTTCCAGGGAGTGGGTGGTTGGTGTCGGGGGTGGTGCTGAGGGCCCTTAGCAGATGTAGCCATAGCCCCTCCTGCCATAGCAGCCCAGGCCTCCCAGGCTGTAGCCAAATCCACGGCCATAGCCAAGGCCGTAGCCAAAGCCACCAAAGCCACCAAATCCGCCAGAGATGGGCTGTCCCTGCACACTGAGCTCAGTGCCCACGGCAGCCGAGGAGGTGGATCCGACGGCGGTGCTCTGGGGGAAGGAGGTCATGATGGGTCCTGGCAGGGTGACCAGCACAGGGGAAGGGTTGATGATGACGCGGGAATCCTGGCATTGCAGGGCACAGGGCTCGTTGCAGCTGTTGGCCAGCGGGGTGGGTCCGCAGGGACTGCAGCGGTTGTAGCAGGCCATTTTTGTGGTGTGGAGGGTGCCTGGAAGAGAGAGGGGTGAGGAAGGGCAGGGATGGTGAGGGGCAGTGATGCAGGAGAGTGAGGGAGTGTGGAGGCTGTTGTGGGGCTGTGGGGAAGGATGAGGGCTGCAGAGTCTGGAGCAGAGTGTGTTGAAAGAGAGGGGCCAGGGTGCAGGAGCAGGAGGGTCAGGGGCTTGAGACTCACCTGGTTGTCAGCAGGAGCAGGAGGAGAAGGCGTCAGGAGAAGTGTGTGAGTGTGAGAGGCTCTGGGCCGTCTTTTATGCAGGTCCTGGAGGGGCAGGACAGCCTTGTCCCATGGCCTTGGGGCATTTTGAGGCAGCAGGTCTCGGCTGACCCAGCCTGGTGTGTCATGAGGTGGGGAGTGTTCTACATCATTGAATTCTGCAGTGTCATATCCTGCCCTTGAGTCTCTGACCATCTGACCTTGGAGGGAGCTTTAGAGTCAGAGTTGATCTTTAGGTAGATTTGGTTGTTAGATATATGTCTGTGAGGGTTGAATAAACAAACAGAGACCAGCAGAGGTGCAATGTCATCAGTGGGCCTTGTGTGCTCTGGTTTGTGGGTGCCTTTTGAAGACTGTGACTCTGTTTGGTGCCACTGGATGTCCATCAGTCACCGTGTTTCTCTCAGGAATGCTGAGGGAGCTGCTGATGTCCTGGGAAGGTCACTCTGTGATAACTTGGAAATGTCCCAGTGCCTGGGAGTTCTCCCTGATGGAAGAAAGTGGGCTCTTTTTCATGTGTCTTGAATGGGATTGAGAGAGGGTCTTGGAAAGTAGAGGCTGTTCAGGCTGCACTTGTTCCCATGTTATTGTCCATTTAGATTTCTAAAATTTAACCAACAAACTATGCTATCATTCAAAGCATATTTCTTGATCTCATTTAGAATTCCAATAGCTAACAACAAATGCAGGCCCATCCCTTTTTCCCCGGTGTGTGTAATGTCAATTCATTTATTCTACATTCAAGACAAAGAGTTTCAAAACTTATATCCTGTAAATGTAATATTGTTTTCCTATTAGCAAAAAGGACTAATTACTAATGGACAGTTATTGAGTTGCTCCTTCCTTCTGTGTCATGATGCTGGCATTCCTTTGTGTGATTCTGCCATTCTACATCCTTCTCTTTAGGCCGTGTCCATCCGACCTTGGCGGCAGCTTTTAAGTGTGAGTATTAGAGGTTAAATGTTGGTCTTGATGGTTTATGTCAAGATGGGATGAAGACGTGACCAAAACTTTGTGGAGTGTCATCGGTGAGGTCACCCCATGGCACTGGTGTGCTGTGTTTTGTGTGCATGTGGTGAAGAGGGACCCCATTTCCTCATGGAGCTTTTCACAGAATCCACAGAATTCACAGAATTCACAGAATCACTGGGTTGGAAGAGACCTTCAAGATCATCAAGTCCAATTCATGCCCTAACTCAACTAAACCATGGCACCGAGACACTACCACCTCCCCAGACAGGCCATTCCAGTACTTTATCACTGTTTCAGTGAAAAGCTTTTTGCTAATATCCAACCTATATTTCCCTTGATGCAGCTTGAGACTGTGTTGTCTCATTCTGTCAGAATTTGGGGAAAGAGACCAACCCCCACCTGACTACAATCACCCTTCAGGAAGTTGTAGAGTGATAAGGTCATCTCTGAGTCCCCTTTTCTCCAGGCTAAACAACCCCAGCTCCCCTTTTTAGGCTGCTCTAAGCTTTGCAGGTGTTCTGGGGGTGAGCACCTGCACTTTTGATCATGTTCTCCTCCTCCCTACCTTGGTTGCATCTTTCCAGGCTTGTCTATATTCCTGGCCTTTGCCATTGGAGATGGGAAAGCAATCCACATGACTTAAGGAGTTGTCCTGTGCTCTTCACAGTCCTGTGTGGGTTCTTCCGTAGCGCTCATCTCAGCTGGGCCCAGCAAGGTCACACTGTGGGGTCCCGTTGCTGGGCTCTGCCTGACACATGGGAAGGAAACCTCGTGGAGGATGAGAAGAAGAAGCATGAGGGGAACAATTACTCATCTGTTGGTTTGTCAACCCTTCAAACTCATGTGTCTGCAGTTTAGAGATAAGGATGTCCTGTGGGACTGGTTTAAGGGTCTGGTGGAATTCCAGGAATGCGATGCTGGTTGCCATTCCCTTGCCAAAAATAGCATTTGACCTTGTGATCCTGCTGGAGCATAAATGGATCGTGAGGTGGCCGTGGAGCCTCTGATGTAAAAAGCTCCAGCGATTACCAGGAGAGATTTAGGAAATACGTAATAAGAAAAGTAACACAAGGAAGATGAGGAGGTCAACTGTCGTGTACCACTGATGGGGCTGCAGAGTGCAACAAGGACATGGTTCACAGAGCAGTGTCAGGAGACCAATGGGACTGGAACACCCTTAAAAAAAGAAGTTGACAGAGCTGAGGACTCTTTCAAGCAGGAGGAAAGAAGGCAAATGGGACATGATGTCATTATTCCATGGCGTGTCCTCATCGATGAAACATCAGTTGTCCTCAGGGCTGTTTGAATCTTCTACATGTCCTGAAAGGCACCAGCAACAAGAAAATGGTCACTAATTCTTGCAATTAAAAGCTGCCAACAAGGTCAGACTGACACAACCTCAGGGTCAGGACATGGAATTGCAGAAGTGCATGAAGGAAAACACTCCACACCTCATGACTCACCAGGCTGGGCCAGCCAAGAGCTGCTGCCTCAAAAATGCCTCAAGGCCATGGGACAAGGCTGTCCCACCCCTCCAGGACCAGCATAAAAGCCAGCCCAGAGCCTCTGTCCCTCACACACTTCTTCAGACTCCATCTCCTCCTGCTCCTGCTGACAACCAGGTGAGTCTCAATCCCCTGACCCTCCTGATCCTGCACCCCTGGCCCCTCTCTTCTAGCATGCTCAGCCCCAGTCTCAGCAGCCCTCATGGCTCCACACAGCCCCACAACAGCCTCCACACTCCCTCACCCTGCTGACACTTTGTTCCTTGCACCCCCACGCCTCTACCCTGCCTCACCCTCTCTCTTCCAGGCACCCTCCACACCACACCCATGGCCTGCTACAACCGCTGCAGTCCCTGCGGACCCACCCCGCTGGCCAACAGCTGCAACGAGCCCTGTGCCCTGCAATGCCAGGATTCCCGCGTCATCATCAACCCTTCCCCTGTGCTGGTCACCCTGCCAGGACCCATCATGACCTCCTTCCCCCAGAGCACCGCCGTCGGATCCACCTCCTCGGCTGCCGTGGGCACTGAGCTCAGTGTGCAGGGACAGCCCATCTCTGGGGGATTTGGTGGCTTTGGCTACGGCCTTGGTTATGGCCGTGGATTTGGCTATGGCTGTGGATTCGGCTACGGGCAGGGCTATGGCTACGGCCTGGGCTGCTATGGCAGGAGGGGCTATGGCTACAACTGCTAAGGTCTCTCAGCACCACCCCTGACACCAACCACCCACTCCCTGGAACTCATCTCAGGCCCTGAGGATGCCTCCCTGCGCTAAGGCTCTTAAATGTGTTTAGCAGCTTCTTCTCTCAGGCTACCAAGCAAGGCTGCAGGCCACACTGCCTGCAAACATGGCCCATTTGCCTCCTGCTCTTTTCCTGCTCCCTGCTCTGCATCGCCCCTTTGGCTCTGTCCAGTCCCCCCTGGACAAACCCCTTCTCTCAATCCAGAGACCATCGGGCATCTCCACCACTCTGCTGCTCCCACTGTGGGCAGGAAGTCCTTGATGCTCTGGCCAAACCTGCAAGCCAAGGGGCCTTGGTTGTGGGCTCCTCTCCTTGTACCTCAGCCAGGTGTCTTCCACTTAACTGCTCATGACTTTCACTGTTCTTTTTGCCTCAATAAAGTTCTTTGGCATTGCACATTGTGAAGTGTCCTCTTCCTTCATGGGCACACACTGGCACACTTTGCTCTTCCCTTGGATCCCACAAACCCTTCACTTGCTTGATCCCAGGCCTGGATACATGAATGTAGATCTATCCCTGCCTCTGATAGAAGACATGTATGGCTGGACACTTTGGCTGGACACTTTGTCTGGACACCAGTTGCTCCAGACCCTCACCATCTTCCAGCGTCATCTACAGCTCTGCTCGAGCATGTCCATGTCTTCTGAGTACACATCTCCAGTCTCGGAAGAGCAGACCAGAGGGGCAAAATTCCCCTCTCACCTACTGCCCACAATGTGGGGATGAGCCCAGGACATGAGGAGTTTCTGGTCTGTGAATGTTCATGGCCAGGGCATGTTCAATTCTTCATCCCCCAACATCCCAGGTCCTCCTCCTCTGGGCTGCTCTCAACCCCTGCATTGTCCAGTCTACAGCCCTGTTTGGCATTGCTCCAAACCAAGTGCAACTTGGCCACATTCAGCTTCATGAAAATGACAATATCCCACTGCCCCAACCTGTTCCAGCCTCTCTGGATGCCATCCCTTCCCTCCAGACAACCAACTGCACGACTCAGCTTATTCTGGCCACTGATTTTGCCGAACATCCCACTCAATCCCACCATCCCTGTCCCTGACAAAGATGGGAAATAATACTGGTCCCAATAGGTGTAAGAGCTTAAATGAGAGATGTGGGACTCCAAGCGGTTCTTCAAAATGCAGTTTATTACATCCAAGACATTACATCAGTCTAAATTCATGAGTGACAGAGCCTGTGCCTACAGCTGTCAGCTCCAGCTGTAAGCGAGCGGAAAGACATTTTAGTTTTAGTTACAATGCATTATGTACTTTTCTTTGCTGAACATCTTAATACAGTAGAACCAATCTATACCTTAACTTTTATCTATAGCCTATCATAACTACTATAATTACCATATTCATGTTCCTATTCTCTAATCACTAAAAGTTAGTACCCTACAATTTAAGCTAGAAGTTGTTTTTCAGTTTTCTTGCAGTAAAAAATGCAGAGACCTTTTTTCTGCTTGCAACATTTGCTAACTTGTTTGGTTGTGCTATCTTTCTGCTTAGTAAAAATATTTTCTTGTTTGAGTTGGGTTTATCCTTTGCTCTAAGTAATAAAAACCCCTTCTAACTAACATACCCTTTGCCTCCTTAGTAATCCAATAAAACTAGCTCAACAATTCTTTTCCTCTATATCAAAACTTGCTTGCATCTCTATTCCTTCATCAAACTCTACATTTAAAAATCTTTCTGCTAAGCATACATATCTGTGAGATTTTCTTGTCAAACTTTCATCCTTCCCAACAAATAGGAGCTTCTGCCTGTCACCAGTCATCCCTTTTCTCCACAGTCCTCTTTGAGTTAGACCATCCCATCCATTCCTTATCCACCACATGGTCCAACCACAAATCCACATCTTTCCAGAGTGAATGTGCAGATGCTTTCTAGCACAGGAACAAATGCTGTGCAGAAGCCCAGGTACATGATACTGTTCCCTTTCCCCTCATCCAACAAGGTTGGAACCGATCCCAGCTCATTAAAAGATGCCACTTTTTAATGGACTGCCAGTGGACACCTTTTAATCTGCCTGCCAAGGTCAGAGAGACACATTCCCAGTAGCTGGATATGATACAGGAGAGCTGAGGGAAACAAAGCGCTTCCCACTTTATGATTTGACAGAGAAGTTGCCTGAAAAAATGCCCCAATGTCATGGCCAATGGCTGTCCCAAACCTTCAGCCCCAGATCATCCTCAAGGTCATACTCTGGATGTTATCCAGCAGAGTCTTGTCTTTCTTATTCCCAGTAAACCAGAGATAAAGAGAGTTCTCTAATGTGAGCAGAGAAGAGCAGAGGGGCAGAATCTCCCTTACCTGGAATGGAGCTGATGCCTGAGGTTTTAGCTTTTGTATTTTTCAGATTCTGTACTGCTTTAGTGTGTACTTTGGAGCTTTGTGTAAGGGGATGGTGAGCTCTCTTCACAGAGTAAGGAGACAAAACAATTCCTTCTCTAGCTGGGGACCAAGGACAGCCAATCCAAATTTCAGGCCCAAGCGAATAAACAATAGTGGACTGAAGAGAGAAAAACAAGATGGATGGGATTTCATAAGCTAAAGCTGTAATTGGACAATTAACTCCAATAGGGAAATGGACCAGAACTTTTACAAGTGTGAGACCCCCTGACCTGTCATGCATTTTGTGACCATTTTGGGTTTATCTTGGGTGTAGCCCTGTCTGGGCTCTTGTGCTGCCCAAGGTGTGTCCATTGAGGCTTTCCTATAAATCCCTACTTTATTTTTTAACTTCATGTAGTCTCTGTTCTAGGTCAGCCTTCACAAGGCATCAGTCCCAAACATGCAGGATACAGGATGGGTGATGAGGGGATTGAGAGCAGCCCCAAAGAGGAGGACTTTGGGTGTTGGTGGATGAAGATTTGGATGTGCCCCAGCCATGTGCACTCACTGACCAGAAACTCCTCCTGTATCCTGGGCTCATCCCAACAGCACAAGAGGGCAGCACAAGAGAGTGGGGGAATCTCACCCTCTGCTCTCCTGTACTAAAAGCAGAATTCTGCATTGAGCTCTGAGCCCACAAAGACAAGGAAGACGGGGACCTCCTTGAGCAGATGGAGGCCTGGAAGATGATGAGAGTCAGCCTAGTTGGTGTCCAGCCAAAGGGAACACACAGCCTGGAGGAAGATGAGGGGCTTGTGTCAGAGGCAGGGATAGATCTCCATTGGTGTATCCAAGCCTGTGATTCAGTAGCTGAAGGTTTGATGGAATGCACTGGAATAACGAAATGTGCCAATGGGTAGTAGAACTGGGGAAGTAACACATGAAAGAGGTGTTGGAGCATGTTTTCACCCACCCCACTGGTCTCTACAACCCTGGTACAGAACTGAGCAGGGATTGGAAGCATCTTGGGAGAAGAAAGAAGATGGACTCATCTGAAGCTATGATGCAGGAAAACTTTATTGAGGTAGAACAGTGAAAACTCAGGAGCAGCTGGAGGAAGGGAGCTGGTCTGAGGTGCAAGTAGGGCAACCATCAGCCGAGCTGCTTTGTTTGGAGGCGTTTGTGTCAGAATTTCTGCCTTACAGAAGGAGGAGCCCAGCAGAGGTGCTCAATGGTCTCTGGCTTGGGAGAAGGGGTTTGCAGCAGAGGAGACAGCCCACAGACAAAGGGGTGATGCAGAGCAGGGAATGGAGGAAGAGGAGGGGGCAGATGGGCCATGTTTGCAGGCAGCCTGGGCTGGGCCCTTGGCTGCTGCCTTGCTTGGTGCCCTGAGAGAAGGAGCTGAAAATGCTGAGCCCCTTTGAGAACCTTGGTCCAGAGATGTGTCCTCAATGCCTGAGATGAGTTCCAGGGAGTGGGTGGTTGGTGTCGGGGGTGGTGCTGAGGGCCCTTAGCAGATGTAGCCGCCCCTCCTGCCATAGCAGCCCAGGCCTCCCAGGCCGTAGCCAAATCCACGGCCATAGCCAAGGCCGTAGCCAAAGCCACCAAATCCGCCAGAGATGGGCTGTCCCTGCACATTGAGCTCAGTGCCCAGAGCAGCCGAGGAGGTGGATCCGACGGCGGTGTTCTGGGGGAAGGAGGTCATGATGGGTCCTGGCAGGGTGACCAGCACAGGGGAAGGGTCGATGATGACGCGGGAATCCTGGCATTGCAGGGCACAGGGCTCGTTGCAGCTGTTGGCCAGCGGGGTGGGTCCGCAGGGACTGCAGCGGTTGTAGCAGGCCATGGCTGTGGTGTGGAGGTTCCCTGGAAGAGAGGGGGGTGAGGCAGGGTAGAGGTGTGGGAGTGTGAGGCGTGGTGATGGGAGAGGGTGAGGGAGTGTGGAGGCTGTTGTGGGGCCATGGGGAGGAGTGAGGGCAGCCAAGGTTGGGGCTGAGTGCGATGGAAGAGTGAGGCGAGAGGTGCAGAAGCAGGAGGGTCGGGGGTTTTAGACTCACCTGGTTGTCAGCAGGAGCAGGAGCAGATGGAGTCTGGAGAAGTGTGTGAGTGTGAGAGGTTCTGGGCCAGCTTTTATGCTGGTCCTGGAAGGGTGGGACAGCCTTGTCCTATGGCCTTGGGGCATTCACCAGCCAACAGGTCTTGCCTGGCCTGGTGTGTCATGAGGTGGGGAGTGTTTTCATTCCCACAACACTTCAGTGTCATATCCAGCTCTTGAGGCCATATCCATCTGACCTTGTCAGCAGCTTTAGGAGATGGCATTTGGGCGGATTTGATTGTTAGATGTGTGTCAGGAAGGGCTGAATAAACAACCAGAGCCCAGCAGAAACGCAATGTCATCAGCAAGGTAATTTTGTAGCACTCATGTTCTGTGGTTTGTGGGTGCCTTGTGAAGACTGGGATTCTGTTCTGTGCCTCTGGATGTCCGTCAGTCACTGTGCTGCACCCAGGAATGCTGAGGGAGCTGCTGATGTCCTGGGGAGGTCACTGTGCAATATCTAGGAAAGGTTCTGGTGCCTGGGAGCTGCTCCTGATTTCTGAAATATTCTTTGTTCTCTTGTGTCTTCAATGTGAGCAAGAGGGAGAACCTGGAAAACGAGAGGGTGTTTAGGCTGAACGTGTTCCATCGTTATGGTCCATTTGGATTTCTGAAATTTACTCAACATGTACTCTGTCAATTAAAGTGTATTCCTTGGCCTCATTAAGAAATCCCATAAATAAAAACAAACCAGTCTTGATCCCTTTCTTCCCAAACTGATCTGTGACATCAATTCACTTATTCCACATTCAAGCCACAAGGTGTCATAACTTATAATCATTAGCTCTAATGTTTTGTTCCTGTAAGCAAAACCCAATAATTAGTAATGGACACCCAGCAAGCTCCTCTTTCCTTCTTTGCATGGTTTGGCTGTTCCTTTTGTGGAATTGTGCAATTTCACGTTCTGCTCCTGAGGCCATTTCCACCTGACCTTGGTGATACTTTTTAGTTGCGAGAATTAAAGGCCAAGGTGTTGTTGTTGATGGTGCATGCCAGGATATGTAGAAGATTCAAGCAAAGCTTACAAGCACTGAGGTGTCATCAGTGAGGTCAGTCCATGGCATATTGACAACGTGTCCCATTTGCATTCTTGCCTCCTGCCTGGAAGAACTCGCAGATCTCTCAGCTTCTCCTCATCTCAAGGATCCTCCACTCCCATCAGTGTCATGGTGGCCCTGCACTGCTCTTGGCCAACCATGTTCGTGTCCATGCAGCCTCACCTGTGGTGGGGAACAGGATGTTTAACTCCTTCAGCCTGCTTTATTTCTGTTCCTAATCCTGTCCTGGTAACTGCTGGAGATTTTTTTTTACCATAAATGGTACATGGTAACCTCAAGATCCGTTTATGCTCCACCAGGAACAGAAGGTCCTTCCCTGCTGGAATGCTTTGGTTGCCAAGGGAAGGGCAACAGCTGTTGTCCTGAACGTCTGTCAGGGCTTTTACACAGTCCCACATAACATCTTTATCTCTAAATTGCAGGTATGTGGGTTTCAAAGGTGGTCTAATGAATGGATGAGGAACAGACAGAGAGTGATGGTCAATGGCTCTCTGTACAGGTAGAGGCCAGTGATGAGGTCTCCAGGCCCCTGCCTTGGACTGGTGATTTTGAATGTTTTATCAAGGAGATGAGCAGTGAGATTGAGACCACCCTCAGCATGTTTGCGGATGCCACAAAGCTGAGCGTTGCAGCTGACACAAGAACATGGAGGGATGCCAGCAGGAGGGACACTGGGAATGTTGGGAACATAAGAACCTCTTGTGGTTCAACAACTCCAAGTTCAAGGTCCTGCACATGGGTTGGGACAGTCCCAGACATGAGCACATCTTTGGAGAGGGAATCCTCAAGAGCAGTTCCACCAGAGAATGACCTGGGAGTCTGGTGGACCAAAATCTTCAAAGGAAACAGCAACGTGAATTTTCAGCCCAGGCCACCAGCCATTTCCTGGGCTGCATAGAAAGAAATGTGGCCAGCTGGAATAGCTGGTGGTTAATTGGAGATGTGAGAATGTCACCAATAGGTGACAATAAAATAGGGACCAAAACAGGGACACCAATAGAGACCAAAAGGTTCAAGAGATGGCCATGCATCCTTGCAGCAAAAGAACTTCTGGAAAAGGGTTTCTAGCAGATTGATACTTCCTCTCTCCTGAGAGATAAGGATATATGATTTAGGGTGATGAATTGGGCTTCACCGTGAAAGAAAGACATGGACTTAGTGAAGCAAGAAGAGTGCAGAAACAGCAAGAGGTTGAGGGGACCAAAGAATCCTTGTGATTAGAAATGGGAGACGTGCGAGGTTTATTTTTGTGAGAAGGGAAGAATGGACAAAGGAGATGTTGCGAGTGTTCCATGGCATGACCTCACTCATAACGCCCCAATTCTTGTTGGCTTTGTTGTCGTCTTCTACGTGCCTGACACAAACCAATAATGCCATATTCCAATACCAATACCAATACCAATATTTGGCCTCTGCTCTTCAAAATTAAAAACTGCTGTGAAGGTCAGATGGACACAGCCTGTAGAGAAGGACACAGAATCACAGAATTCCACAAAGACACGCCCGCACCATGACAGAGGAGGAAATAGGCTCACAGTGATCACCCAGTAGCAATTAGTGCCTTTTCATGATAGCAACAAAATATTACAACTGACAGGATATAAGTTATGAAACCATAGGGCTTGAATGCCAAATAAACAAAATCACATCAGAGACCAGCCTGGGCAAAACCAGATCAAGCATCATTGGTTACTTGATTTGATTTCTTAAAGAGGTAAAGAAATACCTTAAATGAACACTTTAAATGACAGAGTATATTTCCACGTAAAGTTGAGAAATCCAAATGGACCGCAGCATTGGAACAACAAAGTTCAACCTATTAAAGCTTTATTTTCCAGATCCTTTCTCTTGAACCTAAACAAGAAAAAACTGCATGGGGTCGCTTTCATCCATCAGGAAGAACTCCCAGGCACTGGGACCTTTCCAAGCTCTTGCAGAGTGACCTCCCCAGGACATCAGCAGCTCAGCATTCCTGGGTGCAACACAGTGACTGATGGACATGCAGTGGAACAGAACAGACTCCCAGTCTTCACAAGGCACCCACAAACCACAGGATGTGTGCCACAAAATTACCTCACTGATGACATCGCATTTCTGCTGGGCTTTGGTTGTTTATTCAGTCCTCCCTGACTCACATGGAACAATCAAATCCACCCAAATACAAATGCAATGAAGTTGCCTCCAAGGTCAGATGGAAATGGTTTCAAGAGAAGGACATGGAATTGCAAAACTACATGAAAGAAAACATTCCCCACCTCATGACTCCCTAAGCTGGCCCAGGCAAGAGCTGCTGCCTGCAAAATGCCCAAGGCCATGGGACAAGGCTGTCCCGCCCCTCCAGGACCTGCATAAAAGCCGGCCCAGCACCTCTCTCCCTCACACACTTCTCCTCAAGCCTTCTCCTCCCGCTGAAAATCAGGTGAGCCTCAAACCCCTGATCCTCCTGCTTCTGCACCCCTGATCCCTCCCTTCCAGCATGCTCTGCCCCAGCTGCAGGAGCCCTAACTCCTCCCCACAGCCCCACAACAGCCTCCACACTCCATCATCATCCTGCATCACTGCCCATATCCCTGCCCTCCCTCACCCCTCTCTCTTCCAGGCACCCTCCACACCACACCCATGGCCTGCTACAACCGCTGCAGTCCCTGTGGACCCACCCCGCTGGCCAACAGCTGCAACGAGCCCTGTGCCCTGCAATGCCAGGATTCCCGCGTCATCATCGACCCTTCCCCTGTGCTGGTCACCCTGCCAGGACCCATCATGACCTCCTTCCCCCAGAACACCGCCGTCGGATCCACCTCCTCGGCTGCTGTGGGCACTGAGCTCAGTGTGCAGGGACAGCCCATCTCTGGCGGATTTGGTGGCTTTGGTGGCTTTGGCTACGGCCTTGGCTATGGCCGTGGGTTTGGCTACGGCCTGGGAGGCCTGGGCTGCTATGGCAGGAGGGGCGGCTACATCTGCTAAGGGGCCAGCCTCGGCTGCCTGCAAACATGGCCCATCTGCCTCCCATTCTCCCACTCCCTGCTCTGTATGGCCCCTTTGGCTCCGTTCAGCCTCCTCTGCTGCAAATCCCTTCTCCCAAGCTGGACATCATTGGTCCCCTCTGGTGGGCTGCTCCCACTGTGGGGCAGAATGTTCTTGGTGCTCTGGAAAAACCTCCTGACAGCGAAGGACCTTGGCTGATGGTCACCCTACTTCCTCCTCAGCCTGCTCCTTTCTACTGGATGCTCATGACCTTTTATTCTTCATCCTCAATAAAGTTTGCCTGCATCATAGCCTCAGATGACTACTCCTTTTTTCTTCTCCAAAGACTTTTCCAGTCTCACTCAGCAATAAGCCAGGGTTGTCGAGATCACTGGGGTTAAAAAGTGCACCAATACCTCTTTTAGGATTTATCTCCCCACTTCTACCACCCACTGGCATGCTTTGCATCCAGTGCATCCCACAAACCTTTCTGTTTCTAGAACACAGGCCTGGATACACGAATGAAGGTCTATCCTTGCTGCTGGCACAAGCCCCTCTAGGTGGTGTGTTCCCTTTGGGTGGACACCAGTTGCTCCAGCCCCTCATCATCTCCTCAGCCCACTAAGAGATCTGCTTGAGCAGGTCCATGTCTTTCTTATAATGGCTATGCATCCTTGCAGCAAAAGACCTTCTGGAAAAGGGTTTCTAGC
Organism: Molothrus aeneus; assembly: GCF_037042795.1. Taxonomy (NCBI): domain Eukaryota; kingdom Metazoa; phylum Chordata; class Aves; order Passeriformes; family Icteridae; genus Molothrus; species Molothrus aeneus. The sequence continues at coordinate 152,700,241 of NC_089646.1, read as the reverse complement.
AGACTGACACTTCCTGTCTCCTCACAGATAAGGATATCTGATTTGGGGTGATAAGCTGGGCTTTACAGTAGAAGAAAGACATGGACTTAGTGAAGCAAGAACAGTGCAGGAACAGCAAGAGCTTGAAGGTACCAAAGAATTCTTGTTGTGATTAGAAATGGGAGACGTGCAAGGTTGATTTATTGCAGGGGTCCTACATTTGAACAAACAATTCCAGTCTCCCCAGAGATGAGTAGACACTATGAATCCCCTGCTCATCTGCTGCCCACACTGTGGGAATGAGCACAGGACACAGGGGGTTTCTGGTCTGCGAGTGCACATGGTCAGGGCATGATCTCTTTTTCCATCCATCAACACCTCAAATCCTTCCCTTTTGGGACTCCTCTCAATCCCCTCATGACCCAGCCTTTATCCTGCATGTTTGGGATTGCTCCAGTCCAGGTGCAGCAGATTCTGCCCCTCTGCTCCCCTCTGGTGGTATTGGAGAACTCTTAATCTGTAGGTTACTGGGAACAAGGAAGACAAGATTCTGGTTTAGAGGATCCAGGGCACAGCCTTGAGGACGATCTATGGCTGGAGGTTTGGGACAACCTTGGCCGGTTATCCCCAGGGCATTTTTCCAGGCAGCAGATTTTGCCTGGCACAGCCTGGCAAATCATAAGGTCGGAGGGTTTTTCTTCCCACAGCTCTGCATTGTCATGTCCTGCTTTTGAGGCTGTGTCCATCTGACCTTGGCAGCAGATTTGATGAGTTTGTTTTGGTTCCAGCACTGCTGGATGAGGGAAGAGGGACCAATAACATGTACCTGAACCTGTGCACAGTATTTGTTCCTTTGCCAGAAAACATCCTTGTCTCTAGGCTGGAGAGATGTGGATGTTAGTTGGACCATTTGGTTAAGAAGGAAATGGGTGGGATGGTCGCACTGGAAGAGTTATGAAAGAGTCAATGGCTCCATGTGTGGGTGGAGAACAGGGATGAGTGGTGATCCTCAGAGACTCATGTTCAACCATTATCAATTCCCATCTTTGTGAGGGACATGGAGAGTGCAATTGTGTGTCCCATCAGCAAAAATGTGAATAACAGCAGAATGAGTGGTGTGCTTGATTGTCTGGAAGAAAGGGATGGCATCCAGAGTGTTCCGGACAGGCTGTGGAGATGGGCTGGTGTGAAGCTCATGAAGGTCAGCAGGGCCAAGAGGAAGGTCCTGCACCAGGATTGGATTGATCTCAGTAATGGCTGTTGGATGGGCAATGAGTTAATTCACAGCATCCCTGAGGAGAAGGACTTACACAGTTACACACCCATATAAATAAACTAAGTCACCCTAAAACTCTAAAAATAATTACAAATTAACCAAAAATAAAAACTTTATTCTCACTAATAAAAAAAACCCCAAAAAAACAGATACTACAAACCTGGCACCATATAACCAACTACCAACCAATACCCCAAAATATACTCTTTTTACTAATAATTCTAACCACTTTATAAAAATAAATAAATTAAAAAACATATAAAACCCCATACAACAAATCATAAAAACCACTAGAAAAAAATCAAACCAACTCACTAAACTCAAAACTATTCAACTAACCCGAAATATTACTAAAAGAAAAATAACCAAAACTCTACCTCTACACTAATTAATAAATAATAATCAATACACTATAAAAATAACTAAAATAATTTTAAAAATCCAAATGATGAGGAATTGGAAATGTCCTGGCCACATGAATATGCTGAAAAGAAATCCCCCATGCCCTGGGGTTATCCCCACAGTGAGGGCAGCACATTCTGCCCCTCTGCTGCACTCTGATGAGACTGGGCGTGTGTGTTCCACTCTGAGGACACAAAAAAAGGGAAGACATGGACCTCCTCGAGCAGATCTGTAAATGGCCTTGGGAGATGATGAGGGTCTGCAGGAACCGGTGCCCAGCCAAAGTGAGCCCACCAGCCAGGAGGGCCTTGTGTCCGAGTCATGGATAGACCTGCATTGGGGGATCCAGGCGTGTGTTCAAGCCACTGAAAGGTTGCTGTGGTGCACTGGAAGAACAAAGTGTACCAGTGGGGAGTGGAATTGGGGAAATAATTCCTCCAAGAGGTCTTGGAGCACTTTTTCAACATTCCCAATAGCCTCAACAACATTGGCTTAATCTCAAAGTGTCTGGGGAGAAGAAAAAAGAAGGAGTCTTGTGAGGTTATGATGCAGAAAAACTTTATTCAGGTAGAACAAAAAAGACTCAGGAGCAGCCAGTGGAAAGGAGCTGCTCTGAGGTGCAAGTAGGGCGACCATCAGCCGAGGCCCCTTGCTTGCAGATGGTTTGGCCAGAGCACCAAGGCCTTCCTGGCCCACAGTGGGAGCAGCCAGGCAGAGGCACCCAACGGTGATTGGCCTGGGAGAAGGGGTTTGCAGCAGAGGAGCTGGACAGAGCCAAAGGGGCGATGCAGAGCACAGAGAGGGAGAAGAGGAGGAGGAGGCAGATGGGCCATGTTTGCAGGCAGCCTGGGCTGGGCCCTAGGCTACTGCCTTGCTTGGTGCCCGGAGAGCAGGAGGTGAAAATGCTGAGCCCGTTTGAGAGCCTTGGCCCAGAGATCCATCCTCAATTCCTTGAGATGTGTTCCAGGGAGTGGGTGGTTGGTGTCAGGGGTGGACCTGAGGGCCCTTAGCAGATGTAGCCACCCCTTCTGCCATAGCAGCCCAGGCCTCCCAGGCCGTAGCCAAACCCACGGCCATAGCCAAGGCCGTAGCCAAAGCCACCAAATCCCCCAGAGATGGGCTGTCCCTGCACACTGAGCTCAGTGCCCACAGCAGCCGAGGAGGTGGATCCGACGGCGGTGCTCTGGGGGAAGGAGGTCATGATGGGTCCTGGCAGGGTGACCAGCACAGGGGAAGGGTTGATGATGACGTGGGAATCCTGGCATTGCAGGGCACAGGGCTCGTTGCAGCTGTTGGCCAGCGGGGTGGGTCCGCAGGGACGGCAGAGGCTGTTGCAGGCCATTTTTGTGGTGTGGAGGGTGCCTGGAAGAGAGGGGAGTGAGGGAGGGCAGGGGTGTGGGGTGCGAGGGGCAGTGATGTGGGAGGGTGAGGGAGTGTGGAGGCTGTTGTGGGGCTGTGGGGAAGGATGAGGGCTGCTGAGACTGGGGTTGAGTGTGCTGGAAGAGAGGGGTCAGGGGTGCAGAAGCAGGAGGGTCAGGGGATTGAGGCTCACCTGGTTGCTGGTGCAGGAGCAGAAGCAGATGGAGTCTGGAGATGTGTGTGAGGGAGAGAGACTCTATGCTGGCTTTTATGCTGGTCCTGAAGGGGTGGGACAGCCTTGTCCCATGACCTTGGGGCATTTTTGAAGCATCAGCTCTTGCTTGGCACAGCCTGGTGAGTCATTAGTGGGTCATGTTTTCCTTCCTGATGTTCTGTGATTCCATGCCCTCTCCTTGAGGCTGTGTTCATGTGACCTTGGCAGCAGCTTTTAACTGGGAGCAATACAGACCAAGGTTTTGGTCTTGTTTTGTCTCAGGAATGTAGAAGGTGCAAACAAAGCCTAAAAGAATGTGGGTGTTTTCTCCTGTCTTCAACTGACCTTCAGCTGTTCCTGTTGGTCACACCTCTTTTTATGCAGGCCAGGATATGATTACTTTTCTGGGCTAAAAATTCACATTGTTGTGTCATTTTGGTCCACCAGAACCTGCAATTCTGCTCTGTGGAACTGCTCTCAAGGAATTTTCTCCAAAGCCATGCTTATGTCTGGGACTCTCCCATCCCATGTGCAGAACCTTGAACTTGGAGTTGTTGAACCACAAGAGGTTCTTATGTTCTCAACATTCCCAGTAACCCTCCTTCTCAGGTTTTGTGGTGCTGAAATGGCTCCTGAGGTATTAAAGAGTCCTTTTTCCCAGCCCCGCAACCGAAGAAGTCGGGATTCCTCGGCTCTGATTTTCGAGGTTGTTTATTTTCTCTTATCTAATACATTCTTTTTCAGACCCGCTGAGGTCTGTCTGGCAGGTTGCTTTGCAGCACACTGAATGCCCTTGGCGTGGTGTTAGTTTTTTATACTAAGAACTACGTGTACTTTATTTGCAATAATTTTCCAATACCTATCACCTATGTTAGACAGACTGTCTCTACTCTAAACCAACCCAGAATTGTCACTATCACAGCAGAAGATGGAGGGGAAGAAGAAGGAGGACAGGACAGCCCCAGATTCCTCCATCTTGCCTCTTCAACCCCCATTCTAAATCCCCAAAATTCTACTTTTTCACCCTGCGACAAGTTAACTATCTTTCTACTCAAACTCTTGTGGCTTATAAATCCTCACACAACATTGGTAATTGTTTCCATGGGTTAAAATCGAAGGCACAGGTGCCTTTGACTCCTGCCAGGGTCTCGAGTCCTGCAGGGCAGTCAGGGGAATGTCCTGGGTTCTGACACCTCCTGATAGCATCCTTCATTGTTCTTGTGTTGAACACAAAACTCAGCTTTGTGGCATCTGCAAACATGGTGAGGGTGTTCTCGATCTCACTGCTCATCTCCTTGATAAAATATTCAAAATCGTCAGTCCAAGGCAGAGGCCTGGAGGCCTCATCACTGGCCTCTACCTGTACAGAGAGCCATTGACCATCACTCTCTGTCTGTTCCTCATCCATTCATTAGACCTCCTTTGAAACCCATCTGTCTGCAGTTTAGAGACAAGGGTGTCCTGTAGGACTATGTAAAAGCCCTGACAGAAGTTCAGGATGACACCAGTTGCCCTTTCCTTGGCAACCAAATCATTCGAGAAGGGAAGGTCCTTGTAGTCCTGCTGGAGCTTAAGTGGATAATGAAGTAGACATGCACTCTTTGGAATAAAAAGCTCCAGCAGTACCAGGATAGGTAATGTAGGAGAAGAAATACAAGCAGGCTGAAGGAGTTGACCATCCAGCCCCCACCACTGCTGGGGCTCCAGAGTGGAACAAGGACATGGACATGCTTAACCAAGAGCACTGCAGGGAGACCATGACATTGACAAGACTGGGGTACCATCAAAATGAAGCGAAGCTGAAAATTTGGGGAGTTTCTTGAGGTGGGAGACAAGAATGCAAATGGGACATGTTGTCAATATGGCATGACCTCACTGATGACTCCCCAGTTCTCCTTAGCGTTGGTTGCAGTTGCATCTTCTACATGTCATATAGATACCATCAAAAAAACCCACGCTGGTCTCTAATTCTCAAATTATGAACCGCCGTCAATGTCACATGGACACAAACAGAAGAAGAAGACATTACACTGCAGAACATCAGGAAGGAAAACACTCCCCCAACTCATGACTCACCAGGCTGAGCAAGGCAAGAGCTGCTGCCTCAAAAATGCCCCAAGGCCAAGGGAGAAGGCTGTCCCGCCCCCCCCGGATGAGCATAAAAGCCAGCCCAGAACCTCTCTCCCTCACACACTTCTCCTCAAGTCTTCTACTCCAGCTCCTGCCGACAACCAGGTGAGTCTCAAGCTTCTCACCCTCCTGCTCCTGCACACCTGGCCCCTCTCTTCCAGCACACTCAGCCCCAGCCTCTGCAGCTCTCATGCCTCCCCAATGCCCCACAACAGCCTCCACACTCCCTTCCCTCAAAACCCATCACCCCTGCCCTCTCTTCCAGGCACCCTCCACACCACAAAAATGGCCTGCAACAACATCTGCAGTCCCTGCGGACCCACCCCGCTGGCCAACAGCTGCAACGAGCCCTGTGCCCTGCAATGCCAGGATTCCCGCGTTGTCATCAACCCTTCCCCTGTGCTGGTCACCCTGCCAGGACCCATCATGACCTCCTTCCCCCAGAACACCGCCGTCGGATCCACCTCCTCGGCTGCTGTGGGCACTGAGCTCAGTGTGCAGGGACAGCCCATCTCTGGCGGATTTGGTGGCTTTGGCCTTGGCTACGGCCTGGGAGGCCTGGGCTGCTATGGCAGAAGGGGTGGCTACATCTGCTAAGGGCCCTCAGGTCCACCCCTGACACCAACCACCCACTCCCTGGAACACATCTCAAGGAATTGAGGATGGATCTCTGGGCCAAGGCTCTCAAAGGGGCTCAGCATTTTCACCTCCTGCTCTCCAGGCACCAAGCAAGGCAGTAGCTCAGGGCCCAGCCCAGGCTGCCTGCAAACATGGCCCATCTGCCTCCTCTTCTCCCTCTCTGTGCTCTGCATCACCCCTTTGGCTCTGTCCAGCTCCTCTGCTGCAAACCCCTTCTCCCAGGCCAATCACCGTTGGGTGCCTCTGCCTGGCTGCTCCCACTGTGGGCCAGGAAGGCCTTGGTGCTCTGGCCAAACCATCTGCAAGCAAGGGGCCTCGGCTGATGGTCGCCCTACTTGCACCTCAGAGCAGCTCCTTTCCACTGGCTGCTCCTGAGTCTTTTTTGTTCTACCTGAATAAAGTTTTTCTGCATCATAACCTCACAAGACTCCTTCTTTTTTCTTCTCCCCAGACACTTTGAGATTAAGCCAATGTTGTTGAGGCTATTGGGAATGTTGAAAAAGTGCTCCAAGACCTCTTGGAGGAATTATTTCCCCAATTCCACTCCCCACTGGTACACTTTGTTCTTCCAGTGCACCACAGCAACCTTTCAGTGGCTTGAACACACGCCTGGATCCCCCAATGCAGGTCTATCCATGACTCGGACACAAGGCCCTCCTGGCTGGTGGGCTCACTTTGGCTGGGCACCGGTTCCTGCAGACCCTCATCATCTCCCAAGGCCATTTACAGATCTGCTCGAGGAGGTCCATGTCTTCCCTTTTTTTGTGTCCTCAGAGTGGAACACACACGCCCAGTCTCATCAGAGTGCAGCAGAGGGGCAGAATGTGCTGCCCTCACTGTGGGGATAACCCCAGGGCATGGGGGATTTCTTTTCAGCATATTCATGTGGCCAGGACATTTCCAATTCCTCATCATTCTGGTTTTTTATAATTTTTTAGTTATTTTTATAGAATAATGGTTTTTATTTATTAATTAGTGTAGAGGTATAGGGTTATTATTTTTTAGTAATGTTTAGGGTTAGTCAAATAGTTTTGTGTTTAGTAAGTTGGTTTGATTTTTTTAGTGGTTGTTGTGATTTGTTGTATGGGGTTTTATATGTTTTTTAATTTATTTATTTTTATAAAGTGGTTAGCATTATTAGTAAAAAGAGTATATTATGGGCTTTTGGTTGGTAGTTGGTTATATGGTGCTAGGTTTTTAGTATCTGGTTTTTTTGGTTTTTTTTTTAATTAGTGAGAATAAAGTTTTTATTTTTTGGTTAATTTGTAATTATTTTTAGAATTTTAGAGTGATTTATTTATATGAGTGTGTAAGTGTGTAATTCTTTCTCCTCAGGGATGCTGATAATTAACTCATTGCCCTTCCAACACCCATTACTAAGATTGATCCAATGCAGGTGCAGGACCTTTCTCTTGGCCCTGCTGACCTTCACAAGCTTCACACCAGCCCATCTCCACAGCCTGTCCGGAACCCTGTGGATGCCATTCCTTCCCTCTGACCATAACCCACACCACTCACCTTGGTGTCATCCCCAGTCTTGCCAAGGGGGCACTCAAACCCACTCTCCATGTCCCTGATAAAGATGGAAGTTACAATGGTTCCATTATCAGTCCCTGTGGGTCACCACTAATCCCTGTTTTCCACGCTGGGACATGGATTGACCACAACGTTTGAGTGAGACCACCCCGCCCATTCCTTATCCAGCCAGATGTCCAACTATCAACTCCAGCCTCGAGACAACCATGTTGTCAGGCACAGGAACAAGTTTTGGACAAGTCCAGCTACAGGATACTGGTTCTCCCTCTCTTCATCGACCCATAGTGGAACCAATACCAATCCACTAAAGCTGTCACCAAGGTCAGATGGACACGGCCTCAAGAGCAGATCGTGGAATTTCAGAGCTGCTTGAAATAAAACATTCCCAATCTCGTGCCACACCAGGCTGTGCCAGGCAACAGCTTCTGCCTGGAAAATGTCTCAGTGTCACGGGCCAAGGCTGTTGCAACCTTCACCCATGGATCACCACCAAGGCCATACTCTTGATCTTATCCAGCAGAGTCTTGTCTTCCCTGATCCCAGTAATCCATAGATAAAGAGTTCTCCAATAGCACCAGAGGCGCAGAACCTGCTGCACCTAGATTGGAGAAATCCCAAACAAGCAGGATAAAGGATGGGTGATGAGGGGAGAGAGAGCCCAAGGAGGAGCACTTGGGGTGTTGGTGGATGAAGAATTGGATGTGCCCCAGCCATGTGCACTCACTGACCAGGATATCCTCCTGCTTCCTGGGTTCATCCCACAGGGTGTGCAGCACAAGAGAGTGGGGGAATCTCACCCTCTGCTCTCCTGTACTAAAATCAGAGTTCTGTGTTGAACTCTGAGCCCACAAAGACAAGGAAGACGTGGATGTGCTTCACAGGATCAGTAGAAGGGCATGGAAGATGATGAAGGACAGAAGCAACTGCTGTCCAGCAAAAGTGAACACACCACCCAGAGAGGCTTGGGCCAGAGGCAGGGATAGATCTGCCTTAGGGTATCCAGGTATGTGATTCAGTAACTGAAGGATTTGTGGGATGCACTGGAAGAGCAAATTGTGCCAGTTGGTAGCAGAATAGGGAAATAAATGCTAAAAGTGGTCTTGGAGCACTTTTTCAGCCAGCCCAGCGGATTCTGGAAGCCTGGCTGAGAGAATTAATTTGCGTGAGACTGGAAGGGTCTTGGCATCAGAAAGAAGAAGTCAACTTAAAATGCAATGCAGGAAAACTTTATTGAGGTAGAAGACTGAGAGGCAATAAGCAGCAAATGGAAGGGAGCCAGGCTGAAGTGCAAGTAGGGCGACCATCAGCTGAGGTCCTTTGCTAAGAGGAGGCTTTGCCAGATCAACAGTGCCTTCCTGCCCCACAGAGGGAGCATGGTGTGCCAAGGGCCCTTAGCAGATGTAGCCACCCCTTCTGCCATAGCAGCCCAGGCCTCCCAGGCCGTAGCCAAATCCACGGCCATAGCCAAGGCCATAGCCAAAGCCACCAAATCCGCCAGAGATGGGCTGTCCCTGCACACTGAGCTCAGTGCCCACGGCAGCCGAGGAGGTGGATCCGACGGCGGTGTTCTGGGGGAAGGAGGTCATGATGGGTCCTGGCAGGGTGACCAGCACAGGGGAAGGGTTGATGATAACGCGGGAATCCTGGCATTGCAGGGCACAGGGCTCGTTGCAGCTGTTGGCCAGCGGGGTGGGTCCGCAGGGACGGCAGAGGCTGTTGCAGGCCATGGGTGTGGTGTGGAGGGTGCCTGGAAGAGACAGGGGGTGAGGCAGGGCAGGGGTTTGGGAGTGCATGAGGGGCAGTGATGCAAGAGGGTGAGGGAGTGTGGAGGCTGTTGTGGGGCTGTGGGGAGACGTGACGGCTGCTGAGGTTGGGGCTGGGCGTGCTGGTAAAGAGGGGGCAAGGGGACAGGACCAGGAGGGTCATGGGCTTGAGACTCACCTGGCTGTCAGCAGGAGCAGGAGGAGAAGGCGTCAGAAGAAGTGTGTGAGGGAGAGAGGCTCTGGGCCTTTTATGATGATCCTGGAGGGGCAGGACAACCTTGTTCCATGGCCTTGGGGCATTTTGAGGCAGCAGCTCTTGCTTGGCCCAGTCTGGTGAGTCATGAGGGAGTGTTCTTCTTCATCCCTTTCTACAATTTCATGTCCTGTTCTTGAAGCTCTGTCCATATGACCTTGGCAGCAGCTTCTAATTTTGAGTTGGTTTTTGGGAGTATTTGACTGTTCCACGTGTGTCAGGGAGGGCTGAATAAACTTCCAGCACTGAGGAAAGGTGCAACATCATCAGTGAGGTCATTTTGTGGCAATTGTGTTATTTGGTTTGTGGGTGCCTTGTGAAGACTGGGACTCTGTTCTGTGCCACTGCATGTCCATCAGTCATTGTGTTGCACCCAGGAATGCTGAGGGAGCTGCTGATGTCCTGAGTAGGTCACTCTGCAATGACTTGGAAAGGTCACTGTGCCTGAGAGCCCTTCATGCTAGAGGAAAGAAAGCTCCTCCATTCTGTGTTTTCAGTGATATCAAGAAAGAGGATCTGGGAAAGAAGGCACAATTCAGGGCTGAACATGTTCCATTCTACTTGTATTTTGAAATTTACACAATTTACACAACAATATACTCTGTCATTTCAAGTGCATTTCTTGACCTCATTCAGGAATCCAATAAACAACAAACAGGGCCCGATCCTTTTTTTCCCAGGCTGCTCTGTGACATCAATTCCTTTTTTCCGCATTCAAGCCACATGTTTTCATAACTTATAATTAGCAAGTCTTAATGTGTTGTTCCTATGAACAAAACCCAATAATTACTAACGGACAGCCAGTAAGCTTCTCTTTCCTTTTGTGTCATTGAGCAGTTGTTCCTCTGCGGAATTGTGCAATTCCATGTTCTGATCCTGAGGCCATCTCCTTCTGACCTTGGTGGTAGGTTTAAGTTGCAAAAATTAGAGACCAAGGTCTTGTTGATTGTGAGTGTCACGACTCGTAGAAGATTCAACCACAGCTTAGGAGATTTGGGGTGTCACCACTGAGGTCATTCTATGGCATATTGACAATGTGTCCCATTTGCATTCTTGCCTCCTGCCTGAAAGAAATTCCAGCTCTCTCAGCTTCTCATCTTAAGGATCCTCCACTCCCACCAGTGTCATGGTCTCTTGGCCAACCATGTCCATTGCCTTGTTCTACTGAGTAGCCCCAACAGTGGTGTGGAACAGGATGTTCAACTCCTTTAACCTGCTTGTGTTTCTTTTCCTAATCCTGTCCAAGTAACTGCTGGAGCTTTTCACAGCCAAGGGTACATGGCCACCTCATGATTAATTTATGGAAGTTCACTCCAGAGCAACAACCATATCCCAGGCTGCAGAGAAGTAGGTTTGGACAGAAAGAATGGCTGGGGGTTAGGTGAAGACATGAAATAACACCCAAATTCCTGTAGGCTTTGTTTGCCTCTTCAACATTCAAAACAATCCAGCTCCAATCCTTTGACCTCTGTTTCTTCCAGTTGAAATATGCAGTCAAGGTCAAATGGACACAGACTCAAGGGAAGAACACAGAATGGCAGAAAATCAGGAAGGAAAACACTCCCCACCTCATGACTCACCAGGCTGGGGCAGGCAAGAGCTGCTGCCTCAAAAATGCCCCAAGGTCAGGGGACAAGGCTGTCCCGCCCCTCCAGGACCTGCATAAAAGCCGGCCCAGAGCCTCTCTCCCTCACACACTTCTCCTGAAGCCTTCTCCTCCTGCTCCTGCTGACAGCCAGGTGAGTCTCAAGCTTCTCACCCTCCTGCTCCTGCACCCCTGGCCCCTCTCTTCCATCATGCTCACCCCCAGTCTCTGCAGCCCTCACTCCTCCCCACAGCCCCACAACAGCCTCCACACTCCCTCACCCTGCTGACACTTCACCCCTTGTGCACACCCACACCCCTGCCCTGCCTCACGCTTTTTCTCTTCCAGGCACCCTCCACACCACACCCATGGCCTGCTACAACATCTGCAGTCCCTGCGGACCCACCCCGCTGGCCAACAGCTGCAACGAGCCCTGTGCCCTGCAATGCCAGGATTCCCGCGTCATCATCGACCCTTCCCCTGTGCTGGTCACCCTGCCAGGACCCATCATGACCTCCTTCCCCCAGAACACCGCCGTCGGATCCACCTCCTCGGCTGCCGTGGGCACTGAGCTCAGTGTGCAGGGACAGCCCATCTCTGGCGGATTTGGTGGCTTTGGCTACGGCCTTGGCTATGGCCGTGGATTTGGCTACGGCCTGGGAGGCCTGGGCTGCTATGGCAGAAGGGGGGGCTACAACTGCTGAGGGATCTCAGCACCACCCCTGACACCACCAGCTCTGGGCTCTGCAAAAACTCCTGCAAGCCAGTCTCCTTGGCTGATGGTCGCTGTACCTGCACCTTACACTAGAGCCCTTCCACTTTTTTCCTGCCCCTTAATTCCTATGCCTCAATAAAGTTTTCCTGTGTCTAAACCTGAGATGCCTCCTATTCTTTTTTAATTCAAATGGTCTGACATCCTCACTGAGTACATTCCACAGCTCAGCAGGACATTGGGGTACATGGATTAGACCAAAAATACCTTCTCTTACAAATATGTCAAAATAACCAATAACAGTCTTGCATGGGAAGCAGAGGAGGGAACACCTTCCACAATCTGCCACACACGTCTTAGATGATACACCAAAGCCTTGGACACATCAATGCTCTCCTGGGTACAGCTCTTGTAAAGCCTTTCCATGCCAGTGAACACTTGACAAACTCTTACCAGCAGGTCTCTTGAACCCTTGCAGCAAACTGAGGAACTACATCAACCACTCTGGCAGGAAATCTGGAGCGCGAGTGCTTGAACTCCCCTGCTCCAGCAGAGCCAGCAAGAGCAGGATTTGCAGCACCATGGACAGTTCATCATTCGACCTCTCATGACAGACACTCCAACACCTCTTCCACTCTGTGGCCACCCTCACAATCAAAGATTCCTGTATTCTTTGCCCAGGGAATTCCATTTGTTTTCACTTATGCCCTTGCTGTGAGCAAGCCCTGCACGTGAGCACTGCTGTGAACAGCCGGGCTCCTTCACTTCATTGCTGCCATCAGGGATTTGCACACACTGACAACACCCTCCATTCATCCTTGTCCACTGTGAGTCCCAGCTGTCTCAGACTATCCTCTAGGAATGATTCTCCAACCCTTTTGGGGTCTTGCTGTCCTGAACTGGTCTGGATTCACTAAATCTACTTCATTTTCACACTGGGGAGCCCAGGACTGCCCACAACACCTCATGTGGGACCTCACCAGTGCTGAGCACACAGATCACTTCTCTCTGCTTGGTCATACACTTTTCCCAGTCTTTACCTGGACACTTGGGTTCCCTTTTCCCACACAGGAACACCTGCTGTTCCATTTCTTTGCAACCACAACCACAAAACAAAGGCTTTTTCATAGAAGAAAACAATTGTTCCGACTGATACTCAGGCATTCCTTCTCACCTGCGTTGACTCCTCCCAACAAACAGCCCTTTGCAGAACCCCATTCTGCCCTGGCAGAACTCCATCACATGTCCAGTACCTTTCAGGTTTTCTGTGTTGGCCCAATGGATCCAACTCCTGGCCTACAGCACTGGGGGCTTGCTGCCATCTGGACTTTGGGACCCTGACCACAAGCCTGTGGGTCCAGCCCTTCAGACCTTTCTCAGATGTCCACGCTGGGCACTGACACAACCCGGACTTGCCTGGGTTGTTTTTGAGGATCATGCAATGCTTGCCTCCAACAATCCTGGGCAGCCTCCAAATCCTCCTTCTGACAACCACAAGCGGCCTCATGTTTTGGCAGACAGCCCACGTAAAAATCCAAAAGGCCCCAGATATCGAAAGCTTAAAAATAAGAGGAGCACCAAGACACTCACAGAGCACAGTCAACAGGAAAGGTCAGGTTTAGTGTCAGGCTTAGCCAGATGGGATCAATGTGGGGAGGGATGAAATGTGAGGGAAGGGGCAGCACCTCCAGCACAGCTGCACGTTCCAAAGCAGCCTGGCAGGGTTGGGAGGGAATGGGGCCCCTCTTCAAAACACATCCACAAACCACAGCACACGAATGTCACACAGTGACCTCGCTGATGACACCCCAGCGCTCCAATGCTTTGGTTGTGTACTCTGCCCTCCCTGACATGAACCTTCCATGCACATCCTCCCAAATCCCCACTCACACTTAAAAGCATCTTCCAAGGTGAGAAGGAAAAGGAGTCAAGAGCAGGACATGGAATCATAGAATTCCATAAAGAAATACCTACATCATGACAGAAAAGGAAAAATGAGTTTGCTGAGCATCAGTTAGTAATTATTGGGTTTTGCTCACAGGAACAAAATACAAAGACTTACAAGTTATACATCAGGCCTTGAATGTGGAACAGGTGAAGTCATGTCACAGAACAAGCTGGGGGAAAAAGTGATCAAGCCAGGTTTACTGATTGGGGTTTTTTTATTTCTGAATGAGGGCAAGACATAGACTTTAATTGGCTGAGTACATTGTCATGTAAAGTTAAGAATTCCAAATGGAGCTGAAAAATGGAACAAGTTCAGCCTGAACAGCCTCTCCTTTTCCAGATGCTGTCACTTTACCCCATTGAAGGCACAAGGGGATGGGCTCCCTTTCATCCATCAGAAACTGCTCCTAGGTATGAGGATCTTTCCAAACTCTTGCAGAGTGACATTCTGAGGACATCAGCAGCTCCCTCAGCATTCCTGGGTGCAAAACAATGACTGATAGACACCCAGTGGCAAAGAGTAGGGGCCCAGTCATCAGAAAGAACCCACAAACCACAGCACATCAGAGCCACAAAATTACCATTCCTGATGACATTGCAGTTCTCTGTGGTTCTGGTCATTTATTTATTCCTCCCTAACACACATGAAACAATCACATCCTCCCAAATACCAACTCTCCCTTTAAGCAGCCACCAAGGTCAGATGGACACAGCCCCAAGGGAAGGACACAGAAATGCAGAACAGCAGAAAGGAAAACACTCCCCACCTCAGGACTCACCAGGCAAGAACTGTGGCCTGCAAAATGCCCCAAGGCCACGGGACAAGGCTGGCCCACCCACCCAAGATCAGCATAAAAGCCGACCCAGAGCCTCTCTCTCTCACACACTTCTCCTCAAGCCTTCTGCTCCTGCTCCTGCCGACAACCAGGTGAGTCTCAAGCCCTGACCAGCCTCAGCAGCCCTCACACCTTCCCAGAGCCCCACAACAGCCTCCACACTCCACCACCCCCTGCACCCCCACATCCCTGCTCTGCCTCACCCCCCTCTCTTCCAGGCACCCTCCACACCACACCCATGGCCTGCTACGACCGCTGCAGTCCCTGTGGACCCACCCCGCTGGCCAACAGCTGCAACGAGCCCTGTGCCCTGCAATGCCAGGATTCCCGCGTCATCATCGACCCTTCCCCTGTGCTGGTCACCCTGCCAGGACCCATCATGACCTCCTTCCCCCAGAACACCGCCGTCGGATCCACCTCCTCGGCTGCTCTGGGCACTGAGCTCAATGTGCAGGGACAGCCCATCTCTGGGGGATTTGGTGGCTTTGGTGGCTTTGGGTACGGCCTTGGCTATGGCCGTGGATTTGGCTACGGCCTGGGAGGCCTGGGCTGCTATGGCAGAAGGGGCGGCTACATCTGCTAAGGACTGGTTCACCACCTTGGTGCTCTGCCAACAGCTCCTGCAAGCAAAGCAACTTGGCTGATGTTCACCCTACTTGCAACTTGCACCAGATGCCTTACATAATTTTCCCCTCTTTCTTTAGTCTTTTACCTCAATAAAGTTTCTTGCATCAAAGCCTGAGAAGTCTCCTCTTCTTTTTGATTTCAAATTGTCTCACATCCTCACCCAGCACATTGTGAGGCCTTAACAGGCTGTTGGCATAGGGGGAAAAGGGCTGGAACAACTTTCTTAGCACATACCTTCCCACCAGTAATCAGAAGAATTGCAGAGGAAGCAGGGTTGAAGCATGACCTTCCAGAATGTGTCACAAGCCCATCACCTGCTACACCTAAGGCTTTGACACACCAATGCTCTCCTGCTCATGGCTCTTAAAAAGCTACTACATGCCAGTAGACACTTAACAAACTCTCTTCCTCAGCTGGATCCTCCAACCTTCCCAGTAAACAGTCACAAAATCATACATTTTGGGAGGAACACTGGAGAGCAAGTGCTTCTTTCCCTTTTGCTCAAGTCAGACCAACAAGAGCAGGAATTCCAGGACCATGGGCAGTTCCAGTTCTGGATATCCCATCACAGACTCCCAACACCTTTTCCATTCTGCGACCACCCTCACACCAAAACATGCTTCTCTTCCTTGCCCATGGAATTACATCTTTTTCACTTGTGTAGATGCCCTGTTATCCTTCACATGTGCACTGCTGAGGACAGCTGTGATCCCTCATCTTCATTCCCTGCCATCAGGGATTTGCACTCACTGATGACAATCTTCTCTCCATCCTTGTCTCTGGGAGTCACAGATCCCTCATTCTCATCTGTGAACAATCTCCCAGCCCCTTTAGAATCTTGTTGGCCACAAACTAGTTTTGTTTCTAACTCCATGATTATTTTCCACTGGGGAGCCCAGAACTGCCCAAACCACACCACATGGGACCCAGTTAGTGCTCTAAAGAGAGGATAGGCCACCTCTCCCAGCCTCATGGCAAGAATTGTCTGAAATCTATCTTGGACACTGATGATGCCTTTTGAACTAAAGTTTCATTGAGATCTTGTGGTCTCTTTGTTCTCCACCAGCCCCACAGGGTCCTCCTCAGCAAAGCAGCATTCCAGATTCTCAGGCCACAGCATGACCCAGGGCCAAGTCCAGATGCAGAACTTCTCATTGTCCGCTCTTGAAATGCAGGAGATTCCTTTTACCCTCAGTCTCCAGGACTCTCTGACTGGTGGCACAACCAAGTGGTGCCTCATACACTCCATCACCTCCCAGCTTGCTGAGGTGGCAACTCTCCAACTGCCCACATGGAACGGAAAACTCCAGGTGCTCACACCTGGCACATATGCAAAGCCCAGACCAGCCTGACTGACCTGGGTTAATTTGGGGCCCCTCTTCACAATGCACCCACAAAAACAAAACCATGAGTTCTACAGGCTGACTTCACTGATGACACACACATCTACAAATATTGCAATCTTCTTCAGTCCCCTTTGACACGTACCATCAACACCAGCCTTTGGTCTCAAATACTGACACTTTAAAGGAGGAATGACCGTGATGGAAGGGGCAGTTCCTCATGCAGAGTACAGCTGCAAATCCCACACCAGCCAGAAAGGGCTGGGAGGGAATGGAACCCCTCTTCACAACACACCCACAAATTAAACCACACAAGTGCCACAAAATGACCTCACGGATGACACCCATTGTTTTCCAAGGCCTTTTTTTTCATGTTCTGGTTCCTCTGACACACATTTTCCATGCCAATGCTCCCAAATACCAACTCTCACTTTAAGAAGCTGCTAAGATCAGATGGGCATGGTCTCCATAAAGGACATGACACAGCAGAGTTGTGGGGAGGAAAACACTCCTCACATCGTGACTTGCCAGGCTGGGCCTGGCAGAACCTTCTACCTCCAAAATGCCCCAAGGCCATGGGACAAGGCTGTCCCACCCTTCCAGGACCAGCATAAAAGCCGGCCCAGAGCCTCTCTCTCTCACACACTTCTCCTCAAGCCTTCTCCTCCAGCTCCTGCTGACAACCAGGTGAGCCTCAAGCCCCTGAACCCCCCTCCTGCTCCTGCACCCTTGGCCCCTCTCTTCCAACGTGCTTGGTCCCAGCCTCCCCACAGCCCCACAACAGCCTCCACACTTCTTCACCCCTCAGATCCCCACACTCCTGCCCTGCCTCATCCCTCTCTCTTCCAGGCACCCTCCACACCACACCCATGGCCTGCTACGACCGCTGCAGTCCCTGCGGACCCACCCCGCTGGCCAACAGCTGCAACGAGCCCTGTGCCCTGCAATGCCAGGATTCCCGCGTCATCATCGACCCTTCCCCTGTGCTGGTCACCCTGCCAGGACCCATCATGACCTCCTTCCCCCAGAACACCGCCGTCGGATCCACCTCCTCGGCTGCTCTGGGCACTGAGCTCAATGCCCAGGGACAGCCCATCTCTGGGGGATTTGGTGGCTTTGGCTACGGCTTTGGCTATGGCTGTGGATTTGGCTATGGGCTGGGCTGCTATGGCAGAAGGGGTGGCTACACCTGCTAAAGGCACCGCCTTAGGGTTCTGGCATCAGCTCCTGCAGCAAAGCACCTCGGCTGATGATCTTTCTACTTGCAGTTCACACTGGATCACTTCCGCTTCTTTCTCCTACCTTTTAATTCTTTTTAATTAATAAATAAAGTTTTCCTGCATCAGAGCCTGACATGTCTCCTCATCTTTGCAAATTCCAGTGGTGTCACATCCTCACCTCACACAGTGTCAGACAGGGCATTGGGGTCAACGGAAAAGGGGCACAACACATTTCTTAGTATGTATGTCACCACCATTAACAACCGAGACTGGCCCAGGAAGCAAAGGATTGGGAGGACTCTCCAGAACATGGCATAAGCCCATCACCTACTACACCAAAATCTTTTGTCACATTGATGGTCTCCTGAGCACAGCTCTGACAGAGTGTCTCCATGCCAGCACACACTTGACAAACTCTCTTCCCAGCAGAACTCGAACCCTCACAGCAGAGTCACAAAATCATCCACTTGGCCAGGAACTCTGGGATGCAAGTGCTTTGTTCCCCTCTGCTCAAGAAAGACTAACAAGTGTGGGCTTTCCAGAACCATGGACAGTTCAAGTTTGGCTCTCCTAGGACAGAGACCCCCCCATGTCTTCCACTCTCTGTCCACCATCACATTGAAAAATTGTTCCCTTCTTTGCCCATTGAATTACATCTGTTTTCACCTGTGTCTTTGCCCTCTTTTCCTGCATGGTTGCACCACTGTGGATAAATGGACTCCCTTGACTTCATTCCCTACCATCTGGGATTTTCATACATTGATGACACCCCGCTGTCCATCCCTGTCTCCTGGAAGTCCCAGCTCTCCCAGCCACTCTTCTATGACAGATTCTCCAGCCCTTTCAGTATGTTGGTTGTCCTGAGTTTTTGTGAATTCAATTTCCCTAATAGGAAACTAAACTTCCACTAGGGAAACTAAAGTTCATTCCCTCTTCTCCACAGCTTGGTGAAAGGGAGACAAGACGGGTGTTAAAAAATTTCCATTCCGACAATTTCAGAGAGCAATAAGGTCAATATTCTTCCTTTGAAAATTGAACATCCCCGTTCTTTTCAGCTTCTCCTCACCTGTCTTGTTCTCCTTATCCTTCAGCTGCTTTCCTTTCCATGTGACAGTCAGAACCTGGCACTGTGACCCCATAGTGTGATCTTGCTGGGCCCAGCTGAGACAACTGCTATGGATCAACCAGCACTGGACTTTGGGGAGTTTGGGTGACCTTCATAAATCTCAGAAATTGATTTCCCATCTCCATCGAGAAAGGCCTGGCATATAGACTGGGCAGGAGAGAGGGAGCCAAGGCAGGCAGGAATGCACTAGAAGGAGCAGCCCCTCAGCCCCAGAACACCTGCAAAGCCCAGACCAGCCTGACATGGCTGGCAGGGAATGGAGCCCCTCTTCACCACACACACAAAAACCACAGCACACCAGTATCCCAGGGTGACATCAGTGATGCCACCCCACCTCTCCCAAGCTTTGGGAATGTCTTCACCCCACCCTGACATGCATCATCAACACCAGTTTTTAACCTCTAATAATCACAGTTAAAAGCTGCCGCCAAGGTCAGATGGACACAGACTCAAGAGAAGGACATGGAATAACAGAATTCCAAAAACAAACACCTGCACCATGACAGGGAAAGAAAGATGATGTTGCTGACCAGAGCTAGTAATTATTGGGTTTTGCTCACGGGAACACAATGTTAAGCCTTAAAGGATACAAATTATGAAACTATATGACCTTAATGTGGAATAAGACAACTGATGTCACAGACCTGCCTGGGCACCCATTTCTTGTTTTTTTAATAGGTTTCTTAATGAGGTCGAGGAATACAATTTAAATGACAGAGTACGTTATCACATACAGTTGAGGATTCCAAAAGGGCAATAACACTGGAACAAGTTCGGCCCGCACAGCCTCTCCTTTTCCAGATGTTCTCCCTTCATTGCATTCAAGGCAGAATGTCACAAGGTCTCTTTAATCCTTCAGGCACTCCCAGGCACTGTGACATTTCCAAGCTATAACACAGTGAACGCTCCAGGACATCAGCAGCTTCCTCAACATTCCTCGGTGCAACACAATGACTGATGGACTTTCAGTGGCACAGAACAGAGTCCCAGTCTTCATAAGGCACCGACAAAGCACAGCACACAAATGCCACAAAATGACCGCACTGATGACATTGTAGTTCTGCAGTGTTATGGTTGTTTATTCTGTCCTCCTTTACAAATATTTAATAAATAAATACTCCCAAATACCAACCCCAGATTGAAAGCTGCTGCCAAGGTCAGATGGACACTGACTCAAGAGCAGGACATGGAATTGCAGAGCTGTGGGAAGAAAAACACTCTGCACCTCATGACTCAGCAGGCTGGGTCAGCGAAGAGCTCTGCCTCAAAATGCCCCAAGGCCATGGGACAAGGATGTCCCACCCCTCCAGAACCAGCATAAAAGCTGGCCCAGAGCCTCTCTCCCTCACACACTTCTCCTCAAGCCTTCTCCTCCTGCTCCTGCCAACAACCAGGTGAGCTTCAAGCCCTGACCCTCCTGCTCCTGCACCTCTCACCCCTCTCATCCATTACACTCAGCCTCAACAGCCCTCACACCTACCCACAGCCCCACAACAGCCTCCACACTCCCTCACTCTCCTGCATCACTGCCCCTCGCACCCCCACACCCCTGCCCAGCCTTACCCCCCTCTCTCTTCCAGGCACCCTCCACACCACACCCATGGCCTGCTACAACCGCTGCAGTCCCTGCGGACCCACCCCGCTGGCCAACAGCTGCAACGAGCCCTGTGCCCTGCAATGCCAGGATTCCCGCGTCATCATCAACCCTTCCCCTGTGCTGGTCACCCTGCCAGGACCCATCATGACCTCCTTCCCCCAGAACACCGCCGTCGGATCCACCTCCTCGGCTGCTCTGGGCACTGAGCTCAATGCCCAGGGACAGCCCATCTCTGGCGGATTTGGCTTTGGCCTTGGCTACGGCCTGGGAGGCCTGGGCTGCTCTGGCAGAAGGGGCGGCTACATCTGCTAAGGGCCCTCAGCACCACCCCTGACACCACCAGCTCTGGGCTCTGCCCACAGCTCCTGCAAGCAAAGCACCTCTGCTGCTGGTCTTCCTACTTCTACCTCAGGCTGTTCTTTCAAATACTTCGATCTATTTTTTTTTTTTTTTAACTTAGTAAAGATTTCCTGCATCAAAGCCTGACATGTCTCCTCATCTTTCTGAATTCCAGTGGTGTCACCTCCTTACACAACACAGTGCCAGGAATAAGCAGAATATTGGACTGAATGGAAAAAGGTCTCAAACCTTTCTTAGAAAATACATCACCACCAGTAACAATCATGACTGATATGGGAACCGGGGATTGAGGGGAGGCACAAACCCATCACCTACTACAACAAAAGCTTTGATGCTACGAATCTCTCTTGCTCATGGCTCTCTTCAAGTCTCTCTGGGCCAGTACACACTTGACAAACTCTCTTCCCAGCAGGACTCCCTAACCCTCCTCTAAAACATAGGAACAACATCATCCAATTAGGCAGGGATTTCAGAGCAATTGCTTCATTCTCTTCTGCTTGATCATAGTCAGCAAGACCCAGATTTCCAGGACCTTGGACAGTTCAGCGTTGGCTCTCCCAGAACAGCTACTCGACCACCTCTTGTACTCTGAGACAAACCTCATATTGAAAAAGGCTTTTCTGCCTTTCCCAGGGAATTCCATCTGTTTTCACCTGTGCCTTGCCCTCTTGTCCTGCATGTGCGCACTGCTGAGAGCAGCCAGGCTCCTTTGACTTCATCCTCTGCAATCAGGAATTTGTGCACACTGATGACACCAGCCTTGTCCTCTGGGAGTCCCACCTCTCACAGCCTCTCCTCTGGGAAAGATCCTCCAGGCCCTTTAGAATCTTTTTGGCCCTGGTGTCAATTCACTAAATCTACTTCATTTACATGTGGGAAGCCCAAAACTGCTCAGAACACCTCACATAGGATCTCACCAATGCTCAGGAGACACCAAGAGTCACCTCCCCCTGCTTCATCACAACACTTCTCCCAATCCTGACCTGAGGACTTGGAGTCCCTTTTCCCACAATGATACAGGGACCAGGGACACTTCCTACTCCATTTCTTTACCCAGAAAAAACAAGGGCAATTTCTCAGAAGAAAATTCTTCTTACCTTTGATATTCATACATTCCTTCCTACCCAGGATGATTCCTACCAACAAACAGCTCTTGGCAAATGCCCTTGCTGAGCTTCAGCACCAGATTTTCAGGGTTACCCCAATGGATCCAACTCCTGGACTACAGCACTGGGGGCTTGCTGCCATCTGGACTTTGGGATACTGACCACAAGCCTCCAGGTCCAGCCCTTCTCAGGCCATCCTCCTGGGCCCTGACACAACCTGGACTTGCCTGGTTGTCAAAGATCATGAAGTCAGCAACAACCCTGGCTGACTTCCCAAACCTCTTTCTGACAACCACAAGTGGTCTGAGCCCTTTGCACCCAGCCCAAGTTGGGAACTAAATCACCCTGGATAGCAAAAGCTTAAAAGCAAGAGGATCACCAAGATATCCACAGAGTAGAGTGAACAGGAAGAGTCAGGTCTAGTGTCAGGCTTAGCCAGGTGGGATCAAAGTGGGGAGCAACGGAAATTTGAGGGAAGGGGCAACACCTTCAGCACATCTGCAAATCCCAGAGCAGTGAGACAGGGCTGGGAGGGAATGGGGCTCCTCATCACAGCACACCCACAAACCACAGCACAAGAGTGTCACGGTGTCATTTCACTGATGACACCACACCTCTTCTAAATTTCAGCTGTTTATTGAGCCCAGCCTAACACCCATCTTCCATGCAAACCGTCTCAAATAGCAACTTGAGCTTAAAAGCTGCTGTCAAGATTAGATGGACAAGGCCTCAAGAGAATGACATGGAATCACAGAATTTAATGCAGAAATGCCCATACCATGACAAAGAAGGAAAGAGGAGCATGCTGACCATCAGGCAGTAATTATTGGGTTTTGGTCACAGGAACCCAACTCAATTAAGACTTAAGGGATGTAACACAATATTAAGACTTAAGGGATGTAAAATATGAAACCTTAAAGCTTGAATGAAGAATAACAGAACTGGAGTCACAAAACAGCCATGATAAAAAAAGGATCAGACACTGTTGACATGTAATTTTCTAAAATCAAAAGGGACCTTAAAAATGAAGCAAATCCATCCTGACCAGGACCTGGTTTTCCAGTTAGGCTCTCTTGATCTCATTCAAGACACAAAGGCATGAGTCCAGTCTTCACAAGGCACTTGCAAACCACAGCACACAAGTGACACAAAATTACCTCACTGATGACATCACACCTCTCCTGGGCTCTGGTTGTTTATTCAGCTCTCCCTGACACACACGGAACAATCACATCCTCCCAAACTCCAACTCTCACTCTAAAGCTGCCGCCAAGGTCAGATGGACACTGACTCAAGGGAAGAACACAGAATTGCAGAACTACAGAAAGGAAAACACTCCCCACCTCATGACTCAGCAGTCTGGGCCAGGCAAGGGCTGCTGCCTCAAAAATGCCCCAAGGCCATGGGACAAGGCTGTCCCGCCCCACCAGAAACAGCATAAAAGCCAGCCCAGAGCCTCTCTCCCTCACACACTTCTCCTCAAGCCTTCTCCTCCTGCTCCGGCTGACAACCAGGTGAGCTACAAGCCCTGATCCTCCTGCTCCTGCATCCCTGGCCCCTCTTTTCCAGCATGCTCAGATCCAGCCTCAGCAGGCCTCATGCCTCTCAACAGCCCCACAACAGCCTCCACTCTCCATAACCCTCCTGCATCGCTGCCCCTCAGACCCCCACACCTCTGCCCTGCCTTACCCCCCTCTCTCGTCCAGGAACTCTCCACACCACAGCCATGGCCTGCTACAACCGCTGCAGTCCCTGCGGACCCACCCCGCTGGCCAACAGCTGCAACGAGCCCTGTGCCCTGCAATGCCAGGATTCCCGCGTCATCATCAACCCTTCCCCTGTGCTGGTCACCATGCCAGGACCCATCATGACCTCCTTCCCCCAGAACACCGCCGTCGGATCCACCTCCTCGGCTGCTCTGGGCACTGAGCTCAATGCCCAGGGACAGCCCATCTCTGGCGGATTTGGCTTTGGCCTTGGCTATGGCCTGGGAGGCCTGGGCTGCTATGGCAGAAGGGGCGGCTACATCTGCTAAGGGCCCTCAGCACCACCCCTGACACCACCAGCTCTGGCCTCTGCCCACAGCTCCTGCAAGCAAAGCACCTTGGCTGATGGTTGCCCTGCTTGCAGATCACACCACCTCCTTTCTCACTTCTTTCTCCTGCCTTTTAATTCTTTTGCTTCAATAAAGTTGTCCTGGAATATACCTTCACACGTCTCCTCCTTTGTTTTGCCATGGCTCTTGCAACTTCCCCTAGCTCGAAGTCAAGGGTCAACAGCCCATCGGTGTGTGTGGAAAAGGGGCCACAAGACCTCTCCTGGGATGTCTGTCAACAGCAGAACCATCCCCTGGGCTTCCAGAATGCAGCACAGGCCCTTCCTTTTCCTAAAGCCTTGGACACACTGATGCTCTTGTGCCCATATCCCCAGCACAACCTCCCGATGGCAGCACACGTTTGTCCAACTCTTCCCCACCAGGACTCTGTGAATATCCCAGCACTGGAATCCAGGAGTGCACAAGGAACGCGGGGAAATCCATTAGTTCAAGCCAACCTGGTCCCCAGACAAAACAACCACCCTTCCCTCAGCAGCTGCTCACAGAAATGGTTCTGTAGATTCTTCACCAACATCCTTATTCTTTTTTGGACATCCTCAAGCACCTCAATGTCTTTCTTGCTGTGAGGGGTCTAAAACTGAACTCAGATTCAGGGTGTGGCCTCACCAGTACCCAATGCAGTGGGACAGTCACTGTAGTGGTCCTGCTGGCCCCACTACAGGTAATACAAGCCAGGATGCCACTGGTTTTTGTGGCCACCTGGGAACACATTGGATCATGTTCAGCTACTGTCAACCAGCACCCCCAGATCCTTTTCCCACAGGCACCTTCCTAGTCACTCCTTCCCAAACCTGGGGATTTAAGTCTTTACCAAATTCCAAGTAAAAATCACCCACAGCCTTTTCCTCACTTACTAAGGAGGTCACATTGACACCTCAGGTGATGAGATAGGTCAAGCAGGACCTGATTTTCCTAAAGACAGGTTGGTTGGGCCGGATCACCTGCTGGTCCTGCAGGGGCCATTCAATACTCTCAAAATTATCTGCTCCAGCAGCTTCTGCAGGACTGGACTCAGATCGACAGGCCTGGAGTTGCCCAGACCCTTTCTCTGACCCCTCTTCTAGGGAAGAGTCCCATTTTCAAGGCTACATCAACTGGGACCTCCCCAGTTAGCCAGGACTGCTGGCAAAAGATAGCAAGTGGTTTGGGAGCACTTTCACCAGCTCCCTCAGAGCCCTTAGGTGGATCAATTCAAGTCTGTCACTGACTATCCTCACTGGATTAGGAGGGATTGAACTTTGCTCCCTGGTAAGGAACTTCCTCCCTCAATAGGATGCTGTGCCCATCCCAGGAAGCAGAATCACAGCAAAGGCAATCATTGGTTCTCAAGGAACCTCTTGGAGGTGACCAAAGACTCATTGTAGAATGGTTTTGCTTGGGAAGGACCTTGAAGATTCTCTTGTCCAAACCCCTGCAGTGGACAAAGACACCTTCCACTATCCCAGGTTGCTTGGAGCCCTGACCAACCTGGCCTTGATCATTACCAGGGTTAGGGCAGTCACAGCTTCTCTGGGCGACCTGTGCCAGGTCCTCATCACTCACACACAGAAGAATTTCATCACAATATCCCATCTAACTCTACCCTCTGGCAGTGGAAAGGCATTTCCCCCTGTCCCAGCACTCTCTGTTTGTGTAGGAGATCATGGAGTTAAACCCAACCTGCTCAAGGAAGGACAGCTCAACAAGGCTGCCCATGACTTTTTGTCAACTTGAGGTTTAGTAACTTGAGGCCATTTCCACTTGTCCCATCACTTGCTAAAAGGGAGGAAAGAGCAACAATGGTCTTACAAAAGAATTCCTTTCAGACAGCTGAGGAAAGGGAGATGATTTCTCCTTTGGCTGCCTTGTCTGCATCTAAAAATCTGCAGTTCCTAAAACTACTCAAAATCTTGTTTTCCAGATCCTTCAGCAGCATTTCCTAGGGTGTGTCACACCACAGGAGAACCATTGTAACACTAGGGGGGCAAAGCTGGGGCAGAACCAAGGAGAAAGGCAAGTCTGAAAGACAGGTCTGGTGACCAGGTGGTGATGTGAGGAAGAATGACCATGATGGAAAGATCAGCGCCTCACTCATGGCACAGCTGTAAAGAACAGATCATCCTGATAGGGCCCCTTTGCACAACACACACACAAACTGAACCACATGAGAGCAATAGGGTGGGGACTCCGATGACACCTCTAACTTATTGCCTTCTATTCTTAATTCTTGGACACACATCTCAAATGCAAATGCTCCCAAAATAAAAACTGTCACTTTAAAGCTGCTGCCAAGGTCAGATGAACACAGACTCAAGAATAGGACATGACACCGCAGAGGTGGGGGAAAGAAAACACTCCCCAGCTCATGACTCACCAGGCAGGGCCAGCCAAGAGCTGCTGCCTGCAAAATGCCTCAAGGCCATGGGACAAGGCTGTCCCGCCCCTTCAGAACCAGCATAAAAGCCGGCCCAGAGCCTCTCTCCCTCACACACTTCTCCTCAAGCCTTCTGCTCTGGTGACGACAACCCAACCAGGTGAGCCTCAAGCCCCTGACCCTCCCTCTTTCCCTGTGGCCCTGCTCTTTCACTAAGCTTAGCCCCAGCCTCAGCAGCCCTCATGCCTCCCCACAGCCCCACAACGGCCTCCACACTCTCTTGCCTCCCTTGCCCTGCTGACAAACCACACCTTGCATTCCCCCACCCCTGCCCTGACTCACCCCCTTCTCTTCCAGGCACCCTCCACACCACACCCATGGCCTGCTACAACCGCTGCAGTCCCTGCGGACCCACCCCGCTGGCCAACAGCTGCAACGAGCCCTGTGCCCTGCAATGCCAGGATTCCCGAGTTGTTATCCAGCCTTCCCCTGTGCTGGTCACCATGCCAGGACCCATCATGACCTCCTTCCCCCAGAGCACCGCCGTCGGATCCACCTCCTCGGCTGCCGTGGGCACTGAGCTCAATGCCCAGGGACAGCCCATCTCTGGGGGATTTGGCTTTGGCCTTGGCTACGGCCTGGGAGGCCTGGGCTGCTATGGCAGAAGGGGCGGCTACATCTGCTAAGGGCCCTCAGCACCACCCCTGACACCACCAGCTCTGGCCTCTGCCAACAGCTCCTGCAAGCAAAGCACCTCGGCTGGTGTTTGCCCCACCTGCTCTGCCAACCCACTCCCTTCAATCTCTTTCTCCTTTCTCTTTGATTTTATTCCCTCAATAAAGTTCTGTTGCATCAAAAGCTGAGATGCCTTCTCTTGTGTTTGAATCCCAGTGGTCTCACTTCCTTACTCAGCACAGTGCCAGGAGGGAACAGGCCATTGGGTAGATGGAAAAGGGGAAAAACATCTTTCTTAGCAAAGATGTCACCACCTGTACCAAGCAAGACTGGCAAGAGATGTGAGGGAGAAGGGGGATGAACTTCCAGAACATGAGACACAAACCAATCACCTGATAATACCAAAGGCTTTGACACATCAATGCTCTCCTGTGCATGGTTCTGGCAAAGATGCTCCATGCTGGAACATTATTGACAAATTCTCTGTTCCCAGCTGGACTCTCAAACCCTCACTGCAAACACAAAAACATCATCCACTTTGGCAGGAACCCCGGGGAAACGTCCTGCCCAAGTAAGGGCAGCATTTCCAGAACCATGGACAGGTCAGGTTTGGATTGCTGAGGACAGAGACTCCATCATATCTTCCTCACTCTGACTGCCCTCACAATGAGAAGTTATTTCTTTCTTTGATGAGGAAATTCAATCTGTTTTCATTTCTGCCCTTGCACTCTTCTCCTTCATGGTTGAGCAGCTGAGATCAGCCAGGCTCCCTCGATTTCATTCCATGCCATCAGGGATTTGCACACACTGATGACACTCACTGGTCCATCCCTGCCTCCTGGGAGCCCCAGGTATCTCAATCCTCTGTCAAACAGTCCTAAGAATATCTTGGTGGCCTTGTACTTGGTTTTGTTTCAGCAAGCCCATGAGATTCTTCTGCTGGGGAGCCCAGAAATGCCCACACCAACCCACCTAAGTGTTGAGGATGTTGAACAATGTTGGCTCCATGGATACAACTCTTTAACTACTTCTCTTGAGACTTGACTTCACCTGGACTTTGGAGCTTACCCAGAATGTTATATATGATAAAACTCTAGCAGTCCAATCCACTGACCCTTTACAAAACCTGTCGATTCTGGGATAGTCTGGGATGATGCCGTAGGAGACACAGTAAATATCCTAGTTGAGAAATGGAGGTTAACACCAGCCACGTCCCTCTCCTAATCCCCAGTTTGCTATTCTTCTCTGTAGCTAACACTGAGGTCACTAATTTTTGATTTTGCCTCCCAAAACTAATCCTAATGTTTTCCTCATTATCCTCTTGTCTGATCTGCTCTTGGTAGTGCTTTACAGTATTATTTACAAAATTGGCCCATACGTGTCTGCGGGAACAAGGTCCCTGGAAAGCCATTAGCAAAGTCAGAGGGAGAAATGCACTGCAAGGAGCAGGTGCTAATGCCCAGCACAGCTGCAAAGCCCAGAGCAGCCTGACAGGGTGAAGAGGGCTTCTCTTCACAACACACCCACAAACTGAACCACACAGGTGCCACAAAATGACCTCACTGATGACACCCATATTATTCCTAGGTATTCTTGGATATTCTGGTTTCCCTGACACACACGTTCCCAGCAAATCTTCCCAAATATCAGCTCTCACTGAAAAGCTGCTGCCTAGGACAGATGGATACGGACTCAAGGGAAGGACTTGGAGTTGTACAGCTGCTGGAAGGAAAACACTCCCCACCACCCCATCACTGGCACAGCTGCAACAAGCAGAACTGGTGTTATGATTTCCATCCAGGTGCCTCTAGAGAGTAACAAGGTTACTCTCTTTTTCTGAAAATTCAACATCTCCAGTTCCTTCAACAGCTCCTCACATGCCTTGTTCTCCTTATCTTTCACCAGCTACGATGAACCAACACAAGATTTGGGGAGGATTTGGGCATCCCTAAACACCTAAATGGGAGAGCCTGCCCATTTCCAGTGGATAAATCATGGCGTATGGACAGGTTTAGAAAGTTGGCAACATACTAGGAGAGAGAGAATGTAATGGAAGGGGAGACTCCTCACTGCCAAAAGAGCCGCAAAGCCTAGACAAGCCTGATGTGGCTGTGGGGGGAATTATGCACCTCTTCTCAAGACACCAACAAAGCACAGCACGCTGAGTGACTTCACTGATGACACCCCAGTGTCCAAAGCTTTGGTCATGACTTCAGCCTTTCCTGAAAAGCATCATCACCACCGAACTTTGGTTTCTTAAACTCACACATTAAAGCTGCCGCCAAGGACAGATGGACACGGACGAGTGAGTAGGATATGACATTGCGGAGTTGCAGGAAGGAAAACATTCCCCTCCTGAAGATTCACCAGGAGGGGCCAGCTAAAAACTGCAGGCTCCAAAATGCCTCAGGGTCAAGGGTAGTGCTTTCCACGCATCCAGGACCAGCATAAAAGCCAGTCCAGAGCCTCTCTCCCTCACACACTTCTCCTGAAGCCTCTTGCTCCTGCTGACAACCAGGTGAGCCTCAAGCCTTGACCCTCCTGCTCCTGCACCCCTGACCCCTCTCTTTCAACATCCTCTGCCCCAGACTCTGCAGCCTTCATCCCTCCCCATGGCCCCACAACAGCCTCCTCACTCCCTCACCCTCCTGCACGAGCGCCCCTCACACCCCCACACCCCTGTCCTGCCTCACCCCTCTCTCTTCCAGGCACCCTCCACACCACACCCATGGCCTGCTACAACCGCTGCAGTCCCTGCGGACCCACCCCGCTGGCCAACAGCTGCAACGAGCCCTGTGCCCTGCAATGCCAGGATTCCCGCGTCATCATCGACCCTTCCCCTGTGCTGGTCACCCTGCCAGGACCCATCATGACCTCCTTCCCCCAGAACACCGCCGTCGGATCCACCTCCTCGGCTGCTCTGGGCACTGAGCTCAATGCCCAGGGACAGCCCATCTCTGGCGGATTTGGCTTTGGCCTTGGCTACGGCCTGGGAGGCCTGGGCTGCTATGGCAGAAGGGGCGGCTACATCTGCTAAGGGCCCTCAGCACCACCCCTGACACCACCAGCTCTGGCCTCTGCCAACAGCTCCTGCAAGCAAAGCACCTTGGCTGATGGGAGTCAGCCTCGCACATCAGACCAGCTCTCCTCAATGTCTTCACCTTCCCTCATCGTTCTTTTGCCTCAATAAACTTCTCCTGCATCAAATCCTTACATGCCTTCTCTCCTTTTTGAATTCTGCCTCACGTGCTTACCCAGCACAGCGCCAGAAATGAACAGGCCATTGGAGTAGATGGAAAACGGCACAAGACATTTTTTTGGAAATATATCCCTACCTGTAACAACCAAGACTGGTACAGGAAAATAGGTTGAGGGGGGACCTTCCAAAACATGACACAAAGCCATCACTTGCTATACCAAAGGCTTTGACACATCAGTGCTCTCGGGTTCATCAATGATTCTGGTTAAGTCTCTCCATGCCAGCACACACTTGTACAAAGTCTCTTCCCAGCAGGAATCGCAAGCCTTGCCAGCAAAGAGGGGAAACTATTTCACATCCACTTAGGCACAAACTCTGGAGTGCAAGCGCTTCAACTCCCCTGTTCAAGTAGATTCAGCAAGAGCAGGATTCCCAGCACCATGGACAGTGCAGATTTGGATCACCCAGCCCTGAGACTCCACCGCCTCTTCCCCTCTGTGACCACCCACATAATGACAAATTCTTTTCTTCTTTGCCCAAGGAATTCCATCTCTTTTCCCTTTTGCCCTTGTGCCTCTGTCCTGGACATGCACACTGCTGGGAACAGCCAGGCTTCCTCATTTCTTTCCCTGCCAGCAAGAATTTGCACACACTGATAACACCCCCGTCAATCCCTGTCTCCTGGGAGTCCCAGCTTTCTCAGCCTCTCCTCTATGAAAGATCCTCCAGCCCCTTGAGAATCATTCTGGACCTAAATTTGACTTGCTTTACTGAGTCTGGATTTCTTCCAACAATTTTCTGAAACCTATCTTGAACACTGGTGACACCTTATTGAACTGAGGCTTGATTGAGACCTTGTGGACCCTTTATTCTCCACCAGCACCACAGGATCAGGCCCTGCAAAGCTCCTACCCACCCAATCAGCCCCCAGCATGACCTGGGGCCCATTGCCATTCCTGCCCAGCTGCAGAACTTCACATTTTCCACTCCTGAACCTCAGGAGAGGCCTTTAACCCCCAGTCTCCAGCTCCCTCTGACCGGTGGCACAACCAAGTGGTGCCTCAGCCACTCCATCAGCTGCCAACTTGCTGAGGGGACAACAGTCTCACTGCCCACATCCTTCTTGAGGAGCTTGGAGAGGGTTGGCCTCATGGATACAATTCTTAAACTACTTCCCTTGAGACCTTACTCCATCTGGAGTTTGGCCACTGATTAACAATCTCTGAGCCCAGCCCCTCAGCCACTCTCAGGCCACTCATGCTTTCTTAGCAAACACAGACACTCTGGGAGCATGGAATGGGAAGGAGCCTCAAGGGCTTCACAAAAGCCTGGAGTTCAACAGCACCCACAGCTCTCTCCTCATGCCCAGGCTGAGTCACTGCAACAGAGCAGACACACAGCTCAAACACCATTTTCTCATGGAAAACCTCCATGAGAAGTAGCTTCACCCCTTGGCACTTGACACAACCCAAGACCACAAAGCCCAGGCTCTCTTCTGTCCTGCTGCTACTCCACTTTGGCCTCTGCTGCATTGCACAGCAGCCACCAACACTTGTGGAGTCGGTTCAGCTGGAAAACATTTTGGACATATAATCTGGATGTTAACCAAGCAAAGCCAATGCCACCAATGTTTAAAAATTTCATTTGGTAAAAACCTAAATGTAAAATATCAAGTACAACCCTTCCTAACAGCATTGCCAAGGTCACCTCTTGGCCTGTTCCCAAATGACACAGCTCTAAGACATGTAAATCCCTCCTGGCATGCTGACTGCACCACTATCCTGGGAAGTCAGTGCCAGAGATGGAAAACAGAGTCCTGAAGGAATTTTCCCCACTTCCAAACTCAACCTCCCTTCGGGCAACTTGACTCCATTCCCTCCTCTCCTATGGCCAGATAAAAGGAAGGCAAGACTAATGTAGAATTATTTCCATTCAGGTAACTCCAGAAGGCAACAAAGAAAACCTTTCTCTGAAAAACTGAACACCCCAGTTCAGTTCCCTAAACTTCTCCTCATTTGTCTTGTTCTCCTTATCCTTCACCACTTTCCCTTCTTTTGTGTAAGAGCCCAGCTCTGTGATCCCACAATGTGACCTTCCTGGGACCAGGTAAGATGAGTGCTACGGATGAAACAACACAAGGCTTTGGGGAGCCTGGGAGGCTATCCCTAAATCACAGGGATTTCTTTCCCATGTCCAAGAGGAAAGGAAAGACATGGAGACAGGCCTGCAGGCTTGCAGCCCAGGTGGGGAGGGAAAGAACATGATGAAACATCCAGATCTATCACACCTGCAAATCCCAGACCATCCTAACAGAGCTGGGAAGGAATGAAGCCAATCTTCACAAGACAGCCACAAACCACAGCACACCAGTGTTCTGGAGTGACTTCATGGATGACACCTCACTGTCCAAAGCTTTGCTCATGTTGTCAGCCCTCCCTGAAAAACAACATCATCACCAAACTTTAGGCTTTATTATTAGAATTTAAAAGCTGCCGTCAAGGTCAGATTGACACAGACTCAAGAAGAGGACATAGAATTGGAGAAATGTGGGAAGGGAAACATTCCCCACCTCAGGACTCACCAGACTGGGTCAGCAGCAAAGAGGTGCTGCCAGGAAAAAGCCTCAAGGCCATGGGACAAGGCTGTCCCACCCCTCCAGAACCAGCATAAAAGCCGGCCCAGAGCCTCTCTCCCTCACACACTTCTCCTCAAGCCTTCTCCTCCTGCTCCTGCTGACAATCAGGTGAGTCTCAAGCTTCTCACCCTCCTGCTCCTGCACCCTTGGCCCCTCTCTTCCAGCACGCTCCGCCACAGCTTCAGCAGCCTTCACACCTACCCACAGCCCCACAACAGCATCCTCACTCCCTCCTGCTCCTGCCCCTCAGACCCCCACACCCTTCTCGTACCTCATCCCATCTCTTCCAGGCTCCCTCCACACCGCACCCATGGCCTGCAACAACATCTGCAGTCCCTGCGGACCCACCCCGCTGGCCAACAGCTGCAACGAGCCCTGTGCCCTGCAATGCCAGGATTCCCGCGTCATCATCAACCCTTCCCCTGTGCTGGTCACCCTGCCAGGACCCATCATGACCTCCTTCCCCCAGAGCACCGCCGTCGGATCCACCTCCTCGGCTGCTCTGGGCACTGAGCTCAATGCCCAGGGACAGCCCATCTCTGGCGGATTTGGCTTTGGCCTTGGCTACGGCCTGGGAGGCCTGGGCTGCTATGGCAGAAGGGGTGGCTACATCTGCTAAGGGCCCTCAGCACCACCTCTGACACAGGAAATTGGACACAGAGCAACAGCTCCTGGGGGCAAAGCACCTCAGCTGACGGTTGCCCTACTTGCACCTCACATGGTCCCTTCCACTTGTTTCTTTTGCCTTTTCAGTCTTTTGCCTCAATAAAGTTTTCTTGCATCAAACCTGAGACAACTCTGCTTCTTTTTGAATTCCAACGCTCTCAAATCCTCACTCAGAATATTTCTGGGAATGAACAGGCCATAGGACTAGATGGAAAAGGGGAACAAAACATTCTTAGCAAATACCTCACCACCAAGAACCACCACAATTATTATGGGAAGCAGGGACTGGGGGGGACACCTCCTAAGACATGACACAAGCCCACTCCCTGATACACCAAAGCATTTGACGAAATCCTCCCCTGGGCATAAAACTGGAAGAGTCACTCTGTGCCAGAACACACTTGACAAATCTCTTCCCAGCAAGACTCTTGAATCCTCACCACAAAAAATAAAAAAATAAAAAAAAAACCAACAAAAAAAGAAAAAACCAAAAAAAACCATCATTCACTTTGGCACAAACTCTAGAGTCTAGAGTGCACGTGCTTCCACTCCACTGATCAAGCAGAGTCAAGCAACTGCGACATTTCCAGCACAATGGACAGATCAGTTTTGGATATACCAGGACAGACTCCATCACATCCTCCACTTTCCAACTACTCTAAGAATGAAAAATTCTTTCCTTCTTTGCCTATGGAATTGCATTCATTTTCATTTGTGCCCTCACCCATTCCCTTCACTGCTGAGAACAGCTGGGCTCCCTGCACCTCATTCCCTGCCATCGGATATTTACACACACCCATGACACCCCCATCCATCCTTGTCTCCTGGGAATCCCGGCTCTCTCATGTCTCCTCAGGATCTTGCTGGTCCTCCACTGCTCTTCTTTCACACTCCACTGCCCCCATCATTGCTGAGGATCTTGAGCAGGGTCAGCCTCATGGATACAACTCTTAACATCCTTCCCTTGAGACTTGACTCCATCTGGACTTCATGCCACTGATCCCCAGCCTCTGGGACCAGCCTCTCAGCCACTCTCAGGCCACACACTGCTTTCCCTGGCCACTTGGGCTTGTTCGGATGATATGGGAGTGTAGAATAGGAAGGAGAATCCAGGACTTCACAAAATGGTTGAGTTCAACAGCAGCCACAGCTCTCCCCTCATGCCCAGGCTGAGTCACTGGCACAGGGCAGACACAGAGTTCAGCCAAGCACCATTTCCTCAAGGGAAATCCTCCAAGAGAACTGGCCTCATCCATTGGCACTTGAAACTCCTTAAGACCCCAAAGGCCTGGCTCACCCCTCCCCTGCTGCTGCTCCCATCTACACTCTCCTCCCTTGCACAGCTGCCCCCAACCCCCATGGAATCCCTTCAGCTGGAAAAGACACTTGACATTCGATCCAAATGTAAACCAAATCTGTTAATGCCACAAATCTCAGAAATGTTTCATTTGTAGAAGACCTAAATGTAAAACGGCATCAAGTCCAACCATTCCAACATCACTTCTAAGGCCACCATGAAACATCCCTAAAGTCCAAATCTCCATGGCTTCTAAATTCCTCCAGAAATGCTGACTAAACCACTGTCCTGGACAGCCATGGACATAGCTTGAAAATCCATCTTCCAAACTCAACCTCCCCTGGGGTAAGTTGACTCCATTCCCTCTTCTCTGATGGCTGGATAAAAGGGAGACAAGACTAATATAAAATTATTTCCTTTTAGGTAACACCAGAAGGCAAAAGGGTCAACCTACTTCTGGAAATTGAACATCCCCAGTCCCCTCACCTGTTCCCCATGTTTCTCTTTCTTATCCATTTCTACTTTCCTTTCCCTTGTGTAAGAGCCCAGCTCTGTGACCCCACAGTGTGACCTTCCTGGGCCCAGGTAAGATGAGAGCTATGGATGAACCAACACAAGGCTTTGGGGAGCCTGGGAGGCCTCCCTAAATCATGGGAGAACTTGCCCATGTCAAACAGGAAAGGAAAGGCATAGAGACAGGCCTGCAGACATGGAGCCATGGCGGGGAGGGAGAGAACATGAGGAAAGAACCAGATCTGTAACCCCAAGCACACCTGCAAATCCCAGATCATCCTAACAGAGCTGGGAGGGAATAAGGGCCAACTTCACAAGACAGCCACAAACCACAGCACACTAGTGTTGTGGAGTGACTTCACGGATGACATTTCACTGTCCAAAGCTTTGCTCATGTTGTCAGCCCTCCCTGAAAAAAAAATCATAATAAAATTTTGGTCTTCATTTAAAAGCTAACCGCAAATGTCAAATAGACATAGACTCAAGAACTGTACATGACACAGCAGAAATGTGGGAAGGAAAACATTCCCCACCTCATCATTCACCAGGCTAGGTAACCAGAGAGCTGGTGCCTGCAAAATGCCCCAAGGCCATGGGACAAGGCTGTCCCACCCCTCCAGAAACAGCATAAAAGCCGGCCCAGAGCCTCTCTCCCTCACACACTTCTCCTCCTGCTCCTGCCAACAACCAGGTAAGCCTCAAGCCCCTGACCCTCCTACTCCTGCAACCCTGGCCCATCTCTTGCAGCATGCTCTGCCCCAGCTTCAGCAGCCCTCATCCCCTCGAATAGCCCCACAACAGACTCCACACACACTTGACCTCCTGCCTCACCAACCCTTACACCCCCACACCCTTGCTGTGCATTACCCCTCTCTTCCAGGCTCCCTCCACACCACAGCCATGGCCTGCTACAACCGCTGCAGTCCCTGCGGACCCACCCCGCTGGCCAACAGCTGCAACGAGCCCTGTGCCCTGCAATGCCAGGATTCCCGCGTCATCATCAACCCTTCCCCTGTGCTGGTCACCCTGCCAGGACCCATCATGACCTCCTTCCCCCAGAACAGCGCCGTCGGATCCACCTCCTCGGCTGCTCTGGGCACTGAGCTCAATGCCCAGGGACAGCCCATCTCTGGTGGATTTGGCTTTGGCCTTGGCTACGGTCTGGGAGGCCTGGGCTGCTCTGGCAGAAGGGGCGGCTACGTCTGCTAAGGGCCCTCAGCACCACCCCTGACACCACCAGCTCTGGGCGCTGCCAACAGCTCCTGCAAGCAAAACACCTCCACTGATGGCCACTCTACTTCTACCTCACTCTGGATCCCTTCAAGTTCTCTCTCTTGCCTTTTAATTCTTTTCCCTCAATAAACTTTTCCTGAATCAAAGTCTCACATGTCTCCTCTTCTTTTTGAATTTCATAGCTCTCACACCCTCACCCATGGGCTCGATACCAAAGGGGCACAACACCTTCCTAAACAAATAGATACCCACCAGTAACAACGAAGAATGAAACAGGAAACATGTTGAATGCTGACCATCCAGAACATGACAAAATCACATGGCCTGCCATACCAACGGCATTGATACAACAATGCTCTCCTGCTGATTCCTCCAGGAAAATCTCTCCATGCCAGCATTCCCTTGACAAGACCCCCTCCCATCACAACTCTCAAACCACACAAACAATCACAATAACATCCATTCTCACAGAAACTCAGGAGGCGCTGCAAGCCCTTCCAGCCTCTCTCAAGAGGATCAAGTATGGCTCCCCAGAGAAGGATTTCCAGAACCATGGAGAGGTCAGGTTTTCATCTCCCTTAACAGACAAACTCCTGCACCTCTTCCACTCTGTGACCATCCTCACAATAAAAAAGCCTTGCCTGCTCAGCCCATGGAATTTCATCTCTTTTCACCTGTGCCATTGCTGACTTGGAACAACCCCCCATCCAGCCATGTCTCCTGGAAGTCCCAGCTTGCTCAGTCCTGCCTGAAAAATCCTTCCAGCCCTTTAAAGATCTTGGTGGCTCTACACTAAACAATGGCCTTCATTCACTGATTCTGTGGTCTTCCTCCCCTGGGGAGCCCAGAACTGTTCACACCTACTGACGTCAGTTTTGAGGATGTTGAACAGTTTTGGCCTCATGGATACGACTCTTGAGCTACTTCATTTGAAGTTTGACTTCAGCTTGACTTTCGATCACAAAGCTCCAGGTCATGTTGTTTCAATATTATCTAACTAGAGCAGTCCACCTCACTGACCCTTCACACCACCTGTACATCCTTGCATAGTCTGCAATGATGCAGTAGGAGACAGTGCCAAAGACATTGCTGAGGTAGAGATAAACACCAACCATGGCTCCCTCATCACCCACAGGAAGATTCTTTTTTTCTGTAGGCAACACAGAGGTCCCTAAGACAGGATTTTCCCCTCCATAATCAACTCTAACTGCCCCTAATCACCTTGTACGAGCTGAACTTGGAAATGCTTTGGAGGGGAAAAATTGTCCCATCCTTGTCTACAGGAACAAGCTCCCTGGAAATCCATGGGCAAGGTGGCAGGGAGTAAATGCATGGAAGGGGCAGGACCTGATGCCCAGCACAGCCACAAAGCCCAGCACAGCCTGACAGGGCTGTAAAGGAATGGGGTCCCTCTCTCAAATGCAGCCACAAACCAAAACACACCTGCTGTCCCATGGGTTGAACTCATTGCTGACATCTCGAGTTTCATAGGCTTTAGTGGTTTATTCTGGTTTCTCTGACATGCACCTACCAAGCAAATCCTCCCAAACACCAACTCTCACTTTAAAGCTGCTGCCAAGGTCGGATGGACACAGTCACAGCAGCAGGATTTCACATTTGAGATTTGCAGGAAGGAAAACAGTCTCCAGCTCATGACTCGTCAGGCCTGGCCAGGTAAAATTTATGTTATGATTTCCATACAGGTACCTTGAGAGAGTAAAAAGGTCAACACATTTGTTTTGAAAATTGAATGTATTCAGGTCCTTCAAGGGCTCCCCAGACATCATCTTCTTATCCTTCACCAGTTTTCCTTTCCAGGTGTCACTCAGAGTCCAGCAGTAGGACCTCACAGCATGAACTAGCTGGGGCCAGCGGAGATGAGTGCTATGAATGAAAAAATCACAAGACATTGCAGGAGCTGAAAAGAGTCTCCAAACCACAAGGATTGCTTTCCCATGCCCAACAGGAAAGACTTGATCCATAAACAGGTGTAGAACTTTGGCAATGGGACAAAGAGTAAGAGAATGTGATGGAAAGGGACACGCATCACCCCCAGAAAAGCTGCAAAGCCCAGATGAATCTGACATCACTGTAGGGGAATGAGGACCCTCTCCACAAGACACCCACAAACCACAGCACACATGAGACATTGCGTGACTTCACTGTTGGCACCCCACTGTCCAAAGCTCACATCCATAGCCCTCAACAAAAGACATCATCAACAACACCCCTTGGTCTCTAATACCTGCATTTAAAAGCTGCTGACAAGGTCAGAAGGACATAGATGCAAAAGTAGAACATGACACTGCAGAGTTGAGGGATGGAAAACACTCCCCACCTCAGGACTCACCACTGAGGCAACCAGGAACTGTGGCCTGCAAAATGTCCCAAGGTCATAGGACAAGGCTGTCCCACCCCTACAGAAGCAGCATAAAAGCCAGACCAGAGCCTCTCTCCCACACACACTTCTCCTCAAGCCTTCTCCTCCTGCTCCTGCCAACAACCAGGTGAGCTTCTAGCCCTGAACAACCAGCTCCTGCACCCCTGGCCCCTCTCTTCTAGCACGCTCAGCCCCAGCCTCAGCAGCCCTCACACCTCCCCACAGACACAAAACAGCCTCCTCACTCCCTAATGGGGGCAACAGTTTGCTTCCTGCAATCCCACGCCACTACCCTGTCTCACCCCTCTCCTCCAGGCACCCTCCACACCACACCCATGGCCTGCAACAACATCTGCAGTCCCTGCGGACCCACCCCGCTGGCCAACAGCTGCAACGAGCCCTGTGCCCTGCAATGCCAGGATTCCCGCGTCATCATCAACCCTTCCCCTGTGCTGGTCACCCTGCCAGGACCCATCATGACCTCCTTCCCCCAGAACACCGCCGTCGGATCCACCTCCTCGGCTGCTCTGGGCACTGAGCTCAATGCCCAGGGACAGCCCATCTCTGGCGGATTTGGCTTTGGCCTTGGCTATGGCCTGGGAGGCCTGGGCTGCTATGGCAGAAGGGGCGGCTACATCTGCTAAGGGCCCTCAGCACCACCCCTGACACCACCAGCTCTGGCCTCTGCCAACAGCCCCTGCAAGCAAAGCACCTCGGCTGATGGTCTCTCTACTTTCACCTCACACCTGATTCCTCCAGCTTCTTCTTTCCGGTCGTTCTTTCACTTCAATAAAGTTTACTTGCATCACAAACTGAGTTGCTTGCTGTTCTTTTTGAATTCTAATGGTCTCACATCCTTGCCCTGTGCAATGCCAGCACTCAACCATTATGTGGGATGCAAAGAGAGCAAAGAACATTTCTTACCAAATATGTCCCCACCAAAAACAACCAACGCTGACATGGGAAACAGGGGAGAGGGGAAACCTTCCAGAACATGACACAAGGCCATCATCTCATCTGCCAAAAGCTTTGACAAAACAGTTGTCTCCTGGGCACTGCTCTGCCACAGTCACTCTATGCCAGCATACACTTGAAAAACTCCCTTCACACCAGCACTCAAGTCTTCCCCGTGAACAGAGGAACAAGAGCATCCACTTGGGCAGGAAATCTCGAGAGCAAGTGCTTCCATTACCTATGCTCAAGCAGACCTGGCAGGAGCAGGATTGCCATGATTATGGCCAGTTCAGTTTTGGACCTCCAAGAAGAGGGACCCCATTCTCTCTTACAATCTGGGATCATCCAAACACACTGAAAAACTCTTCCTTTCTTTGCCCATGGTATTCACTTTATTTTCAAATGTGCCTGTGCCTTCTCTTCCTTCACATGTGCAGTGCTGAGAACAGCTGGGCTCCCACACACTTGGTTCACCATCCACCAGCCTTGTCTCCTCAGAGTCTCAGCTCTCTCAGACTGTCCTCGAGCAAAGATCCATCAGCCCCTTTAAGTGTCTGGTGGCCCTCAACTGGTCTTTGTCCACGACCCCCTTGTGTTTCTTCACATCTCAAGGCCAGAACTGTCCCCATCACTGCACATGAGATCTCACCAGTGCTCTAAAGAGAGGAAGGGCCACCTCTCACAATTTCATGGCAACAATTTCCTGAAATCTCTCTTGTACACAGGTGACCCACCACTGAAAGTAATGCCCCACCACAACCGATTGAGCACTCTGTTCTTGATCAGCACCACAGGGTCCTGCTCACAAAAGCCACTTCTCAGACTCTCAGTCCACAGCATTATCCCGAGCCCAGTGCAATTCCTATCCAGTTGCAGAACTTCACATTTCTCTTGTTTGAACTTTGGTAGGTTCCTTTAAACCCTTAGTCTTGAGGACCTTCTGAATGGTGGAACCGAAAAGTGGTGATCTAGACACTCCATCACCTGCCAGCTCGCTGAAGGGGCAACTCTCCCACTGCTGACATGGAATGGAAGAGTCCAGGACCTCACACCTGGCACAGAGGCAAAGCCCAGACCAGCCTGACTGACCTGGGATACTTTGGGGCCCCTCGTCACAAGATATCCAAAATACAAAACCAGGAGTTCTACAGGCTGACCTCACTGATGACTCCCCACCTCTGCAAATCTTGGTCCGTTTGCAGTCCTCTTTAACACACACCATCAACACCAGCCTTTGGTCTCAAATACTCACACTTTAAAGGAGGAAAGACCACAATGGAAGGGGCAGCTCCTCATGCACAGCACAGCTGCAAAGCCCACACCAGCCAGACATGACGGTGGTGGAATTGGGCCCCTCTTCACAACACACCCACAAAGAAACCGATACGAGTTCCACAGAATTACCTCACTAATGACACCCATATAATTCCAAGGCATTTGTTGTATATTTTGGTTATTCAGATGCACATATTCAAAGCAAATCCTCCCAAATACACACTCTCACTTAAAAGCTGACACCAAGTTCAGATGGAAATGGCCTCAGGAGCAGGACATGACACTGAAGGATTGTGGAAGAAAAACTTTCCCCACATCACCATGCACAAATCTATGACACACAAAACTGAAGTTAAAACTTCTGTTCAAGTACCTCTAGAGTGGAATAAGGTCAACCAATTTTTTTGAAAAATGAATGTCCACAGTTTCTTCAACTGAACATCAAGTCTTTCTATATCCTTCAAACAGTTTTCTTTCCATGTTTCTCTCAGAGCCCCGTAACGGGACCCCAAAGTGTGACCATGCTGGGCCTAGCAGAGATGAGCACTACGGATGAAACCACACAAGACATTGGACAGCAGGGAAGGTGTCACAGGGATTGTTCTCCCATATCCAGCAGGAAAGACCGGGCATATGCACAGGTTAAGAATGTCAGAAATGGGACAGGGAGGGAGAGAATGTGATGGAAGGGGACACCTTACATCTCCAGTACAGCTGCAAAGCCCAGATGAGCCTGACATGGCTGTGGGGGAATGAGGACCCACTCCACAAGACACCCACAAACCACAGCACGCCAGGGACATTGCGTGACTTCACTGTTGACACCTCACTGTCCAATGCTCTGGTCATGACCACAGCCTGCCAAAAAAAACATCTTCATCAACAGCCCTTGGTCTCTAATACCTGCATTTAAAAGCTGCTGACAAGGTCAGATGGACATAGATGCAAAAGGAGAACATGACACTGCAGAGGTGGGGGATGGAAAACATTCCCCACCTCAGGACTCAGGACGCTGAGTCAACCAGGAACTGTGGCCTGCAAAATGCCCCAAGGCCATGGGACAAGGATGTCCCACCCCTCCAGAACCAGCATAAAAGCCAGCCCAGAGCCTCTCTCCCTCACACACTTCTCCTCAAGTCTTCTCCTCCTGCTCCTGCCCAACAACAAGGTAAGCCTCAAGCCCTGATCCTCCTGCTCCTGCACCCCTGAACCCTCTCTTCCAGCATGCTCAGATCCAGCCTCAGCAGTCCTCATGCCTCCCGACAGCCCCACCAGTGCCTCCACAATACCTCACTCTCCTGCATCACTGCCCCACGCACATCCACACCCCAGTCTAACCTCATCCCATCTCTTCCAGGCACCCTCCACACCACACCCATGGCCTGCAACAACATCTGCAGTCCCTGCGGACCCACCCCGCTGGCCAACAGCTGCAACGAGCCCTGTGCCCTGCAATGCCAGGATTCCCGCGTCATCATCAACCCTTCCCCTGTGCTGGTCACCCTGCCAGGACCCATCATGACCTCCTTCCCCCAGAGCACCGCCGTCGGATCCACCTCCTCGGCTGCTCTGGGCACTGAG
Source organism: Molothrus aeneus (assembly GCF_037042795.1). Taxonomy (NCBI): domain Eukaryota; kingdom Metazoa; phylum Chordata; class Aves; order Passeriformes; family Icteridae; genus Molothrus; species Molothrus aeneus. Next base: position 152,657,354 of record NC_089646.1, on the reverse strand, counting down.
CTCAATGCCCAGGGACAGCCCATCTCTGGTGGATTTGGCTTTGGCCTTGGCTACGGCCTGGGAGGCCTGGGCTGCTATGGCAGAAGGGGCGGCTACATCTGCTAAGGGCCCTCAGCACCACCCCTGACACCACCAGCTCTGGGCGCTGCCAACAGCTCCTGCAAGCAAAGCACCTGGGCTGATGGTCTCTCTACTTCCATCTCATATCTGATTCCTCCAGCTTCTTCCTTCTCAGCATTCTTTCACTTAATAAAGTTTACTTGCATCACAAATGGAGTTGCTTGCTGTTCTTTTTGAATTCTAATGGTCTGACATCCTCACCCTGTGCAATACCAGCCCTCAACCATTATGTGGGATGGAAAGGGAGCAAAGAACATTTCTTACCAAATATGTCCCCACCAAAAACAACCAATGCTGACATGGGAAACAGGGGAGAGGGGAGACCTTCCAGAACATGACACAAAGCCATCCCCTCATCTACCAACGGCTTGGACACAACAATTCTCTCCTGGGCACTGCGCTGACAAAATCACACTATGCCAGCATACACTTGAAAAATTCTCTTCCCAGCAGCACTCTTGAGTCCTGCCCGGGAACAGAGAAAAAACATCATGCACTTGTGCAGGAACTCCACAGTGCAAATGCTTCCATCCCCCTTCCTCCACCAGACTCAGGAGAGGCAGGATTTCCAGGATTATGTCCAGTTCAGTTTTGGACCTCCAAGATGAGGGAACCCATTGTCTCTTATACTCCATGACCATCCATACAAACTGAAAAATTCTTGCTTCCTTTGCCCATGCTATTCAATTTATTTTCACTTGTGCGCCTGCCTTCTCTTCCTTCATGTCTGCAATGCTGACAACAGCTGGGCTCCCACACACTGGTGACCCTGATTGTCCAGCCTTGTCTCCTGAGAATCCCAGCTCTCTTAGTGCGTTTTCTAGCAAGGATCCTCCAGGCCCTTAAATTTCCGGTGGCCCTAAACTGGCCTTTGTTCACTTTCCCCGTGTACTTCACATCTTGAGGCCAGAACTGTCCACACCACCCCACATGGGAACTCTCCAGCGCTCTAAAGAGAGGAAGGCCCACCGCTCATGACTTCATGGCAACAATTTTCTGAAATCTGTCTTGGACACAGATGACACGGACAGAAGTAATGCCCCACTGCAATCTCCTGGTCTACCTGTTCTCGATCATCACCAACAGGGTCCTGCTCAGGAAAGCCACTTTTCAGACTATTTGCCCACAGAATTATTCAGGGCCTAGAGCAATTCCTGTCCAGAGAGAGAACTTCTCATTTCCCCTGCTTTACCTTTGGGAGATTCCTTGAACCCTCAGTCTCCTGCTCTCTTGCGTGGAACAGCCAAGTGGTGCCTCAGACACTCCACAATCTGCCAGCTCACTAGGGAGGCAACCCAACTAAACAACTGCCACATGGAAGAGAAGATTACAGGTGCACACATCTGGCACAGAGGCAAAGCCCAGACCAGCCTGACTGACCTGGGATACTTTGGGGCCCCTCTTCACAACACAAACAAAAACCCAAAATCAGGAGTTCTACAGGCTGACCTCACTGATGACTCCACACTTCTCTAAACTCAGGTCATGTATTCAGTCCCCTTTGACACACACCATCAACACCAGCCTTTGGTCTCAAATACTCACACTTTAAAGGAGGAATGACCACAAAGGAAGGGGCAGCTCTTCAGGCACAGCACAGCTGCAAAGCCCACACCAGCCGGACATGACGGTGGTGGAATTGGGCCCCTCTTCACAACACACCCACAAAGAAACCGATACGAGTGCCACAGAATTACCTCACTAATGACACCCATATAATTCCAAGGCATTTGTTGTATATTTTGGTTATTCAGATGCACATATTCAAAGCAAATCCTCCCAAATACACACTCTCACTTAAAAGCTGACACCAAGTTCAGATGGAAATGGCCTCAGGAGCAGGACATGACACTGAAGGATTGTGGAAGAAAAACTTTCCCCACATCACCATGCACAAATCTATGACACACAAAACTGAAGTTAAAACTTCTGTTCAAGTACCTCTAGAGTGGAATAGGGCCAACCAATTCTTTTTGAAAAATAAATGTCCACATTTCCTTCAACTGAACATCAAGTCTTTCTGTATCCTTCAAACAGTTTTCTTTCCATGTTTCTCTCAGAGCCCCGTAATGGGAGCCCCACAGTGCAACCGTGCTGGGCCTAGCGGAGACGAGCACTACGGATGAAACCACACAAGACATTGGACAGCAGTGGCGGTGTCACAGGGATTGTTCTCCCATATCCAGCAGGAAAGGTCTGGCATATACACAGGTTTAGAATGTCAGAAATGGGACAGGGAGGTAGAGAACGTGACCAAAGGGGAGACCCATCATCTCCAGTACAGCTGCAAAGCCCAGATGAGCCTGACGTGGCTGTGAGGGAATGAGGACCCTCTCCACAAGACACCCAAAGACCACAGCATAACTGGGACATTGGGTGACTTCACTGTGGACACCCCACAGTCCCAAGCTCTGATCACGTCCACATCCTGCCAAAAAAACATCTTCATCAACAGACCTTGGTCTCTAATACTTGCATTTAAAGCTGCTGACAAGGTCAGCTGGAGATGGAATCAAAATCAGAACATGACACTGCAGAGCTGCACAAAAGAAAACACTCCACACCTCAGGCCTCACCATGCTGAGTCAACCAGGAATTGTGGCCTGCAAAATGCCCCAAGGCCATAGCACAAAGCTGTCCCACCTCTCCAGGACCAGCATAAAAGCCAGCCCAGAGCCTCTCTCCCTCACACACTTCTCCTCAAGCCTTCTACTCCTGCTCCTGCTGACAACCAGGTGAGCTTCAATCCCTGACCTTCCTTCTCCCGCACTCGTGGCTGCTCTCTTCCAGCACGCTCAGCGCAAACATCAGCAGCCCTCATGCTTCCCCACAGCCTCTACAACAACCTCCACACTCCCTCACCCTCCTGCATTACCGCCCATAACAACCACACCACTGCCCTGCCTCACCCCTCTCTCTTTTCCAGGAACCCTCCACACCACACCCATGGCCTGCAACAACATCTGCTTTCCCTGCGGACCCACCCCGCTGGCCAACAGCTGCAACGAGCCCTGTGCCCTGCAATGCCAGGATTCCCGCGTCATCATCAACCCTTCCCCTGTGCTGGTCACCCTGCCAGGACCCATCATGACCTCCTTCCCCCAGAACACCGCCGTCGGATCCACCTCCTCGGCTGCTCTGGGCACTGAGCTCAATGCCCAGGGACAGCCCATCTCTGGTGGATTTGGCTTTGGCCTTGGCTACGGCCTGGGAGGCCTGGGCTGCTATGGCAGAAGGGGCGGCTACATCTGCTAAGGGCCCTCAGCACCACCCCTGACACCACCAGCTCTGGGCGCTGCCAACAGCTCCTGCAAGCAAAGCACCTCCACTGATGGCCCCTCTACTTCTACCTCACTCTGGATCCCTTCAAGTTCTCACGCTTGCCTTTTAATTCTTTTCCCTCAATAAACTTTTCGTGAATCAAAGTCTCACATGTCTCCTCTTCTTTTTGAATTTCATAGCTCTCACACCCTCACCCATGGGCTCGATACCAAAGGGGCACAACACCTTCCTAAACAAGTAGATACCCACCAGTAACAACAAAGAATGAAACAGGAAACATGTTGAATGCTGACCATCCAGAACATGACAAAATCACATGGCCTGCCATACCAACGGCATTGATACAACAATGCTCTCCTGCTCATTCCTCCAGCAAAATCTCTCCATGCCAGCATTCCCTTGACAAGACCCCCTCCCATCACAACTCTCAAACCACACAAACAATCACAATAACATCCATTCTCACAGAAACTCAGGAGGCGCTGCAAGCCCTTCCAGCCTCTCTCAAGAGGATCAAGTATGGCTCCCCAGAGAAGGATTTCCAGAACCATGGAGAGGTCAGGTTTTCATCTCCCTTAACAGACAAACTCCTGCACCTCTTCCACTCTGTGACCATCCTCACAATATAAAAGCCTTGCCTGCTCAGCCCATGGAATTTCATCTCTTTTCACCTGTGCCATTGCTGACTTGGAACAACCCCCCATCCAGCCATGTCTCCTGGAAGTCCCAGCTTGCTCAGTCCTCCCTGAAAAATCCTTCCAGCCCTTTAAAGATCTTGGTGGCTCTACACTAAACAATGGCCTTCATTCACTGATTCTGTGGTCTTCCTCCCCTGGGGAGCCCAGAACTGTTCACACCTACTGACGTCAGTTTTGAGGATGTTGAACAGTTTTGGCCTCATGGATACGACTCTTGAGCTACTTCATTTGAAGTTTGACTTCAGCTTGACTTTCGATCACAAGGCTCCAGGTCATGTTGTTTCACTATTATCTAACTAGAGCAGTCCACCTCACTGACCCTTCACACCACCTGTACATCCTTGCATAGTCTGCAATGATGCAGTAGGAGACAGTGCCAAAGACATTGCTGAGGTAGAGATAAACACCAACCATGGCTCCCTCATCACCCACAGGAAGATTCTTTTTTTCTGTAGGCAACACAGAGGTCCCTAAGACAGGATTTTCCCCTCCATAATCAACTCTAACTGCCCCTAATCACCTTGTACGAGCTGAACTTGGAAATGCTTTGGAGGGGAAAAATTGTCCCATCCTTGTCTACAGCAACAAGCTCCCTGGAAATCCATGGGCAAGGTGGCAGGGAGTAAATGCATGGAAGGGGCAGGACCTGATGCCCAGCACAGCCACAAAGCCCAGCACAGCCTGACAGGGCTGTAAAGGAATGGGGTCCCTCTCTCAAATGCAGCCACACAAACCAAAACACACCTGCTGTCCCATGGGTTGAACTCATTGCTGACATCTCGAGTTTCATAGGCTTTAGTGGTTTATTCTGGTTTCTCTGACATGCACCTACCAAGCAAATCCTCCCAAACACCAACTCTCACTTTAAAGCTGCTGCCAAGGTCGGATGGACACAGTCACAGCAGCAGGATTTCACATTTGAGAGTTGCAGGAAGGAAAACAGTCTCCAGCTCATGACTCGTCAGGCCTGGCCAGGTAAAATTTATGTTATGATTTCCATTCAGGTACCTTGAGAGAGTAAAAAGGTCAACACATTTGTTTTGAAAATTGAATGTATTCCGGTCCTTCAAGGGCTCCACAGACATCATCTTCTTATCCTTCACCAGTTTTCCTTTCCAGGTGTCACTCAGAGTCCAGCAGTAGGACCTCACAGCATGAACTAGCTGGGGCCAGCGGAGATGAGTGCTATGAATGAAAAAATCACAAGACATTGCAGGACCTGAAAAGAGTCTCCAAACCACAAGGATTGCCTTCCCATGCCCAACAGGAAAGACTTGATACATAAACAGGTGTAGAACTTTGGCAATGGGACAGAGAGTAAGAGAATGTGATGGAAAGGGACACGCATCACCCCCAGAAAAGCTGCAAAGCCCAGATGAATCTGACATCACTGTAGGGGAATGAGGACCCTCTCCACAAGACACCCACAAACCACAGCACACATGAGACATTGCGTGACTTCACTGTTGGCACCCCACTGTCCAAAGCTCACATCCATAGCCCTCAACAAAAGACATCATCATCAACAGCCCTTGGTCTCTAATACCTGCATTTAAAAGCTGCTGAAAAGGTCAGAAGGACATGGATTCAAAAGTAGGACATGACACTGCAGAGTTGGGATGGAAAACATTCCCCACCTCAGCACTCACTACTCTGAGCCAACCAGGAACTGTGGCCTGCACGGGACAAGGCTGTCCTACCGCTCCAGAACCAGCATAAAAGCCAGACCAGAGCCTCTCTCGCTCACACACACTTCTCCTCAAGCCTTCTCCGCCTGCTCCTGCTGACAACCAGGTGAGCTTCAAACCCCTGACCCTCCTGATCCTGAAGCCCTGACCCCTCTCTTCCAGCAAGCTCAGCGCCAGCCTCAGCAGCCCTCACACCTCCCCACAGCCCCACAACAGCCTCCTCACTCCCTCACGTGGGATACACTTTGCTTCCTGCAATCCCACGCCACTACCCTGCCTCACCCCTCTCTTCCAGGCACCTCCAAACCACACCCATGGCCTGCAACAACATCTGCAGTCCCTGCGGACCCACCCCGCTGGCCAACAGCTGCAACGAGCCCTGTGCCCTGCAATGCCAGGATTCCCGCGTCATCATCAACCCTTCCCCTGTGCTGGTCACCCTGCCAGGACCCATCATGACCTCCTTCCCCCAGAACACCGCCGTCGGATCCACCTCCTCGGCTGCTCTGGGCACTGAGCTCAATGCCCAGGGACAGCCCATCTCTGGCGGATTTGGCTTTGGCCTTGGCTACGGCCTGGGAGGCCTGGGCTGCTATGGCAGAAGGGGCGGCTACATCTGCTAAGGGCCCTCAGCACCACCCCTGACACCACCAGCTCTGGGCGCTGCCAACAGCTCCTGCAAGCAAAGCACCTGGGCTGATGGTCTCTCTACTTCCACCTCATATCTGATTCCTCCAGCTTCTTCCTTCTCAGCATTCTTTCACTTAATAAAGTTTACTTGCATCACAAATGGAGTTGCTTGCTGTTCTTTTTGAATTCTAATGGTCTGACATCCTCACCCTGTGCAATACCAGCCCTCAACCATTATGTGGGATGGAAAGGGAGCAAAGAACATTTCTTACCAAATATGTCCCCACCAAAAACAACCAACGATGAAATGGGAAACAGGGGAGAGGGGAGACCTTCCAGAACATGACACAAAGCCATCCCCTCATCTACCAACGGCTTGGACACAACAATTCTCTCCTGGGCATTGCGCTGACAAAATCACACTATGCCAGCATACACTTGAAAGATTCTCTTCCCAGCAGCACTCTTGAGTCCTGCCTGGGAACAGAGAAAAAACATCATGCACTTGTACAGGAACTCCACAGTGCAAATGCTTCCATCCCCCTTCCTCCACCAGACTCAGGAGAGGCAGGATTTCCAGGATTATGTCCAGTTCAGTTTTGGACCTCCAAGATGAGGGAACCCATTGTCTCTTAAACTCCATGACCATCCATACAAACTGAAAAATTCTTGCTTCCTTTGCCCATGCTATTCAATTTATTTTCACTTGTGTGCCTGCCTTCTCTTCCTTCATGTCTGCAATGCTGACAACAGCTGGGCTCCCACACACTGGTGACCCTGATTGTCCAGCCTTGTCTCCTGAGAATCCCAGCTCTCTTAGTGCGTTTTCTAGCAAGGATCCTCCAGGCCCTTAAATTTCCGGTGGCCCTAAACTGGCCTTTGTTCACTTTCCCCGTGTACTTCACATCTTGAGGCCAGAACTGTCCACACCACCCCACATGGGAACTCTCCAGCGCTCTAAAGAGAGAAAGCGCCACCTCTCATGACTTCATGGCAACAATTTTCTGAAATCTGTCTTGGACACAGATGACACGGACAGAAGTAATGCCCCACTGCAATCTCCTGGTCTACCTGTTCTCGATCATCACCAACAGGGTCCTGCTCAGGAAAGCCACTTTTCAGACTATTTGCCCACAGAATTATTCAGGGCCTAGAGCAATTCCTGTCCAGAGAGAGAACTTCTCATTTCCCCTGCTTTACCTTTGGGAGATTCCTTGAACCCTCAGTCTCCTGCTCTCTTGCGTGGAACAGCCAAGTGGTGCCTCAGACACTCCACAATCTGCCAGCTCACTAGGGAGGCAACCCAACTAAACAACTGCCCACATGGAAGAGAAGATTACAGGTGCACACATCTGGCACAGAGGCAAAGCCCAGACCAGCCTGACTGACCTGGGATACTTTGGGGCCCCTCTTCACAACACAAACAAAAACCCAAAATCAGGAGTTCTACAGGCTGACCTCACTGATGACTCCACACTTCTCTAAACTCAGGTCATGTATTCAGTCCCCTTTGACACACACCATCAACACCAGCCTTTGGTCTCAAATACTCACACTTTAAAGGAGGAATGACCACAAAGGAAGGGGCAGCTCTTCAGGCACAGCACAGCTGCAAAGCCCACACCAGCCAGACATGACGGTGGTGGAATTGGGCCCCTCTTCACAACACACCCACAAAGAAACCGATACGAGTTCCACAGAATTACCTCACTAATGACACCCATATAATTCCAAGGCATTTGTTGTATATTTTGGTTATTCAGATGCACATATTCAAAGCAAATCCTCCCAAATACACACTCTCACTTAAAAGCTGACACCAAGTTCAGATGGAAATGGCCTCAGGAGCAGGACATGACACTGAAGGATTGTGGAAGAAAAACTTTCCCCACATCACCATGCACAAATCTATGACACACAAAACTGAAGTTAAAACTTCTGTTCAAGTACCTCTAGAGTGGAATAGGGCCAACCAATTCTTTTTGAAAAATAAATGTCCACATTTCCTTCAACTGAACATCAAGTCTTTCTGTATCCTTCAAACAGTTTTCTTTCCATGTTTCTCTCAGAGCCCCGTAATGGGAGCCCCACAGTGCAACCGTGCTGGGCCTAGCAGAGACGAGCACTACGGATGAAACCACACAAGACATTGGACAGCAGTGGCGGTGTCACAGGGATTGTTCTCCCATATCCAGCAGGAAAGGTCTGGCATATACACAGGTTTAGAATGTCAGAAATGGGACAGGGAGGTAGAGAACGTGACCAAAGGGGAGACCCATCATCTCCAGTACAGCTGCAAAGCCCAGATGAGCCTGACGTGGCTGTGAGGGAATGAGGACCCTCTCCACAAGACACCCAAAGACCACAGCATAACTGGGACATTGGGTGACTTCACTGTGGACACCCCACAGTCCCAAGCTCTGATCACGTCCACATCCTGCCAAAAAAACATCTTCATCAACAGACCTTGGTCTCTAATACTTGCATTTAAAGCTGCTGACAAGGTCAGATGGAGATGGAATCAAAATCAGAACATGACACTGCAGAGCTGCACAAAAGAAAACACTCCACACCTCAGGCCTCACCATGCTGAGTCAACCAGGAATTGTGGCCTGCAAAATGCCCCAAGGCCATAGCACAAAGCTGTCCCACCTCTCCAGGACCAGCATAAAAGCCAGCCCAGAGCCTCTCTCCCTCACACACTTCTCCTCAAGCCTTCTCCTCCTGCTCCTGCTGACAACCAGGTAAGCTTCAATCCCTGACCTTCCTTCTCCTGCACTCCTGGCTGCTCTCTTCCAGCATGCTCAGCGCAAACATCAGCAGCCCTCATGCTTCCCCACAGCCTCTACAACAACCTCCACACTCCCTCACCCTCCTGCATCGCCGCCCATAACAACCACACCCCTGCCCTGCCTCACCCCTCTCTCTTTTCCAGGAACCCTCCACACCACACCCATGGCCTGCAACAACATCTGCAGTCCCTGCGGACCCACCCCGCTGGCCAACAGCTGCAACGAGCCCTGTGCCCTGCAATGCCAGGATTCCCGCGTCATCATCAACCCTTCCCCTGTGCTGGTCACCCTGCCAGGACCCATCATGACCTCCTTCCCCCAGAACACCGCCGTCGGATCCACCTCCTCGGCTGCTCTGGGCACTGAGCTCAATGCCCAGGGACAGCCCATCTCTGGCGGATTTGGCTTTGGCCTTGGCTACGGCCTGGGAGGCCTGGGCTGCTATGGCAGAAGGGGCGGCTACATCTGCTAAGGGCCCTCAGCACCATCGCTGACTCCTCCAGCTCTGGCCGCTGCCAACAGCTCCTGCAAGCAAAGCACCTCTGCTGATGGCCCCTCTACTTCTACCTCACTCTGGATCCCTTCAAGTTCTCTCTCTTGCCTTTTAATTCTTTTCCCTCAATAAACTTTTCCTGAATCAAAGTCTCACATGTCTCCTCTTCTTTTTGAATTTCATAGCTCTCACACCCTCACCCATGGGCTCAATAGCAAAGGGGCACAACACCTTCCTAAACAAGTAGATACCCACCAGTAACAACGAAGAATGAAACAGGAAACATGTTGAATGCTGACCATCCAGAACATGACAAAATCACATGGCCTGCCATACCAATGGCATTGATACAACAATGCTCTCCTGCTGATTCCTCCAGGAAAATCTCTCCATGCCAGCATTCCCTTGACAAGACCCCCTCCCATCACAACTCTCAAACTACACAAACAGTCACAATAACATCCATTCTCACAGAAACTCAGGAGGCGCTGCAAGCCCTTCCAGCCTCTCTCAAGAGGATCAAGTATGGCTCCCCAGAGAAGGATTTCCAGAACCATGGAGAGGTCAGGTTTTCATCTCCCTTAACAGACAAACTCCTGCACCTCTTCCACTCTGTGACCATCCTCACAATATAAAAGCCTTGCCTGCTCAGCCCATGGAATTTCATCTCTTTTCACCTGTGCCATTGCTGACTTGGAACAACCCCCCATCCAGCCATGTCTCCTGGAAGTCCCAGCTTGCTCAGTCCTCCCTGAAAAATCCTTCCAGCCCTTTAAAGATCTTGGTGGCTCTACACTAAACAATGGCCTTCATTCACTGATTCTGTGGTCTTCCTCCCCTGGGGAGCCCAGAACTGTTCACACCTACTTACGTCAGTTTTGAGGATGTTGAACAGTTTTGGCCTCATGGATACGACTCTTGAGCTACTTCATTTGAAGTTTGACTTCAGCTTGACTTTCGATCACAAAGCTCCAGGTCATGTTGTTTCAATATTATCTAACTAGAGCAGTCCACCTCACTGACCCTTCACACCACCTGTACATCCTTGCATAGTCTGCAATGATGCAGTAGGAGACAGTGCCAAAGACATTGCTGAGGTAGAGATAAACACCAACCATGGCTCCCTCATCACCCACAGGAAGATTCTTTTTTTCTGTAGGCAACACAGAAGTCCCTAAGACAGGATTTTCCCCTCCATAATCAACTCTAACTGCCCCTAATCACCTTGTACGAGCTGAACTTGGAAATGCTTTGGAGGGGAAAAATTGTCCCATCCTTGTCTACAGGAACAAGCTCCCTGGAAATCCATGGGCAAGGTGGCAGGGAGTAAATGCATGGAAGGGGCAGGACCTGATGCCCAGCACAGTCACAAAGCCCAGCACAGCCTGACAGGGCTGTAAAGGAATGGGGTCCCTCTCTCAAATGCAGCCACAAACCAAAACACACCTGCTGTCCCATGGGTTGAACTCATTGCTGACATCTCGAGTTTCATAGGCTTTAGTGGTTTATTCTGGTTTCTCTGACATGCACCTACCAAGCAAATCCTCCCAAACACCAACTCTCACTTTAAAGCTGCTGCCAAGGTCGGATGGACACAGTCACAGCAGCAGGATTTCACATTTGAGAGTTGCAGGAAGGAAAACAGTCTCCAGCTCATGACTTGTCAGGCCTGGCCAGGTAAAATTTATGTTATGATTTCCATTCAGGTACCTTGAGAGAGTAAAAAGGTCAACACAGTGGTTCTGAAAATTGAATGTATTCCGGTCCTTCAAGGGCTCCACAGACATCATCTTCTTATCCTTCACCAGTTTTCCTTTCCAGGTGTCACTCAGAGTCCAGCAGTAGGACCTCACAGCATGAACTAGCTGGGGCCAGCGGAGATGAGTGCTATGAATGAAAAAATCACAAGACATTGCAGGAGCTGAAAAGAGTCTCCAAACCACAAGGATTGCTTTCCCATGCCCAAAAGGAAAGACTTGATACATAAACAGGTGTAGAACTTTGGCAATGGGACAGAGAGTAAGAGAATGTGATGGAAAGGGACACGCATCACCCCCAGAAAAGCTGCAAAGCCCAGATGAATCTGACATTACTGTAGGGGAATGAGGACCCTCTCCACAAGACACCCACAAACCACAGCACGCCAGGGACATTGCGTGACTTCACTGTTGGCACCCCACTGTGCAAAGCTCACATCCCTAGCCCTCAACAAAAGACATCATCATCAACACCCCTTGGTCTCTAATACCTGCATTTAAAAGCTGCTGACAAGGTCAGAAGGACATGGATTCAAAAGTAGGACATGACACTGCAGAGTTGAGGGATGGAAAACACTCCCCACCTCAGGACTCACCACTGAGGCAACCAGGAACTGTGGCCTGCAAAATGCCTCAAGGCCATAGGACAAGGCTGTCCCACCCCTCCAGAACCAGCATAAAAGCCGGCCCAGAGCCTCTCTCCCACACAGACTTCTCCTCAAGCCTTCTCCTCCTGCTCCTGCCAACAACCAGGTGAGCTTCTAGCCCTGAACAACCAGCTCCTGCACCCCTGGCCCCTCTCTTCTAGCACGCTCAGCGCCAGCCTCAGCAGCTCTTACACCTCCCCACAGACCCACAACAGCCTCCTCACTCCCTAATGGGGGCAACACTTTGCTTCCTGCAATCCCACGCCACTACCCTGTCTCACCCCTCTCTTCCAGGCACCCTCCACACCGCACCCATGGCCTGCAACAACATCTGCAGTCCCTGCGGACCCACCCCGCTGGCCAACAGCTGCAACGAGCCCTGTGCCCTGCAATGCCAGGATTCCCGCGTCATCATCAACCCTTCCCCTGTGCTGGTCACCCTGCCAGGACCCATCATGACCTCCTTCCCCCAGAACACCGCCGTCGGATCCACCTCCTCGGCTGCTCTGGGCACTGAGCTCAATGCCCAGGGACAGCCCATCTCTGGCGGATTTGGTTTTGGCCTTGGCTATGGCCTGGGAGGCCTGGGCTGCTATGGCAGAAGGGGCGGCTACATCTGCTAAGGGCCCTCAGCACCACCCCTGACACCAGCAGCTCTGGGCGCTGCCAACAGCCCCTGCAAGCAAAGCACCTTGGCTGATGGTCTCTCTACTTCCACCTCACACCTGATTCCTCCAGCTTCTTCTTTCCGGTCGTTCTTTCACTTCAATAAAGTTTACTTGCATCACAAACTGAGTTGCTTGCTGTTCCTTTTGAATTCTAATGGTCTCACATCCTTGCCCTGTGCAATGCCAGCACTCAACCCTTATGTGGGATGCAAAGAGAGCAAAGAACATTTCTTACCAAATATGTCCCCACCAAAAACAACCAACGCTGACATGGGAAACAGGGGAGAGGGGAAACCTTCCAGAACATGACACAAGGCCATCATCTCATCTGCCAAAAGCTTTGACAAAACAGTTGTCTCCTGGGCACTGCTCTGCCACAGTCACTCTATGCCAGCATACACTTGAAAAACTCCCTTCACACCAGCACTCAAGTCTTCCCCGTGAACAGAGGAACAAGAGCATCCACTTGGGCAGGAAATCTCGAGAGCAAGTGCTTCCATTACCTATGCTCAAGCAGACCTGGCAGGAGCAGGATTGCCATGATTATGGCCAGTTCAGTTTTGGACCTCCAAGAAGAGGGACCCCATTCTCTCTTACAATCTGGGATCATCCAAACACACTGAAAAACTCTTCCTTTCTTTGCCCATGGTATTCACTTTATTTTCAAATGTGCCTGTGCCTTCTCTTCCTTCACATGTGCAGTGCTGAGAACAGCTGGGCTCCCACACACTTGGTTCACCATCCACCAGCCTTGTCTCCTCAGAGTCTCAGCTCTCTCAGACTGTCCTCGAGCAAAGATCCATCAGCCCCTTTAAGTGTCTGGTGGCCCTCAACTGGTCTTTGTCCACGACCCCCTTGTGTTTCTTCACATCTCAAGGCCAGAACTGTCCCCATCACTGCACATGAGATCTCACCAGTGCTCTAAAGAGAGGAAGGGCCACCTCTCACAATTTCATGGCAACAATTTCCTGAAATCTCTCTTGTACACAGGTGACCCACCACTGAAAGTAATGCCCCACCACAACCGATTGAGCACTCTGTTCTTGATCAGCACCACAGGGTCCTGCTCACAAAAGCCACTTCTCAGACTCTCAGTCCACAGCATTATCCCGAGCCCAGTGCAATTCCTATCCAGTTGCAGAACTTCACATTTCTCTTGTTTGAACTTTGGTAGGTTCCTTTAAACCCTTAGTCTTGAGGACCTTCTGAATGGTGGAACCGAAAAGTGGTGATCTAGACGCTCCATCACCTGCCAGCTTGCTTAAGGGGCAACACTCCCACTGCTGACATGGAATGGAAGAGTCCAGGCACTCACATCTGGCACAGAGGCAAAGCCCAGACCAGCTTGACACACCTGGGATACTTTGGGGCCCCTCTTCACAAGACACCCAAAACACAAAATCAGGAGTTCTACAGGCTGACCTCACTGATGACTCCACACCTCTCCAAATCTTGGTCTCGTCTGCAGTCCTCTTTAACACACACCATCAACACCAGCTTTTGGTCTCAAATACTCACACTTTAAAGGAGGAAAGACCACAATGGAATGGGCAGCTCCTCATGCACAGCACAGCTGCAAAGCCCACACCAGCCGGACATGGCAGCAGAAGAATTGGGCCCCTCTTCACAACACACCCACAAAGAAACCGATACGAGTGCCACAGAATGACCTCACTAATGACACCCATATAATTCCAAGGCATTTGTTGTATATCTTGGTTATTCAGACACACATATTCCAAGCAAATCCTCCCAAATACCAACTCCCACTTAAAAGCTGATACCAAGTTCAGATGGAAACGGCCTCAGGAGCGGGACATGACACTGAAAGATTGTGGAAGACAAATATTCCCCACACCAATACACACAAATCTATGACACACAAAACTGAAGTTAAAACTTCTGTTCAAGTACCTCTAGAGTGGAATAGGGCCAACCAATTTTTTTGAAAAATAAATGTCCACATTTCCTTCAACTGAACATCAAGTCTTTCTATATCCTTCAAACATTTTTCTTTCCATGTTTCTCTCAGAGCCCCGTAACGGGACCCCAAAGTGTGACCATGCTGGGCCTAGCTGAGACGAGCACTACGGATGAAACCACACAAGACATTGGACAGCAGGGAAGGTGTCACAGGGATTCTTGTCACAGGCAAGAAAGGCCTGGCATATACACAGGTTTAGAATGTCAGAAATGGGACAGGGAGGGAGAGAATGTGATGGAAGGGGACACCCTACATCTCCAGTACAGCTGCAAAGCCCAGATGAGCCTGACATGGCTGTGGGGGAATGAGGACCCACTCCACAAGACACCCACAAACCACAGCACGCCAGGGACATTGCGTGACTTCACTGTTGACACCTCACTGTCCAATGCTCTGGTCATGACCACAGCCTGCCAAAAAAAACATCTTCATCAACAGCCCTTGGTCTCTAATACCTGCATTTAAAAGCTGCTGACAAGGTCAGATGGACATAGATGCAAAAGGAGAACATGACACTGCAGAGGTGGGGGATGGAAAACATTCCCCACCTCAGGACTCAGGACGCTGAGTCAACCAGGAACTGTGGCCTGCAAAATGCCCCAAGGCCATGGGACAAGGATGTCCCACCCCTCCAGAACCAGCATAAAAGCCAGCCCAGAGCCTCTCTCCCTCACACACTTCTCCTCAAGTCTTCTCCTCCTGCTCCTGCCCAACAACAAGGTAAGCCTCAAGCCCTGATCCTCCTGCTCCTGCACCCCTGAACCCTCTCTTCCAGCATGCTCAGATCCAGCCTCAGCAGTCCTCATGCCTCCCGACAGCCCCACTAGTGCCTCCACAATACCTCACTCTCCTGCATCACTGCCCCACGCACATCCACACCCCAGTCTAACCTCATCCCATCTGTTCCAGGCACCCTCCACACCACACCCATGGCCTGCAACAACATCTGCAGTCCCTGCGGACCCACCCCGCTGGCCAACAGCTGCAACGAGCCCTGTGCCCTGCAATGCCAGGATTCCCGCGTCATCATCAACCCTTCCCCTGTGCTGGTCACCCTGCCAGGACCCATCATGACCTCCTTCCCCCAGAGCACCGCCGTCGGATCCACCTCCTCGGCTGCTCTGGGCACTGAGCTCAATGCCCAGGGACAGCCCATCTCTGGCGGATTTGGCTTTGGCCTTGGCTACGGCCTGGGAGGCCTGGGCTGCTATGGCAGAAGGGGCGGCTACATCTGCTAAGGGCCCTCAGCACCACCCCTGACACCACCAGCTCTGGGCGCTGCCAACAGCTCCTGCAAGCAAAGCACCTCCGCTGATGGTCTCTCTACTTCCATCTCATATCTGATTCCTCCAGCTTCTTCCTTCTCAGCATTCTTTCACTTAATAAAGTTTACTTGCATCACAAATGGAGTTGCTTGCTGTTCTTTTTGAATTCTAATGGTCTGACATCCTCACCCTGTGCAATACCAGCCCTCAACCATTATGTGGGATGGAAAGGGAGCAAAGAACATTTCTTACCAAATATGTCCCCACCAAAAACAACCAATGCTGAAATGGGAAACAGGGGAGAGGGGAGACCTTCCAGAACATGACACAAAGCCATCCCCTCATCTACCAACGGCTTGGACACAACAATTCTCTCCTGGGCACTGCGCTGACAAAATCACACTATGCCAGCATACACTTGAAAAATTCTCTTCCCAGCAGCACTCTTGAGTCCTGCCCGGGAACAGAGAAAAAACATCATGCACTTGTGCAGGAACTCCACAGTGCAAATGCTTCCATCCCCCTTCCTCCACCAGACTCAGGAGAGGCAGGATTTCCAGGATTATGTCCAGTTCAGTTTTGGACCTCCAAGATGAGGGAACCCATTGTCTCTTAAACTCCATGACCATCCATACAAACTGAAAAATTCTTGCTTCCTTTGCCCATGCTATTCAATTTATTTTCACTTGTGTGCCTGCCTTCTCTTCCTTCATGTCTGCAATGCTGACAACAGCTGGGCTCCCACACACTGGTGACCCTGATTGTCCAGCCTTGTCTCCTGAGAATCCCAGCTCTCTTAGTGCGTTTTCTAGCAAGGATCCTCCAGGCCCTTAAATTTCCGGTGGCCCTAAACTGGCCTTTGTTCACTTTCCCCGTGTACTTCACATCTTGAGGCCAGAACTGTCCACACCACCCCACATGGGAACTCTCCAGCGCTCTAAAGAGAGAAAGCGCCACCTCTCATGACTTCATGGCAACAATTTTCTGAAATCTGTCTTGGACACAGATGACACGGACAGAAGTAATGCCCCACTGCAATCTCCTGGTCTACCTGTTCTCGATCATCACCAACAGGGTCCTGCTCAGGAAAGCCACTTTTCAGACTATTTGCCCACAGAATTATTCAGGGCCTAGAGCAATTCCTGTCCAGAGAGAGAACTTCTCATTTCCCCTGCTTTACCTTTGGGAGATTCCTTGAACCCTCAGTCTCCTGCTCTCTTGCGTGGAACAGCCAAGTGGTGCCTCAGACACTCCACAATCTGCCAGCTCACTAGGGAGGCAACCCAACTAAACAACTGCCACATGGAAGAGAAGATTACAGGTGCACACATCTGGCACAGAGGCAAAGCCCAGACCAGCCTGACTGACCTGGGATACTTTGGGGCCCCTCTTCACAACACAAACAAAAACCCAAAATCAGGAGTTCTACAGGCTGACCTCACTGATGACTCCACACTTCTCTAAACTCAGGTCATGTATTCAGTCCCCTTTGACACACACCATCAACACCAGCCTTTGGCCTCAAATACTCACACTTTAAAGGAGGAATGACCACAAAGGAAGGGGCAGCTCTTCAGGCACAGCACAGCTGCAAAGCCCACACCAGCCGGACATGACGGTGGTGGAATTGGGCCCCTCTTCACAACACACCCACAAAGAAACCGATACGAGTGCCACAGAATTACCTCACTAATGACACCCATATAATTCCAAGGCATTTGTTGTATATTTTGGTTATTCAGATGCACATATTCAAAGCAAATCCTCCCAAATACACACTCTCACTTAAAAGCTGACACCAAGTTCAGATGGAAATGGCCTCAGGAGCAGGACATGACACTGAAGGATTGTGGAAGAAAAACTTTCCCCACATCACCATGCACAAATCTATGACACACAAAACTGAAGTTAAAACTTCTGTTCAAGTACCTCTAGAGTGGAATAGGGCCAACCAATTCTTTTTGAAAAATAAATGTCCACATTTCCTTCAACTGAACATCAAGTCTTTCTGTATCCTTCAAACAGTTTTCTTTCCATGTTTCTCTCAGAGCCCCGTAATGGGAGCCCCACAGTGCAACCGTGCTGGGCCTAGCGGAGACAAGCACTACGGATGAAACCACACAAGACATTGGACAGCAGTGGCGGTGTCACAGGGATTGTTCTCCCATATCCAGCAGGAAAGGTCTGGCATATACACAGGTTTAGAATGTCAGAAATGGGACAGGGAGGTAGAGAACGTGACCAAAGGGGAGACCCATCATCTCCAGTACAGCTGCAAAGCCCAGATGAGCCTGACGTGGCTGTGAGGGAATGAGGACCCTCTCCACAAGACACCCAAAGACCACAGCATAACTGGGACATTGGGTGACTTCACTGTGGACACCCCACAGTCCCAAGCTCTGATCACGTCCACATCCTGCCAAAAAAACATCTTCATCAACAGACCTTGGTCTCTAATACTTGCATTTAAAGCTGCTGACAAGGTCAGCTGGAGATGGAATCAAAATCAGAACATGACACTGCAGAGCTGCACAAAAGAAAACACTCCACACCTCAGGCCTCACCATGCTGAGTCAACCAGGAATTGTGGCCTGCAAAATGCCCCAAGGCCATAGCACAAAGCTGTCCCACCTCTCCAGGACCAGCATAAAAGCCAGCCCAGAGCCTCTCTCCCTCACACACTTCTCCTCAAGCCTTCTACTCCTGCTCCTGCTGACAACCAGGTGAGCTTCAATCCCTGACCTTCCTTCTCCCGCACTCGTGGCTGCTCTCTTCCAGCACGCTCAGCGCAAACATCAGCAGCCCTCATGCTTCCCCACAGCCTCTACAACAACCTCCACACTCCCTCACCCTCCTGCATTACCGCCCATAACAACCACACCCCTGCCCTGCCTCACCCCTCTCTCTTTTCCAGGAACCCTCCACACCACACCCATGGCCTGCAACAACATCTGCTTTCCCTGCGGACCCACCCCGCTGGCCAACAGCTGCAACGAGCCCTGTGCCCTGCAATGCCAGGATTCCCGCGTCATCATCAACCCTTCCCCTGTGCTGGTCACCCTGCCAGGACCCATCATGACCTCCTTCCCCCAGAACACCGCCGTCGGATCCACCTCCTCGGCTGCTCTGGGCACTGAGCTCAATGCCCAGGGACAGCCCATCTCTGGCGGATTTGGCTTTGGCCTTGGCTACGGCCTGGGAGGCCTGGGCTGCTATGGCAGAAGGGGCGGCTACATCTGCTAAGGGCCCTCAGCACCACCCCTGACACCACCAGCTCTGGGCGCTGCCAACAGCTCCTGCAAGCAAAGCACCTCCACTGATGGCCCCTCTACTTCTACCTCACTCTGGATCCCTTCAAGTTCTCACGCTTGCCTTTTAATTCTTTTCCCTCAATAAACTTTTCGTGAATCAAAGTCTCACATGTCTCCTCTTCTTTTTGAATTTCATAGCTCTCACACCCTCACCCATGGGCTCGATACCAAAGGGGCACAACACCTTCCTAAACAAGTAGATACCCACCAGTAACAACAAAGAATGAAACAGGAAACATGTTGAATGCTGACCATCCAGAACATGACAAAATCACATGGCCTGCCATACCAACGGCATTGATACAACAATGCTCTCCTGCTCATTCCTCCAGCAAAATCTCTCCATGCCAGCATTCCCTTGACAAGACCCCCTCCCATCACAACTCTCAAACCACACAAACAATCACAATAACATCCATTCTCACAGAAACTCAGGAGGCGCTGCAAGCCCTTCCAGCCTCTCTCAAGAGGATCAAGTATGGCTCCCCAGAGAAGGATTTCCAGAACCATGGAGAGGTCAGGTTTTCATCTCCCTTAACAGACAAACTCCTGCACCTCTTCCACTCTGTGACCATCCTCACAATATAAAAGCCTTGCCTGCTCAGCCCATGGAATTTCATCTCTTTTCACCTGTGCCATTGCTGACTTGGAACAACCCCCCATCCAGCCATGTCTCCTGGAAGTCCCAGCTTGCTCAGTCCTCCCTGAAAAATCCTTCCAGCCCTTTAAAGATCTTGGTGGCTCTACACTAAACAATGGCCTTCATTCACTGATTCTGTGGTCTTCCTCCCCTGGGGAGCCCAGAACTGTTCACACCTACTGACGTCAGTTTTGAGGATGTTGAACAGTTTTGGCCTCATGGATACGACTCTTGAGCTACTTCATTTGAAGTTTGACTTCAGCTTGACTTTCGATCACAAGGCTCCAGGTCATGTTGTTTCACTATTATCTAACTAGAGCAGTCCACCTCACTGACCCTTCACACCACCTGTACATCCTTGCATAGTCTGCAATGATGCAGTAGGAGACAGTGCCAAAGACATTGCTGAGGTAGAGATAAACACCAACCATGGCTCCCTCATCACCCACAGGAAGATTCTTTTTTTCTGTAGGCAACACAGAGGTCCCTAAGACAGGATTTTCCCCTCCATAATCAACTCTAACTGCCCCTAATCACCTTGTACGAGCTGAACTTGGAAATGCTTTGGAGGGGAAAAATTGTCCCATCCTTGTCTACAGGAACAAGCTCCCTGGAAATCCATGGGCAAGGTGGCAGGGAGTAAATGCATGGAAGGGGCAGGACCTGATGCCCAGCACAGCCACAAAGCCCAGCACAGCCTGACAGGGCTGTAAAGGAATGGGGTCCCTCTCTCAAATGCAGCCACACAAACCAAAACACACCTGCTGTCCCATGGGTTGAACTCATTGCTGACATCTCGATTTTCATAGGCTTTAGTGGTTTATTCTGGTTTCTCTGACATGCACCTACCAAGCAAATCCTCCCAAACACCAACTCTCACTTTAAAGCTGCTGCCAAGGTCGGATGGACACAGTCACAGCAGCAGGATTTCACATTTGAGAGTTGCAGGAAGGAAAACAGTCTCCAGCTCATGACTCGTCAGGCCTGGCCAGGTAAAATTTATGTTATGATTTCCATTCAGGTACCTTGAGAGAGTAAAAAGGTCAACACATTTGTTTTGAAAATTGAATGTATTCCGGTCCTTCAAGGGCTCCCCAGACATCATCTTCTTATCCTTCACCAGTTTTCCTTTCCAGGTGTCACTCAGAGTCCAGCAGTAGGACCTCACAGCATGAACTAGCTGGGGCCAGCGGAGATGAGTGCTATGAATGAAAAAATCACAAGACATTGCAGGACCTGAAAAGAGTCTCCAAACCACAAGGATTGCCTTCCCATGCCCAACAGGAAAGACTTGATACATAAACAGGTGTAGAACTTTGGCAATGGGACAGAGAGTAAGAGAATGTGATGGAAAGGGACACGCATCACCCCCAGAAAAGCTGCAAAGCCCAGATGAATCTGACATCACTGTAGGGGAATGAGGACCCTCTCCACAAGACACCCACAAACCACAGCACACATGAGACATTGCGTGACTTCACTGTTGGCACCCCACTGTCCAAAGCTCACATCCATAGCCCTCAACAAAAGACATCATCATCAACAGCCCTTGGTCTCTAATACCTGCATTTAAAAGCTGCTGAAAAGGTCAGAAGGACATGGATTCAAAAGTAGGACATGACACTGCAGAGTTGGGATGGAAAACATTCCCCACCTCAGCACTCACCACTCTGAGCCAACCAGGAACTGTGGCCTGCACGGGACAAGGCTGTCCTACCGCTCCAGAACCAGCATAAAAGCCAGACCAGAGCCTCTCTCGCTCACACACACTTCTCCTCAAGCCTTCTCCGCCTGCTCCTGCTGACAACCAGGTGAGCTTCAAACCCCTGACCCTCCTGATCCTGAAGCCCTGACCCCTCTCTTCCAGCAAGCTCAGCGCCAGCCTCAGCAGCCCTCACACCTCCCCACAGCCCCACAACAGCCTCCTCACTCCCTCACGTGGGATACACTTTGCTTCCTGCAATCCCACGCCACTACCCTGCCTCACCCCTCTCTTCCAGGCACCTCCAAACCACACCCATGGCCTGCAACAACATCTGCAGTCCCTGCGGACCCACCCCGCTGGCCAACAGCTGCAACGAGCCCTGTGCCCTGCAATGCCAGGATTCCCGCGTCATCATCAACCCTTCCCCTGTGCTGGTCACCCTGCCAGGACCCATCATGACCTCCTTCCCCCAGAGCACCGCCGTCGGATCCACCTCCTCGGCTGCTCTGGGCACTGAGCTCAATGCCCAGGGACAGCCCATCTCTGGTGGATTTGGCTTTGGCCTTGGCTACGGCCTGGGAGGCCTGGGCTGCTATGGCAGAAGGGGCGGCTACATCTGCTAAGGGCCCTCAGCACCACCCCTGACACCACCAGCTCTGGGCGCTGCCAACAGCTCCTGCAAGCAAAGCACCTCCGCTGATGGTCTCTCTACTTCCACCTCATATCTGATTCCTCCAGCTTCTTCCTTCTCAGCATTCTTTCACTTAATAAAGTTTACTTGCATCACAAATGGAGTTGCTTGCTGTTCTTTTTGAATTCTAATGGTCTGACATCCTCACCCTGTGCAATACCAGCCCTCAACCATTATGTGGGATGGAAAGGGAGCAAAGAACATTTCTTACCAAATATGTCCCCACCAAAAACAACCAACGATGAAATGGGAAACAGGGGAGAGGGGAGACCTTCCAGAACATGACACAAAGCCATCCCCTCATCTACCAACGGCTTGGACACAACAATTCTCTCCTGGGCACTGCGCTGACAAAATCACACTATGCCAGCATACACTTGAAAAATTCTCTTCCCAGCAGCACTCTTGAGTCCTGCCTGGGAACAGAGAAAAAACATCATGCACTTGTGCAGGAACTCCACAGTGCAAATGCTTCCATCCCCCTTCCTCCACCAGACTCAGGAGAGGCAGGATTTCCAGGATTATGTCCAGTTCAGTTTTGGACCTCCAAGATGAGGGAACCCATTGTCTCTTATACTCCATGACCATCCATACAAACTGAAAAATTCTTGCTTCCTTTGCCCATGCTATTCAATTTATTTTCACTTGTGCGCCTGCCTTCTCTTCCTTCATGTCTGCAATGCTGACAACAGCTGGGCTCCCACACACTGGTGACCCTGATTGTCCAGCCTTGTCTCCTGAGAATCCCAGCTCTCTTAGTGCGTTTTCTAGCAAGGATCCTCCAGGCCCTTAAATTTCCGGTGGCCCTAAACTGGCCTTTGTTCACTTTCCCCGTGTACTTCACATCTTGAGGCCAGAACTGTC
Source organism: Molothrus aeneus (assembly GCF_037042795.1). Taxonomy (NCBI): domain Eukaryota; kingdom Metazoa; phylum Chordata; class Aves; order Passeriformes; family Icteridae; genus Molothrus; species Molothrus aeneus. Next base: position 152,634,119 of record NC_089646.1, on the reverse strand, counting down.
CACACCACCCCACATGGGAACTCTCCAGCGCTCTAAAGAGAGGAAGGCCCACCTCTCATGACTTCATGGCAACAATTTTCTGAAATCTGTCTTGGACACAGATGACACGGACAGAAGTAATGCCCCACTGCAATCTCCTGGTCTACCTGTTCTCGATCATCACCAACAGGGTCCTGCTCAGGAAAGCCACTTTTCAGACTATTTGCCCACACAATTATTCAGGGCCTAGAGCAATTCCTGTCCAGAGAGAGAACTTCTCATTTCCCTTGCTTTACCTTTGGGAGATTCCTTGAACCCTCAGTCTCCTGCTCTCTTGCGTGGAACAGCCAAGTGGTGCCGCAGACACTCCACAATCTGCCAGCTCACTAGGGAGGCAACCCAACTAAACAACTGCCCACATGGAAGAGAAGATTACAGGTGCACACATCTGGCACAGAGGCAAAGCCCAGACCAGCCTGACTGACCTGGGATACTTTGGGGCCCCTCGTCACAACACAAACAAAAACCCAAAATCAGGAGTTCTACAGGCTGACCTCACTGATGACTCCACACTTCTCTAAACTCAGGTCATGTATTCAGTCCCCTTTGACACACACCATCAACACCAGCCTTTGGTCTCAAATACTCACACTTTAAAGGAGGAATGACCACAATGGAAGGGGCAGCTCTTCAGGCACAGCACAGCTGCAAAGCCAAAACCAGCCTGACATGACTGCAGAAGAATTGGGCCCCTCTTCACAACACACCCACAAAGAAACCGATACGAGTGCCACAGAATTACCTCACTAATGACACCCATATAATTCCAAGGCATTTGTTGTATATTTTGGTTATTCAGACACACATATTCAAAGCAAATCCTCACAAATACCAACTCCTACTTAAAAGCTGACACCAAGTTCAGATGGAAACGGCCTCAAGAGCAGGACATGACACTGAAGGATTGTGGAAGAAAAACTTTCCCCACATCACCATGCACAAATCTATGACACACAAAACTGAAGTTAAAACTTCTGTTCAAGTACCTCTAGAGTGGAATAGGGCCAACCAATTCTTTTTGAAAAATAAATGTCCACAGTTCCTTCAACTGAACATCAAGTCTTTCTGTATGCTTCAAACAGTTTTCTTTCCATGTTTCTCTCAGAGCCCCGTAACGGGACCCCAAAGTGTGACCGTGCTGGGCCTAGCGGAGACGAGCACTACGGATGAAACCACACAAGACATTGGACAGCAGTGGCGGTGTCACAGGGATTGTTCTTCCATATCCAGCATGAAAGGCGTGGCATATACACAGGTTTAGAATGTTGGCAATGGGACAGGGAGGTAGAGAACGTGACCAAAGGGGACACCCATCATCTCCAGTACAGCTGCAAAGCCCAGATGAGCCGGACGTGGCTGTGAGGGAATGAGGACCCTCTCCACAAGACACCCAAAGACCACAGCATAACTGGGACATTGGGTGACTTCACTGTGGACACCCCACAGTCCCAAGCTCTGATCACGTCCACATCCTGCCAAAAAAACCTCTTCATCAACAGCCCTTGGTTTCTAATACTTGCATTTAAAGCTGCTGACAAGGTCAGCTGGAGATGGAATCAAAAGCAGAAGATGACACTGCAGAGCTGCACAAAAGAAAACATTCCCCACCTCAGGACTCAGGATGCTGAGTCAACCAGGAATTGTGGCCTGCAAAATGCCCCAAGGCCATAGCACAAAGCTGTCCCACCTCTCCAGGACCAGCATAAAAGCCAGCCCAGAGCCTCTCTCCCTCACACACTTCTCCTCAAGCCTTCTCCTCCTGCTCCTGCTGACAACCAGGTGAGCTTCAATCCCTGACCTTCCTTCTCCTGCACTCCTGGCCCCTCTCTTCCAGCACGCTCAGCGCAAACATCAGCACCCCTCATGCTTCCCCACATCCTCCACAACAACCTCCTCACTCCCTCACCCTCCTGCATCACCGCCCATAACAATCACACCCCTGCCCTGCCTCACCCCTCTCTCTTTTCCAGGAACAATCCACACCGCACCCATGGCCTGCAACAACATCTGCAGTCCCTGCGGACCCACCCCGCTGGCCAACAGCTGCAATGAGCCCTGTGCCCTGCAATGCCAGGATTCCCGCGTCATCATCAACCCTTCCCCTGTGCTGGTCACCCTGCCAGGACCCATCATGACCTCCTTCCCCCAGAGCACCGCCGTCGGATCCACCTCCTCGGCTGCTCTGGGCACTGAGCTCAATGCCCAGGGACAGCCCATCTCTGGCGGATTTGGCTTTGGCCTTGGCTACGGCCTGGGAGGCCTGGGCTGCTATGGCAGAAGGGGCGGCTACATCTGCTAAGGGCCCTCAGCACCACCCCTGACACCACCAGCTCTGGGCGCTGCCAACAGCTCCTGCAAGCAAAACACCTCTGCTGATGGCCCCTCTACTTCTACCTCACTCTGGATCCCTTCAAGTTCTCTCTCTTGCCTTTTAATTCTTTTCCCTCAATAAACTTTTCCTGAATCAAAGTCTCACATGTCTCCTCTTCTTTTTGAATTTCATAGCTCTCACACCCTCACCCATGGGCTCAATAGCAAAGGGGCACTACACCTTCCTAAACAAGTAGATACCCACCAGTAACAACAAAGAATGAAACAGGAAACATGTTGAATGCTGACCATCCAGAACATGACAAAATCACATGGCCTGCCATACCAACGGCATTGATACAACAATGCTCTCCTGCTCATTCCTCCAGCAAAATCTCTCCATGCCAGCATTCCCTTGACAAGACCCCCTCCCATCACAACTCTCAAACCACACAAACAATCACAATAACATCCATTCTCACAGAAACTCAGGAGGCGCTGCAAGCCCTTCCAGCCTCTCTCAAGAGGATCAAGTATGGCTCCCCAGAGAAGGATTTCCAGAACCATGGAGAGGTCAGGTTTTCATCTCCCTTAACAGACAAACTCCTGCACCTCTTCCACTCTGTGACCATCCTCACAATATAAAAGCCTTGCCTGCTCAGCCCATGGAATTTCATCTCTTTTCACCTGTGCCATTGCTGACTTGGAACAACCCCCCATCCAGCCATGTCTCCTGGAAGTCCCAGCTTGCTCAGTCCTGCCTGAAAAATCCTTCCAGCCCTTTAAAGATCTTGGTGGCTCTACACTAAACAATGGCCTTGATTCACTGATTCTGTGGTCTTCCTCCCCTGGGGAGCCCAGAACTGTTCACACCTACTGACGTCAGTTTTGCGGATGTTGAACAGTTTTGGCCTCATGGATACGACTCTTGAGCTACTTCATTTGAAGTTTGACTTCAGCTTGACTTTCGATCACAAGGCTCCAGGTCATGTTGTTTCACTATTATCTAACTAGAGCAGTCCACCTCACTGACCCTTCACACCACCTGTACATCCTTGCATAGTCTGCAATGATGCAGTAGGAGACAGTGCCAAAGACATTGCTGAGGTGGAGATAAACACCAACCATGGCTCCCTCATCACCCACAGTAAGATTCTTTTTTTCTGTAGGCAACACAGAGGTCCCTAAGACAGGATTTTGCCCTCCATAATCAACTCTAACTGCCCCTAATCACCTTGTACGAGCTGAACTTGGAAATGCTTTGGAGGGGAAAAATTGTCCCATCCTTGTCTACAGGAACAAGCTCCCTGGAAATCCATGGGCAAGGTGGCAGGGAGTAAATGCATGGAAGGGGCAGGACCTGATGCCCAGCACAGCCACAAAGCCCAGCACAGCCTGACAGGGCTGTAAAGGAATGGGGTCCCTGTCTCAAATGCAGCCACAAACCAAAACACACCTGCTGTCCCATGGGTTGAACTCATTGCTGACATCTCGATTTTCATAGGCTTTAGTGGTTTATTCTGGTTTCTCTGACATGCACCTACCAAGCAAATCCTCCCAAACACCAACTCTCACTTTAAAGCTGCTGCCAAGGTCGGATGGACACAGTCACAGCAGCAGGATTTCACATTTGAGAGTTGCAGGAAGGAAAACAGTCTCCAGCTCATGACTCGTTAGGCTGGGACAGGTAAAATTTATGTTATGATTTCCATTCAGGTACCTTGAGAGAGTAAAAAGGTCAACACATTTGTTTTGAAAATTGAATGTATTCCGGTCCTTCAAGGGCTCCACAGACATCATCTTCTTATCCTTCACCAGTTTTCCTTTCCAGGTGTCACTCAGAGTCCAGCAGTAGGACCTCACAGCATGAACTAGCTGGGGCCAGCGGAGATGAGTGCTATGAATGAAAAAATCACAAGACATTGCAGGACCTGAAAAGAGTCTCCAAACCACAAGGATTGCCTTCCCATGCCCAACAGGAAAGACTTGATACATAAACAGGTGTAGAACTTTGGCAATGGGACAGAGAGTAAGAGAATGTGATGGAAAGGGACACGCATCACCCCCAGAAAAGCTGCAAAGCCCAGATGAATCTGACATTACTGTAGGGGAATGAGGACCCTCTCCACAAGACACCCACAAACCACAGCACACATGAGACATTGCGTGACTTCACTGTTGGCACCCCACTGTCCAAAGCTCACATCCATAGCCTTCAACAAAAGACATCATCATCAACACCCCTTGGTCTCTAATACTTGCATTTAAAAGCTGCTGAAAAGGTCAGAAGGACATGGATTCAAAAGTAGAACATGACACGGCAGAGTTGAGGGATGGAAAACATTCCCCACCTCAGCACTCACCACTCTGAGCCAACCAGAAACTGTGGCCTGCACGGGACAAGGCTGTCCTACCGCTCCAGAACCAGCATAAAAGCCGGCCCAGAGCCTCTCTCGCTCACACACACTTCTCCTCAAGCCTTCTCTGCCTGCTCCTGCTGACAACCAGGTGAGCTTCAAACCCCTGACCCTCCTGATCCTGAAGCCCTGACCCCTCTCTTCCAGCAAGCTCAGCGCCAGCCTCAGCAGCCCTCACACCTCCCCACAGCCCCACAACAGCCTCCTCACTCCCTCACGTGGGATACACTTTGCTTCCTGCAATCCCACGCCACTACCCTGCCTCACCCCTCTCTTCCAGGCACCCTCCACACCACACCGATGGCCTGCAACAACATCTGCAGTCCCTGCGGACCCACCCCGCTGGCCAACAGCTGCAACGAGCCCTGCGCCCTGCAATGCCAGGATTCCCGCGTCATCATCAACCCTTCCCCTGTGCTGGTCACCCTGCCAGGACCCATCATGACCTCCTTCCCCCAGAGCACCGCCGTCGGATCCACCTCCTCGGCTGCTCTGGGCACTGAGCTCAATGCCCAGGGACAGCCCATCTCTGGCGGATTTGGCTTTGGCCTTGGCTACGGCCTGGGAGGCCTGGGCTGCTCTGGCAGAAGGGGCGGCTACATCTGCTAAGGGCCCTCAGCACCACCCCTGACACCACCAGCTCTGGCCTCTGCCAACAGCTCCTGCAAGCAAAGCACCTCGGCTGATGGTCTCTCTACTTCCACCTCATATCTGATTCCTCCAGCTTCTTCCTTCTCAGCATTCTTTCACTTAAATAAAGTTTACTTGCATCTCAAATGGAGTTGCTTGCTCTTCTTTTTGAATTCTAATGGTCTGACATCCTCACCCTGTGCAATACCAGCCCTCAACCATTATGTGGGATGGAAAGGGAGCAAAGAACATTTCTTACCAAATATGTCCCCACCAAAAACAACCAACGCTGAAATGGGAAACAGGGGAGAGGGGAGACCTTCCAGAACATGACACAAAGCCATCCCCTCATCTACCAACGGCTTGGACACAACAATTCTCTCCTGGGCATTGCGCTGACAAAATCACACTATGCCAGCATACACTTGAAAAATTCTCTTCCCAGCAGCACTCTTGAGTCCTGCCCGGGAACAGAGAAAAAACATCATGCACTTGTGCAGGAACTCCACAGTGCAAATGCTTCCATCCCCCTTCCTCCAGCAGCACTCTTGAGTCCTGCCCGGGAACAGAGAAAAAACATCATGCACTTGTGCAGGAACTCCACAGTGCAAATGCTTCCATCCCCCTTCCTCCACCAGACTCAGGAGAGGCAGGATTTCCAGGATTATGTCCAGTTCAGTTTTGGACCTCCAAGATGAGGGAACCCATTGTCTCTTATACTCCATGACCATCCATACAAACTGAAAAATTCTTGCTTCCTTTGCCCATGCTATTCAATTTATTTTCACTTGTGCGCCTGCCTTCTCTTCCTTCATGTCTGCAATGCTGACAACAGCTGGGCTCCCACACACTGGTGACCCTGATTGTCCAGCCTTGTCTCCTGAGAATCCCAGCTCTCTTAGTGCGTTTTCTAGCAAGGATCCTCCAGGCCCTTAAATTTCCGGTGGCCCTAAACTGGCCTTTGTTCACTTTCCCCGTGTACTTCACATCTTGAGGCCAGAACTGTCCACACCACCCCACATGGGAACTCTCCAGCGCTCTAAAGAGAGGAAGGCCCACCGCTCATGACTTCATGGCAACAATTTTCTGAAATCTGTCTTGGACACAGATGACACGGACAGAAGTAATGCCCCACTGCAATCTCCTGGTCTACCTGTTCTCGATCATCACCAACAGGGTCCTGCTCAGGAAAGCCACTTTTCAGACTATTTGCCCACACAATTATTCAGGGCCTAGAGCAATTCCTGTCCAGAGAGAGAACTTCTCATTTCCCTTGCTTTACCTTTGGGAGATTCCTTGAACCCTCAGTCTCCTGCTCTCTTGCGTGGAACAGCCAAGTGGTGCCTCAGACACTCCACAATCTGCCAGCTCACTAGGGAGGCAACCCAACTAAACAACTGCCCACATGGAAGAGAAGATTACAGGTGCACACATCTGGCACAGAGGCAAAGCCCAGACCAGCCTGACTGACCTGGGATACTTTGGGGCCCCTCGTCACAACACAAACAAAAACCCAAAATCAGGAGTTCTACAGGCTGACCTCACTGATGACTCCACACTTCTCTAAACTCAGGTCATGTATTCAGTCCCCTTTGACACACACCATCAACACCAGCCTTTGGCCTCAAATACTCACACTTTAAAGGAGGAATGACCACAAAGGAAGGGGCAGCTCTTCAGGCACAGCACAGCTGCAAAGCCAAAACCAGCCTGACATGACTGCGGTGGAATTGGGCCCCTCTTCACAACACACCCACAAAGAAACCGATACGAGTGCCACAGAATTACCTCACTAATGACACCCATATAATTCCAAGGCATTTGTTGTATATTTTGGTTATTCAGACACACATATTCAAAGCAAATCCTCACAAATACCAACTCCCACTTAAAAGCTGACACCAAGTTCAGATGGAAACGGCCTCAAGAGCAGGACATGACACTGAAGGATTGTGGAAGAAAAACTTTCCCCACATCACCATGCACAAATCTATGACACACAAAACTGAAGTTAAAACTTCTGTTCAAGTACCTCTAGAGTGGAATAGGGCCAACCAATTCTTTTTGAAAAATAAATGTCCACAGTTCCTTCAACTGAACATCAAGTCTTTCTGTATGCTTCAAACAGTTTTCTTTCCATGCTTCTCTCAGAGCCCCGTAACGGGACCCCAAAGTGTGACCGTGCTGGGCCTAGCGGAGATGAGCACTACGGATGAAACCACACAAGACATTGGACAGCAGTGGCGGTGTCACAGGGATTGTTCTCCCATATCCAGCATGAAAGGTGTGGCATATACACAGGTTTAGAATGTCAGAAATGGGACAGGGAGGTAGAGAACGTGACCAAAGGGGACACCCATCATCTCCAGTACAGCTGCAAAGCCCAGATGAGCCGGACGTGGCTGTGAGGGAATGAGGACCCTCTCCACAAGACACCCAAAGACCACAGCATAACTGGGACATTGGGTGACTTCACTGTGGACACCCCACAGTCCCAAGCTCTGATCACGTCCACATCCTGCCAAAAAAACCTCTTCATCAACAGCCCTTGGTTTCTAATACTTGCATTTAAAGCTGCTGACAAGGTCAGCTGGAGATGGAATCAAAAGCAGAAGATGACACTGCAGAGCTGCACAAAAGAAAACATTCCCCACCTCAGGACTCAGGACGCTGAGTCAACCAGGAATTGTGGCCTGCAAAATGCCCCAAGGCCATAGCACAAAGCTGTCCCACCTCTCCAGGACCAGCATAAAAGCCAGCCCAGAGCCTCTCTCCCTCACACACTTCTCCTCAAGCCTTCTCCTCCTGCTCCTGCTGACAACCAGGTGAGCTTCAATCCCTGACCCTCCTTCTCCTGCACTCCTGGCCCCTCTCTTCCAGCACGCTCAGCGCAAACATCAGCAGCCCTCATGCTTCCCCACATCCTCCACAACAACCTCCTCACTCCCTCACCCTCCTGCATCACCGCCCATAACAATCACACCCCTGCCCTGCCTCACCCCTCTCTCTTTTCCAGGAACAATCCACACCGCACCCATGGCCTGCAACAACATCTGCAGTCCCTGCGGACCCACCCCGCTGGCCAACAGCTGCAATGAGCCCTGTGCCCTGCAATGCCAGGATTCCCGCGTCATCATCAACCCTTCCCCTGTGCTGGTCACCCTGCCAGGACCCATCATGACCTCCTTCCCCCAGAGCACCGCCGTCGGATCCACCTCCTCGGCTGCTCTGGGCACTGAGCTCAATGCCCAGGGACAGCCCATCTCTGGCGGATTTGGCTTTGGCCTTGGCTACGGCCTGGGAGGCCTGGGCTGCTATGGCAGAAGGGGCGGCTACATCTGCTAAGGGCCCTCAGCACCACCCCTGACACCACCAGCTCTGGGCGCTGCCAACAGCTCCTGCAAGCAAAACACCTCTGCTGATGGCCCCTCTACTTCTACCTCACTCTGGATCCCTTCAAGTTCTCTCTCTTGCCTTTTAATTCTTTTCCCTCAATAAACTTTTCCTGAATCAAAGTCTCACATGTCTCCTCTTCTTTTTGAATTTCATAGCTCTCACACCCTCACCCATGGGCTCAATAGCAAAGGGGCACTACACCTTCCTAAACAAGTAGATACCCACCAGTAACAACAAAGAATGAAACAGGAAACATGTTGAATGCTGACCATCCAGAACATGACAAAATCACATGGCCTGCCATACCAACGGCATTGATACAACAATGCTCTCCTGCTGATTCCTCCAGGAAAATCTCTCCATGCCAGCATTCCCTTGACAAGACCCCCTCCCATCACAACTCTCAAACCACACAAACAATCACAATAACATCCATTCTCACAGAAACTCAGGAGGCGCTGCAAGCCCTTCCAGCCTCTCTCAAGAGGATCAAGTATGGCTCCCCAGAGAAGGATTTCCAGAACCATGGAGAGGTCAGGTTTTCATCTCCCTTAACAGACAAACTCCTGCACCTCTTCCACTCTGTGACCATCCTCACAATATAAAAGCCTTGCCTGCTCAGCCCATGGAATTTCATCTCTTTTCACCTGTGCCATTGCTGACTTGGAACAACCCCCCATCCAGCCATGTCTCCTGGAAGTCCCAGCTTGCTCAGTCCTGCCTGAAAAATCCTTCCAGCCCTTTAAAGATCTTGGTGGCTCTACACTAAACAATGGCCTTGATTCACTGATTCTGTGGTCTTCCTCCCCTGGGGAGCCCAGAACTGTTCACACCTACTGACGTCAGTTTTGAGGATGTTGAACAGTTTTGGCCTCATGGATACGACTCTTGAGCTACTTCATTTGAAGTTTGACTTCAGCTTGACTTTCGATCACAAGGCTCCAGGTCATGTTGTTTCACTATTATCTAACTAGAGCAGTCCACCTCACTGACCCTTCACACCACCTGTACATCCTTGCATAGTCTGCAATGATGCAGACACTCCAAAGACATTGCTGAGGTAGAGATAAACACCAACCATGGCTCCCTCATCACCCACAGTAAGATTCTTTTTTTCTGTAGGTAACAGAGTGGTCCCTAAGACAGGATTTTCCCCTCCATAATCAACTCTAACTGCCCCTAATCACCTTGTACGAGCTGAACTTGGAAATGCTTTGGAGGGGAAAAATTGTCCCATCTTTGTCTACAAGAACAAGCTCCCTGGAAATCCATGGGCAAGGTGGCAGGGAGTAAATGCATGGAAGGGGCAGGACCTGATGCCCAGCACAGCCACAAAGCCCAGCACAGCCTGACAGGGCTGTAAAGGAATGGGGTCCCTGTCTCAAATGCAGCCACAAACCAAAACACACCTGCTGTCCCATGGGTTGAACTCATTGCTGACATCTCGAGTTTCATAGGCTTTAGTGGTTTATTCTGGTTTCTCTGACATGCACCTACCAAGCAAATCCTCCCAAACACCAACTCTCACTTTAAAGCTGCTGCCAAGGTCGGATGGACACAGTCACAGCAGCAGGATTTCACATTTGAGAGTTGCAGGAAGGAAAACAGTCCCCAGCTCATGACTCGTCAGGCCTGGCCAGGTAAAATTTATGTTATGATTTCCATTCAGGTACCTTGAGAGAGTAAAAAGGTCAACACAGTGGTTCTGAAAATTGAATGTATTCTGGTCCTTCAAGGGCTCCACAGACATCATCTTCTTATCCTTCACCAGTTTTCCTTTCCAGGTGTCACTCAGAGTCCAGCAGTAGGACCTCACAGCATGAACTAGCTGGGGCCAGCGGAGATGAGTGCTATGAATGAAAAAATCACAAGACATTGCAGGAGCTGAAAAGAGTTTCCAAACTACAAGGATTGCTTTCCCATGCCCAACAGGAAAGACTTGATACATAAACAGGTGTAGAACTTTGGCAATGGGACAAAGAGTAAGAGAATGTGATGGAAAGGGACACGCATCACCCCCAGAAAAGCTGCAAAGCCCAGATGAATCTGACATTACTGTAGCGGAATGAGGACCCTCTCCACAAGACACCCACAAACCACAGCACACATGAGACATTGCGTGACTTCACTGTTGGCACCCCACTGTCCAAAGCTCACATCCATAGCCCTCAACAAAAGACATCATCATCAACACCCCTTGGTCTCTAATACTTGCATTTAAAAGCTGCTGACAAGGTCAGAAGGACATGGATTCAAAAGTAGAACATGACACTGCAGAGTTGAGGGATGGAAAACATTCCCCACCTCAGCACTCACCACTCTGAGCCAACCAGAAACTGCGGCCTGCACGGGACAAGGATGTCCCACCCCTCCAGAACCAGCATAAAAGCCGGCCCAGAGCCTCTCTCGCTCACACACACTTCTCCTCAAGCCTTCTCCGCCTGCTCCTGCTGACAACCAGGTGAGCTTCAAACCCCTGACCCTCCTGATCCTGAAGCCCTGACCCCTCTCTTCCAGCAAGCTCAGCGCCAGCCTCAGCAGCCCTCACACCTCCCCACAGCCCCACAACAGCCTCCTCACTCCCTCACGTGGGATACACTTTGCTTCCTGCAATCCCACGCCACTACCCTGCCTCACTCCTCTCTTCCAGGCACCCTCCACACCACACCGATGGCCTGCAACAACATCTGCAGTCCCTGCGGACCCACCCCGCTGGCCAACAGCTGCAACGAGCCCTGTGCCCTGCAATGCCAGGATTCCCGTGTCATCATCAACCCTTCCCCTGTGCTGGTCACCCTGCCAGGACCCATCATGACCTCCTTCCCCCAGAACACCGCCGTCGGATCCACCTCCTCGGCTGCTCTGGGCACTGAGCTCAATGCCCAGGGACAGCCCATCTCTGGCGGATTTGGCTTTGGCCTTGGCTACGGCCTGGGAGGCCTGGGCTGCTCTGGCAGAAGGGGCGGCTACATCTGCTAAGGGCCCTCAGCACCACCCCCTGACACCACCAGCTCTGGCCTCTGCCAACAGCTCCTGCAAGCAAAGCACCTTGGCTGATGGTCTCTCTACTTCCACCTCATACCTGATTCCTCCAGCTTCTTCCTTCTCAGCATTCTTTCACTTAATAAACTTTTCTTGCATCATAAACTGAGTTGCTTGCTCTTCTTTTTGAATTCTAATGGTCTCACATCCTTGCCCAGTGCAATGCCAGCACTCAACCATTATGTGGGATGCAAAGAGAGCAAAGAACATTTCTTATCAAATATGTCCCCACCAAAAACAACCAACGTTGACATGGGAAACAGGGGAGAGGGGAGACCAAAAAGCTTTGACAAGCCAATTTTCTCCTGGGCACTGCACTGCCAAAGTCACTCTATGCCAGCATACACTTGAAAAACTCCCTTCACAGCAGCACTCAAGTCCTCCCCATGGACAGAGGAACAAGAGCATCCACCTGGGCAGGAACTCCACAGTGCAAATGCTTCCATCCCTCTTCCTCAAGCAGGCCCATAGCAAGAGAAGAATTTCCAGGATTATGGCCAGTGCAATTTTGGACCTCCAAGAAGAGGGACCCCATTCTCTCTTACAATCTGGGATCATCCAAACACACTGAAAAACTCTTCCTTTCTTTGCCCATGGTATTCACTTTATTTTCAAATGTGCCTGTGCCTTCTCTTCCTTCACATGTGCAGTGCTGAGAACAGCTGGGCTCCCACACACTTGGTCCACCACCCACCAGCCTTGTCTCCTCAGAGTCTCAGCTCTCTCAGACTGTACTCGAGCAAGGATCCACCAGCCCCTTTAAGTGGCTGGTGGCCCTCAACTGGTCTTTGTCCACTACCCCCTTGTGCTTCTTCACATCTCGAGGCCAGAACTGTCCACATCACTGCACATGAGATCTCACCAGTGCTCTAAAGAGAGGAAGGGCCACCTCTCACAATTTCATGGCAACAATTTCCTGAAATCTGTCTTGTACACAGGTGACCCACCACTGAAGTAGTGCCCCACTGCAACCTATTGAGCACTCTGTTCTTGATCAGCATCACAGGGTCCTGCTCACAAAAGCCACTTCTCAGACTCTCTGCCCACAGCATTATCCCGAGCCCAGTGCAATTCCTATCCAGTTGCAGAACTTCACATTTCTCTTGTTTGAACTTTGGGAGGTTCCTTTAAACCCTTAGTCTTGAGGACCTTCTGAATGGTGGAACAGAAAAGTGGTGATCTAGACACTCCATCACCTGCCAGCTCGCTGAAGGGGCAACACTCCCACTGCTGACATGGAATGGAAGAGTCCAGGCACTCACACCTGGCACAGATGTAAAGCCCAGACCAGTCTGACTGACCTGGGATACTTTGGGGCCCCTCGTCACAGGATATCCAAAATACAAAACCAGGAGTTTACAGGCTGACCTCACTGATGACTCCACACTTCTCTAAACTCAGGTCATGTATTCAGTCCCCTTTGACACACACCATCAACACCAGCCTTTGGTCTCAAATACTCACACTTTAAAGGAGGAATGACTGGAAGGGGCAGCTCCTCATGCACACCACAGTGGCAAAGCCAAAACCAGCCTGACATGACTGTGGTGGAATTGGGCCCCTCTTCACAACACATCCACAAAGCAACCTATATGAGTGCCACAGAATTACCTCACGATAGACAGAATGACGCCCATATAATTCCAAGGCATTTGTTGTATATTTTGGTTATTCAGATGCACATATTCAAAGCAAATCCTCACAAATACCAACTCTCACTTAAAAGCTGACACCAAGTTCAGATGGAAACGGCCTCAGGAGCAGGACATGACACTGAAGGATTGTGGGAAGAAAAACATTCTTCACATCACAACGCACAAATCTATGACACACAAAAGCCATGTTAAACTTCTGTTCAAGTACCTCTAGAGTGGAATAAGGTCAACCAATTTTTTTTGAAAAATAAATGTCCACAGTTCCGTCAACTGAACATCAAGTCTTTCTGTATCCTTCAAACAGTTTTCTTTCCATGTTTCTCTCAGAGCCTCAAAACGGGACCCCAAAGTGTGACCGTGCTGGGCCTAGCGGAGACGAGCACTACGGATGAAACCACACAAGACATTGGACAGCAGGGAAGGTGTCACAGGGATTGTTCTTCCATATCCAGCAAGAAAGGCCGGGCATATGCACAGGTTTAGAATGTCAGAAATGGGACAGGGAGGGAGAGAATGTGATGCAAGGGGACACCCTACATCTCCAGTACAGCTGCAAAGCCCAGATGAGCCTGACATGGCTGTGGGGGAATGAGGACCCTCTCCACAAGACACCCACAAACTACAGCACGCCAGGGACATTGCATGACTTCACTGTTGACACCTCACTGTCCAAAGCTCTGGGCATATCCACATCCGGCCAAAAAAACATCTTCATCAACAGCCTTGGTCTCTAACACCTGCATTTAAAAGCTGCTGACAAGGTCAGATGGACATAGATGCAAAAGTAGAACATGACACTGCAGAGGTGGGGGATGGAAAACATTCCCCACCTCAGGACTCAGGACGCTGAGTCAACCAGGAACTGTGGCCTGCAAAATGCCCCAAGGCCATGGGACAAGGATGTCCCACCCCTCCAGAACCAGCATAAAAGCCAGCCCAGAGCCTCTCTCCCTCACACACTTCTCCTCAAGCCTTCTCCTCCTGCTCCTGCTGACAATCCGGTGAGCTTCAATCCCTGACCCTCCTTGTCCTGCACTCCTGGCCCCTCTCTTCCAGCATGCTCAGATCCAGACTCAGCAGTCCTCATGCCTCTCCACAGCCCCACTAGAGCCTCCACAATACCTCACTCTCCTGAATCACTGCCCCACGCACATCCACACCCCAGTCTAACCTCATCCCATCTCTTCCAGGCACCCTCCACACCACACCCATGGCCTGCAACAACATCTGCAGTCCCTGCGGACCCACCCCGCTGGCCAACAGCTGCAACGAGCCCTGTGCCCTGCAATGCCAGGATTCCCGCGTCATCATCAACCCTTCCCCTGTGCTGGTCACCCTGCCAGGACCCATCATGACCTCCTTCCCCCAGAGCACCGCCGTCGGATCCACCTCCTCAGCTGCTCTGGGCACTGAGCTCAATGCCCAGGGACAGCCCATCTCTGGCGGATTTGGCTTTGGCCTTGGCTACGGCCTGGGAGGCCTGGGCTGCTATGGCAGGAGGGGCGGCTACATCTGCTAAGGGCCCTCAGTACCACCCCTGACACCACCAGATCTGGCCTCTGCCAACAGCTCCTGCAAGCAAAGCACCTCCGCTGATGGTCTCTCTACTTCCACCTCACACCTGATTCCTCCAGCTTCTTCCTTCTCAGCATTCTTTCACTTCAATAAAGTTTACTTGCATCACAAACTGAGTTGCTTCCTATTGTTTTTCGAATTCCAATGGTCTCACATCCTCACTCTGTGCAATGCCAGCACTCAACCATTATGTGGGATGGAAAGGGAGCAAAGAACATTTCTTAGCAAATATGTCCCCACCAGGAATAACCAATGCTGACATGGGAAACAGGGGAGAGTAGCGGACCTTCCAGAACATGACACAAGTCCATCCTCTCATCTACCAACGGCTTGGACCCAACAACTCTCTCCTGGGCACTGCTCTGCCTAAGTCACTCTATGCCAGAAGACACTTGAAAAATTCTCTTCCTAGCAGCACTTTTGAGTCCTCCCCGTGGACAGAGGAACAAGAGCATCCACTTGGGCAGGAAATCTCGAGAGCAAGTGTTTCCATTACCTATGCTCAAGCAGACCTGGCAGGAGCAGGATTTCCACGATTATGGCCAGTTCAGTTTTGGACCTCCAAGGAGATGGACCCCTTTGTCTCTTATAGTCTGGGACAATCCACACATACTGAACAATCCTTCCTTCCTCTGCCCATGGAATTCCATCTATTTTCACTCGTGTACGGACCCCCTTTCCCTTCATGTGTGCAATGTTGAGAACAGCTGGGCTCCCGGACACTGGTGACAGTCCTCTGCCCAGCCTTGTCTCCTGAGTGTCCCAGCACTCTAAGCCTCTCCTCTAGCAAAGATTCTCCAGGCCTTGCACTATCTGCTGGCCCTCAACCTCTCTTCGTTCACTACCCCCTTGTGCTTCTTCAGCTGTCGAGGCCAGAACTGTCCATACCACTCCTTACAGAAGCTCACCAGTGCTCTAAAGAGAGGAAGGGCCACCTCTCACGACTACATGGCAACAATTCCCTGAAATCTGTCTTGGACACAGGTGATACCCCACTAAAGTAACTCCCCACTGCAACCTTCTGGTCTGTGTTCTTGATCAGCACCACAGGCTCCTGCTCACAAAAGCCACTTTTCAGACTCTCTGCCCACAGCATGAGCCAGGGCACAATGCAATTCCTGTCCAGATGCAGAACTTCACATATTCTGCTCTTGGAATGCAGGACATTCCTTTAACCCTTAGTCTTAAGGTGCTTCTAACTTGTGGAATAACCAAGTGGGGGCGCAGAGACTCCATCATCTGCCAGCTCACTGAGGAGGCAACTCAAATCTCCAACTGCCAACATGGAATGGAAGAGTCCAGGTGCTCACACCTGGCACAGATGCACAGCCCAGACCAGCCTGACACACCTGGGATAGTTTAGGGCCCCTCTTCACAACACACACAAAACCCCAAAACCATGAGTTCCATGAGATGACCTCACTGATGACAACCCACCTCTCCAAATCTTGGTCACGTCTTCAGTCTCTTTTACACACACCATCAACACATTAAAGGAGGAATGGCCGTGATGGAAGGGGCAGCTCCTCATGCAAAGCACAGCTGCAAAGGCCAGACCAGTCTGACATGACTGTGGTGGAATGGGGCCCAAATTCACAGCACACACACAAAGTTAACCACACGAGTGCCACAGAATGACCTCATTGATGACACCCATATTGTTCCTAGGCTTTTGTTGCATATTCTGGTTTCTCTGACACACATCTTGCAAGAAAATCCTCCCAAATTCCAACTCACTTAAACGCTACTGTCAATGTCAGATGGAAACGGCCTCAAGAGCAGGACCAGACACTGAAGGATTACAGGAAAGAAAACACTCCCCACATCACAACGTGCAAGTCTATGTCAGGCAAAACCAATGTTCAAATTTTTCTTCTAGTACCTCTAGAGAGTAACAAGGTCAACCATCTTTTTCTGAAAAGTGAATCCTGTAGTTCCTCCAACTGCTCCTCACATCTTCTTCTTATCCTTCACCAGGTTTCCTTTCCAGGTTTCACTCAGAGCCCAGCAATGGGACCCCACAGTGTGACCTTGTTGGATCCTGCTAAGACAAGTGCCACGGGAAGAACAAACAAAAGACATCGGAAAGCAGAAAAGGGATCACAGGGATTGTTCTCCCATATCCAGCAGGAAAGGCCTGGCATATACACAGGTTTAGAATGTTGGCAAAGGGACAGGGAGGGAGAGAATATGATGCAAGGGGACGCCCTTCATATCCAGAAGAGCTGCAAAGCCCAGATGAGCCTGACATGGCTGTGGGGGAATGAGGACCCTCTCCACAAGACACACACAAACCACAGCACACCAGGGACATTGCGTGACTTCACTGTTGGCACCCCACTGCCCAAAGCTCACGTACACAGCCCTCCACAAAAAACATCCTCATGCACCGCCCTTGGTCTCTAATACTTGTATTTAAAAGCTGCCGCCCATGTCAGATGGACGTGGAGTCAAAAGTAGGACATGACATTGCAGAGCTGTGGGATGAAAAACACTCCTCACCTCATGACTCACCACTATGAGCTAAGCAGGAACTGTGGCCTGCAAAATGCCCCAAGGCCAGGAGACAAGGCTGTCCCGCCCCTCCAGAACCAGCATAAAAGCCAGCCCAGAGCCTCTCTGCCTCAAACACTTCTCCTCAAGCCTTCTCCTCCTGCTCCTGCCAACAACAAGGTAAGCCTCAAGCCCTGACCCTCTAGTTCCTGCAGCCCTGGCCCCTCTCTCCCAGCACGCAAAGCCCCAGGCTCAGCAGACCTCACGCCTCCCCAAGGCCCCACAACAGCCTCCACACTCCCTCACTCTCCTGCATCACTGCCCCTCGCATACCCACAACCCTGTCTAAATTCATTCTTTCTCTTCCAGGCATCCTCCACACCACACCCATGGCCTGCTACAACCGCTGCAGTCCCTGCGGACCCACCCCGCTGGCCAACAGCTGCAACGAGCCCTGTGCCCTGCAATGCCAGGATTCCCGCGTCATCATCAACCCTTCCCCTGTGCTGGTCACCCTGCCAGGACCCATCATGACCTCCTTCCCCCAGAACACCGCCGTCGGATCCACCTCCTCGGCTGCTCTGGGCACTGAGCTCAATGCCCAGGGACAGCCCATCTCTGGCGGATTTGGCTTTGGCCTTGGCTACGGCCTGGGAGGCCTGGGCTGCTATGGCAGAAGGGGCGGCTACATCTGCTAAGGGCCCTCAGCACCACCCCTGACACCACCAGCTCTGGGCGCTGCCAACAGCTCCTGCAAGCAAAGCACCTCCACTGATGGTCTCTCTACTTCCACCATACTCTGGATCCCTTAAATTCTCTTCCGTGCCTTTTAATGCTTTTTTGTTAATAAAGTTTTCCTGCATCAAAGCCTCACATGTTTCCTCTTCATTTGAATTCCAAAACTCTCATACCCTCACCCTTGGCTGGATGGCAAAGGAGCACAACACCTTCCTAAACAAGTAGAACCCCAACAGTAACAACCAGGACAGCCACATGAAGCTGGGTTGAATCATAATCATCCAGAATATGACAAAATCACATCTCCTGCCATACCAAAGGCTTTAACAAAACAATGCTCTCCTGCTCATTCTTCTGGTTAAGTCTCTCCATGCAAGCATATGCTGAACAAGATGTCCTCCCATCACAACTCTCAAACCACACAAACAATCACAATATCATTCACTCTCAGAGAAACTCAGAAAGTGCTGCAAGGGTTTCCATCCCCTCTGCTCAAGGAAGGCTACCCAGGGAAGGATTTCCAGAACCATGGACACTTCAGGTTTTCATCTCTCTGGACAAATAAACTCCTGCACCTCTTCCACGCTGTGACCAACCTCACACTAAGAAAGGCTTGTCTGCTCAGCCCTTGGAATTCCATCTGTTTTTACTTGTGCCATTGCTGACTTTTCCTTCACCACATGTGCGGCACTGAGAAGAGATGTAATCCCGCGGCTTCATTCCCTGCCATCCGGGATTTACACACACTGGTAACAATCCCAATCCAGTCTGGTTTCCTGCAAGTCCCAGCTATTTAAGTTCTCTATGAAAAACCCTTTCAGCCCTTTAAATATTTTGGTAGTCCTGAACTGACCTTGTTTCACTAAGTCTGTGGGCCTCCTCCACTGGGGAGCCCCAGAACTTCTCACACTGACTCATGTCATTTTTGAGGATGTTGAAAAGAGTTAGCCACAGGGATACAACTATTGAGCTACTCCATTTGGATTTTGACTCCAGCTTGACTTTGCATCACAAGGCTTCAGGTCACATTATTTAAATATTATATAAATAGAGCAGTCCACATCACTGACCCTTTACACCACCTGTACATCCTTGCATGGTCGGGTATGATGAAGTAGGAGACACTGCCAAAGACATTGCTAAGAGGTGGAGGTAAACACCAGCCATGGCTCCCTCATCACCCACAGTAAAATTCTTTCTTTCTGTATGGAAAACAGAGGTAACTAAGACAGGATTTTGCCCTCCAAATTCAACTCTAACTGCCTAACATCACCTTGTATGATCTGCACGAGGAAACGCTTTGTAGGGGAAAAATTTGTCCCATCCGTGAGTTCAGGAACAAGTTCCCTGGAAATCCATAGGCAAGGTGGGAGGGAGTAAATGCACTGGAAAGGGCAGGTCTACTGCCTTGCACAGCCACAAAGCCCAGAGCAACCTGACAGGGCTGTAAAGGAATGGGATCTCTCTCTCAAATGCAGCCACAAACCAAAACACACATGTCCCATGGGTTGAACTCATTGATGACATCCCAACTTTCAGAGGCATTTGTGGTTTATTTTGGTTTCTCTTACAGGCATCCACCAAGTAAATCCTTCCAAATACCAACTCTCACTTTAAAGCTGATGCCAAGGTGAGATGGACATGCTCACAAGGCAGGATTTGGAATTGTAGAGTTGCAGGAAGGAACTCATGACTCATCAGGCTGGGCTACAAATACTGATATCCTGATTGCCATTCAGGTACCTTGAGAGAGTAAAAAGGTCAATACATTTCTTCTGAAAACTGAATGTATTCAGGTCCTTCAAGGGCTCCACAGACATCATCTTCTTATCCTTCACTACGTTTCCTTTCAAGGTGTCACTCAGAGCGCAGCAGTGGGACCCCCTCAGTGTAACCTACCTGGGACCAACTGAGATGAGCGCTAATGATGAATTAACACAAGATATTACAGGGCCAGACAAGAGACCCCAAACCACAGGGATTGTTTTCCAATATCCAGCAGGAAAGGCTTGATACATAAACAGGTTTAGAATGTTGGCAATGGACAGGGAGGGAGAGATGTGATCCAAGGGGACACCAGTCAGCCGCAGAAGAGCTGCAAAGCCCAGAAGGTCCTAACATGGCTGTGGGGGAATGAGGACCCACTCCACAAGACACCCACAAACAACAGCACACATGGGACATTGGGTGACTTCACTGTTGACACTCCATTGTCCAAAGCTTTGGTCACATCCACACCACTCCAAAAAAACCATCATCATCAACATCCTTTGGTCTCTAATACTTGCATTTAACGTTTCTGAGGTCAGATAGACACACACTAAAAAGCTGGACATGACAGTGTAGAGTTACAGGATGAAAAACCCGCCCCACCTCAGGACTCACCGCTCAGCCAGCAAGGAACAGCGGCCTGCAAAATGTCCCAAGGCCATGGGACAAGGCAGTCCCGCCAATCCAGAACCAGCATAAAAGCCGGCCCAGAGCTTCTCTCCCTCACACAATTCTCTTCAAGCCTTCTCCTCTTGCGCCTGCCAGCAACAAGGTGAGCCTCATGCTCCTTACCCTCCTGCTCCTGCAGCCCTGGCCCCTCTCTTCCAGCACGCTCAGCCCCAGCCTCAGCAGCCCTCACGCCTCCCCACAGCCCCACAACAGCCTCCACATAACTCACCCTCCTGCATCACTGCCCCTCGTGCCCCCACACCCCTCTCACACCTTACCCCCCTTTCTTCCAGGCACCTTCCACACCACACCCATGGCCTGCAACAACATCTGCAGTCCCTGCGGACCCACCCCGCTGGCCAACAGCTGCAACGAGCCCTGTGCCCTGCAATGCCAGGATTCCCGTGTCATCATCAACCCTTCCCCTGTGCTGGTCACCCTGCCAGGACCCATCATGACCTCCTTCCCCCAGAACACCGCCATCGGATCCACCTCCTCGGCTGCCGTGGGCACTGAGCTCAATGCCCAGGGACAGCCCATCTCTAGCGGATTTGGCTTTGGCCTTGGCTACGGCCTGGGAGGTCTGGGCTGCTCTGGCAGAAGGGGCGGCTACATCTGCTAAGGGCCCTCAGCACCACCCCTGACACCCCCAGCTCTGGGCGCTGCCAACAGCTCCTGCAAGCAAAGCACCTCCGCTGATGGTCTCTATACTTTTACCTCACACCTGATTCCTCCAGCTTCCTCTTTCTCAGCATTCTTTCACTTCAATAAAGTTTACTTGCTGCACAATCTGAGTTGCTTCCTATTATTTTCGAATTCCAATGGTCTCACATCCTCACTCTGTGCAATGCCAGCACTCAACCATTATGTGGGATGGAAAGGGAGCAAAGAACATTTCTTAGCAAATATGTCCCCACCAGGAATAACCAACACTGATATGGAAAACAGGGGAGAGTAGTGGACCTTCCTGAACATGACACAAGTCCATCCCCTCATCTACCAAAGGCTTGGACGCAACAACTCTCTCCTGGGCACTGCTCTGCCTAAGTCACTCTATGCCAGAAGACACTTGAAAAATTCTCTTCCTAGCAGCACTTTTGAGTCCTCCCCATGGACAGAGGAACAAGAGCATCCACTTGGGCAGGAAATCTCGAGAGCAAGTGCTTCCATTACCTATGCTCAAGCAGACCTGGCAGGAGCAGGATTTCCACGATTATGGCCAGTTCAATTTTGGACCTCCAAGAAGATGGACCCCTTTGTCTCTTATACTCTGGGACAATCCACACATACTGAACAATCCTTCCTTCCTCTGCCCATGGAATTCCATCTATTTTCACTCGTGCACGGACCCCCTTTCCCTTCATGTGTGCAATGTTGAGAACAGCTGGGCTCCCGGACACTGGTGACAGTCCTCTGCCCAGCCTTGTCTCCTGAGTGTCCCAGCACTCTAAGCCTCTCCTCTAGCAAAGATTCTCCAGGCCTTGCACTATCTGCTGGCCCTCAACCTCTCTTCATTCACTACCCCCTTGTGCTTCTTCAGCTGTCGAGGCCAGAACTGTCCATACCACTCCTTACAGAAGCTCACCAGTGCTCTAAAGAGAGGAAGGGCCACCTCTCACGACTACATGGCAACAATTCCCTGAAATCTGTCTTGGACACAGGTGATACCCCACTAAAGTAACTCCCCACTGCAACCTTCTGGTCTGTGTTCTTGATCAGCACCACAGGCTCCTGCTCACAAAAGCCACTTTTCAGACTCTCTGCCCACAGCATGAGCCAGGGCACAATGCAATTCCTGTCCAGATGCAGAACTTCACATATTCTGCTCTTGGAATGCAGGACATTCCTTTAACCCTTAGTCTTAAGGTGCTTCTAACTTGTGGAATAACCAAGTGGGGGCGCAGAGACTCCATCATCTGCCAGCTCACTGAGGAGGCAACTCAAATCTCCAACTGCCAACATGGAATGGAAGAGTCCAGGTGCTCACACCTGGCACAGATGCACAGCCCAGACCAGCCTGACACACCTGGGATAGTTTAGGGCCCCTCTTCACAACACACACAAAACCCCAAAACCATGAGTTCCATGAGATGACCTCACTGATGACAACCCACCTCTCCAAATCTTGGTCACGTCTTCAGTCTCTTTTACACACACCATCAACACATTAAAGGAGGAATGGCCGTGATGGAAGGGGCAGCTCCTCATGCAAAGCACAGCTGCAAAGGCCAGACCAGTCTGACATGACTGTGGTGGAATGGGGCCCAAATTCACAGCACACACACAAAGTTAACCACACGAGTGCCACAGAATGACCTCATTGATGACACCCATATTGTTCCTAGGCTTTTGTTGCATATTCTGGTTTCTCTGACACACATCTTGCAAGAAAATCCTCCCAAATTCCAACTCACTTAAACGCTACTGTCAATGTCAGATGGAAACGGCCTCAAGAGCAGGACCAGACACTGAAGGATTACAGGAAAGAAAACACTCCCCACATCACAACGTGCAAGTCTATGTCAGGCAAAACCAATGTTCAAATTTTTCTTCTAGTACCTCTAGAGAGTAACAAGGTCAACCATCTTTTTCTGAAAAGTGAATCCTGTAGTTCCTCCAACTGCTCCTCACATCTTCTTCTTATCCTTCACCAGGTTTCCTTTCCAGGTTTCACTCAGAGCCCAGCAATGGGACCCCACAGTGTGACCTTGTTGGATCCTGCTAAGACAAGTGCCACGGGAAGAACAAACAAAAGACATCGGAAAGCAGAAAAGGGATCACAGGGATTGTTCTCCCATATCCAGCAGGAAAGGCCTGGCATATACACAGGTTTAGAATGTTGGCAAAGGGACAGGGAGGGAGAGAATATGATGCAAGGGGACGCCCTTCATATCCAGAAGAGCTGCAAAGCCCAGATGAGCCTGACATGGCTGTGGGGGAATGAGGACCCTCTCCACAAGACACACACAAACCACAGCACACCAGGGACATTGCGTGACTTCACTGTTGGCACCCCACTGCCCAAAGCTCACGTACACAGCCCTCCACAAAAAACATCCTCATGCACCGCCCTTGGTCTCTAATACTTGTATTTAAAAGCTGCCGCCCATGTCAGATGGACGTGGAGTCAAAAGTAGGACATGACATTGCAGAGCTGTGGGATGAAAAACACTCCTCACCTCATGACTCACCACTATGAGCTAAGCAGGAACTGTGGCCTGCAAAATGCCCCAAGGCCAGGAGACAAGGCTGTCCCGCCCCTCCAGAACCAGCATAAAAGCCAGCCCAGAGCCTCTCTGCCTCAAACACTTCTCCTCAAGCCTTCTCCTCCTGCTCCTGCCAACAACAAGGTAAGCCTCAAGCCCTGACCCTCTAGTTCCTGCAGCCCTGGCCCCTCTCTCCCAGCACGCAAAGCCCCAGGCTCAGCAGACCTCACGCCTCCCCAAGGCCCCACAACAGCCTCCACACTCCCTCACTCTCCTGCATCACTGCCCCTCGCATACCCACAACCCTGTCTAAATTCATTCTTTCTCTTCCAGGCATCCTCCACACCACACCCATGGCCTGCTACAACCGCTGCAGTCCCTGCGGACCCACCCCGCTGGCCAACAGCTGCAACGAGCCCTGTGCCCTGCAATGCCAGGATTCCCGCGTCATCATCAACCCTTCCCCTGTGCTGGTCACCCTGCCAGGACCCATCATGACCTCCTTCCCCCAGAACACCGCCGTCGGATCCACCTCCTCGGCTGCTCTGGGCACTGAGCTCAATGCCCAGGGACAGCCCATCTCTGGCGGATTTGGCTTTGGCCTTGGCTACGGCCTGGGAGGCCTGGGCTGCTATGGCAGAAGGGGCGGCTACATCTGCTAAGGGCCCTCAGCACCACCCCTGACACCACCAGCTCTGGGCGCTGCCAACAGCTCCTGCAAGCAAAGCACCTCCACTGATGGTCTCTCTACTTCCACCATACTCTGGATCCCTTAAATTCTCTTCCGTGCCTTTTAATGCTTTTTTGTTAATAAAGTTTTCCTGCATCAAAGCCTCACATGTTTCCTCTTCATTTGAATTCCAAAACTCTCATACCCTCACCCTTGGCTGGATGGCAAAGGAGCACAACACCTTCCTAAACAAGTAGAACCCCAACAGTAACAACCAGGACAGCCACATGAAGCTGGGTTGAATCATAATCATCCAGAATATGACAAAATCACATCTCCTGCCATACCAAAGGCTTTAACAAAACAATGCTCTCCTGCTCATTCTTCTGGTTAAGTCTCTCCATGCAAGCATATGCTGAACAAGATGTCCTCCCATCACAACTCTCAAACCACACAAACAATCACAATATCATTCACTCTCAGAGAAACTCAGAAAGTGCTGCAAGGGTTTCCATCCCCTCTGCTCAAGGAAGGCTACCCAGGGAAGGATTTCCAGAACCATGGACACTTCAGGTTTTCATCTCTCTGGACAAATAAACTCCTGCACCTCTTCCACGCTGTGACCAACCTCACACTAAGAAAGGCTTGTCTGCTCAGCCCTTGGAATTCCATCTGTTTTTACTTGTGCCATTGCTGACTTTTCCTTCACCACATGTGCGGCACTGAGAAGAGATGTAATCCCGCGGCTTCATTCCCTGCCATCCGGGATTTACACACACTGGTAACAATCCCAATCCAGTCTGGTTTCCTGCAAGTCCCAGCTATTTAAGTTCTCTATGAAAAACCCTTTCAGCCCTTTAAATATTTTGGTAGTCCTGAACTGACCTTGTTTCACTAAGTCTGTGGGCCTCCTCCACTGGGGAGCCCCAGAACTTCTCACACTGACTCATGTCATTTTTGAGGATGTTGAAAAGAGTTAGCCACAGGGATACAACTATTGAGCTACTCCATTTGGATTTTGACTCCAGCTTGACTTTGCATCACAAGGCTTCAGGTCACATTATTTAAATATTATATAAATAGAGCAGTCCACATCACTGACCCTTTACACCACCTGTACATCCTTGCATGGTCGGGTATGATGAAGTAGGAGACACTGCCAAAGACATTGCTAAGAGGTGGAGGTAAACACCAGCCATGGCTCCCTCATCACCCACAGTAAAATTCTTTCTTTCTGTATGGAAAACAGAGGTAACTAAGACAGGATTTTGCCCTCCAAATTCAACTCTAACTGCCTAACATCACCTTGTATGATCTGCACGAGGAAACGCTTTGTAGGGGAAAAATTTGTCCCATCCGTGAGTTCAGGAACAAGTTCCCTGGAAATCCATAGGCAAGGTGGGAGGGAGTAAATGCACTGGAAAGGGCAGGTCTACTGCCTTGCACAGCCACAAAGCCCAGAGCAACCTGACAGGGCTGTAAAGGAATGGGATCTCTCTCTCAAATGCAGCCACAAACCAAAACACACATGTCCCATGGGTTGAACTCATTGATGACATCCCAACTTTCAGAGGCATTTGTGGTTTATTTTGGTTTCTCTTACAGGCATCCACCAAGTAAATCCTTCCAAATACCAACTCTCACTTTAAAGCTGATGCCAAGGTGAGATGGACATGCTCACAAGGCAGGATTTGGAATTGTAGAGTTGCAGGAAGGAACTCATGACTCATCAGGCTGGGCTACAAATACTGATATCCTGATTGCCATTCAGGTACCTTGAGAGAGTAAAAAGGTCAATACATTTCTTCTGAAAACTGAATGTATTCAGGTCCTTCAAGGGCTCCACAGACATCATCTTCTTATCCTTCACTACGTTTCCTTTCAAGGTGTCACTCAGAGCGCAGCAGTGGGACCCCCTCAGTGTAACCTACCTGGGACCAACTGAGATGAGCGCTAATGATGAATTAACACAAGATATTACAGGGCCAGACAAGAGACCCCAAACCACAGGGATTGTTTTCCAATATCCAGCAGGAAAGGCTTGATACATAAACAGGTTTAGAATGTTGGCAATGGACAGGGAGGGAGAGATGTGATCCAAGGGGACACCAGTCAGCCGCAGAAGAGCTGCAAAGCCCAGAAGGTCCTAACATGGCTGTGGGGGAATGAGGACCCACTCCACAAGACACCCACAAACAACAGCACACATGGGACATTGGGTGACTTCACTGTTGACACTCCATTGTCCAAAGCTTTGGTCACATCCACACCACTCCAAAAAAACCATCATCATCAACATCCTTTGGTCTCTAATACTTGCATTTAACGTTTCTGAGGTCAGATAGACACACACTAAAAAGCTGGACATGACAGTGTAGAGTTACAGGATGAAAAACCCGCCCCACCTCAGGACTCACCGCTCAGCCAGCAAGGAACAGCGGCCTGCAAAATGTCCCAAGGCCATGGGACAAGGCAGTCCCGCCAATCCAGAACCAGCATAAAAGCCGGCCCAGAGCTTCTCTCCCTCACACAATTCTCTTCAAGCCTTCTCCTCTTGCGCCTGCCAGCAACAAGGTGAGCCTCATGCTCCTTACCCTCCTGCTCCTGCAGCCCTGGCCCCTCTCTTCCAGCACGCTCAGCCCCAGCCTCAGCA
Organism: Molothrus aeneus; assembly: GCF_037042795.1. Classification (NCBI taxonomy): domain Eukaryota; kingdom Metazoa; phylum Chordata; class Aves; order Passeriformes; family Icteridae; genus Molothrus; species Molothrus aeneus. The sequence continues at coordinate 152,606,856 of NC_089646.1, read as the reverse complement.
GCCCTCACGCCTCCCCACAGCCCCACAACAGCCTCCACATAACTCACCCTCCTGCATCACTGCCCCTCGTGCCCCCACACCCCTCTCACACCTTACCCCCCTTTCTTCCAGGCACCTTCCACACCACACCCATGGCCTGCAACAACATCTGCAGTCCCTGCGGACCCACCCCGCTGGCCAACAGCTGCAACGAGCCCTGTGCCCTGCAATGCCAGGATTCCCGCGTCATCATCAACCCTTCCCCTGTGCTGGTCACCCTGCCAGGACCCATCATGACCTCCTTCCCCCAGAACACCGCCATCGGATCCACCTCCTCGGCTGCCGTGGGCACTGAGCTCAATGCCCAGGGACAGCCCATCTCTAGCGGATTTGGCTTTGGCCTTGGCTACGGCCTGGGAGGCCTGGGCTGCTATGGCAGAAGGGGCGGCTACATCTGCTAAGGGCCCTCAGCACCACCCCTGACACCACCAGCTCTGGCCTCTGCCAACAGCTCCTGCAAGCAAAGCACCTCCGCTGATGGTCTCTCTACTTCCACCTCACCTTGGATCCCTTCAAATTCTCTCCCTTGCCTTTCAAGTCTTATGCCTCAATAAAGTTTTCCTGCATCAAAGTCTCACGGCTCCTCTTCTTTTTGAATTTGAAACCTCTCACACCCTCACCCATGGGGTGGAATGCAAAGGGGCACAACACCTTCCTAAACAAGTAGAACCCCAATAGTGACAACCAGGACTGCCACAGGAAGCTGGGTTGAATGGTGACCATACAGAATATGACAAAATCACATCTCCTGCCATAGCAAAGGCTTTAACAAAACAATGCTCTCCTGCTCATTGCTCTGGTTAAGTCTCTCCATGCAAGCATATGCTTGACAACATCTCCTCCCATCACAACTCTCAAACCACACAAACAATCACAATATCATCCAGCCTCAGAGAAACTCAGGAAGTGCTGCAACGGCCTCCATCGTCTGTGCTCAAGGAATGCTAACCAGAGAAGGATTTCCAGAACCATGGACACTTCAGGTTTTCATCTCCCTGCACACAGACACTCCAGCAGCTCTTCCACTCTGTGACCAACCTCACATTAAGAAAGGTTTGTCTGCACTGCCCATGGAATTCCACCTCTTTTCACCTGTGCCATTGCTGACTTGTAACAACCCCACGTTCAGCCTTGTCTCCTGAAGTCCCAGCTCTCTGAGTCCTCTCTGAAAAATCCTTCCAGCCCTTTAAATATCTTGGTAGCCCTGAATTGGCCTTGGTTTACTAAGTCTGTGAGCTTCCTCCCCTAGGGACCCTAGACCACCTCACAGCAACTCATTTATGAGGATGTTGAACAGTGCTGGACTCATGGAAATGACTCTAGAGTTACTTGATTTGAAGTTTGACTCTAGCTTGACTATTGGATCACAAGGCTCCAGATCATGTTGTTTCAATATTATATAAATAGAGCAGTCCACCTCACTCACCCATTACACCACCTGTACATCCTTGCATAGTCTGCGATGATGAAGTAGGCGACACTGCCAAAGACATTGCTAAGAGGTGGAGGTAAATACCAGCCATGGCTCCCTCCCCATCTACAGTGAGATTCTTTTTTTCTTTCTGTATGTAACATAGAGGTCACTAAGACATGGATTTTGCCTTTTAAAATAAACTCTAACTGCTCCTCATCTCTTCTAGGACCTGAACTTGGAAATGCTTTGTAGAGGAAAAAATTGACCTATCCTTGTGGGTCCCTGGAAATCCATAGGCAAGGTGGGAGGGAGTAAATGCATTGGAAGGCACAGGTCCTAATGCCCAGCACAGCCACAAAGCCCCAACCAGCCTGACAGAGCAGTAAAGGAATGACATCCCTCTCTCAAACACAGCCCCAAACAAAAGCACACCTATTCCATGGGCTGAACAGATTGATGACATCCCAATTTTCCTAGGTATTTGCAGTTTATTCTGGTTTCTCTGACATGCAACTTCCAAGCAAATCCTCCCAAATACCAACTCACACTTTAAACCTGCTGCCAAGATCAGATGGACTCGAGCACAAGAATAGGACATGGAATTGCAGAGGTGCAGGAAGGAAAACAGTCCCCAGCTCATGACTCGTCAGGCTGGGCCAGGTAAAACTGAAGTTATGATTTCCATTCAGGTACCTTGAGAGAGTAAAAAGGTCAACACATTTCTTCTGAAAATTGAATGTATCCAGGTCATTCAAGTGCTCCACAGACATCATATGCTGATACTTTTCCACTTTTCCTTTCTAGGTGTCACTCAGAGCCCAGCAATGGGACCCCACAGTGTGAAATAGCTGGGGCCAGATGAGATGAGTGCTATGGACAAATAAAACCCAAGACATTGCAGGGCCTGACAACACTCCCCAAACCACAGGGATTGTTCTCCCATATCCAGGAGGAAAGGCCAGGCATATAGACAGGTTTAGAATGTTGCCAATGGGACGGGGAGGGAGAGATGTGTTGGAAGGGAAAACCCATCAGCCCCAGTAGAGCTGCAAAGCCCCGATAAGCCTGATGTGGTTGTGAGGGAATGAGGACCCTCTCCACAGGACAAAAACCACAGCGGACTAGGCCAGGCTGTGACTTCAAAGTTGACAGCCGACTGTTAAAGCTTTGGTCACGTCTACAGCCCTCCACAAAAAACATCATCATCAGCAGCCCTTGGTCTCTAACACTTGCATTAAAAAGCTGCCACCATGGTCAAATGGATACAGACTCAAAAATAGGACATGACACTGCAGAGTTGTGGGAAGAAAAACACTCCCCACCTCAGGACTCACCACTATGAGCCAACCAGGAACTGTGGCCGGCAAAATGCCCCAAGGCCAAGGGACAAGGATGTCCCACCCCTCCAGAACCAGCATAAAAGCCAGCCCAGAGCCTCTCTCCCTCACACACTTCTCCTCAAGCCTTCTCCTCCTGCTCCTGCCGACAACCAGGTGAGTCTCAAGCCCAGACCCTCCTGTTCCTGCACCCCTGGCACCTCTCTTCCAGCACGCTCAGCCCCAGCCTCCCCACAGCCCCACAAGACCCTTCATACTCCCTCAGCCTGCTGACACTTCACTCCTTTGCAACCCCCAGCCTCCAGCCTGCATCATCCTCCTCTCTTCCAGGCACCCTCGCACCCCCACACCCCTGCCCTGCCTCACCCCTCACTCTTCCAGGCACCCTCCAAACCACAAAAATGGCCTGCTACAACCGCTGCAGTCCCTGCGGACCCACTCCGCTGGCCAACAGCTGCAACGAGCCCTGTGCCCTGCAATGCCAGGATTCCCACGTCATCATCAACCCTTCCCCTGTGCTGGTCACCCTGCCAGGACCCATCATGACCTCCTTCCCCCAGAACACCGCCGTCGGATCCACCTCCTCGGCTGCTCTGGGCACTGAGCTCAATGCCCAGGGACAGCCCATCTCTGGTGGATTTGGCTTTGGCCTTGGCTACGGCCTGGGAGGCCTGGGCTGCTATGGCAGAAGGGGCGGCTACATCTGCTAAGGGCCCTCAGCACCACCCCTGACACCCCCAGCTCTGGGCGCTGCCAACAGCTCCTGCAAGCAAAGCACCTCCGCTGATGGTCTCTATACTTTTACCTCACACCTGATTCCTCCAGCTTCCTCTTTCTCAGCATTCTTTCACTTCAATAAAGTTTACTTGCTGCACAATCTGAGTTGCTTCCTATTATTTTCGAATTCCAATGGTCTCACATCCTCACTCTGTGCAATGCCAGCACTCAACCATTATGTGGGATGGAAAGGGAGCAAAGAACATTTCTTAGCAAATATGTCCCCACCAGGAATAACCAACACTGATATGGAAAACAGGGGAGAGTAGTGGACCTTCCTGAACATGACACAAGTCCATCCCCTCATCTACCAAAGGCTTGGACGCAACAACTCTCTCATGGGCACTGCTCTGCCTAAGTCACTCTATGCCAGCAGACACTTGAAAAATTCTCTTCCTAGCAGCACTTTTGAGTCCTCCCCATGGACAGAGGAACAAGAGCATCCACTTGGGCAGGAAATCTCGAGAGCAAGTGCTTCCATTACCTATGCTCAAGCAGACCTGGCAGGAGCAGGATTTCCACGATTATGGCCAGTTCAATTTTGGACCTCCAAGAAGATGGACCCCTTTGTCTCTTACACTCTGGGACAATCCACACATACTGAACAATCCTTCCTGCCTCTGCCCATGGAATTCCATCTATTTTCACTTGTGCACGGACGCCCTTTCCCTTCATGTGTGCAATGTTGAGAACAGCTGGGCTCCCGGACACTGGTGACAGTCCTCTGCCCAGCCTTGTCTCCTGAGAGTCCCAGCACTCTCAGCCTCTTCTCTAGCAAAGATTCTCCAGCCCTTGCACTGTCTGCTGGCCCTCAACCTCTCTTCGTTCACTACCCCCTTGTGCTTCTTCAGCTGTCGAGGCCAGAACTGTCCATACCACTCCTTACAGAAGCTCACCAGTGCTCTAAAGAGAGGAAGGGCCACCTCTCACAACCTCATGCCAGCAATTTCCTGAAATCTGTCTTGGACACCGGTGATACCCCACTAAAGTAACTCCCCACTGCAACCTTCTGGTCTGTGTTCTTGATCAGCACCACAGGCTCCTGCTCACAAAAGCCACTTTTCAGACTCTCTGCCCACAGCATGAGCCAGGGCACAATGCAATTCCTGTCCAGATGCAGAACTTCACATATTCTGCTCTTGGAATGCAGGACATTCCTTTAACCCTTAGTCTTAAGGTGCTTCTAACATGTGGAATAACCAAGTGGGGGCGCAGAGACTCCATCATCTGCCAGCTCACTGAGGAGGCAACTCAAATCTCCAACTGCCAACATGGAATGGAAGAGTCCAGGTGCTCACACCTGGCACAGATGCACAGCCCAGACCAGCCTGACACACCTGGGATAGTTTAGGGCCCCTCTTCACAACACACACAAAACCCCAAAACCATGAGTTCCATGAGATGACCTCACTGATGACAACCCACCTCTCCAAATCTTGGTCACGTCTTCAGTCTCTTTTACACACACCATCAACACATTAAAGGAGGAATGGCCGTGATGGAAGGGGCAGCTCCTCATGCAAAGCACAGCTGCAAAGGCCAGACCAGTCTGACATGACTGTGGTGGAATGGGGCCCAAATTCACAGCACACACACAAAGTTAACCACACGAGTGCCACAGAATGACCTCATTGATGGCCCCCATATTGTTCCTAGGCTTTTGTTGTATATTCTGGTTTCTCTGACACACATCTTGCAAGAAAATCCTCCCAAATTCCAACTCACTTAAACGCTGCTGTCAAGGTCAGATGGAAACGGCCTCAAGAGCAGGACCAGACACTGAAGGATTATGGGAAAGAAAACACTCCCCACATCACAACGTGCAAGTCTACGCCAGATAGACTTGCAAATGCTCAAATTTTTCTTCTACTACCTCTAGAGAGTAACAAGGTCAACCATCTTTTTCTGAAAAGTGAAAGCCTGTAGTTCCTCCAACTGCTCCTCACATCTTCTTCTTATCCTTCACCAGGTTTCCTTTCCAGGTTTCACTCAGAGACCAGCAATGGGACCCCACAGTGTGACCTTGCTGGATCCTGCTAAGACAAGTGCCACAGGAAGAACGGACAAAAGACATTGGACAGCAGAAGAGGGATCACAGGGATTGTTCTCCCATATCCAGCAGGAAAGGCCAGGCATATACACAGGTTTAGAATGCTGGCAAAGGACAGGGAGGGAGAGAATGGGATGGAAGGGGACACCCTTCATATCCAGAAGAGCTGCAAAGCCCAGATGAGCCTGACATGGCTGTGGGGGAATGAGGACCCTCTCCACAAGACACCCACAAACCACAGCCCACATGGGACATTGCGTGACTTCACTGTTGGCACCCCACTGCCCAAAGCTCACGTACACAGCCCTCCACAAAAAACATCCTCATGCACCGCCCTTGGTCTCTAATACTTGTATTTAAAAGCTGCCGCCCATGTCAGATGGACATGGAGTCAAAAGTAGGACATGACATTGCAGAGCTGTGGGATGAAAAACACTCCTCACCTCATGACTCAATACTATGAGCTAAGCAGGAACTGTGGCCTGCAAAATGCCCCAAGGCCATGGGACAAGGCTGTCCCGCCCCTCCAGAACCAGCATAAAAGCCAGCCCAGAGCCTCTCTCCCTCACACAATTCTCCTCAAGCCCTCTCCTCCTGCTCCTGCCAACAACAAGGTAAGCCTCAAGCCCTGACCCTCCAGTTCCTGCACCCCTGGCCCCTCTCTTCCAGCATGCAAAGCCCAAGGCTCAGCAGACCTCATGCCTCCCCACAGCCCCACAACAGCCGCTCTCCTGCATCACTCTCCTGCATCACTGCCCCTCGCATGCCCACAACCCTGTCTAAATTCATTCCTTCTCTTCCAGGCATCCTCCACACCTCACCCATGGCCTGCAATACCCGCTGCAGTCCCTGCGGACCCACCCCGCTGGCCAACAGCTGCAACGAGCCCTGTGCCCTGCAATGCCAGGATTCCCGCGTCATCATCAACCCTTCCCCTGTGCTGGTCACCCTGCCAGGACCCATCATGACCTCCTTCCCCCAGAGCACCGCCGTCGGATCCACCTCCTCGGCTGCTCTGGGCACTGAGCTCAATGCCCAGGGACAGCCCATCTCTAGCGGATTTGGCTTTGGCCTTGGCTACGGCCTGGGAGGCCTGGGCTGCTATGGCAGAAGGGGCGGCTACATCTGCTAAGGGCCCTCAGCACCACCCCTGACACCACCAGCTCTGGGCGCTGCCAACAGCTCCTGCAAACAAAGCACCTTGGCTGATGGTCTCTCTACTTCCACCTCACTCTGGATCCCTTCAAGTTCTCTCCCTTGCCTTTGAAGTCTTATGCCTTAATAAAGTTTTCCTGCATCAAAGTCTCACGGCTCCTCTTCTTATTGAATTTGAAAGCTCTCACACCCTCACCATTGGGGCTGGATGGCAAAGGGGCACAACACCTTCCTAAACAAGAAGAACCCCAACAGTAACAACCAGGACGGCCACAGGAAGCCGGGTTGAATGATGATCATCCAGAACATGACAAAATCACATCTCCTGCCATACCAAAGGTTTTGACACAACAATGCTCTCCTGCTCATTGCTCTGGTTAAGTCTCTCCATGCAAGCATATGCTTGACAACATCTCCTCCCATCACAACTCTCAACCCACACAATCACAATATCATCCACCCTCAGAGAAACTCAGGAAGTGCTGCATGGGCTTCCATCTTCTCTCCTCAAGGAAGGATACCCAGAGAAGGATTTCCAGAACTATGGAGACTTCAGGTTTTCATCTCCCTGCACAGAGAGATGCCTACACCTCTTCCTCTCTCTGACCACTCTCACAATAAAAAAGGCTTCTCTGCTCTGCCCATGGAATTCCATCTCTTTTCACTTGTGCCCTTGCTGACTTGTAACAACCCCACATCCAGCTTGGTTTCCTACAAGTCCCAGCTCTCTGAGTCCTCTCGGAAAAATCTTTCACCCATTCAATATCTTGGTAGTCCTGAACTGGCCTTGTTTCACTAAGTCTCTGAGCCTCCTCCCCTCAGGACACATGACCTGCTTACACCGACTCACATTGATTTTGAGGTAGTTGAACAGTTTTGGACTCAAGGAAATTACTCTTGAGCTGCTTCATTTGAAGTTTGACTCCAGCTTCACTTTGGATCACAAAGCCCCAAGTCATGTTGTTTCAATATTATATAAATAGAGCAGTCCACCTCACTCACCCTTCACACCACCTGTACATCCTTGCATAGTCTGCAATGATGCAGAAGGTGACACTGCCAAGACATTGCTACGAGGTGGAGATAAACACCAGCCATGGCTCCCTCATCATCCACAGGAAGATTCTTTTTTTCTGTATGTAACTCATAGGTCACTAAGACATAATTTTGCCCTCCAAATTCAACTCTAACGACACCTCATCTCCTTGCATGAGCTGAACTTGGAAATGCTTTATAGGGGAAAAATTGTCCCATCCTTGTCTGCAGGAACAAGATCCCTGGAAATCCATGGGAAGGTGGCAGGGAGTAAATGCACAGGAAGGGGCAGGACTACTGCGCAGCACAGCCACAAAGCCCAGAGCAGCCTGACAGGGCTGGAAAGAAATGGGGTCTCTCTCTCAAATGCAGCCACAAACCAAAACACACCTGCTGTCCCATTGGTTGAACTCATTGTTGACATCCCAATTTTCAGAGGCATTTGGGGTTTATTCTGGTTTCTCTGACATGCACCTTCCAAGCAAATCCTCCCAAACATCAACTCTTACTTTAAAGCTGCTGCCAAGGTCAGATGGACATGCTCACAAGAGCAGGACATGGAATTGTAGAGTTGCAGGAAGGAACACAGTCTCCCGTTCATGAGTCGTATCGCTGGCCAGGGGTCTATGTACAAATCACAAACAGGATGAGCCTGCTAGGAACTTGCCTTGAGCTGTTGTATTTTTCAGCACCAGTCTCATTACAGGGTTATGACAATGGGAAGATGCCATCAGCTCACATCCCAGGCAGCAGACAAAGATCGTCACAACTTACTTGAAAGGTTTTTTGACCAATCACACAAAGGAAAAGCATATTGACAGTAGATCTATCCAACTACTATAAGCACACATACCTTCGGTTAAAACAGTGCCTGCTTAATTCAAATACAATACCTGCTTGTAAGCCATAAGATACAATGCACAGAGCTCCATTATTAAGCTTAGAACTTCTTAATATCTCGCTAGATATACTTTTCTGCAGCTTCGGGTGTTAGTCTAGACAAGTGTTAATAGACAGACCATTGCTCTAGTTTTACTAACTTTTCTATTTCTTAAATAATTTATTGCTTTCCCAAAGCCCACTGATTTTGTGGATTCCCACAACTCGTCAGGCTGGGCTTGGAAAAACTGAGGTCATGATTTTCAGACAGGGAGGTTGAGAGAATAAAATGGTCAATACTTGTGTTCTAAAAATTCAATGTACTCAGGTAATTCAAGAGGTCCTCAAGCCGTAATCTTATCCTTCACCAGTTTTCCTGTCTAGGATTCACGCAGAGCCCAGCAATGGGACCCCACAGTTTGACCTCATTGAGCCCAGTTCAGACGAGGGCTACAGATGAACAACACAAGACACTGGACAGCAGGGGAGGTGCCACAGGGATTGCTCTCCTATATCCAGCAGGAAAGGTCTGGCATAGAGACAGGTTTGGAATGTTGGCAACGAGACAGGATGGGAGAGAATGACATGGAAGGGGACACCCATCACCCCCAGAAGAGCTGCAAAGCCCAGATGAGCCTGATGTGACTGTGAGGGAATGAGTGCCCTCTCCACAAGACACCCGCAAACCACAGCACACCAGGAACATGGGGTGACTTCACTTGTGACACCCCACTGTGCAAAAATATGGTCACATCCACAGCCCGCCACAAAAAACATCTGCATCAACAGACCTTGGTCTCTAATGCCTGCATTTAAAAGCAGCCAAGAACATCACACCGCAACAAGGTCAGATGAACATGGACTCAAAAGCAGACCATGACACTGCAGAGTTGTGGGATGGAAAACACTCCCCACCTCAGGACTCACTACTCTGAGTAAACCAAGAACTGTGGCCTGCAAAATGCCCCAAGGCCATAGGACAAGGCTGTCCCACCCCTCCAGGACCAGCATAAAAGCCGGCCCAGAGCCTCTCTCCCTCACACACTTCTCCTCAAGCCTTCTCCTCCTGCTCCTGCTGACAACCAGGTGAGTCTCAAGCCAGCACCCTCCTGCTCCTGCACCCCTGGTCCCTCTCTTCCAGCCTGCTCAGCTCCAGCCTCAGCAGAGCTCACGCCTCCCCACAGCCCCGACACTCTCTTGCCCTTCTCAAACTTCACACCTCAAACTCCACCAAACCCCTGCCCTTCCTCACCCCTCTCTCTTCCAGGCACCCTCCACACCACAAAAATGGCCTGCAACAACATCTGCAGTCCCTGTGGACCCACCACACTGGCCAACAGCTGCAACGAGCCCTGTGCCCTGCAATGCCAGGATTCCCACGTCATCATCAACCCTTCCCCTGTGCTGGTCACCCTGCCAGGACCCATCATGACCTCCTTCCCCCAGAGCACCGCCGTCGGATCCACCTCCTCGGCTGCTCTGGGCACTGAGCTCAGTGTGCAGGGACAGCCCATCTCTGGCGGATTTGGCTTTGGCCTTGGCTACGGCCTGGGAGGCCTGGGCTGCTATGGCAGAAGGGGCGGCTACATCTGCTAAGGGCCCTCAGCACCACCCCTGACACCACCAGCTCTGGGCGCTGCCAACAGCTCCTGCAAGCAAAGCACCTCGGCTGATGGTCTCTCTACTTGTACCTCATACCTGATACATTCACCTTCTTCTTTCCCATCATTCTTTCACTTCAATAAAGTTTTCTTGCACCACAACCTGAGTGGCATCCTCTTCTTTTTGAATTCCAATGGCCTCACATCCTCACCCTGTGCCATGCCAGCACTCAGCCTTTGTGTTGGATGGAAAGGGAGCAAAGAACATTTCTTAGCAAATATGTCCCCACATGGAACAACCAATGCTGACATGGGAAACAGGGGAGAAGGGCAAAGTTTCCAGAACATGACACAAAGCCATCCCCTCATCTACCAAAGGCTTTGACACAACAATTCTCTGCTGGGCACTGCTCTACCAAAAATCACACTAGGCCAACATACACTTGAAAAATTCTCTTCCCAGCAGCACTCTTGAGTCCTCCCTGTGAACAGAGGAATAACATCATGCACTTGGGCAGGAACTCCACAGTTCAAATGCTTCCATCCCCATTACTTAAGCAGGCCCAGCAGGAGCAGTATTTCCAGGATTATGTCCAGTTCAGTTTTGGACCTCAAGAAGAGGGACCCCACTGCCTCTTACACTCTGAGACCATCCACACACACTGAAAAATTCTTGCTTCCCTGGCCTATGGAATTCTATCTAATTTCAATGGTGCATGTGCCTTCTATTCCTTCATGTGTGCAGTGCTGAGAACAGCTGGGCTCCCACACAGTGGTGACACCACCCTGCCCAGCCTTGTCTTCTGAGAGGCCCAGCTCGCTCAGTCTCTCCACTAGCAAGGATCCACCAGGCCCTTGTGTATCTGCTGGCCCTCAACTGCTCTTTGTCCACTAACCCCTTGTGCTTCTTCCCATGTGGAGGCCAGAACTCTCTACACCACTGCACAGTACGGATCTCACCAGTGCTCAAAAGAGAGGAAGGGCCACTATTCCTGACTTCATGGCAACAAGTTTCTGAAATCTGTCTTGGACACAGGTGACACCCCACTGATGGAATTCCCCATCGCAACCTGCTGTTCACTCTGTCCTCAATCAGCACCACAGGGTCCTACTCACAAAAGCCACTTTTCAGAATCTCTGCCCACAGCATGAGTCAGGGTCAAGTGCAATTCCTGTCCAGATGCAGAACTTCTCATTTCTCTTGCCTAAACTTTGGGAGATGCCTTTAACCCTCAGTCTTGAGGCCCCTCTGAGTCGTAAAACAGCCAAGAGAAGCCTCAGACCCTTCATCATTTGCCAACACGATGAGGAGGCAACTCTCCCACTGCTGACAAGGAATGGAAATGTCCACGCACTCACACCTGGCACAGATGCAAAGCCCAGACCAGCCTGACTGACCTGGGACAGTTTGGGGCCCCACTGAATAACGCACCCACATACCCAATACCATGAGTTCTATGGGCTGACTTCACTCATGACACCCCACCTCTCCAAATCTTGGCCACGTCTTCAGTCCTCATTGACAGACACCACCAACACCAGACTTTCGTTTCAAGCACTCACACTTTAAAGGAGGAATGACCATGTTGGAAGGGGCAGCTCCTCATGCACAGCACAGCTGCAAAGCCCACACCAGCCTGACACGTCTACAGTCAGGAATGGGGCCCCTCTTCATAACGTACCCAGAGATTAAAGGACAAAAGTGCCATAAAATTACCTCACTGATGACATCCATAATTTTCTTGAGCTTTTGTTGTATATTTTGGTTCCTCTGACACACATCTTCCAAGCAAAACATCCCAAATATCCACACACTTAAAACCTGACACCAAGCTCAAATGGACACGGCCTCAAGAGCAGGACATGACACTGAAGGACTGTGGGAAGCAAAACATTCCCCACATCAATGCTAAAAAGTCCAAGACAGACAAAAACGATGTTACAATTTCCATTCAAGGACCTCTAGAGAGGAATAAGTTCAACCCTTGCCATTTAAAAATAAATGTCTACAGTTCCTTTAACTGCTCCTCAAGTCTACTTTTCCTGCACCAGTTTTCCTTTCTAGGTTTCACTCAGAGCCCAGCAATGGGACACCACAGTGTGACCATGCTGGGCTCAATTGAGATGAGTGCTACAGATGAACCAACACAAGACACTGGGCAGCAGGTGAGGTGTCACAGGGATTGTTTTGCTATACCCAGCAGGAAAGGCTTGGCAGATAGAAAGGTTTAGAATGTTAGCAATGGGACAGGGAGGGAAAGAATGTGATTGAAGAGGACACATGTCACGCCCAGAAGAGCTGCAAAGCCCAGATGAGCCTGACGTGGCAGTGGGGGAATGAGGAGCCTCTCCACAAGACACTGACAAACCACAGCACACCAGGTCCAGGAGGTGACTTTACTGTTAACAGCCCAATATCCTAAGCTTTGGTCACATCTACATCCCTCTACAAAAAAACATCATCATCAAACTCCTTTGGTCTCTAATACTTGCATGTTAAAGCTGCTGACAAGGACAGATGGACACGGACTCAAAAGCAGAAAATGACACAGCAGAGTCGTGGGATGCAAAACTCTCCCCACCTCAGGACTCACCACGCTGAGACAAGCAGGAACTGTGGCCTGCAAAATGCCCCAAGGCCAAGGGACAAGGCTGTCCCACCCCTCCAGAACCAGCATAAAAGCCAGCCCAGAGCCTCTCTCCCTCACACACTTCTCCTCAAGCCTTCTCCTCCTGCTCCTGCCGACAACCAGGTGAGCTTCAAACCCCGACCCTCCTGCTCCTGCAGCCCTGGCCCCTCTCTTCCAGCCTCCTAAGCTCCAGCCTCAGCAGCCCTCACGCCTCTCCACAGCCCCCACACTCTCTTGCCCTTCTCAAACTTCACACCTCAAACTCCCCCAAACCCCTGCCCTTCCTCAACCCTCTCTCTTCCAGGCACCTTCCACACCACAAAAATGGCCTGCTACAACCGCTGCAGTCCCTGCGGACCCACCCCGCTGGCCAACAGCTGCAACGAGCCCTGTGCCCTGCAATGCCAGGATTCCCGCGTCATCATCAACCCTTCCCCTGTGCTGGTCACCCTGCCAGGACCCATCATGACCTCCTTCCCCCAGAACACCGCCGTCGGATCCACCTCCTCGGCTGCTCTGGGCACTGAGCTCAATGCCCAGGGACAGCCCATCTCTGGTGGATTTGGCTTTGGCCTTGGCTACGGCCTGGGAGGCCTGGGCTGCTATGGCAGAAGGGGCGGCTACATCTGCTAAGGGCCCTCAGCACCACCCCTGACACCACCAGCTCTGGCCTCTGCCAACAGCTCCTGCAAGCAAAGCACCTTGGCTCATATTTGCCCTACTTCCACCTCACTCTGGATCCATTCAAGTTCTCTCTCTTGCCTTTTTATTCTTTTGCCTCAATAGTTTTCCTGCATCAAAGTCTCACGGCTCCTCATCTTTTTGAATTTCAAAGCTCCCAAACCCTCACCCTTGGGGTAGACAGCAAAGGGGCTCAACAGCTTCCTAAACAACTACAACCCCACCAGTAACAACCAAGACTGTCACAGGAAGCAGGGTTGAATGCTGACCATCCAGAACATGACAAAATCACATCTGCCATACCAACAGTTTTGACAAAACAATGCTCTCCTGCTCATTGCTTTAGCAAAATCTCTCCATGCCAGCATACCTTGACAAGATCTCCTCGCATCAGAACTCAAAGCACAAAAACAATCACAATAACTTCCACTCTCAGAGATACTCAGGTAGTGGCGCAAGTGCTTCCATCCCCTTGCTCAAGGAAGCCTTCCCAGGGAAGGATTTCCAGAATCACAGACAGTTCAGGTTTTCATCTCCTTGGACAGAGAGACTCCTGCTCCTCTCCCACTCTGTGACCACCCTAACACTAAATAAAGTTTGTCTGCTCTGCCCTTGGAATTCCATCTCTTTTCACTTGCCCTTGCTGACTTCTAAAACCCCGCACCAATCCAGCCTTGTCACCTGAAAGTCCCAGCACTCTCACTCCTCTCTGAACAATCTTCCAGCCCTTTAAATATCTTGGTGCCCCTGGACTGAACAACGGCCTTGATTCACTCTGTTTTTGGGCTTCCTCCCCTGGGCACTCCAGAACTTTTCACACTGATTCACATAATTTTTCAGGATGTTGAAGAGTGTCGGCCTCATGGATATGACTCTGGAGTTACTTCATTTGACCCTTGACTCCAGCTTGACTTTGCATCATAAGGCTCCAGGTCATGGTGTTTTAATATTATATAAATAGAGCAGTCCAACTCACTGACCCTTTACACCATCTCTACATCCTTGCATAGTCTGCGATGATGCAGTAGGAGTCACTGCCAAAGACATTGCTACAAATAGAGGTAAACACCAGCCATGGCTTCCTCATCACCCACAGTACAAATTTTCTTTCTGTATGTAACACAGAGGTCACTAAGACAGGATTTTGACCTCCAAAATCAACTCTCACTGCTTCACATCATCTTGTATGACCTGCACTAGAAAATGCTTTGGAGGGGAAAAATTGTCGCATCCTTGTCTGCAGGAACAAGGTCCCTGGAAATCCATGGCAAGGTGGGAGGGAGTAAATGCACTGGAAGGAGCAGGTCCTGATGCCCAGCACAGCCACAAAGCCCAGCAAAGCCTGACAGGGGTGGAAAGGAATGGGATCTCTCTCTCAAATGCAACCACAAACCAAAGCACTCGTGTCCCATGGGTTGACTTCACACATGACACCCAATTTTCAGAGGCATTTGGGGTTTATTCTGGTTTCTGTGACACGTACCTTCCAAGTAAATCCTCCCAAACACCAACTCTCACTTTAAAGCTGCTGCCAAGGTCAGAGGGACACAAGCACTGGACGAGGACACAGAATTGCAGAGCTGCAGGAAGGAAAACAATCTCCAGCTCATGACTCGCCAGGCTGGGCTTGGAAAAATTGATGATTTTCATTCATGTACCTCGAGAGAGTGAAAAGGTCAACACGTTTGTTCTAAAAACGGAATGTACCCAGGTCCTCCAGTTGCTCTTCTCATGTCGTCTTCTTATCCTTCACCAGTTCTCCTTTCTAGGTTGCAATCAGAGCGCAGCTATGGGACCCCACAGTATGACCCAGCAGGGGCCAGCTGAGAAACACACTACAAATGAAAAAACCACAAGACATTGCAGAGCATAACAGGAATCCCCCAATCACAGGGATTGTCCTGCCATATCCAGCAGGAAAGGCCTGGCAACAAGACAGGTTTAGAAAGTTGACAGCGTGACAGCGTGGGAGAGAATGTGATGGAAGGGGACACCCATCACCCCCAGAAGAGCTGCAAGGCCCAGATGAGCCTGTTGTTGCTGTGGGGGAATGAGGAGCCTCTCCACAAGACACCCACAAACCACAGCACATATGGGACATTGGGTGGCTTCACTGTGGCCAACCAATGGTCCAAAGCTTTGGTCACGTCTACATTCTCCAAAAAAACCATCAACATCATCATCAACAGCCTTTGGTCTCTAATACTCACATTTTAAAGCTGCCATCAATGTCAGATGGACACAGAATCAAAAGTAGGACATGACACAGCAGAGTTGTGGGATGGAGAACACTCCCCACCTCAGGACTCACCCCTCCGAGCCAGCCAGGAACTGTGGCCTGCAAAATGTCCCAAGGCCATGGGACAGGGCTGTCCCGCCCATCCAGGACCAGCATAAAAGCCGGCCCAGAGCCTCTCTTCCTCACACACTTCTCCTCAAGCCTTCTCCTCCTGCTCCTGCCTACAACAAGGTAAGTCTCAAGCCCCGACCCTCCTGCTCCTGCAACACTGGGCCCTCTCTTCCAGCATGCGAAGCCCCAGACTCAGATGACCTCATGCCTCCCCAAAGGGCCACAACCGCCTCCACACTCCCTCACTCTCCTGCATCACTGCCCCTCGCATGCCCACAACCCTGTCTAAACTCATTCCTTCTCTTCCAGGCATCCTCCACACCACAAAAATGGCCTGCAACAACATCTGCAGTCCCTGCGGACCCACCCCGCTGGCCAACAGCTGCAACGAGCCCTGCGCCCTGCAATGCCAGGATTCCCGCGTCATCATCAACCCTTCCCCTGTGCTGGTCACCATGCCAGGACCCATCATGACCTCCTTCCCCCAGAACACCGCCGTCGGATCCACCTCCTCGGCTGCTCTGGGCACTGAGCTCAATGCCCAGGGACAGCCCATCTCTGGCGGATTTGGCTTTGGCCTTGGCTACGGCCTGGGAGGCCTGGGCTGCTATGGCAGAAGGGGCGGCTACATCTGCTAAGGGCCCTCAGCACCACCCCTGACACCACCAGCTCTGGGCGCTGCCAACAGCTCCTGCAAGCAAAGCACCTTTGCTCCTATTTGCCCTACTTCCACCTCACTCTGGATCCCTTCAAGTCCTCTCCCTTGCCTTTTTATTCTTTTCCTCAATAAAGTTTTCCTGCATCAAAGCCTCACATGTCTCCTCTTCTTTTTGAATTTCTAAACTCTCACAGCTTCACACATGGGGTAGATGGCAAAGGGGCACAACACCATCCTAAACAACTAGGACCCCAATAGTAACAACCAAGACTGTCACAGGAAGCAGGGTTGAATGGTGATCATCCAGAACATGACAAAATCACATCTCCTGCCATACCAAAGGTTTTGACAGAACAATGCTCTCCTGCTCATTCCTCTGGTAAAATCTCTCTATGCCAGCATTCACTTGACAAGATCTCCTCCCATCAGAACTCTCAAACCACACAAACAATCACAATATTATCCACCCTCAGAGAAACTCAGGAAGTGCTGCAAGGGCTTCCATCCTCTGTGCTCAAGGAAGGCCACCCAGAGAAGGATTTCCAGAACTATGGACACTTCAGGTTTTCCTCTCTCTGAACAGAGAGACTCCTGCAACTCTTCTACTCTATGACCAACCTCACACTAAAAAAGTCTTGTCTGCTCAGCCCATGGAATTCTATCTGTTTTCATTTTGCCATTCCCAACTTCTAAAAACCCCACATTCAGCCCTGTCTTCCAGAAGTACCAGCTCTCTCAGTCCCTTGTGAAAAATCCTCCAGACCTTTGAATATCTTGGTGGCCCCTTAACTGGCCTTCATTCACTAAGTCTGTGGGGCCCCCCCCCGAGGACCCCGAACCTGCTCACACCAACTCACATCATTTTCGAGGATGTTGAACAGTTTTGGCCTCATGGATACAACTCTTGAGCTGCTTCATTTGAAGTTTGACTCAACCTTAACTTTGGATCACAAGGCTCCAGGTCATGTTGTTTCAATATTATATAAATAGAGCAGTCTACACCACTGACCCTTCACACCACCTGTACATCCTTGCATAGTCTGCAATGATGCAGTAGGAGACAGTGCCAAAGACATTGCTAAGAGGTGGAGGTAAACACCAACCATGGCTCCCTCATCATCCACAGTAAGATTCTTTTTTTCTGTAGGCAACACAGAGGTCACTAAGACAGGATTTTGCCCTCCAAATTCAACTCTAACTGCTCCTCATCGCCTTGTATGAGCTCAACAAGGACATGCTCTATAAGGGTAAAAATTGTCCCATTCTTGTCTGCAGGAACAAGGTCCCTGGAAATCCATGGGCAAGGTGGGAGGGAGTAAATGCACTGGAAGGAGCAGGACCTGATGCCCAGCACAGCCACAAAGCCCAGCAAAGCCTGACAGGGGTGGAAAGGAATGGGATCTCTCTCTCAAATGCAACCACAAACCAAAGCACTCGTGTCCCATGGGTTGACTTCACACATGACACCCAATTTTCAGAGGCATTTGGGGTTTATTCTGGTTTCTGTGACACGTACCTTCCAAGTAAATCCTCCCAAACACCAACTCTCACTTTAAAGCTGGCTGCCAAGGTCAGAGGGACACAAGCACTGGACGAGGACACAGAATTGCAGAGTTGCAGGAAGGGAAACAATCCCCAGCTCATGACTCGCCAGGCTGGGCTTGGAAAAATTAAGGATTTTCATTCATGTACCATTAGAGAGAGTGAAAAGGTCAACACGTTTGTTCTAAAAACGGAATGTACCAAGGTCCTCCAGCTGCTCTTCTCATGTCATCTTCTTATCCTTCACCAGTTCTCCTTTCTAGGTTGCAATCAGAGCACAGCTATGGGATCCCACAGTATGACCCAGCTGGGACCAGCTGAGAAACACACTACAAATGAAAAAACCACAAGACATTGCAGAGCATAACAGGAATCCCCCAATCACAGGGATTATCCTGCCATATCCAGCAGGAAAGGCCTGGCAACAAGACAGGTTTAGAAAGTTGGCAGCGTGACAGGAAGGGAGAAAATGTGCTGGAAGGGGACACCCTTCATCTCCAATAGAGCTGCAAAGCCCAGATGAGCCTGACGTGGCTGTGGGGGAATGAGGAGCCACTCCACAAGACACCCACAAACCACAGCACATATGGGACATTGGGAGGCTTCATTGTTGCCAACCAATGGTCCAAAGCTTTGGTCAGGTCTACAGACACCAAAAAAACCATCATCATCATCATCATCAACAGCGTTGGTCTCTAATACTTGCATTTAAATCTGCCATCAATATCAGATGAACATGGAGCCAAAAGTAGGACATGACACAGCAGAGTTGTGGGATGGAAAACACTCCCCACCTCAGGACTCACCACTCTGAGTAAACCAGGAACTGTGGCCTGCAAAATGCCCCAAGGCCATGGGACAAGGCTGTCCCACCCCTCCAGGACCAGCATAAAAGCCAGCCCAGAGCCTCTCTCCCTCACACACTTCTCCTCAAGCCTTCTCCTCCTGCTCCTGCAGACTACAAGGTGAGTCTCAAGCCCCGACCCTCCTGCTCCTCCATCTGTGGCCCCTCTCTTCCAGCCTGCTCAGCTCCAGCCTCAGCAGCCCTCACGCCTCTCCACAGCCCCCACACTCTCTTGCCCTTCTCAAACTTCACACCTCAAACTCCACCAAACCCCTGCCCTTCCTCACCCCTCTCTCTTCCAGGCACCCTCCACACCACACCCATGGCCTGCAACAACCGCTGTAGTCCCTGCGGACCCACCCCGCTGGCCAACAGCTGCAACGAGCCCTGTGCCCTGCAATGCCAGGATTCCCACGTCATCATCAACCCTTCCCCTGTGCTGGTCACCCTGCCAGGACCCATCATGACCTCCTTCCCCCAGAACACCGCCGTCGGATCCACCTCCTCGGCTGCTCTGGGCACTGAGCTCAATGCCCAGGGACAGCCCATCTCTGGCGGATTTGGCTTTGGCCTTGGCTACGGCCTGGGAGGCCTGGGCTGCTATGGCAGGAGGGGCGGCTACATCTGCTAAGGGCCCTCAGCACCACCCCCGACACCACCAGCTCTGGGCGCTGCCAACAGCTCCTGCAAGCAAAGTACCTTGGCTGATGGCCCCTCTACTTCTACCTCACTCTGGATCCATTCAAGTTCTCTCCCTTGCCTTTCAAGTCTTATGCCTCAATAAAGTTTTCCTGCATCAAAGTCTCACGGCTCCTCTTCTTTTTGAATTTGAAAGCTCTCACACCTTCACCTATGGGGTGGATGGCAAAGGGACACAACACCTTCCTAAACAAGTAGAACCCCAACAGTAACAACCAGGACTGCCACAGGAAGCCAGGTTGAATGGTGATCATCCAGAACATGACAAAATCACATCTCCTGCCATACCAAAGGTTTTGACACAACAATGCTCTCCTGCTCATTGCTCTGGTTAAGTGTCTCCATGCAAGCATATGCTTGACAACATCTCCTCCCATCACAACTCTCAAACCACACAAACAATCACAATATCATCCACCCTCAGAGAAACTCAGGAAGTGCTGCATGGGCTCCCATCTTCTCTCCTCAAGGAAGGATACCCAGAGAAGGATTTCCAGAACTATGGAGGACACTTCAGGTTTTCATCTCCCTGCACAGAGAGATGCCTACACCTCTTCCACTTGCTGACCACTCTCACAATAAAAAAGGCTTCTCTGCTCTGCCCATGGAATTCCATCTCTTTTCACTTGTGCCCTTGCTGACTTGTAACAACCCCACATCCAGCCTGGTTTCCTACAAGTCCCAGCTCTCTGAGTCCTCTCTGAAAAATCTTTCACCCATTCAATATCTTGGTAGTCCTCAACTGGCCTTGTTTCACTAAGTCTCTGAGCCTCCTCCCCTCAGGACACATGACCTGCTTACACCGACTCACATTGATTTTGAGGTAGTTGAACAGTTTTGGACTCAAGGAAATGACTCTTGAGCTGCTTCATTTGAAGTTTGACTCCAGCTTCACTTTGGATCACAAAGCCCCAAGTCATGTTGTTTCAATATTATATAAATAGAGCAGTCCAGCTCACTTACCCTTCACACCACCTGTACATCCTTGCATAGTCTGCAATGATGCAGAAGGTGACACTGCCAAGACATTGCTACGAGGTGGAGATAAACACCAGCCATGGCTCCCTCATCATCCACAGGAAGATTCTTTTTTTCTGTATGTAACATAGAGGTCACTAAGACATAATTTTGCCCTCCAAATTCAACTCTAACTACTCCTCATCTCCTTGCACGAGCTGAACTTGGAAATGCTTTATAGGGGAAAAATTGTCCCATCCTTGTCTGCAGGAACAAGATCCCTGGAAATCCATGGGAAGGTGGCAGGGAGTAAATGCACAGGAAGGGGCAGGACTACTGCGCAGCACAGCCACAAAGCCCAGAGCAGCCTGACAGGGCTGGAAAGAAATGGGGTCTCTCTCTCAAATGCAGCCACAAACCAAAACACACCTGCTGTCCCATTGGTTGAACTCATTGTTGACATCCCAATTTTCAGAGGCATTTGGGGTTTATTCTGGTTTCTCTGACATGCACCTTCCAAGCAAATCCTCCCAAACATCAACTCTTACTTTAAAGCTGCTGCCAAGGTCAGATGAACATGCTCACAAGAGCAGGACATGGAATTGTAGAGTTGCAGGAAGGAACACAGTCTCCAGCTCATGAGTCGTATCGCTGGCCAGGGGTCTATGTACAAATCACAAACAGGATGAGCCTGCTAGGAACTTGCCTTGAGCTGTTGTATTTTTCAGCACCAGTCTCATTACAGGGTTATGACAATGGGAAGATGCCATCAGCTCACATCCCAGGCAGCAGACAAAGAACGCCACAACTTACTTGAAAGGTTTTTTGACCAATCACACAAAGCAAAAGCATATTGACAGAAGTTCTATCCAACTACTATAAGCACACATACCTTTGATTATACAATGCCTGCTTATTTCAAATACAATACCTGCTTGTAAGCCATAAGATACAATGCACAGAGCTCCATTATTAAGCTTAGCACTTCTTAATATCTCGCTAGATATACTTTTCTGCAGCTTCGGGTGTTAGTCTAGACAAGTGTTAATAGACAGACCATTGCTCTAGTTTTACTAACTTTTCTATTTCTTAAATAATTTATCGCTTTCCCAAAGCCCACTGATTTTGTGGATTCCCACAACTCGTCAGGCTGGGCTTGGAAAAACTGAGGTCATGATTTTCAGTCAGGGAGGTTGAGAGAATAAAATGGTCAATACTTGTGTTCTGAAAATTCAATGTACTCAGGTACTTCAAGAGGTCCTCAAGCCGTAATCTTATCCTTCACCAGTTTTCCTGTCTAGGATTCACGCAGAGCCCAGCAATGGGTCCCCACAGTTTGACCTCATTGAGCCCAGTTCAGACGAGGGCTACAGATGAACAACACAAGACACTGGACAGCAGGGGAGGTGCCACAGGGATGGCTCTCCTATATCCAGCAGGAAAGGTCTGGCATAGAGACAGGTTTGGAATGTTGGCAACGAGACAGGATGGGAGAGAATGACATGGAAGGGGACACCCATCACCCCCAGAAGAGCTGCAAAGCCCAGATGAGCCTGATGTGGCTGTGAGGGAATGAGTGCCCTCTCCACAAGACACCCGCAAACCACAGTACACCAGGAACATGGGGTGACTTCACTTGTGACACCCCACTGTGCAAAAATATGGTCACATCCACAGCCCGCCACAAAAAACATCTGCATCAACAGACCTTGGTCTCTAATGCCTGCATTTAAAAGCAGCCAAGAACATCACACCACAACAAGGTCAGATGAACATGGACCCAAAAGCAGAACATGACACTGCAGAGTTGTGGGATGCAAAACACTCACCACCTCATGACTCACCACTCTGAGTAAACCGGGAACTGTGGCCTGCAAAATGCCCCAAGGCCATGGGACAAGGCTGTCCCACCCCTCCAGGACCAGCATAAAAGCCGGCCCAGAGCCTCTCTCCCTCACACACTTCTCCTCCTGCTCCTGCCTACAACAAGGTGAGTCTCAAGCCAGCACCCTCCTGCTCCTGCACCCCTGGTCCCTCTCTTCCAGCCTGCTCAGCTCCAGCCTCAGCAGAGCTCACGCCTCCCCACAGCCCCCACACTCTCTTGCCCTTCTCAAACTTCACACCTCAAACTCCCCCAAACCCCTGCCCTTCCTCACCCCTCTCTCTTCCAGGCACCCTCCACACCACAAAAATGGCCTGCAACAACATCTGCAGTCCCTGCGGACCCACCCCGCTGGCCAACAGCTGCAACGAGCCCTGTGCCCTGCAATGCCAGGATTCCCGCGTCATCATCAACCCTTCCCCTGTGCTGATCACCCTGCCAGGACCCATCATGACCTCCTTCCCCCAGAACACCGCCGTCGGATCCACCTCCTCGGCTGCTCTGGGCACTGAGCTCAATGCCCAGGGACAGCCCATCTCTGGCGGATTTGGCTTTGGCCTTGGCTACGGCCTGGGAGGCCTGGGCTGCTATGGCAGAAGGGGCGGCTACATCTGCTAAGGGCCCTCAGCACCACCCCTGACACCACCAGCTCTGGCCTCTGCCAACAGCTCCTGCAAGCAAAGCACCTTGCCTGATGGTCTCTTTGCTTGTACCTCATACCTGATACATTCACCTTCTTCTTTCCCATCATTCTTTCACTTCAATAAAGTTTTCTTGCACCACAACCTGAGTTGCATCCTCTTCTTTTTGAATTCCATTGGCCTCACATCCTCACCCTGTGCCATGCTAGCACTCAGCCTTTGTGTTGGATGGAAAGGGAGGAAAGAACATTTCTTAGCAAATATGTCCCCACATGGAACAACCAATGCTGACATGGGAAACAGGGGAGAAGGGCAAAGTTTCCAGAACATGACACAAAGCCATCACCTCATCTACCAAAGGCTTTGACACAATAATTCTCTGCTGGGCACTGCTCTACCAAAAATCACACTAGGCCAGCATACACTTGAAAAATTCTCTTCCCAGCAGCACTCTTGAGTCCTCCCTGTGAACAGAGGAATAACATCATGCACTTGGGCAGGAACTCCACAGTTCAAATGCTTCCATCCCCATTACTTAAGCATGCCCAGCAGGAGCAGTATTTCCAGGATTATGTCCAGTTCAGTTTTGGACCTCAAGAAGAGGGACCCCACTGCCTCTTACACTCTGAGACCATCCACACACACTGAAAAATTCTTGCTTCCCTGGCCTATGGAATTCCATCTAATTTCAATGGTGCATGTGCCTTCTATTCCTTCATGTGTGCAGTGCTGAGAACAGCTGGGCTCCCACACAGTGGTGACACCACCCTGCCCAGCCTTGTCTTCTGAGAGGCCCAGCTCGCTCAGTCTCTCCACTAGCAAGGATCCACCAGGCCCTTGTGTATCTGCTGGCCCTCACCTGCTCTTTGTCCACTAACCCCTTGTGCTTCTTCCCATGTGGAGGCCAGAACTCTCTACACCACTGCACAGTACGGATCTCACCAGTGCTCAAAAGAGAGGAAGGGCCACTATTCCTGACTTCATGGCAACAAGTTTCTGAAATCTGTCTTGGACACAGGTGACACCCCACTGATGGAATTCCCCATCGCAACCTGCTGTTCACTCTGTCCTCAATCAGCACCACAGGGTCCTACTCACAAAAGCCACTTTTCAGAATCTCTGCCCACAGCATGAGTCAGGGTCAAGTGCAATTCCTGTCCAGATGCAGAACTTCTCATTTCTCTTGCCTAAACTTTGGGAGATTCCTTTAACCATCAGTCTTGAGGCCCCTCTGAGTCGTTGAACAGCCAAGAGAAGCCTCAGACCCTTCATCATTTGCCAACACGATGAGGAGGCAACTCTCCCACTGCTGACAAGGAATGGAAATGTCCACGCACTCACACCTGGCACAGATGCAAAGCCCAGACCAGCCTGACTGACCAGGGACAGTTTGGGGCCCCACTGAATAACACACCCACATACCCAATACCATGAGTTCTACGGGCTGACTTCACTCATGACACCCCACCTCTCCAAATCTTGGCCACGTCTTCAGTCCTCATTGACAGACACCATCAACACCAGACTTTTGTTTCAAGCACTCACACTTTAAAGGAGGAATGACCATGATGGAAGGGGCAGCTCCTCATGCACAGCACAGCTGCAAAGCCGACACCAGCCTGACACGTCTACAGTCAGGAATGGGGCCCCTCTTCATAACGTACCCAGAGATTAAAGGACAAAAGTACCATAAAATTACCTCACTGATGACATCCATAATTTTCTTGAGCTTTTGTTGTATATTTTGGTTCCTCTGACACACATCTTCCAAGCAAACCATCCCAAATATCCACACACTTAAAACCTGACACCAAGCTCAAATGGACACAGCCTCAAGAGCAAGACATGACACTGAAGGATTGTGGGAAGCAAAACATTCCCCACATCAACGCTAAAAAGTCCAAGACAGACAAAAACGATGTTACAATTTCCATTCAAGGACCTCTAGAGTGGAATAAGTTCAACCCTTGCCATTTAAAAATAAATGTCCACAGTTCCTTTAACTGCTCCTCAAGTCTACTTTTCCTGCACCAGTTTTCCTTTCTAGGTTTCACTCAGAGCCCAGCAGCGGGAACCCACAGTGTGACCATGCTGGGCCCAGCTGAGATGAGTGCTACAGATGAACCAACACAAGACACTGGGCAGCAGGTGAGGTGTCACAGGGATTGTCTTGCTATACCCAGCAGGAAAAAGGCTTGGCAGATAGAAAGATTTAGAATGTTAGCAATGGGACAGGGAGAGAGCGTGATTGAAGAGGACACACGTCACCCCTGGAAGAGCTGCAAAGCCCAGATGAGCCTGACGTGGGAGTGGGGGAATGAGGAGCCTCTCCACAAGACACTGACAAACCACAGCACACCAGGTCCAGGGGGTGACTTCACTGTTAAAACCCCAATGTCCTAAGCTTCTGTCATATCTACATCCCTCTACAAAAAAACATCATCAGCAACACCCTTTGGTTTCTAATACTTGCATTTTAAAGCTGCCACCAAGGTGACATGGACATAGAGTCAAACGCAGAACATGACACAGCAGAGTCGTGGGATGAAAAACTCTCCCCACCTCAGGACTCAGCACTCTGAGTAAACCAGAAACTGTGGCCTGCAAAATGCCCCAAGGCCATAGGACATGGCTGTCCCACCCCTCCAGGACCAGCATAAAAGCCAGCCCAGAGCCTCTCTCCCTCACACAATTCTCCTCAAGCCTTCTCCTGCTCCTGCCAACAACCAGGTGAGCTTCAATCCCCTGACCCTCCTGCTTCTGCACCCCTGAACCCTCTCTTCCTACACGCTCAGCCCCAGCCGCCCTCATGTCTCCCCACAGCTCCACAACAGCTTCCACAGTCCATCACTGCCCCTTGCTCCCCCATGCCCCTGCCCTTCCTCACCCCTCTCTCTTCCAGGCACCTTCCACACCGCACCCATGGCCTGCAACAACATCTGCAGTCCCTGCGGACCCACCCCGCTGGCCAACAGCTGCAACGAGCCCTGCGCCCTGCAATGCCAGGATTCCCGCGTCATCATCAACCCTTCCCCTGTGCTGGTCACCATGCCAGGACCCATCATGACCTCCTTCCCCCAGAACACCGCTGTCGGATCCACCTCCTCGGCTGCTCTGGGCACTGAGCTCAATGCCCAGGGACAGCCCATCTCTGGCGGATTTGGCTTTGGCCTTGGCTACGGCCTGGGAGGCCTGGGCTGCTATGGCAGAAGGGGCGGCTACATCTGCTAAGGGCCCTCAGCACCAACCCTGACACCACCAGCTCTGGCCGCTGCCAACAGCTCCTGCAAGCAAAGCACCTCGGCTGATGGTCTCTCTAGTTGCATCTCACACCTGATTCCTTCAGCTCCTTCCTTCTCATCCTTATTTGTATTGAATAAATTGTTCTTGCATCAAAACCTGAGTTGCTTCCTCTTCTTTTTGAATTCCAATGGTCTCACATCCTCACTCTGTGCAATGCCAGCACTCAACCACGATCTTGGCTGGAAAGAGAGCAAAGAACATTTCTTAGCAAATTTGTCCCCATCAGGAACAACCAACACTGAAATGGGAAACAGGGGAGACGAGGGCACCTTCCAGAACATGACACCAGGCCATCATCTCATCTACCAAAGGCTTTGACCACAACAATTCTCTCCTGGGCACTGCTCTGACAAAGTCACTCTATGCCAGCAGACACTTGAAAAATTCTCTTCCCAGCAGCACTCTTGAGTCCTCCCCATGAACAGAGGAAAAAGAGCATGCACTTGGGCAGGAACTCCACAGTGCAAATGCTTCCATCCGCCTTCCTCAAGCAGGCCCAGGAAGAAAAGGTTTTCCACGATTATGGTCAGTTCACTTTTAGACCTCCAAGAAAAGGGACCCCATTCTCTCTTCAACTCTTTGATCATCCACACACTGAAAAATTCTTCCACCCTTTGCCTATGGTATTCACTTTATTTTCAAATGTGCATGTGCCTTCTATTCCATCATGTGTGCAGTGCTGAGAACAGCTGGGCTCCCACACAGTTGTGACACCCCTGCCCAGCCTTGTCTCCTCAGAGTCTCAGCTCTCTCAGACTGTCCTCGAGCAAAGATCCAGCAGCCCCTTTAAGTGTCTGGTGGCCCTCAACTGGTCTTTGTCCACTACCCCCTTGTGCTTCTTCACACCTCGAGGCCAGAACTGTCCACATCACTGCACATGAGATCTCACCAGTGCTCTAAAGAGAGGAAGGACCACCTCTCACAATTTCATGGCAACAATTTCCTGAAATCTGTCTTGGACAGAGTTGTCGCCCCACTGAAGTAATTCCCCACTGCAACCTATTGAGCACTCTGTTCTTGATCAGCATCACAGGGTCCTGCTCACAAAAGCCACTTCTCAGACTCTCAGTCCACAGCATGACCCAGGGCTCAGTGCAATTCCTGTCCAGATGCAGAACTTCTTCAAATTTGCCTTGCGTGAAATTTGGGAAATTTGATTAACCCTTAGTCTTGAGGTCCTTCTGAGTGGTTGAACAGCCAAGTGGGCCTCAGACTCACCACAATCTGCCAGCTCACTGAAGGGGCAACTCTCCCACTGCTGACATGGAATGGAAGAGTCCAGGTACTCACACCTGGCACAGATGCAAAGCCCAGACCAGCCTGACACACCGAGGATAGTTTGGGGCCCCTTTCCACAACAATTCTCAGAAACACAAAACCATGAGTTCTACAGGATGACCTCACTGATGACACCCCACCTCTGCAAATCTTGGGTCACATCTTCATTCCTCTTTGACACACACCATCAACACCAGACTTGGGTCTCAAATACTCACACTTTAAAGGAGGAATGACCACAATGGAAGGGGAAGCTCCTCATGCACATCATGCAAAGCCCACACCAGCCTGACATGGCTGCAGTGGAATGGGGCCCCTCTTCTCAACACACCCACAAACTAAACAACACAAGTGCCACAGAATGACCTCACTGATGACACCCATAATTTCCTTAGGCTTTTGTTGTATATTCTGCTTTTTCTGACACACATCTTCCAAACAAATCCTCCCAAATACCAACTCTCACTTAAAAGCTGACACCAATGTCAGATGGACACTTCCTCAAGAGGAGGACATGACGCTGCAGAGTTGTGTGCAGGAAAACATTCCCGACATCATGACTTGCAAGGCTGTTTCAGACAAAACTGATATTATGACTTCAATTCAGGTACCTCTAGAGAGTAACAAGGTCAATCCACTTTTTCTGAAAAGTGAATGTCTATAGCAACATCAGTTGCTCCTCAAACAAGTTCTTCCACCTTATCCCTCACCAGCTATGGATGGAGCAGCACATGACCTTGGGGAGTATGGGAGGCAGCCGTAAATCACAGTAATTGCTTTCCCATCACTAGGGGGAAAAGCCTGAACTATAGGGATGTTTAGGAATTTTTCAACATGGTAGGGTGACAAAAAATGTGATGGAAGGGGAGCACTCCCCTGCCACCCCCAGAGGAACTGCAAAGCCCAAATGAGCCTGACGTGGCTGTGGTGGAATGAGGCCCCTCTTCACCACACACCCACAAACCACAGCACACCACTGCCACAATGATGACATCCCACTTCTCCAAAGCTCTGGTCATGTCTTCAGCCCTCCCAGAGAAAAAACACTAACAGCAGCCTTTGGTGTTTAATACCTGCATTTAAAAGCTGCCGCCAAGGTTATGTCCTCAAGAGTAGGACATGACACTGCAGAGTTGTGGGATGCAAAATACTCCCCACCTCAGCACTCAGCAGGCCTGCAAAATGCCCCAAGGCCATGGGACAAGGCTGTCCCGCCCCTCCTGAACCAGCATAAAAGCCAGCCCAGAGCCTCTCTCCCTCACACACTTCTCAAGTCTTCTCCTCCTGCTCCTGCCCAAAACCAGGTGAGCCTCAATCCCGTGACCCTCCTGCTCCTGCAACACTGGGCCCTCTCTTCCCACACGCTCAGCCCCAGCTGCCCTCATGCCTCCCCACAGCTCCACAACAGCTTCCACACTCCATCACTACCCCTTGCTCCCCCATGCCCCTGCCCTGCCTCACCCCTCTTTCTTCCAGGCACCCTCCACACCGCACCCATGGCCTGCAACAACATCTGCAGTCCCTGCGGACCCACCCCGCTGGCCAACAGCTGCAACGAGCCCTGTGCCCTGCAATGCCAGGATTCCCGCGTCATCATCAACCCTTCCCCTGTGCTGGTCACCCTGCCAGGACCCATCATGACCTCCTTCCCCCAGAACACCGCTGTCGGATCCACCTCCTCGGCTGCTCTGGGCACTGAGCTCAATGCCCAGGGACAGCCCATCTCTGGCGGATTTGGCTTTGGCCTTGGCTACGGCCTGGGAGGCCTGGGCTGCTATGGCAGAAGGGGCGGCTACATCTGCTAAGGGCCCTCAGCACCAACCCTGACACCACCAGCTCTGGGCGCTGCCAACAGCTCCTGCAAGCAAAGCACCTTGGCTGATGGTTGCCAACTTGCACCTCACCTTGGATCCCTTCCACTTGCTGCTCCTGTCTATTCATTCTTTTGCCTCAATAAAATTTTCCTGCAGCAAAGCCTCAGATGCCTCATGTTCTTGCAGCTACATCCAGATACTTTGCTCCCAGTCTAAATAGCTGCAGTCTTCCTGACACCATCTTCACTTTCAGAGGGTGCCAGGACCACCCAAGGAAGGTCCCATTTCCTTGTCCCCTTTTCCTGCAAGGGGCTCGGTTTACCAGGATTTCCAGGCTGTCACACTCCTTTCTGTGAGTTCCTCAGTGGACCCAGGTGATGGTCATTTTTGCATTGTCCACCTGGCTGGACTGTCCCCATTCCACCTCCCTGGGAGTCTCCAGGCCAGAATCTCACCTTGTTACGAGGTCTTCAACTGATCCCTGTTGGAGACCCCCTTTCCCTCTTCACTGCAGGGTCCCATTAAGGGAGCCTCCAGGGCACCTTCCTCCCGTTTCAGGGTCTCTGGATCATCGGTGCTGGTGATCCCAAGCCACCAACCCTCTGCTCTGAGGTCACACATCTCATCCCCATTATGACTTGACTCCCACCAAGTCACTGTGGATTCCTGAGGTGCAGCATGGAGACCTGGCAACAAAGTGCAGGAACGAGCATGTGACCCTGCGAGAAGATGTTGCCCCTTGTGCCACCTTCCTGCCTCTTTGCCTCCCAGTTTTGACACTCCAACATGGATTTTTGGATCATAAAGATCTTTGGTCTCCCCAAATTGCTCCTCACCAGTGACGTTCACTCTTTCTTCTCCTTTGATGTGTTTTTTTTCTCTGTACAAAGGCTCCCGGCAAACAGGTGAGCTCTGGGCTGACACACGAGTTCAAAGTCTCCAGGGCTATTGGCAGTACTAAAATATTCATCAAAAGCAAATTAAAATAACATCTCTGGAGCAGCTGGAGCCCAGAGAGGCAGAGAACTCCATGCACAGCTGGATTCAGATTTGGTTCGAAGAGGAAGAATTTGCTGAGGAACAAAGCCCTTCCTTAAAACCAAAACTATACAGCCCCTGCAGCTGAGCTGGGAAACGAGAGAGGGAATAGGTTTGGAACTGTTTGGCCTTTTTATTTCTCTAGTTAAATAGTGCATCTCCCCTGGTTGGCCTTGAGGCACCAACTTCAGCTCATCTTAAAATAAAGTCGAACCCATAAAAAGACAAATTTAAGTAATCCCTGCTCTTATACTCATTCACCTTGGAGTTCATCCAGCTTGACATCAACACTTGGACTGAAACAAGAGCAGGATTTCACCTTCCCAAGGTCCTTGGACATGCCCAAGCAGCCAGGCCCAGCGGGATGTCTGCCTCATCCCAAACCTGCGCCAGAGACGCTCTTTTTGGGCACAGTCAGCTCACGTGGGTTCCAGGGAACACTGGGAGGAGGCTCAGATCCACGTCCACAGTGCCCTGTGCCCACATTCCTCTCTCCCATCCACCCTGGGATGGGATCTTGGGTCCTGCCCAGTTTTCTGCACTCCATCCTGAGGAGACCCCAAACAGATGGGAAGGGCTGGAAAAGGTGGCATCTCTTCCAGTGTTTCTCCTGATGGGATTCACACCCACCCAGCCAAGATCCCACTCCCAGAATAATCCCAAACCCCATTATAGAGCAGTGGCAGGAGCATCTCCCTCCTCGAGAGGACTGGGCTCGAAAAGACCAAATCCAAAATGATGGTGGAAAGGACATTCTTGTGCAGCAGCTGCTCCCAGTCCCATGAACGGGATTTCTTGGAATATCTGTGGCCACCACCCCCATGCCAGTCTTCCCTGCTCCCTTCCTCCGTGCTTTTGGATCATTCCTACTCCCAAAGGGCTGCACATTGTGGGGAGCAACCCCCAATCCCTATGGAAACTGGCACAGGCCATCCTGTGGGACAAGGCCTGGAAAAAAGTTCACTGCTGGTGTGCTGCTCCCTAAAAAAGAGCCACAAAGCTGGAATTTTAGCAGGGAAGGGATGCTTAGAGCTGTCTCACCTGGGCTCCTGGAGCTTGGCTGCAGCCGTAAAGCATCATCCTCGGACTGCTTCCACCTGGGATAGGCTGTACCTGGGAATCTCATACCCATCTGCCCCACTTTCCTGGGAGGCATGGGGAGGGCAGAGCAGGGAGTGGGGCTGGACCCAGAACCGGGCCCATTCCAGAGAAATAGGTCACCCAACAAGGAAGCTTCGTTACGGAAACGACGCCTCACACCAAGCAGCGGTTCTCCGACAGGACCTGGCCAAGCCACCCAAGCTTTATCCTGCCGGCTGGAAGGTCCTGGGATGTCCTCTGGATCGTGTCACGCAGACGCCCTGCCCAGATGAGCTAATGGGCCTGCTGCAGGCTTTGATCCTCAAATCCCAAAGGCCTTGTTAGATAACATCAGGAGCCTGGGTGATATTTCATTAACAAACGAGTCCGTCCCATGTGGACGCCGCAGCTTTATCCCTTTCCCCTGTGATCTTCCCTCATGCTCCAACATTTCTTTCGTAATTAGACCCAGAATTAGCATATTTAGGCTCCAAAATTACTGCATTTAATGCAACACCGTGGTTATTCGAGTGCTGTCACAGCAGCTCTTGGGCTGCGCCACCTCCCAGCAATTCCTTGGCTAAAGCATGGTTTTATCCCTACTCTCCCAAAACTTGCAGGAGGCAGCAGGAAGATCTTATTCTCCCACCAGCATGTGGAAAATATTCCTTGGCTTTTCCCCCTAATCCCTGAGAGTGTTCAAGGCCACGTTGGAGCAACCTGATCTAGTGGAAAGTGTCCCTGCCCATGGCAGGGGATTGGAATGGGATGATTTTTATTTATGGGAATGATTTTATTCCAGCCCAAACCTTTTTATTCTATAATTTCACCGTGGAGTGAGGTGGAAGCGTGGACGCAGCTGGATCTGACTCATCCCAACATCAGCGTGAGGTTTCTTCTTGCCAAACCTAAATGTCTCGTGGAGGATGCAGGGCAGACATGGAATTATCTGGCATGGAGAAGGAGCTCCAGTGTCCATCCCTGGCTCCGTGGGTGAGATCAGCCAGGGAATCCTGTAAAACATCAGGTGGGAACAACACCAAGACCCTTGGGAGTGGGATTCTGGAGCTGGGAAAAGCTTGGAAGGGCTGGGCACATGCTGGGACTCAGCCAGCTGGGAGAGGGGATGGGCACTTCCAGGGGACAGAGGCACAAGGACACATCTTTAAATATGCAAATGACCCCCCCAACTCTCAGCGAGGAGGTCCCCAAGGACCCAACCTTCCCTGGGACTCTCCCAAAGGAAAAGGACACATTTCCAGGTCTGAGCCAGAAGAGGAAAGAAAAACTGGCACTCTATTGCTCCTCGACACTGAGGCTACCCAGGGCTTTGGGAGGAGGAATGTGGGAATTCCTGGCTGGGTCGCCCTTAATTCCACTTTCAAAATTTTAATTTAGAGCAAAGCCCTGCCTTTGCCTCACAAAAATCCCGAGGGAAAAGCCATCTGGATGTGGGGGTGGAGGGGGTGCCTTCAAAACCATCCCCCACACGCAGTAAAGTTCTGCTCATTTTTAATCTCAGCTTAAGTGTATTAAATGTGATTAAAACGTTTTCACATTGAAATCCCTTTTGATGAGCCCCTTTGAGGGGGGTACACCTAAGAAACCCCTTTCCTTGTACCCCCTTCCTTTCCTGCACCCCTTTCCTTGCTTTTGCAGCCCTTCCCATGAACCCCCTTAAAACCCCTGCACCCTCTTCCCTTCTCCTTTCCTTTCCCTTGCACTTGCACCCCCTTCTCACACACCCCTATTCCCTTCCCTGCACCCCCATTCCCTTCCCCCCTTCCTTTTCTATGCACCTCATTTCCCCACCCGCACCCACTTCTATTCCCTGCACCTCTTCCTTCCTTGCACCCCTTTCCCTTGTCCCTCTTCCCTTCCCAAAATCGTCTCCCCTGCGCTCTCTCCTTTCCCCTGCTCCCGAGCATGGACTACATTTCCCGACGAGCCAAGCGGCAGCGCCCGGTGACGGCAGCGGAAGAAGCCGAGCGCTGCCGAACCTTCACCGGGCCGAGACGAACGAAGCCGAACTCAGCCGAGCCTTCAACGAGCTGACCCGAGTTATTCCAAATCCAGCCGAGCCCCAGGCGAGCTGACCCGAGTGATTCCGAATCCAGCCGAGCCCCCAACGAGCCGAGAGCAACCGAACCTAGACGAGTCGCCACGAAGCACCGCCGAGCAGGACCGAGCACAGCCGAACCTAGCCGAGCCCATACCGAGCCGAGCCGCGCGAAACCGAACACAGCCGAGCCCCTACCGACCCAACCCGAACTCTCACCGAGCCGAGAGCAGCCGAACTCAACCGAGCGACTCCGAGCGCACCCGAGTGGCCCCGAATCCAGCTGAGGGTGAGACGCGCCCCTCACCCCATTAAGGGACATTTGTGGGAACCGGAGCCACCCCAGACCGGTGGGGAGGAGAACCGGGGGGTCCCCAAAGTGGGGAGACAGGACGGTGGGGAGGGCAGAGGGGCGGGAGGTTGTGGGTTGGGAGGGGGGACGCGCTACGGGACGGGAGGGGGTGAGGGGAGATGAGGGAGTAAGAGAGAGATTTGGGGTGCAGAGGAGGTGGGCGGGTTAGGACTGGGTTCAGAGCTGGGATTTGGGGTGCAGTGCTGGGGTTTGAGGGGCAGGGAGGCGTGGGATGCAATCCTGGGTGCAGAGCTGGGATTTGGGGTGCAGGGAAGGTTTAGGTTGCAAACAGAGGATTTGGGGTGCAGGGGGGAAATTTGGGGTACAGAGGAATAACTGGGGTGCAGAGGGAGATTTGGGGTACAGAAGGAGATCTGGGGTGCAGAAGGAGATATGGGGTGCAGACACAAGACTCGGGGTTCAGGAGCAGATCTGGGGTGCAGCCCCTGAGGTGCAGGGGGAGATTTGGGGTGTGGGAGGCGATTTTGGGGTGCAGAAGGAGATTTGGGGCACACACCTGGGGGTGCAGGTGCCCCTCCCTTTCCAGAGGCTGGGCAGTGCCACGTGGCAGGTCTGGCCCTGGCCCAGGTGGCTTCCAGGTGAGGAGTTTCAGCCCCGTCACAGCCAAACACGCCCCTTTTTGCCCAGAAACGCAGAAATTTCCCCCCAAAACCCCGATCCCACCTGCATGGGGTGTGGGGGATCCTCATGGGTGCCCACACCAGGGTGGTCCATGCCGAGGTGATCCCAGCTTGTCCCCCCTGGCTCCTCCCTGCAGGGTTTTGGCCATGACGGAGGTGACCAAGCGCATCCTGGTGACAGGAGGCACTGGCCTGGTGGGCAGAGCCATTGAGAAGGTGGTGGCTGATGGAGAGGGGCAGCCGGACGAGGAGTGGATCTTTGTGTCCTCCCAGGATGCCGACTTGACGTGAGTTGGGGTTTTTCCTTGGAAACCTTGGAATTTGCTCTATTAACCCCAAAAAACTCCCATCCCCGGAATTTGTTTTTCCTTGGAAACACCCCAGTCTGCTCTGGTGACGCCAAAATTTCCCATCTTGGGATTTTGCTTTTCCTTGGAAATACCTCAATTTGCTCTGTCAACCCCACAAAATCCCAAATTTTCCCATTCCCATGTTTGATTTTTCCTTGGAAACAGCCCAATCTCCTCTGTTGACCCTGACAAACCCCAAAATTTCCCATCTCAGGATTGAGTTGTTTCCAAGGAAAATCCCAATCTCCTCTGTGGACCCTGACAAACCCCAAAATTTGCTATCCCAGGATTGGGTTTTTCCTCAGAAACACCCCAATGTGCTCTGTCGACCCCACTGAATCCCAAAATTTCCCATCCCAGGACTGTTTTTTTCCCCTCAGAAACACCCCAATGTGCTCTGTCAACCCCACTGAATCCCAAAATTTCCCATCCCAGGACTGTTTTTTTCCCTCAGAAACACCCCAATGTGCTCTGTCGACCCCACTGAATCCCAAATTTCTTTATTTTTCCTTGGAAACAGCCCAATCTGCTCTGTTGGCCCTGACAAACCCCAAAATTTTCCATCCCAAGACTGGGTTTTTCCTTAGAAACTCCCCAGTCTGCCCCCACCGAACCCCAACATTTCCTCTCCTAGGATTGGGTTTTTCCTTGGAAATACCTCAATTTGCTCTGCTGACCCCACTGAATCCCAAAATTTCCCATTCCAGGAGCAGCTCCGAGACCAAAGCCCTGTTTGAGAGGCACAAGCCCACCCACGTCATCCACCTGGCCGCCATGGTCGGAGGCCTCTTCAAAAACATCCGCTCCAACCTGGATTTTTGGGTGAGCACCCACGGAATTGGCACTGCCAGGATCCCTGTGGGTGCTGCACTCCCTAAATTGGGATATGGGCACACAGGGATGTGGTTTGCTCTGCTCCCAGTGCCAAACCAGAGCTCCAGTGGTTTCTGGAGTCATTATGAGGTGTTGGTGAAGGAATTTGGGGATCCCTGACCCCACGATCCTGATAAATGTCCCTTTTCCCAGAGGACAAACATCCACATCAACGACAACGTCCTGCACTGTGCCCACGAGTCAGGGGTGCAGAAGGTGGTCTCCTGCCTCTCCACCTGCATCTTCCCAGACAAGACCACCTATCCCATCGATGAGACCATGGTGAGAGTCCCCATTCCCACACAAAATCCAGGGAAAGTCCCTCCCCTGCTTAATTTATCTGCTCTGATATTCCCAGATCCACAACGGGCCACCTCACAGCTCCAACTTTGGCTACTCCTACGCCAAGAGGATGATTGATGTCCAAAATAGGTGAGCTGGGGACAGGGGAGCAGCCACTGAATTTCAAGGCAAGGGGAATCGAGTGGGAATTCCAGGTGGAAACTGGGGAGATACCTGGGCTCAGCAGGTGAAGGTGCTGCTGGCTGGGGTTTTTTGGGGGCACACCAGTGCTGGAGGAAGGGGCTTGACAGCCCACCCACTGTCCCCTTCCCTGCTCTCATCCAGGGGTTATTCCGAGCAGCATGGCCGACGCTTCACCGCCGTCATTCCCACCAATGTCTTCGGGCCACATGACAACTTCAACATCGAGGACGGCCACGTCCTGCCAGGGCTCATCCACAAGGTCTACCTGGCCAAACGTGAGGGTGGCAGGACTTCCTGGGATTTTTTCTGGGGAGAAATGAGGGGTTTTTTTCTTTCCCACTTTCTCTGTGGGGTGATTGGAGGTGGCTCTGGTGGTCATGGCTCCTTCCTCCTTCAGAATCCGGCTCTGCTCTGACTGTCTGGGGAACAGGCAAGCCCAGGAGACAGTTCATCTATTCCCTGGTAGGTGTGGCCTTGGGAAGCAGGGAATGGGGCTGGAGGACCCACTGGCAGGACCCCAGAGGGCTCTGCACCCCCCTGGCTTCTCCTGGGACATTCCCAGAGTTGTGTCCCCTTGGGATGGGAGGGTTGGGGGACATCAGTGACCCCTCCAAGAGTTTTCTGCTCTTCCACAGGACCTGGCCCGACTTTTCATTTGGGTGCTGCGGGAATATGATGAGGTGGAACCAATCATTTTGTCAGGTAAGCCCTGGATGTCCCCCAGGATTCCCCTCTCCATGAGGGAACAGCCATGATCCTTCCCTTCTCCACAGTGGGAGAAGAAGATGAAGTCTCCATCCGGGAAGCAGCAGAGGCCATCGCAGAGGCCATGGAATTCAGGGGAGAGCTCGTTGTATCCTTCACAAAAGGCTAAGCCCCTCTTCCCACCAGCTCCCCGTGGAGATTCCATGATCCAGAGGATCCTTCCCACCAAAGGAGCAAAAGCAAGACGTGTTTTTCCTCCTTAATCCTTCCCGTCCCAGTTTGACACCACCAAGTCCGACGGGCAGTTCAAGAAGACGGCCAGCAATGCCAAGCTCCGGCGGTACCTGCCCGAATTCCAGTTCACACCTTTCAGGAAAGGTGAGATGGGGGAGTCTCCAGGAGACACCAGGGGTCCTACCCCGTGCCATCAGCCTTGGTGGCATCAAGGTGGTCCATCTTTTCCGGATGAGGAATGAGGGTGGCGAAACACTGGCATGTGTTATCCAGAGAGATGGTGGTTTCTCCATCCCTGGAAATGTGCAAGGGCAGGTTGGATGGGGCATGGAGCAACCTGGTCTCTTGGGAGGTGTCTCCTTGCATGATGGTTGGATGAGAAGACCTAAAAAAGTCCCTTCCAACCCAACCTATCCTATGATTCTCTGACCAAAATCCATTCCCAATCCCAAAACTTGTTCCATGATTCTCTGACCAAAATCCATTCCAGTTCCCTAACCCATCCCATGATTCTCTGACCAAAATCCATTCCCAATTCCCCAGTTGTCCCATGATTCTGTGACCAAAATCCATTCCCAATCTCAAAACCTGTCCCATGATTCTGTGACCAAAATCCATTCCCAAAATCAATTCCCAATTCCAAAACCTGTCCCATGATTCTCTGACCAAAATCCATTCCCAATCCCAAAACTTGTTCCATGATTCTAACCCATCCCATGATTCTCTGACCAAAATCCCTTCCCAGTCCCCAAACCCATCCCATGATTCTCTAACCAAAATCCATTCCCAATTCCCAAACCCATCCTGTGATTCTGTGACCAAAATCCATTCCCAGTCCCATCCTGTGATTCTGTGACCAAAATCCATTCCCAGTCCCCAAACCCATCCCGTGATTCTCTGACCAAAATCCATTCCCAAAATCCATTCCCAATCCCCAAACCCATCCTGTGATTCTCTAACCAAAATCCATTCCCAATTCCCAAACCCATCCTGTGATTCTGTGACCAAAATCCATTCCCAGTCCCCAAACCCATCCCGTGATTCTCT
This sequence comes from Molothrus aeneus, assembly GCF_037042795.1. NCBI lineage: Eukaryota > Metazoa > Chordata > Aves > Passeriformes > Icteridae > Molothrus > Molothrus aeneus. The sequence goes on along the minus strand of NC_089646.1, from coordinate 152,568,425 downwards.
GACCAAAATCCATTCCCAAAATCCATTCCCAATCCCCAAACCCATCCTGTGATTCTCTGACCAAAATCCATTCCCAGTCCCCAAACCCATCCTGTGATTCTCTGACCAAAATCCATTCCCAGTCCCCAAACCCATCCCGTGATCCTGTGACCAAAATCAATTCCCAATTCCAAAACCTGTCCCGTGATTCTCTTACCAAAGTCCCTTCCCAAAATCCATTCCCAATCCCCAAACCCATCCCATCTTCTCCCTCCCCAGCCGTGAAGGAAACCTGTGCCTGGTTCAACGCCAACTATGCCAATGCCAGGAAGTGACAGCACTGGGACCGCCTGGCACCGGGATCATCCTCTTCAACTCAGGGTTGTCCTTTGCTGGGGCAGAGGACGGGGCTGGGGGGGTGACAGTGACATTTCCAAAGTAAAAATGGGAGCGCGGGGAGCAGCTCCCACATTCCTGCCCCACTGCTGGGAGCGGCGCAGGACGCCCAGGGCAGGGGGGAGGGAAGTTGGGGCATCCCAAAAAGATCCCAAATCAGGTGGTAGGAGCCAACTGGAGCCATTGCCGTGGCTGTGTCCAAGAGGGTGGTGACTCTGAGCTGTTAATGAGCTACATTAATTACCTGCAATTAGGTGTAATAAAGGGAAGGCAATCAGGAATCCAGGGCACGGAAATGGCAGCAGGGAATTTGCTGCTGCTCTTGGCACATGGGGATGATCCTACAGCCCCCTGTCTCAGGATAGGAATGGGAAAGACTCCAGCTGTAATTGTGGCATTTATTAAAATATATGCAAATAGCATAAAACTGGTGGGATAATGAACATTTGCCCTGTACCCACATCCAGTGGCATCCTTAGGGTCCATGTTCTCCACCAGGATCTGGAACAGCCATAAAAAGGGGTTAAAACCCCTTAGGGAGGGGGTAGAGGGTCAAAAATGGGGGGATGAATCCATGGCCAAGCTACTGCTGGTGGTGTGGATGTGGCAGAATTCCAGCCCGGGAATCGCTTTCTTCCGGCACCGCTGCCCAGCCCTGGTGAGGCCCTGGCACAGGGACCTACGGAGGAGACACCCATCAGCACCCCAGGAAGCCACCAGCACCTTGGTGTCCCCCCAAGGTGACACCAGGCCGTGGAGAAGGGACATTCTGGGTGGTTGGTGCTCACATGTTGGCCCTTGGGCTGCAGAGTTTGGGCTCCCGGAGCTTCCCAGCATCCATGACCGGCTCCGGTGTCACCTGGTTTGGGAAGAAGGCAGTTCCTGCAGATGTCCCTTGTCCCCTGGGGTGCCTTGGCAACCTTCAGGACACCCTCTTCCACCCCAAATTCCTCCCTGTATGTCATGTCCCCAGCCCTGTCTGTCTGCCCCATACCCGGGGTGCCACCATGGTGAGGACACCCCAACCTTGGAGGACTTGACCCTCAGTGAGACCCAGCTGGCCCCCAAGAGCAGGTTTTGGGGGACAACACCAACGTGGGAACATCCCACCCAGCACCTTACCCCACACGAGCTCCATGTTGTCCTCTGGCCATCGGGGTCAGGTGACACCTGCCCTGTGAATTTGGGAATGTCCCCGGCCACCTCTTGGGGCTGCTCCAGGTGTGAAGGCTCTGCAAGAACATGGCAGGGGTGGAGATACCCTCCAAGGTGTAGGATGGGGACACTCTGGGGTGGTGGCACATGCCCTGGCAGAGCTTGGGGGCACTGGGATAACACACATGTCCCAGCACAAGATGGGGATGTGGATCTGTGGACTTTGGATCTTTGTCCTACAGCCACCACGCCTCCCACCTGGTGGGCACCTCTCATTTTGCAGGCAGCTCATCTCCATCCTGTCCAACTCCTCTTGCAGCAGCTCCATATCACATTCCCTGTGTGGGAAGAAGGAAAATCTGACTCCTATCACCTTGGTGGCTTCTGTGTCACCACCACCATGGGGATATGCACCTCTCCAGCCTCTCCACACCCTTCTCTGAGCAGAAATAGATTTTGGGCATTTCATTGGGAGTTGGGAAGAGGTGCCCAAAAGCCATAGGAAAGCCACCAGGATGTGGCCTGTCCTTTCCTGGAGACCTCTGCCAGATGGCTTCAGGATGGGACACCCAGGGATGGGACATTGGCCAGAAACAGGACATGGAGTGGGGATGAAATGCCCAAAATCTGTAGAAAAGCCATCTAAGATGTGTCCTGTCCTTTCCTGGAGACCTCTGCCAGATGGCTCCAGGGTGGAACATCCAGGATGGGAAATTCAGGATGAGGCACCAAGGATGGGACATCCCAGATGGAACATATGAACAGAAATGGTGCAAGGAGTTGGGATGAGGTATCCAAAAGCCACAGGGAAGCCACCAAGGTGTGTCCTGTCCCTTCCTGAGAACTTGTGCCAGATGGCTCCAGGGTGGGACATCCAGGGTGGGACATCCAGGGTGGGACCCAGCAGCTCCCAAGGTTTCCATGCCACCTCCTCAACCATCTCCTACCTCTCCGGGGTGGAGGTGAGACGGTACCGAGCCTTTTCCCAGGAAACCCCTGGCCGGATCCTTCCGGCACCACGGCAGCCAGATGCCAGCAGCCAGTGCCCTGTGGGACAAGGAGAGGGTGGGAGAGGACAGACCCTCCCCCCCCCAGGGTGGTGTGTCCCCAGCCACTGTCCCCACACTTGTCCCCACCTGCTGCAGCAAGGACCAGGAGAATGGAGATGGCTGGAATGCCGAGGGCGCTGGAAGCGAGGAAGAGGAGGAGAAAGATGGCCTGGAATGATGCTGGCACCAGTGGGAGAGCCAGGAGCGTGAAGTATGAGCTGTGTGGGATGCAGGAGGAGGTGACGCTTTGGCTCTGACCTGTGGGACAGGGAAGAAGAGCCTGGTGTTGGCATCCAGCAGCTCCCATCGATCCTCCAGCCCCCATTCCCGCTCACCACCCAGGTCAGGGATGGCTTTGAGGTGCTCCAGGTGCTTTTCCAGATGGCTTTGTGCGTCTTCCAAGGCTGTCAGCATCAGCTCCAAGCTCTGGTTGACCTTCTGCAGCTTCTCCATCACCTCCTGAAGGACCAGGATGCTCTCTGCATATGGAAAAGATAGAAACAACAGTGGAAAGAGCTGGGGAAGATGTACCCCAGTGTGAAAAAACCTGGGAATGGGATTTGCTGTGTTCCCACCTGGTTGGGCATGAATATCCTGATGTCTTTCCTGCTCCTGATGGTGGTTGGATGGGACAACTTGGTGTCCTCCCTGGAGCTCCGCAGCCCCACGGCTGCTCACATTCCCTGTGGGGTGGGAAAAGATGTTGGATCAGTCCCAAAGTGGGATATGGGAATGTTGCAGCATCCCAGCCCTGGTTCATACCCATCCGGTGGGCGATGTCCTGCATAAGCTGGGCCACGGGGGTCTCATCCAGAGGTGACCTCATCCAGGCCTCCCAGAGCTCCTCCTGAGGTGAATATTTGGGGGAATGCTGGTTTTCCCCATGGACACCCCAAATGCACCCCTGGGTGCTCCCAGCACAGGATGGGGGGATAGGGGAGGTGATTTGAGGATGTAAAATATGGAAAAAGGTGGTGTAACCCCAGAATTTGGCCTTCACCCCCCCAAAACCATCCCTACACCAAGCAAAGAGGCTGCCCAGGATGGGGGATCCCAGAATGCAAATTTCCCAGCCAGAGGGAGTCTCACAGCCACCAGACAGTAACAGGAGTCCAGGTGTGACATCTCCTGGGATGTGGCTTCATCCTGGAACCGGCTGTCACCCGTGGTTGTCTTGAGAGGGATTTGTGGGAGGAACCCCAGCTCTGAGGGGAGAACCCCAGCTCTGAGGGGGGTCCCCACCTTCTCTGGGGGGACGGCAAGGCCCAGCCACCCCAAAAACCCAGCAGAGGCGCAGAGGAGCAGCACAGCCCAGGAGCTCCGGAGCAGCATGATGGGAATGGAGAGGGTCCTGTGGGGAAAAGAGGGTGGGGAAAAGCCCCCCATACTAATGGAAAAAATTGCAGGACCCTCCTCCCCAAATTTCAGGGTCTCCCCCCCCACCAGGGGAACCTCCCCTAGTCCCAGGAATGCTGGTGGGTGTGGAGCACCATGGAATGGGAAGCAGCTCCCACATCCACCGACAAATTAGGGGACACCCCACACAAACCCGTGGATGCCGGCGGGTGGGGGGACCTGTGGGGCCAGGAGAGTGGGAAGCACCTCCCACATCCACGGACAACTTTGGGGACCTCCCCCACGCCAAATTTAGTCCCCACCCCCGCGATGGGGACCCCCTCGTGGCCCTAGGGGTGCCGGGGCTCCGAGGAGCGCTGAGGGGAAGGTTCGGAAAGGTTTTGGGAATGGTTTGCGAATTCCCTCCAGGACCCCCACGCGTGGACCTGCGCGAACCACGTGGCGCCAGCGCCTGCGCAGTTTCCCCTCTTTACGCCGTTCACCCCGCCCCTTAAGGGCGGATCCACCAATAGGAAAACGGGGTGTGGCTGTCCGTTGCCAATCAGCGCCGGGGGTGCGGCTCTGAGGGCGTGGCCTCGCGTAGCGATGGAGGCGTCCGAGCTCTGGGTCGGGTTCGTGGGCGCCGGGCGCATGGCCGGGGGGCTCGTCCGGGGGCTGCTGCAGGCGGGTACGGCACGGGGGGCGACCGGAGGCTCCGTGACACACGGGCAGGGGAGGGGACACGGCGACAGTCCTGGTCTGGCGCCTTCCCGGCGTCCCTGCGCGTCCAGTGGCGAGGGGAAGTGCGGGGGGACATGGGGACAGCGCTGCTCTGGACGCTCCGTGCACTCCCTTCCCTGCTGTCCTGACCCGTTCCTAAAGTGCCAGCCCGCCCCCGGGTCCCTGTCCTCCAGTGCAGGGACGTGGGGACAGCCCTGTCCTGGCTCCTTCCCAAGGTCCCAGCCCTTCCCCTGGTCCCTGTGCTCCATTGGAGGGACACGGGGACAGCCCTGTCTTGGCCTATTCCAAAGGTCCCAGCCCCTCCCCGGGTTCCTGTCCTACACTGGAAGGACATGGGGACAACCCTTTCCTGCCACTCTTCCCCAGGGACCGTGCTCTTCTCTGGTGTCCCTGTCCCACAGATAAGTGTGGGGACATGGGGACAGCCCTGTCCTATCCCAGTCCCCCAGGGTTCTTGTTCCCCAGATCAGTGTGGGGACATTGGGACAGCCCTGTCCTGCCTCTCTCCCTGACATCCCAGTCTCACAGACAGTGAGGGCACAGCCCTGTCCCTTCTTCCCATGTGTCCCGGATTATCCCTGTCCCATAGCACAGTGTGGGGACAGCCCTGCCCATTAGGGCCACCTCCATTGTCACTGCACCCTGACACAACTGGTGCCGGCCACACTTGCTCCATGTCCCCCTTTGGTATCATGCTGGGATTGGAGGAATCACATCCCAGTGGAAATTGGGGTGTCTGGGCTGTGCTGGGGTGTCCCCCACAATCCTGGGGCCACCCTGGCTACTCACCTCATTCCCTGTGTCCCCAAAGGAAAGGTTCCAGCCAGCAACGTCCTGGCCAGCGCTCCCTCAGACAAAAACCTGGATGCTTGGCGGGTGAGTGGGGCCAAGGGAGTGGGAGATTTTGGGGTGTCCCTCACTGTGGGCTCAGAGCACCCTTTCCCCCATACTCAGGAGGGGATTGGCTCATCCTTCCCAGATCTGGGTGAGATCCAGGCAGAGCCTCAGTGGCTTTGTGACCAGAGCAGGTCCCCAGGCCATGTCCCTGCCTCTGGACGTGCCGTTACTGTGGGGGTGCTGGTTTTGGGATGATGTTTTTGGGGGTGCTGGGCTGTGATCCCTCTCCCTGTCCCTGGGCAGGAGTTGGGCTGCCGGACCACGCACTGCAACCTGGAAGTGGTGTACAGGAGCACCCTGGTCTTCCTGGCCACCAAACCCCACATCCTGCCGGGTGTCCTGGAGGAGATCCGTCCTGCTGTGGGGTCCCAGCACATCGTCGTGTCACTGGTGGCTGGTGTCACCATCCAGACACTGCAGCGGGTGAGACTCCTCCTTTTCCTTCTTTTCCTTCTCCTGTTCCTTCTCCTTTTCCTTCTCCTTTTCCTTTTCCTTCTTTTCTCCTTCTCTTCTGCTCCTCCTTTTCTCCTTCTCCTCCTCTCCTTTTGCTTCTGTTTCCTCTTCCTCTCCTCCTTCTCTCCTCCTCCTCTCCTTTCGTTTTCCTCTTCCTCCTTCTCCTCCTCCTTTTCCTCTTCATCCTCCTCCTCCTTCTCTCCTCCTTTTTCCTTGTCCTCATCCTGGTCCTCCTTCTCCTTCTCTCCTTCTCCTCCTCCTCCTCTCCTTTTGCTTGTTTCCCCTTCCTCTCCTCCTTCTTCTCTCCTCCTCCTCCTCTCCTTTCTTTTTCCTCTTCCTCCTTCTCCTCCTTCTTTTCCTCTTCATCCACCTCCTCCTCCTTCTCTTCTCCTTTTTCCTTGTCCTCATCCTGGTCCTCCTTCTCCTTCCTTCTCCTCTTCTCTTTCTCTTTCCTCCCTCTCCTTCTCTCCTTCTCCTTCTCTTCTCTCTTCTTTTTCATCTCACATTCTCCTCTTCCTCCTTTCCTCCTCTCCTTTCTCCTCCATTTGCACCCAGGCCCATGCAGGACACACCTCTGTGGCCTTGTCCCCTCCCAGCTGCCCCTCCAGCTCCCTCCCCGTGCTCCTCCCTTCTCCGCCAGCCTGATGGGTGACACCCCCCAGTGTCTCCGGTCATCCTTGGCTTCTTCCCATGGCTGGCACCCCTTCTCCCATCCCCATCTTTCCCCAGCTCCTCCCGCCCGGGACCAAAGTGCTGCGGATCATGCCCAACCTGCCCTGCGTGGTGCAGGCAGGGGCCATGGTCTTTTCCCGGGGCAGCAACGCGGGTGACGAGGAAGCCGCGCTCCTCAAGAGCCTCCTGTCCTCCTGCGGCCTCTGCGAGGAGGTCCCCGAATCCTACATCGACATCCACACCGGGCTCAGCGGCAGCGGCGTGGCCTATGTAAGCCAGAGGGACAGGGGATGCTGTCCTGGGATTTGGGGGTCCCTTTCCTTGCTCCAGGCTCACCCCTGGATGCTCCCCTCTTCCCAGGTGTACCTGTTTGCCGAGGCGCTGGCCGAGGGCGCGGTGAAGATGGGAATGCCGGGTGCCTTGGCCAGCAGGATCGCGGCGCAGACGCTGCTGGTGAGTCCTTGGCGTATACTGGAATCTCCCCCCTTTCCTCCTGCCCCTGGGCTCCATTCCTCCCTTGGGATGAGGGAGGAGGTGCTGGAAGCCACTCTGCCTCAGTTTCCCCTTTTGGAACCAAAAATGAAGCCACCAGAAGGACGAAGGGCATGGCGGTGGGACAGTCCCTTGCCATGGGGGTGTTGGGGTGGTGATGCCATCTGTAGCCATGATATTTTCTGAAAAATCCTTTCCTTAGGATTTTTGCTCCTGAGAAGCTGAGAGGCCTCAGGAACAAAATGTAAACAATGATTATCTGCTGCTGTGGAATGCAACGGGTGGATCTATGATTGGTCTCATGTTGTTTCTAATTAATGGCCAATCACAGCTGGCTCGGACAGAGAGTCCAAAACACAAGCCTTTGTTATTCATTCCTTCTTTTTTTATTCTTAGCTAGCCTTCTGATTAAATCCTTTCTTCTATTCTTTTAGTATAGTTTTAATATAATATATATCATAAGATAATAAATCAAGCCTTCTGAAACATGGAGTCAGATCCTTGTCTCTTCCCTCATCCTCAGACCCCTGTGAACACTGTCACAGCCATCCAACCGTGGAAAGGGGAATTTGGCAAGTCCCAAATCTGACCTTCTTGGTGTCCTGGTGTCCCGTAGGGTGCAGCCAAGATGCTGTTGGAGACAGGGGAGCACCCGGCGAAGCTGCGGGGGGACGTCTGCACACCCGGGGGCACCACGATCTACGCCCTGCACCAGCTGGAGAAGGGAGCGCTCCGGGCCACCATCATGGATGCCGTGGAGGCAGCCACCAACCGGGCCTGTGACATGGCCAAGGACTAGTGGACGAACCCCTTCTGGGACAGGAGGGGTGATGGGGACCAAAGCGAGCTCCTCTGAGGAGTAGGGGGATCCTGAGATCTTCAGGAGAACGTGGGTGAGGGTGGGAGGTGGTGTGGACACGTGTTACCTCTGCAGGGCTGGAACCAAATAAACGTGGCCAGAGTAACGGGGGGTGTGGCTTGTTGTGGTCCCTGTGGCCCTGGGAGGCCACCACAGGGTCACTCCCATGGGGAGGTGACATCCATGATGTCCAGGGATGGAGCTGGTGCCACGCTGGCTCCGTGCTCACTGGGGATGGTGCTGGCACCGAGGATGAAGCTGATGTGGGATGTGCGGCACTGGGAAGAGACTTTTGGGAATGAGGCGATCCCAATTTAACCCTTCTGGGGCTGGGAGAATGGCTGCATCCCTATGGTCAGAGCCACATCCATGAGGATGCTGCACACATTCCAGAACTGTGGGCAAGAGCTCAACCAGCCAAAAAAACTGCACCATGATCCCTCCCTGGCACCAGGGAATGGGATGGAAGCCCTGATTTCCTCCCATCTCCAGGAATATTAAGGGGATAGAAACTCAAACTTGCCCATCAGGAGAGGATCTGAGCCTTTTCCATGCCCTAATTAAGCTCTGCTTGCCTCCCAGCACCTGCACAGATGCAATTAGAGATGATTTGGGAACTGCTCTGAGGATGAAAAGGTTTTTTTCCGGACAAAACATCGCTGGTGGGAACATCTGAATGCTGAGCCCTGACTTTGGATAGGGACCTGGAATGCCAGAACACAGGGAATGGCTTCCCACTGCCAGAGGACAGGGTTAGATGGCATATTGGGAAGGAATTCCTCCCTGTGAGGGTGGTGAGGGGCTGGGATGGAATTCCCAGAGAAGCTGTGGCTGCCCATCCCTGGAAGTGTCAAAGGCCAGGCTGGACTGAGCTTGGACCAACCTGGGATAGTGTAAGGTGTCCCTGACCACAGTAGAGGTTTGGAATTTGATGGCCTTGCAGGTCCCTTCCAACCCAAACCATTCCATAATTTTATATTCTCACCCCCACAAACCAGTTCAAAGACCTCCAGCCCAGCACCCTCTGCTGATCTTTGCAACATTTTTGTCACACAGCTGAAACTTTCTTTCATTCACAAACTCCTGTTTGAAATGAGCCACGTCCCAAGCTCCAGAATCTTTTCATGGGGTGATTTTGGTGTATAAAATGATAAAGAGAAATGTGATTTTGCATTATTACAGCCCACTGGTGTGGAGAAAGCCACACGGAGAGGACACAATCCCATGAAGATCCCCCTGGTGCCACCCCAAATCCCTCTGGGATGGCTCCACCTGACAGTTCACAGACGACAACCTCCATGTGGGAATAAAAATCCATTTAATTTCCATAATCTCTGCAGCAAGGAGACAAAGAACCAACAAGTAAAAACCCCCACCCACCCGCTGACATGGGGCACGGCAGCATTGAGGAGTTAACTTCATTTCCTTCTTCCAGTAATTCGGCTAAACATCCTAAAATTTCATCCAAATCAGGTCAGGAGCTGCTAAATTCCCATCAGATGTCTCCAATATTCCAAGGCGGTGCCAGGAGCCCAAGCTCAACTCACCCAGATGTGTCCTCCAGCCCTGGCCACCCCACAAACCCCCTGAGGAACACCTCAACCCCCATTCCTGGAGCCTTCAGCTCCACAGGGATGCTTGGATGATGGTACCTGGATCAGCAGGTCTCTGTGGTCCAGGTGTTCCCAGCTGTGATGGGAATGATGGAGGTGCCTCCTTCTCATGGATGCCACCCAAGTGTCCCTTTCCCAATCCAGTGCCTGAAGGAAATTGTCTTAAACCAGCCCCAAACCATCCTGGTGTAACAGGATTCTGTTTTGGCAGTGGGAAGGGCGTCACCAGCCTCTTCCAAGGTGGAATATTTCCCCTGCAGCACCTCAGGAGTGGCCCATGTCCAGCTGGCAGTGCCCACCTCAACCCTGTTCTGGGATGTGGGGATTTTTCAGTGTAACATCCCCCAATTATCCCATGGACACTGAGCAGGTCCTTCCCTCATCCCTTCTCCCCATGGAATTGGGGAAACTGGGCAATTTGGGGGGGGGGCATCCACCCCTTTCTGGCAGTGCCAGTGACCAGGGGCCACAAGGGACGTAAAAAATAGCACCTCCTAAATATATTTAGGTAAGGAACAACCCTGGAATTCGAGTTGTTGCACAAAAATCCCCTGAATTGTGACCCACAGGCATCTGGGCTTCCTGATCCCCAGGGAGCCACGGTCACAGAGGGGCAAGTGGCACCTCTACCACCCTCCCCCTGGGACAACCGGGGTATCCCCACCTCTGTGGCCAACCAGGGGTGGTTGGTAGCCAAAAAGTGGCAGCTGCCCCTGCCCTAGGATTGGGGGCTGTGGCCACGGCGCAGCCGCTGGGCCATGGAGATGAGGGAGCGGAGCTGCACCAGCTTCAGCGGCCCCACTTCCCGCGGGTCCTGTCCCTCCAGCCAGCGCAGCGCCGTCTCCAGACCCTGGATGGCTTCCCCAGCCGTGGGCAGCAAAGGATCTCCTCCTTCCCCACCCCTTTTGCCACCAGCTGCTTCCTCCTCCTCATCCTCCTCCGCCCCGCAGCCCTCGGCGCCTTCCTCCTCGGCATCATCGTCCTCCTCCGCACCTGGAGCTGCATCATCCAAGTGCAACCAGTCGGACACTTCCTCGGGAGCCAAGCACTTGAAGGCCAAGGCGGCCAGGTGGGTCAGGTCACTGAAGACCTTGCTGTCCCCTCCGCCTTCCTCCCCTCCCGGGGTGTCCCCATGCTCTTCCTCGCCGGGCTGGGGCTCGAAGGCGGCGCGCAGCCCCAGCAGCCAGCACTTCTCGATGGATCCGGGCGGGATGAGATCCCAGGAGAGCCCAGCCAGGTACAACATGTCCTTGAGGAGGAAGGAGCGCACGAAATCCGCGGGACTGCCGGGGCCGCCGCAGGACACGGCCAAGCGCAGCAATTCCCGCTTGTAGAGCTGCTTGAAGGCCGACACCACCCCTTGCTCCAGCGGCGCCGGGATTCGGCCTCCTGCTCCGGCCAAGCCGCTCCCAGAGGGACCCCTGGAGAGGAACAGCGCACGGATGGACCCATCCGGAGTCTGGAGCGGCGGAGAATCCTCAGTTGCTGCTCCAGAGCGGGATGGAGCGGAGCTGAGCAGCAGCACGGCCTTCTGCTGCAGGCAGCTCCGCCGCAGGTACCGCTTCACCCCCGGCACGAAGTCCTCAAAGAACCAAGCCCGCAGAAGCGCCGGCGCCAGCCGGGCCTCGGGGCTGTAGCGGTAGCAAGCCGGGAATTTCTCCTGGTTGTGATGCCGGAGGCTGGCGGGGTCACGGAGACCCCCGACCACCAAAGGCTTGAGTTTGTGGGAGCCGGTCAAGTTGGCGGCCAGCAGCACCGTGACGCGCTCGCCGCGGGCCGGGCGCCTCGCCGTGATTCCAGCACTGGGGAGAAGCTTCCAGAAGAGCCTGGTGATGTTGGCGTTGTAGATCTGCTCATCCCCGTAGCCGCCGGCATCGGGCAGGACCTCGGCGCGGGTGGCCGGGGTGCGCTCGGGCTCGGCGGGGAGGCCGCCCTCGCCGTAGATGCGCTGGCTGGAGATGCCGTGGCGCTTCTGCCAGCGCCAGAACCAGCCGTGGCTCGCCTTGAAGGTGCATTCAGGCCCGTAGATCTGCCGGGCGAAGGCTTCCGCCTGCGCTTGGATAAGGGGTCCGGAGAGCGGCACGCCGTGCTGGCGCAGGGCGAGGAACCAGGCGTAGACGGCGCGGTCGATCTCCTCCTCGTTGGCCAAGCGCATCTTCTTGCGCTGGGTGCCCACCTCGCCGCCGAGCTGCTCCAGGAACCAGCGGAGCTTCGCCTCGTCCTTCAGCCACCCCCGGAGAGTGCCCCCCGGCACCCCGAAAGCCCGGCACACCGACGCCTGGCGCTCGCCCTTCTTCACCCTCTCGATGGCCTGGAGCTTGTCCTTGATGGAGTAGGCGCGGCGAAGCGACATCTTCACCGACACCCGCCCGGGTGATGCGCTGCTGCCTCCACCACCTCCTCCTCCTCCTGCCCGCCGCCCTCCCGCCATTCCCCTGCCCTCCTCCGGCTCCCCCCCGGGCATGGAGCGACGCCCGCATCCATGGGAATGGGGGGCGCGTTATAACCGGGGAGGAATGCGAGGATGGGGTGGGGGGGGCGCGGCGGTGCCTTTGTCTCCGCTCCGGTCCCCCGCATGCGCGCACCCCACCGCAGCCACTAAGTTGCGCCGCTTCCCCTCCCCCTTTTCCTCGCCAAGTTGGAGTCTTCCTCCTATCTCCAGCAGCTCCTGTGGGTTGTACCACTTTGCGAAAAAGGGGGAGAGTGCCTGCCTCCTCCCCTCACGGCGCTTGCCCCTTTGAGCTGTTCCACTTGGCTTTCACGGGAGGAAGAAGTGCGCGGAGGGAGACAACGCGTCGCACGCACAGCGCGGGGATTCCTCCTCCCCGTAACACCCCCCGTAAAATACAGGGGATCATCCTGTGGGAGGCAGGGAAGTAGCGTGGGGGTGTCGCATCCCCCTTTTCGCAGAGTGGTACAACCCACGGGCGCTAGCGGAGGCACTAGGACGAATCCAACTTGGCAAGGAAAAGGGGGGCGGCGCATCCTAATAGTTACAGAGGAGTGATTCGCGCATCCCGCTTCCATCCCTCCGTGATGTTCCACATGTCTCTTTTGTTGTGAGGGGGACGGGCCCCGCTCTATGCGTGTGACACGTTGTCTCCCCACAGCGCATCCCCTTTGCCGCCACCCCCCCGCGCGCCACGTGTGGTACGCGCCTCCCCCATAAGCCTCCGCGCGGCGCACGCCGCCCCTCTCTATCCCGGCGGCGGCCAAAGGGAGCGGAGGGGCCCTGAAGGGGTCAAAGCTGCTGGTGAGTCCTGGTTTCCAGCCCCTAGGAAGCCTTATATCCCCAGTTAGGGTCCTTTATCCCTCTCCCTGAGCCTCGGTAGGGGGAGTTTCGGGGGTCTCCGGAGCGTCCTTTATCCCTCTAGGGCGGGAGGTGGGGGGGCGCCTCATGATATATGGGAGGAAGGGGCTTAGGGGGCCCATCAGGGTGTGTAAGGTTCCTTTATCATCTTAGAATCCCCAAGAAGGAGGTTGTAGTCACCCGTTTTGTTCTCTTTAGGGCACTTTTCCTGCAGAAAGAGGGATTTGGGGGTCTCCTCATAGGGGATGGGGCTCCGTCCCTCACAGTGCTGGGAAGAGGGGAATTTTGGGGGTCCTTCCTTGGATGTGGGGGGTCTCTTTCCCTGTTAAAGCCTCAGAAAAGGGAGTTTGGGGGGATTCTCCCATTGTCTTTAGGGTCCATTCCATTCCCCTAGAGTCTTGAGGGAGAGGATTTGGGGTGCTCTTGACTTTTGGGATAACTTTTCCATGCCTAGCATCCTATGGAATACTGGAGTGATCCCCCTTTCCCCATGTTCGGTCCCTTTTCCCTTAGAAGGTCTGAAAAAAGGGAGTCATGGGAGTCCCTGAGAGTCCTGAAGGAAAGGATTTGGGGATGCCCTTGTTTCTTGGGATTACTTTCCCCACTTAAAATCCCAGGGAATCTTGTGGTGTCACTCTCCAGTCCCAATGTTTTAGGTTCCTTTTCCCTTAAAAGTTCTGGGAGGGGTCATGTGGAAATCCCTTCCACATTCCCTGTGGGGTCTCTCCTCCCCTCACAACCCAGAAAAAGAGAATGTGGGAGATCCCCTCATTATCTGGGGAATCCCTTTCCCCTTGCCAGGCTCAGGGAAGGGGGGGATTTTAGGATTCTCCATGTCATTGTGGTCGTTTTCCTTTCCCAGGATTTAGGAACTCTCTGTTACAGGTAAGGGGTGGGTGGGGGTCTCCCTTAAACCTTTGTGGTTTTCCACACAATGTGGGGGCATATTCCTTGTTTTTTGGCAATATTCCTGATGCATTAAAGCCTCACCTCTTCAAGTCTGGATTGGGCATGGTGGGGAAAGGGATCAATGTTATTCCTGCCCTGGTAAGGAAGAGAATTTAGGGATCCCACACTTCCCCAGCTGCTCCAGGTGCCTCAAGGATCTGCTCCTCCCCCAATTCCTGGGTTTTTTTTTTGTCCAGTCACTTGCTGCAAAGGGAAACTGGAGCTGCTGCCGTGTCCTGGCACAAAGCAGCCAATCCATCCCATATCCCAACCCCCTTGGCTGCTTTTCCAAACTTATCTTGGAGCTGGGAAACCTGGAAAATCAACTCCAGGTGCACCTGGGCTCTGCTTACCTCACCCGTCCCTCTTTCCTCGTGCTGCTGTTCCCGGATTTCTGTCACCTTGGTGGGGTTTGTCCTCTCCCTGTTTTTTTGATCTCGATGCTCGGGAGGGAGGGATCCATTTCCAAACTATTTTGGGAACGGGCAGAGGCTGCTGCTGTTGTGCTCCATGGGGTTTTTGAAGGATTACATCCCTGACTAAACTTGCTGAGGCTGCCGCATCGGCGTTCCCAGAAATCCCCGATGGATTTGTTCTGTCGCATCCAGGTCAGCGATGATTCGGGATTGATTGGGATCCTGATAATCACAATCCTTAGGGATGAGGGATTCCCTTTTCTGAGCTGTTTGCTGGAATTCTTTCCTCTCCTTATCCAGGTTTGTCCCATTTCTCCCTGACCTTCAGGTAGGATTTTTCCTCACCCGAGCTGTTCATTCCCAACTCTTTATTTTTCCCTATTTTCCTTGAAGGTGACACTTTCCAAGTCTTTCCTTTCTGCTGATTTCCCATATCCATGATTGTCTCATTAGGAATTTTCAGCTTGGAGCGGAAATTTGTGGTTTTTAGGTGATCAGGGATGGGAATTGTGGTGTTTTCCTGGAATGTGGAGCTTTGTCTCATAGCAAAGGTGATGAGAAGATGATGATGATGATGATAAGGATCTGACTTAGGGAAGAGCCAATTTTAGGGAATGAAATCAGCAGGAATTTAGGAACAGCCAAATTCCAGCTGAATTGGAAAAACCAGCAGAAGATCTAGTTTTAAATGGATAAAATATTAGATACAAGTGTTAATATTTTGATTTATTTTGATTTCCCTGTTGTTGAACTGATCCTGAATTTCTGGGCTGTGACTTTTCCCAGTGGAGAACATTCCCAACGCCACAGCATGTTTTTTAATCCTAAAACTTTGTGTTTGTGGAGGTAAAAATGGCAATTTTGAGTGGAAAATGTTAAAAGTTTGATGGTTGGTATGATTAAAATTCCTTTTCCCAGGTTCTTCCAGGAATACTGATGGACACAGAAGAGAAATTACTTTTTTTTTTCCTAATTTTTCCCTGTTTAGAAGCTTTATTTCCTTGGAAATTTAGGGTTTTTCAGGACTGAACATAAGGTTTGGCTGCTCATGGAAGCAAAAAGGTGCTGCAGGAATGTTTGGAATCACCCAAAAATTTGGGATCCTGAATTCCATCAACACGTGCCAGGACTGGGATGGCAGGTTGGGAATTCTCAGGCTACTGGGATGGGAAAATCCTTTTAGGTAACATCACAATAATGTTCCTTTCCTTGTTACTAAAATGAAAATAAATTCATTTTCTGTGGTGTTGGTTCACAAACTTCATGGAGTTCTGAAAAGTTAATGAGCTCAAATTAATAATTAATTAATCCATTAATTATTAATTTAATTTTTTTGGCTGAGGAGCCACTGCATCCATAGAAATTGGAATTTTTCTCTAAATTTATCCTGTGTTTCTCTTTTTAATGCTGTCATAGGAGCAAAAAAAGTAAGTACCTTCTAATTATTGTGTGTTTTTTTGGGAATTCTGGAAAATCCGGGAATATCAGCACCAGTGGGATATTTATTAGACAAATTCCTGCAGAGTTTTCTTGAAAAGAATTAATTTTGAAGAGTTTTTTAAAATTAATTTCAGCTCTGTCAGTGGGAGGGAATCTCCTGGGAGTTCCTCATTATGGAATTCCTACTCCATAATTCACCTCATCCATGAGGGCTGCAATTCCAGGGCTTGGGGCTGCTTAGAAACTGGAGCAAAATCGTTTAGAAATTAAAACAAAACAAAATTAATTTTTGAATTTAATTAAAAAATATCGAATTTTAAATTGAGTTTAAAAAGAAAGAAATTGTAGGAATTTTTTGTGCCAAATCCTACAAATTTATTATTTTACTCATTATTTACTGTAATAAATTTAATTCTATGTAAAGGTCCTGACAAGAGTTTATTGCTCCATAAAAGAGAAAAACATAAAATTCCAAATTTAAGATTATTTTGAATTTATTTTTTCTTTAAATTCAGAATTGAAATCTTAATTTTTAAGTGGTTTTAGCTGTATCAAAGTTTCCCAACTCCAGGGGGAAAAAAGAAAAATCTCCTTTTGCCATTCCTATTAATTTGTCTAATCAGAATCTAATCAATATTTTAAACTCTTATCAATTTAAATGTTTGAAGGCAAAACTTTAATTTAGTAATATATAAATTTAAATGGAAGTATTCAAGACCCAAAAAAAGCATTTATGTGTAAATTTTAAATTAAATTTTAAATTCAAATCAATAAATATTAAATTGAATTTTAAATTAAAAGCAATAAATTTTAAATTGAATTTAAATGACAATTGAAAATTAAATTGAAATTTAAAGTTAAGCCGTGGACTTGAGGCTTCCAAAATCTTCCAGGAATTATTGGAATTATAAACTTTTGAGGATATTTCATCTTTCTGGGAGTTTTATTTGGCAATCTGCCACAGGTCAATTGTTATTAATTAATTATTGAATTAATCACGAGATTCCCAGCTCCTGGACAAGTTTAGTTTGCCAATAACTTGGATTTTATCCCAAAATTAAATCTCAGTTTTTCAGCAGCTGCCTTTTACTATGAAAACCCAATCAGGAGTAAACAACAACCTCCAAAAACTCAAAAATTTGAGCCAGTTTTCCCAAAATTTTGCTTAATTGGGAATAAGTAACAGATAATTAATGACTAATCCACTAACTTGGAATAATATCCCATAATTCCCAAGGATTTGAACAAAATCCTGTGGGTTTTTTTTTTTCCCTGCCTTAAAATTTCAAATAACGGGGGGAATTCTTGGCAGGAATATTTTAGGAGGAAGGCGGTTTTGGCCGCGTTGAATTCCTTGGAATTCAAACTTACCCCAGCAGGGAGAAATAAATGGAATATTTGTGCCTTTTCCCGGGAATATTAATGGATAAAAACATCTCCTGCATGCCCTTGCTTTTGCTGTGCTGCCGCTACATTTGTTGTGCTTATCTCTCCATGCTGCCCGTTTATTTTCGGGAAGATGAGGACACGGAAAAATCCCTGCTCCGCGGACAAAGTTTGGCTGGAAAAGCCCCGGAACGACGAAGCCGAGCGGGAAGCGCCGGAGCGGGAAGCGCCGGAGCCCGAGGCCGTCAATGGGATCTGCCACGAGGATTCCATCGAGGGGGAGCTCAGGGGGGACCCGAAAAAGCCCAGGAATGGCAAAAAGCAGCGGAAGCGGAAGCGCTCGCCGAAACCCAAAGCCCAGGATTCCAAGCTGGAGGCGATCCTGGCGGGAATGTCGGCGGAGCACGTGTGGTTTGACAAGCCCTTGTACGACCGCGCCGAGAGCGCCTACAGGATAAAACTGGCGGGTTCCCAGAGTTGGGAATCACCTGAGACTGGGAAAACGGCTCAGGAATCTCCTGCCGTGGCCAGGTCGAAATCCAGCCAAGACATTCCCAAGGCGAGGATGCTCCCGGCGTGTTCCCATGGAAGCCTGGCTGCCTGTCACCACGTTGTCCAAGGGGTTTGGATCAACAAGCTTGACTTCGATAAGGCCGAGAGGGCGTTCATGGAGAAATCCCAGTTTTTCCTTCCTCCCAACGTCCTGGCCATCCCATCCGTGTGGGCGAATTCCAGGCTGGGAACGCCGGACGAGGGCTACGGCACGGCCTTGCCCACTCCTGCCACTCCAGGCTTGGCTCCCGGCATTCCCAACTCTCCCGTGGCCTCCGTTCCCAGTTTGCCCAGCTCTGACCAGCAGACGGTCAATGGGAAGCCGCAGATTTCCAACTGGGAAGTTCTGGCATCCGAGGTGTGGCTGGAAAAGCCTCTCTACGATGATGCTGAGAAGAATTTTTATGAGAAGATGTTGGATGGGCATCCCTTGGATAAAACCCAACAGCAGCAACGTGGCTGCCCGGAAGCATCCAAGGACCACAACCCTGGGAAACAAACGGGAATCGCCTCCACCAACCCTGAGCTCCCTGATATTCCCAAGGAAAATCCCGCCTGCTTTTTCCTGCACAAGGACAGCGAGTCCGTGTGGCTGAATAAGGTGACCTACGACAGGGCTGAATCCAGATATTTTGCCCTGGAAGCGGCCAGAGCAGCAGAGAAAACAGGGATCCAGGAATCTGATGCAGAAAATCCCTCCCATCCAGCTGCTCCGAGCATTCCTGCTCCAGAAACGAAGTAGGAGAAGTTTCTTTGGGGGTAACACCCATGAAAAAAAAAAAAAAAAACCAAAAACCCAAAACCAAAAAACAGCCAGGTCAGGATTGAGCTGGAAGGAATTTGCATGTGGAGAAGACTGGGTGGACTTGGAGATAATCCTGGTGGGCAGGGAGCAGGGGGGAAAATCCTTCAAGGAATTTCCCCTTCTCCTGAGGAATTCTGGTGGATAAAGTCTATGTTTGTGTGGAGCTAGAGGTTGAATGTTTAAAGGCAGGGCTGGGAAGTGAGCTCATTCTCCCCCTTTTTGCATGGATTCAGCACCATCCTCCTTTCCATCCTCTCATTCCATGTGAAAATCAGCATCATAACCAGGATCCAGCTTGAAGAAGGTTTGGAAGTGACCGGAATACAATTTAGGGAATCAGTCTGGAGCATGTGCTGTAGTTTGGTTTTTTAAGGGAATTTATATTAAGGTTGTTGATTTTTGGAATGCCCTTGGATCTTCTCCAAAGGCAGAGCTAAGGTAGAGACGGATATTCCGGGAAAAAAAGACTCTTGGAGCATCCATCCTTATTTCTGACACTTCTAATCCATTAATTTTATTGGGATTTATTGGAAAGCTTTTAGGATCTTTGTGTCAAGGGATTTAGGGGTCAAATACCTTTTCACCTGGTCCTGTTTGGGATCATTTCCTCTTTAGTTGGTCATAACTGGATATTTGGGAAAATCCACGTGTCTCTGTAAAAAAAGTGGGATAAATTTGTCTGTGTTTGAGATTTTCTGCGAGTGATCCTGGTTGGAATTCCAGCAGCTCCTGGAGATTTGAGTGTGGAAATTGGTTTTGCTGCAGCTCCTGTGTCTGGTAGCCTCTGGTCTCTTCCAAGTGGGTAGATGAGATAAGGAGGGATTTGATTTCGGGAAAATCATCTCTGGCTTCCCTGGAAGTGTTTTATGGAAAACTATGGGATTTGGGATGATGAGGAAAGTTTTCATGTGCTGTGGTTTTCTTGTGCTGCTCTCCACCTCTTCAAACTTCTGCTGGCTCTGTCCCTGTCCCTTTCTGGAATTCAGGGCACTTCATATTTTCCTCTTTTTTGAGGGCTCTGTTTCCCTTTGAATTAAAACTTAACCCACCTCTGCTCCATAAAAATCCCCCGTTTCCCAGCAGGATTTGGAGGTTTTTGCTGTTTTTCCATGTCGTGCCAGGTCTGTCCCCTCCAAGTGTTGCTGATTTTTAATCAGGATTTCCCAGTGAACTTGTGGATGTCCCATCCCTTGAAGTATCCAGGGAAAAGTTGGATGAGGCTTGGAGCAACCTGGGATAGTGGAAGGTGTCCCATGGCAGGGGGGTGGAACTAAATGATCTTTATGGTCTTTTCCAACCCAAACCATTCCATTATTTCAATTCCCTTTCTGTCCTCCTACACAAGACATTTTCTTTAGCACAAACAAGAAAATCCTGGGTTTTTTTTTTTGTTTGGTTTGTTTTGTTTTGTTTTTTGTTTGTGGGTTTTTTTTTTTTGTTTTGTTTTGGTTTTTTTTTTTTTTTTGTGGAATAAAGTCAGGATCAGCTGATTCATCCCATCCCCACCCCACACCAGGTCAGGCAGGTGGGTGATTAATCTGTCCTGCTTTTTTAAGAGGATCCCGGATACTTAAATCCGCAGCCAAGCCCGAGCTGCAGGCACAGAACCCGCTCCTGACGAGCTGTTAACCTTCAATCCTTGCAGGAATTCACTTTTTGTGGATATTTTCCCAGGAAAATGGCTGTGGATTACTTCCTGCACGACAAGATCTGGTTCGAGAAGTTCAAATACGACGACGCCGAGCGAAGGTTCTATGAGCAGATGAACGGCCCCGTGGGTGGCTCCTCCCGCCAGCAGGTAATTCCCAATCCCAGGAATTCCAGAGTAAGTCAAAGTACATGATCCACCTGGATTTTTTGGGGATTTCTGCTCTTTTTTCCCTGTTTTTTTTTTCCCCCAGGTCTTCCTGGAGTTCTCTAAGCTGTTTAAGACCCATTTGGGGTTTTGTTTTTTTCCCACTGTTTTCTGTGGAATTTGAAGGATTTGGTTCCAAGGAACTGGGAGATGAAGTGCCTTTCTAACAGATGAATCAGTCCCAGCTTCCAGCAGTTATCCTTAATTTTTCCAGGCTGCTGGGATCTGTGGGGGCACAGTTTGAGCTGGAATCCCCAAATCCCCAATTTTATTGGCAAAGAGCATCCCTGCCCCTCTTCATCCAGGGAAAATTCTGCTTTGCTTCCATTTTGGAGCAGTCCTTTGGAATATTCCAAGGGAACACAAACCTAAAGTTTGAACAGAGGCACCACAGCTGCAAAGATTTTTTGGGGAGGGGGGGGGGATTTTTTTATCCTTTTCTTTGTGCTCCTGGAAATATTCCAGGTGTTCAGTGGAAGACTCTGTTCATGGTACCGGTGAGTTGGGGAGGGGAAGGTGGAGGGGGAAGCATGATCCTGCTGAGCTGAAATATTTCCAGCTTCAGTATTATCCCAGAATTATTCCTGTTCCAAGGTTCAGAGCTTTCCTAACCTCTTCCTGCTCCTAACTGCTTGTGCCTTTGGAATGCTGAGTGTTCAGTGCCTCTTTCCAAGTGTTCACGGGGAAGCTTTTTGCTGAAATTACAACTTTTAGGCACATTCCAGCTATTCCTGCTGCCCATCCTGGCTTAGGTGCTGGCACAGCACCTGGGAGACTGGGAATAAAAAAAAATTGGGAGCTCTGGATGAGTGCTGGAAGTAGGAGTTGGAGTGAAAACCTCTTGGAACAGTTCAGCTATTTCAA
This sequence comes from Molothrus aeneus, assembly GCF_037042795.1. Classification (NCBI taxonomy): domain Eukaryota; kingdom Metazoa; phylum Chordata; class Aves; order Passeriformes; family Icteridae; genus Molothrus; species Molothrus aeneus. The sequence continues at coordinate 152,547,208 of NC_089646.1, read as the reverse complement.
GGCACATCAGGAGCTTGCAGTGAAGGAGTTTGGCCTGGGAGAGGTGGTTTGAAGGATGTTTTGGGGGAATTTATCAGCCACTTCCCCCATGGAAAAATATCCTTAAAACCTCCTTGGAAGTAGCAGGAAGTGGAACCCACCTGGATGTGTCCAGGCTGTTTCTCCTTTATTTTCTGTTTAACTCAGGATTTGGGGGTTTGTGGGAAATTTCACATCTTGGGACTTGCTGGTGGGGGGGGTTGCACTCTGGGAAAGGCAAGGAGTGAATGGATGATGGAATTTCCAGGGAGGGAAATTTGAAATCCAGGCTAAGGCATGGCAGCAGGAGCACAGGGAGAAAATTCCTGGTGTTCTGGGTCCCACCTCTCTGGATAGAGCAGAGTCAGGGTTGTCACTTCCTGCTTGAGCTCAGGTAATAATATGGAAAAATCCTGCCAGAGGCTGGGTTTTTAAGGAGTTCTGGAGTCACTCCAACCTTCTGGCAGCATCCCAAACTTTTCAGGGTAATTATAGGGAATTTAAAAGCTCTTTGACTGGATGATCCTTCTGAACACATGACCAGGGATTGCCCGATTTAGCCCAAATCCTTACGGCAAAAATCACTGAATCATGAAAAGGACAATTCCCAATTTTCCCAATTCCCTCTATCCTCCTTCCTTTCATTGTTTTTTTTTTTTAACTTCCCTGATGATTTTTTTTCCCCTCCCATGTTTTAATATTTTTTTTTAAAAAAGAAACTCTTGGTTCTTTCTGCGCTGTTTGCAGGAGAACGGAGCCAGCACGATCCTCCGCGACATTGCCAGAGCCAGGGAGAATATCCAGAAATCGCTGGCCGGAGTGAGTACCCAAGCTCTCACCAGCTGGCTGCCTGCATCCCATTTTTTTTTATTTTTTTTATTTTTTTACTTTTTATGGAATTCTAAATCCCATAAATCATTTGGCTTCTTGGTTGAGAGCTAGAGGAGAAGACCAAGGTTTGCAGCGCCGTGTGCCACCAGCTCCGCCCCATCCCCACACGCTGCTCACCTGCAGCGCTGCCAAAACTGGATTTGGGTTAAAAGAATTCCCTGAATTGGGCTTTTCCTTCCCTTTTTTTATTTTTTTTCCCCCTTTTTGTTTTTTTTTTTTTTTTCCTGGTGGGATGTTCCCATGGGTCTTAACTAACAGGTTCCAACTCGCTGAGCGTGTGGCTCTTTTTTGGGATACACTGGGCTGCCACCTTCTCTTCCCTGTTTTGCTTCCAGTTTAGGGGATGTGCAAAAAAAAATAAAAAACCCAAAAAAGTTGTGTTTTCCATCTGCTGCATCCAGGGAATTCAGCTTGGCTACAAGCTCTGAGGCTGGAGCATCCTGGAGGAGCTCAGGAATGCACTTTGTGGAGGTGTTTTTGTGCTGAGTGCAGACAAGAGCATTTAAAAAAAATCTTCATTTTTGTAAAAGGAAGTTAAAATACTAATGAGTGGTTTTATGGGAAAGGAGAATCCCTGGAATACAGCCCAGGTGTCTTTGATTTCCTGCCTCTACAGTGGGACTCCCAAAGTCATCCATCCATTATTTGGCCTCATAATTCCCAAGCACCCTCAGTTTCTATCTTTGATCAGTCCAATATGAGGCAGTAACAAGGAATTCCCCTTTCCCAAAGGGAATATTCCATATCCCTCCTTACACCTGCAGAAAGGAGCCAGACATTTGGGATGAATATAAGGAATCAGGATTTCAATCAACAGTTTAAAGAAAAATTTTCCAGAACTGGCTCATTTTATTTAAAAAAAAAAAATGGCTAAAGGAGGCCACCATCCCAAAGAGGGTAAAAAGTTCCTTTGGGAGGAACTTTTGGAATTGGGCAAGGGGCAGGGAATCTAAACCCAAATCACCTGGAAGTGCTGCTCATCCTCACCTTCCAGAGTGTTTTGCCAAAGATGAGGAATTTCTTTCCTGACTCCTGTTAAAGAGCTTTTTTGGGAGAGAATCCCAGAAGTTTGGATCATCCAGGTGCTGTAACAGGGAATTGGTAAAGCAACAGCCCAAAGCTAGGATAGGAATTTTGGGATATAAATTGTTTGGAGATGTTTTTGGAGATTAGTGCTGGATGTAAAAAATTGCTGGATATTTTTTGTTCCTAGGAAAGGGGTTGGATCTTCCACGTGGCTGAAAAATAGTTGGAATATCCCTCAAGGATTATCATTAATGTTGGATAATCAGGCTGGACTTTAGGACATTCCTAAACTTCTTCCTTGCGTTCCCAAACCCCAAATTTACACTGTGAGAAAAGTGGGAAGAGCAGAAATCCCAGGATTTTTGTCTTTCCTTCCTCCATAATTATTGTCAGGGGTCTTAGGATGTGGCAAGGGAAGAACTGGCTGTGAAAAACTGGGAAAATGGGAGTTTAGTGCTTTTTTGCTGGGAATTTCAGGCTGGGATTGTGTCATAAAACATAGGAATGAGCACTTGGAATATGACGGGAGTCTGGAGTTCCTTGATTATGAGGAAAAGCAGGAAGTAGAACAGGAAATTCCACCTGAACATGAGAAAAAAATTTACTGTCTCTGATATTTAAAATGTATTTTAGGGATTCAAGCTTCAGGGAATAACAGATGTTTATATACCAAGTTGTTCTGCCAAAGTCCTGCTTTGTACCCTTCGTAATTCCCAGGGATTTTATTTGTTTGGATAATTAAGTTTATGCACAATTCCAGCTTTCCCAAGCACTTCAGCTGTCCAGAATATTTGAGATAGGCTGCAGCTTTAAGGTGCGTTCAGCACAAAAATTATGGCTTAAAAATAAAGGATTTGAGGGCTTTATACAAGAGTGCAGAGGAAGGGAGGGAAGTGGAACTCCCCACCTTGGGAATTTTGAATTCTTATCCCTGATAAAATTCATGGATGCTTGTGTGGAGCTGGAAGTTGGAAGAGGGTTGGAAGAGGGAATGGGTTTTGTCTGCTATAATGGAGGTATGGTGTCCACATTCCCAAAGCTTGGAGCATCTTCTCCTCAGGGAAGATCTCACAGTCTTACAAAGGCAAATTTTCCATAATTTTTGAGGATCTGGGACATGGTTGTGCCTCTTGCATTGTCTTATGGTGGGTTCCAGTTAAGATCTCGTGGTTGCTTCAGCTTGGGACAGGTATCCCTTGCTCTTCCCTCTTTTTTTTTTTTTTTTTTTTTTTTTTTCCTTTGAGGAATTTTTATTGACAGGGAAGGGGAATCTCCTCTCCCTGTGCTGGCACTGCTGGGGCACCTCCAATCCTGGGATCAGTTTTGGGTCCTCGTGACAAGAAGGACATTGAGGGGCTGGAGTGTTTCCAAGGAAGGGAATGGATTGGGAAGGGTCTGGAGCAGCTGTGGGAGCTGGGAGAGCTCAGCCTGAAAAAAACCATGAGGTTCAGGGGGGACCTTCTCACTTCCCCAAATCCATGACAGGATTTCCAGGTGGGAATACTCGTAGGGAATGACAGGATGAGAGGAAACCACCAGAGGGGAAATTTAGCTGGAATATTAGGAAAATTCCTCATGGAAAGGGCTGTCCAGCCCTGGCACAGAGGTGGAGTCCCATCCCTGGAGGGGATTTGACATCCCTGTGGATGTGGCACTTGGGGACGCGCTCAGTGGCGGCCTTGGGGGAACCGTTGGGACTCCATGGGCTCAGAGGGATTTTCCCACCTCTGTAATTCCATGATTTCCATCCTTGGAGCATCAGGGCTGGCATGGTGTGATGAGCCCACAGCGCTGCACGAGCTCCCTGCACACACCAAGATGTTCGTGGAGAAGGCCCCAGAATTCCTGGGGGAATGTTTGCAGTGCGAGGCTGTTTCCCACCGCTCCCTAACTTCCCCTTGCATGCGGCTCTTCCCTGTGCTTGAGTTCCCTCTGGAATTGAGAAACCTTTTCCCATCTTCCCAAACTTTTTCCCACCCTGCAGCAGAAGACCCCTGCTCGGAGCAAGGAAGCTCCTTGTGCCCGTCCCAAGAAACAGTCAGGACGCTCCTCTGTAAGTGAGCTGTGCATGGATGGAGCCTGTGGAAAAACGGGAGAGGATCTGGTGGGATGAGGATATGGAGCAAGTTCTCCTTCCTCAGGGTTTGTCCTTTGGCACTGGGATTAAACCTGGATAATGGGATCTCATCCCAGCTCAGTGTCCTGGGATCTGCACTCACCTTCCTGAGCCTGAATCCACAGCTGAGGTGTCAGAGATGGAATTTTTTCCTGTCCCTTTGATATTTTCCAGCCTCATCCCTGGAAGTGTCCAAGGCCAGGTTGGACAGGTCTTGGACAGCTTGGGATAGTGGGACATTGTCTGGATGATCCTTAAAATCCCAACCTAAACCATTCCATGATTTAGACCTTTCCTTGTGCCTTGTATTCTTCATCTTATCCCTGCTTTTCCCTCTTTCCATCTTATGTGGCTGCTGAGATTCCACACTGGAATAAAAGAGAATAAATTATTCTCTCTTCACTTAGAAATGACAACTCAGGGGCAAATCCTGTCATTTTCTTTCCCTTTGTTGCCTGAAGCTGATGGATAAGGAACCTCCTTAGCATTAAAAAAAAAACAAAAAAAAACAAAAAAAGAGAAAAAGCTTTTTTTTTTACTGTCAAAAAATCCATTGAAACCAGAGTTGGAATAATTATTCCCTCAGGATGTGTTAAAGCAGATTGAAATTGTTAGGAATTTATGGCTGGGCTGGGGAAGGTGGGAGTGTAGAATTCCTGGGATCTTTCCAGCTTTCCCAGTGCTACCTTAGGCAGGTCATTCCTGTCCCTCATTGGGTTGGGAGAGGAGACCAAGGATCTCCAAGATTTTTAAGGGACTTGGTGTGGAATTTTATATAAATTTTATGTGGTTTTAGTGGCATTTTGGGATCTGAGAGTGGGAGAAGTGATTTTATCCTTTGCTCCTTGGTGCCAGCTGAAATTCCTTGGGATTTAGTCCATGCTTCATTTTATAGAGCTGCTCCATTAGTTTCTATCCTAATTTAGAGAAAATATCCTTGGTTTTAGTTCAGCTCCTGAACTTCCTCTCTCCCTGAAGACACGACTCTGCTTTGCTTCATGGGTTTCTCAGGAGGAGGGGAAACAACTCAATTTCATCCTGGTTTTCCTCATTGCAGAGTGCAAGCACAACCTCCCCTGGAGCTGCTGGTGACCAAAATGAGCTCCTGTCCCGAATTTCCCACCTGGAAGTGGAAAACCAGAACCTCCGCAGTGGTGAGTGGGAGAATTCCTTGTCCTGGCTGGAGACCTGACGTGCAACTGGGAATTTAAGGTCACTTTTCCTATTTTTCCCTCTTTTTTTCCCAGTTGTTGCAGACCTCCAGATGGCCATTTTCAAGCTGGAAAGCCGCCTGAACGCTCTGGAGAAATCCTCAACTTCCCACCAGCCCTCATCTGTTCCTCCAACCCAGGTGAGCCTTGGAAAAATGCTGGAATTTTTCTCTAGGAATTACAGCCTAAGATCCATGTGGACAAACGTCCTGTTTTGATAAATCCATATAAATCCCACAGCGTGTCCTGAGCAGTGGAGATTCCCCTTCCTGAGCTTTTCTTGGCTGCTCTGCTCCAACTCCAGGTTAATCTTTTCCCTCTTTTTCCCTTAAAAAAACCTCGGATCCGGTGAAGAAAGTGGAACCGTTCAGCATTCCCTCCAAAAAAGTGGAGCTCCCGGCCAAGAAAGCTGAGCCAGCTGCTGCTGAGGAGGATGAGGATGATGACATTGACCTTTTTGGGAGCGATGATGAGGAGGAAGACCAGGAAGCTGCCAAAGTCCGGGAAGAGCGGCTCCGGCAGTACGCGGAGAAGAAGGCCAAGAAGCCGGGACTCATCGCCAAGTCTTCCATCCTGCTGGATGTGAAGCCAGTGAGTGGCTTTGGGAATTTGGGAGATCTGGGAGTGGGGCTGGGAATCCTCTCTCATCCAAGAGGATGGTGGTGGCACCTGTGGAATTACAAACAAGGCTCGGAGCCAGGTGGGATTTGTTGCCGTGGAAGCCTGGGATGGGTTTGGATGGATGGGACCTTAAATCCCATCTCATTCCACAGGTAGGGATACTTTCCACTATCCCAGGTTGCTCCAACCTGGCCTTGGATACTTCCAGGGATGGGGCAGCCAAAGCTTCTATGGGAATTCCATTCCAGGGCCTCACCACCCTCCCAGGGAGGAATTTCTTCCCAATATCCCATCTAATCTTGCCCTATTCCAGTTTAAAACCATTCCCACTTCTCCTGTCACTCCATCCTTGTCCAAAGTCCCTCTCCAGCTTTCTTGGATCTCCTTGAGGCACTGGAAGGGGCTCTGAGGTCTTCTAGAGCCTTCTCCAGCCAAGAAAGGGCACTTTGGATCACTTGTGACATTCCCAGAGGTGTCACCTGGATACCCCTTGGAGCTGCTGATGATCTCCAGGAAAACCCTAAAACCTCCCAATTCCCGCTTTTCCAGTGGGACGACGAGACCGACATGGCCAAGATGGAGGAGTGTGTCCGGTCCATCCACATGGACGGGTTGGTGTGGGGAGCCTCCAAACTGGTCCCAGTTGGATATGGCATCAAGAAACTCCAAATCCAGTGCGTGGTGGAGGACGAGAAAGTCGGGACAGACATCCTGGAGGAGGAGATCACCAAGTTTGAGGACTACGTAAGTCTTGGAATGGGATGTGGGAAGGGCCTGGAAGCCATGGGAGGGGGTTTAACTCAGGTGTGTTTTCCTGGGAACACCTGGATGACTCCAGCTTTTGTCCCCTTCCAGGTGCAGAGCGTGGATATTGCTGCTTTTAACAAGATTTAGAAGGGAAAACTGTATCCCCCTCATCTGAACCTGGAATTAATAAAGATGAACATTGGGAGTGCACGTTGGGTCGTGGGTTTTTCCCTCAGGTGCAGCTTCTCCAGGGGGATTTGATGGGAGATTTTGGGATATTGGAGCAACCTGGGCTGGTGGAAGGTGTCCCTGCCCATTGCAGGGAATTGGAATGAGAGATAGTTAAGATCTCTTCCAACCTAAACCATTCCATGATTTCCCCATCCTTCATGGAAGGAACAATCTCAGGACGTGGACTTGAATTTTAGGGCTGGAATGAAGGTCTCAGGGTGTTTCCAGCCACCTTTCCCAAGGTTTAGAGATCCCAGTCACTCCCTACAAAAAAACAGGATGCATAATCCAGGAATTGCTGATTTGAGATGGATTTCATCCCTCTTTTCCCACTGACTCCCTGCCCAGGTCACTTTAGCTGAGCGTGGCCTGGCAAGGGGACAGGTGACATTCCTGAGCATGGTCTGGTGAGGCCACTCCTGACTTTGGGAACACGAGGTCTGTCCCAGTGCCAGAGTCCAAGGTCTGGGGCCACCAAGGGACACTGGAAGCTGCATGGGACTGTGCTGCGAGGGGACAGGTGACATTCCTGACTTAGGGAACACGAGGTCTGTCCCAGTGCCAGAGTCCAAGGGCCACCAAGGGCCACGGGAAGCTCCCTGGGATTGTGCTGCCAGCCTGTCCCTTGTCCTGCTGGGGCCAGTCACTTGATATGTGACACGTGTCCCTCGCAGGGTCCTGCCACCGCCCGAGCACTGCTAGGAGTGCCCCTTGTCCCCTCTGCTGCCATCCTGAGTCCCTGCTGGTCCAGGCGGTGCCACGTGTGCCTTCTGTGTCCCATTTCTGTCATGTCACCACCCCTGTGTCCCCCATGGGCCACCATCCCTGTGCCTGGTGTCCTGCATCTGTCGCCATCCCAGTGTCACCAGTGTGCTGCCATCTCTGCTGCCCTGTCCCCATTGTTCCCCGTGTCCCACTGTCCCTGTATCCTCCCTCTGCTGCCATCCCCGTGTCCCCCCTTGTGCTGCCATCCCCGTGTCCCCCCTTGTGCTGCCATCCCCGTGTGCCCCTTGTGCTGCCCTCCCGTGTCCCCCTTGTGCTGCCATCCCCGTGTGCCCCTCTTGTGCTGCCCTCCCGTGTCCCCCTTGTGCTGCCATCCCCGTGTCCCCCTTGTGCTGCCATCCCCGTGTCCCCCTTGTGCTGCCCTCCCGTGTCCCCCTTGTGCTGCCATCCCCGTGTGCCCCTTGTGCTGTCATCCCGGTGTCCCCCTTGTGCTGCCATCCCCGTGTCCCCCTTGTGCTGCCCTCCCGTGTCCCCCTTGTGCTGCCATCCCCGTGTCCCCCTTGTGCTGCCATCCCCGTGTGCCCCTTGTGCTGCCATCCCCGTGTGCCCCTTGTGCTGCCATCCCCGTGTGCCCCTTGTGCTGTCATCCCGGTGTCCCCCTTGTGCTGCCATCCCCGTGTCCCCCTTGTGCTGCCCTCCCGTGTCCCCCTTGTGCTGCCATCCCCGTGTCCCCCTTGTGCTGCCATCCCCGTGTCCCCCTTGTGCTGCCATCCCCGTGTGCCCCTTGTGCTGTCATCCCGGTGTCCCCCTTGTGCTGCCATCCCCGTGTGCCCCTTGTGCTGCCCTCCCGTGTCCCCCTTGTGCTGCCATCCCCGTGTCCCCCTTGTGCTGCCATCCCCGTGTCCCTCTTGTGCTGCCATCCCTGCGCCAATGTTCACTGTGCGCTGCCACCCCGCGTGTCCAGCTGTGTCGCCAAACCTGCCCCGTGTCCCCTTTGTGCTGCCATCCCTGCTGCCCTGTCCTTGTCCCCCGTGTCCCTCTGTCCCTGTATCCTCCCTCTGCTGCTATCCCGGTGTCGCCCTTGTGCTGCCATCCCTGCGCCACATGTCCACTGTGCGCTGCCACTCCGCGTGTCCAGAGAGAGATTTAAGGTCTCGTGTGTCACCAACCCTGCCCCGTGTCCCCCTTGTGCTGCCATCCCTGCTGCCCCATGTCGCCATCCCCGCGTGCTCCCAAGCCGCGCTGCCGTATCCCTCCTATTTCCCCGCTCCTCCCCGTGTCCCCACCCCTGTCCCCTTGTCCCCGCCCCGCCATGGCGCCGCTGGCGGACCTGTACCAGGTGTCCATGGCCTACGGGCACTGGCGGGCCGGGCGACACCGCGCCCCGGCCGCCGCCGAGCTCTTCTTCCGCCGCCCTCCCTTCCGCGGCTCTTTCGCGCTCGGCGCCGGCCTGGCCGAGGGGCTGCGGGGGCTCCGAGCCTTCCGCTTCTCCGCTGCCGGTGCGTGGTGACAGCGAGGGACAAGAGGGGGGGACACCTGTTGGGGTTGTGGGGAGGAGTGGTGGGCGAGGGGAGCGTCCCAGTGGGACTTGGAGGGACAGGGGAGCAACTTCAGGGGGGCAGGGCGGGATGGAGGAGAGGGTGAAGAAGGGACGGGAGAGGGTCAAGGGGGAGGGAGGGGGGAACGACTCAAAGGGACAGTGGGGACAGGATGGGACAGCGGGGAGAAGCGTTGTGGGGAGCGGTGGTGGGAGAGGGAGAAGGGGAACCTTGCCAGGGAGGCTTTGGAACAGCTCCAGGGGATAGGAGGGGAAAGGGCAGGGGATGAAGGTGAGAGGGACGTGGGGGAAGGAGGGGAAATTCCCCACGGAGGAGGATGGGAGAACAACTCAAGGAGGCTTGTAAGCCATGGGACAGCATCCAGGGATTTCTGGGGACGTTTCAGGGGGACTTAAGGGGGGCAGAGACATTTCTCAGAGTGATCTGGGGATGGGGAATCCCTCAGGGGGACTTGGGGAGGACTGGAACCCTCAGGAGAACTTGATGGGGACAGGGACACTTCTCAGAGGGACCTGGGGGACTGGGAACCTGCGGTGGGGGAGAGGGACAGCATTTGAGGGGGACTTAGGGGACAGGGGAACCCCCCTGGGGCACTGCAGGGGATCAGGACAACTCATAAGGGGACAGGGACATCTCTCAGATGAACTTAGGGGACTCTTTAGGGGACACAGGGCAGGGGTGGACACAAAGAGCCCTCAGGGAAACTTGGGCGGACACTGGGACACCCTCCAGAGATGTCCCTCAGAGGGGACTTGGGCCACCCCACCCTGTCACACTCCGTGCTGGGGGTGCTGTCACCCACCTGCTGTCACTCACCTGTCCATGGGAGGCTCGGTGTTCCCCCCACCTCCCCCTGTGCCCCTTGTCCCTGGTGTCACCGTGCTATCCCCACAGATGTCGCGTACCTGCGCTCTGTCCTGCCCAGCACCATCGACGATGCCTTCTTTGACTACCTGGCCACCCTGGACGCCTCCGAGGTGACCGTCACCGCCATTCCCGAGGGCTCCGTCGTCTTTGCCAGGGTGGGACCCCCCCCCTCCATCTTCTTTCCTGACCATCCCACCTCTCCCAGCTCCCAGACCTCCCCTTTTCCCTGACCCTGGGAGCCCCTGGACCGCCATTCCTGCCTTCCCACCCCCCAGCCTCCCCCCTCTTTCCTCAACACCATGGACCCTTGACCCCATCTTGGCCATCCTTGTGTCCCCATCCCGTGGGCCCCCTTTTCCTTCACTCTGGGAACCCCTGGAATGCATTTCCTGGGCACAGGGACAATCTGGACCCTCATTCCTGGGCAACAGTATCCCCCTGCGCGCCCTTCCCTGGCACTGGAATCCCCTTGTACCCCCTTTTCCTTCACCAATATCCCTCTGCAACCCCTTTCCTGACCATCCCACCTCTCCCAGGCCCAGGCCTTCCCTTTTCCTTCACTCTGGGATCCACTGGACCGCCATTCCTGCCTTTCCCAGCTCCTCCCTGCTCCAGAGGGACCAGGATGTCACTTCTCTTCCCTCAGGTGCCGTTCCTGCAGGTGAAGGGGCCGCTCCTGGTGGTGCAGCTGCTGGAGACCACCTTGCTGTGCCTGATCAACTATGCCAGGTATTTTGTCATGGGGATGATCCCAAAGCTCCCCTGGAAGATGGAGAGGGGCAGGGAAGGGAGTGCAGCACACCCCAGTCCTGGGGGTACCATGACCCCACGAGTCCCCTACTGGGATTTAACTGCTGGAATTCTACCAGTTGAATTTAACTACTGGAGGGTGTCCCAGTGTCCCCCAAAGTTTTCCTGAGGGCTTCCTGTGTCCAGCCCGCCCTGAAGAGTCTCCCTGTCCCTCAGGTTCTCCTGAGAGATGTCCTGGTCCCCCACAGGTCACCTTTAGGATCTCCCTGTCCCCCAAGTCCCCTTGGTCAACTCCACCACATCCCTGTCCACCGAGTCCTGTGGTAATCCCTGCCTTGTCCAAACAGGGAGGGTCCTGGAGCCCCTTCCCCTTGGCTGTGCTGGCTCTGTGTGACCTGTCCCCTTTGTCCCCCAGCCTGGTGGCCACCAACGCTGCCAGATTCCGTCTCCTGGCCGGCCCGGACATGAAGCTCATAGAGATGGGGCTCCGCCGTGCGCAGGGGCCGGATGGAGCCCTCTCGGCATCCAAATATTCCTACATTGGGGGTGAGTCCCACCCCAAAGTGCCCGGTGCCACCGCGGCCCTGCCATCACCTGGGTGTCCCCCCTGTCCCTCCTCGCAGGCTTCGACTGCACCAGCAACATCCTGGCGGGAAAACTCTACGGAATTCCCGTGCGCGGCACCATCGCCCACTCCTTCATCATGTCCTTCAGGTGCCTGGAGGAGGTGCAGCCACGGGTGAGCAGGGCCTGGGATGGGATGGGAATGGAGAAGAATATTGGATGGGGACGGGATGGGATGGGATAGGGATCTCATGGGGATGGGGATGTAGAGGGGGATAGGAGTGGAGATGGGAATGGGTTGGGAGGGGAGAGGGATTGAGTGGGGTTGGGGATGGGATGTGGATGAAGATGGGATATGGGTGTAATTGGGATGGGCAGAGGGAAGTGGGATGAGGATGGAGTTTGTATGGAGTTAGGGATGGGAGGAGATGGAATGGAGATGGGATACGGATAAGGTGGGAATTGGGCTAAGGTGGGATGGAGATGGGGATGGGATGAGAATGAGGATGTGGATAGGGGTGGGAATGGGATGTGGGATGAGATAGGGGTGGGATGGAAATGCAGACAGGGATTAGAGTGGGATGGATGGGGAATGGAACACTCCACCTGTTCCCACACTCCTGGCACCTTGGATGATGCCACGGGCTGTACAAATCCCATGTTCCCCTGGCAGGAGCTGCCGCCTCGGGCCGGAGGAGATCCCGTGGATCTGGCAGACCTGGCTGTGTCCTGGCTGCAGAGGGTTTGTGACCTGCTCCAGACTCCTCCCAGCAAGGCCAACCAGGGCGAGCTGGCCGCCTTCGTGTCCTACGCTGTCACCTTCCCTTGTGACTTCCAGGGATTGCTGGACACCTATTGTGTCAGGAGGTGGGGACACCATGGCATAGGGGATGGATGTGGCCCTGAAGTAGAAATGTTGGCTGGTGCAGGGCTTGGAAATAATGCTGGATCCACCCTGGATCAGTTTTGCACATGTCATTAATGATTTCCTTGCCCACGCCAGGAGTGGTTTGCCCAATTTCTGTGCCGTGGCCTTGGCACTGCACCAGCTGGGATACCAGGCCATCGGAGTGCGCCTGGACAGTGGGGACCTGGCCCAGCAATCCAAGGAAATCCGGGGAGTGTTCCAAGCCTGCGGAGCTCAGTGAGTCCTACACCAGCTCTGGGATGGATGTCACTGATCCCTGTCATCCTCACCAGCATCCAGACAGGATTTGGGAACCCTCATGGCTCTGGGTGCTGTGGGTGGATCCGTGGATCCTCCCAAATCCTGCTCCTTGCAGCTTCCAGGTGCCCTGGTTTGGGACCATCCCCATCGCTGTCAGCAACGACATCAGCGAGCAGAGCCTGGAGGAGTTCAGGAGGGAGGTGAGGAACCTGCTGGCACAGCTGGGATGTCACCTGGATGGTGCTGGCAGGGCTGGGATGTCACCTGGGCTGTCCCTGGTGCTGGCAGGGCTGGGATGTTGATGGTCTCTGTCTTCTGTGCTGCCTCAGGGGAGCGAGATCGACATGATCGGCATCGGGACCCACCTGGTGACGTGTCCCCTGCAGCCATCGCTGGGCTGTGTCTACAAGGTAAAGGTGGCAGCCTAAATCCCAAATATCCCAGTCCTCACTGAGCCACTTTCCAGATGGTCCATGCCTCCTCCATGGCCATCCAGCCCCAGTGGAGTCAGAGTCACAAAGAGTTTGCCTTGGAAGGGAGTTTTGAAGGTCCTCCACCACCATGGACAGGGACACCTTCCATTATCCTAGGTTGCTCCAAGCCCCATCCAACCTGGGCTTGGACACTTTCAGGGATGGGACAGCCACACATTCTCTGGGAATTCCATTCCAGCCCCTCACCACCCTCACAGAGTGGAATTCCTTCCCAGTATCCCATCCAGCCCTGCATTCTGGCAGTGGGAAACCATTCCTCCTCATCCTGTCACTCCATCCCTTGTCCCAAGTCCCTCTCCAGCTCTCCTGGAGCCCCTTCAGGCAGAGGTCATTCCCAGGCTGGTCATTCCCAGCTCTCCCAGCCTGGCTCCAGAGCAGAGGGGCTCCAGCCCTTGCAGCATCTCTGTGGCCTCCTCTGGACCTTTTCCAGCAGCTCCACATTCTCCTGATGTTGGATCCTAGGGCTGGAGCAACTCTGCAGGTGGGGTCTCTGAGAGGGACAGGGGCAGAATTCCCCCCTCTCCTGCTGCCCACACTGTGGGATCAGCCCAGGACCCAGGGAAGTTCTGGGTGCCAACGCTGGGTCATGGCCCACCAGAAGCTCCAAGTCCTCCACAGGCAAGAGGAGGCAGAATGCCCAACTTTGGGAAGTTTTAGGGTTTTTTAATTGTCTTTTTTCAGCTGATTTGCATCAGTTGCCCCCTCAGAGGGGTCACAGGTTCCCTTCCCTTCTCCCACAGCTGGTGGAGGTCAATGGCTCCCCATGCCTGAAGCTCACGGAAGATGAGGAGAAGATGACAATCCCGGGGATGAAGGCAATCTATCGGCTCTATGATGCTGCTGGTGAGTCTGGAGACCCTTCCCAGAGTCCTGGGGGAATGTCCTGCTCCATAATTCTCTCCCTGATGTCCTCCTGGCAGGTCACCCCTTCATGGATCTCATGGCCTTGGAAGAGGAGCCATCACCCAGCGCGGGGCAGGAGCTCGGGATCCGTGTCCTGGGGCGGCTTGAGGAGACCACCAAGGTCATTCCCAGCACCGTGGAGCCCCTCCATCGCACCTACTTCAGGGATGGCCAGGTCAGGGGTGGTCCCATCTCCTGGGAGGGCTCCTCTTCCACGCTGGAGGATGGATCCAGGGCAGTGCTGGCTTCTGCCAACAACTCTGGTGCCAACCCAGATGTGGTGGCTCGGGTGGTGGCTTCCCACATGGATCTTCCCACCTGGATCTCCATCCCTGCAGGTGTGTGAGCCCCTGCCCAGCCTGCCCGAGGTGAGGACCCACGCCCAGGTGTCCCTCAACCTGCTCAGCCCTGCTCACCGCCGGCTCCACGAGCCACAGCCCTACCCGGTACGTCCGGCGCTTCCCACATCCCACTGGCACACACCTGGGAATGCCACTGGATCTGGTGGCCTGAGCAAATCCATTGGCATTCCACTGGATGCTGCTCAGGCCACCAAACCCAGTGGCATTCCCAGGAGCTGCTCCCTGAGCCCGCCTGTTCCCATTCCCAGGTGGCCGTGACGGAACGGCTGCACCAGCTCTTCCTGGAGCTGCGCCAGGGCAGCCTCTGAGGGGCTCCCTGCTCATCCCCAGCTCCTGCTCTGCTCTTTTTTGGGAAGCCCAGGTGCCGCGTTAGGAATTAATGGCTCTAATTTAGACCTTTCCACTGCCTGATGCTAACCTGAGGAACCTGCAGGAACTGGGGGAGAGCCCTGGGCTCCCAGTAGGGAAGCTGGGAACACAGGGATGGGGAAGGCAGAGCTGTGCCTGCATCCCCTGGAAGTGACTCTCCTGTGGTGGCCCTGCCAGCCTTGTGCCTTCCTTGGTGGCCTTGCCATGCCTGTGCCTTCCTTGGTGGCCCTGCCAGCCTTGTGCCTTCCTTGGTGGCCCTGCCACTCCTGTGTCCAATTTGGTGGCCCTGCCAGCCTTGTGCCTTCCTTGGTGGCCTTGCCATGCCTGTGCCTTCCTTGGTGGCCCTGCCACTCCTGTGCCTTCCTTGGTGGCCCTGCCACTCCTGTGCCCAATTGGTGGCACTAGACCAAAGTCTGGAGTGCCACCAAAAGGGTGACAAGGGACACCCGTGGGGTGCCCATGGCAGACGCTCTTTGCTTTGGCAATTCTAAGCTTCATCTCTGTGGCCACATTCCAACTCTTTCCACTCTGGCCGAATTCCCTGGGATGTGGAGGCTGGCTCCAGGTTGATCCCAGCTCCAGGTTGATCCCAGCTCCAGGTTGCCACCTGCACTCTCTAACCCCTGTTCCCACAGGAAATGTGGCTCTAACCCACACTGAGCTTCACACTAAGCAAAAAATTTCAAATAAAGGCCTTTTCCCACCATGGCTCTGACCCTAATTCCAGTGAAAAACCCTTTGGAGCTCCATTGGGAATGGGAAGGTGAGAGGGAAATCCCCAAGGATTAAACCTGTGGCTTTGCTGTCCTCTCCATGGTTTGGATCTTGGCAGAAATTACAGGGAAGAAAACAATTAAGAGCTTAACAAAGCATGGCCTGATGGTGTTGTATTTCTGGGAATTCCAACAGCATTGTATCCCGTTTTAAGACAGGAAAAAAATACTCCAGGAAGTCCAGGATCAGTTTGCTAAAAATTAGATTATTTTTTTTAAGCAAAGCACCAAAGATAAGGAGTCCATTGTACCTGAGTAGAGATTTTCCTCAGTTTTTGGGAGAGGAGGAATGAAGAACAAGGAGAGTGACCTGGGCCAGCATTTGTCACCCTCAAAGATGCAATTCCTGATGTTTAGGAACCATTTTGGTGGGCAGAGAAGCTCCTGGGTGCCTCTGCACATTCTCCTCAGGTATTTATGGACATTGAGGAGATTCCCTGAGCCTTTTCTTCTCCAGGCTGGGCAATTCCAGCTTCCTCAGCATCTCCTCATAGGAGATGCTGCAGTCCCTTCATCATCCCTGTTTTTCCATCTCCATCTCCAAGGTTTTTCCTTGGATTTTGTCTCTGATGTACTGGAGAGCCCCAAATTGGACCCCAATATTCCAGGTGTGACCTATCGGAGCTGAGCAGAGGGAAAGAATCCCTCCAGGACCTGCTGGCGACACCTGGAATGCCAGAAAGATCCCAAACCACGCATCCCAAGCCACCAGGACCGATCCAAAGCTCCAGGCTTTGTTAAAATTACTCCACTCCGCATTGAAGAGGGGAGGAAAAGAGAGGGACGGGGTTAAACCTGCACATCTGGGACTCCTGGATGCTTTCCTTGAGGTTTTTTTATGGAATTTGGGCATCCCACTGACTCAACTTCCCACTTAATAGCAGGGAACCCCCAAGTGTAGAAGTTTATTTAACTTGAGGAACACCAGTTCCCACCCAAACCCTAAACCCTCCTGCAGAAAATCCCAGAGTGCTCTTTTTTTTTTTTTTTTCTATTTTTGCCCTTGGAATTCTGGTGTTGACCCCAGAACTTGGAAGTGGATGCAAAGATGGGACAGAAAGTGCTGAAAGTGAGGTTGTAATAACACTGAATTCTGTGCAGATTTTGCCAAAAAGAGGAAGCAGCAGGAGCCCAGATGATGTTCCTCTGCTCCCATCCTCCTTCCAGTTTTGTTCTTGGAAAAATACCTATTTTTAAAGCATAGCTTCAGCTCAGGATATCCATGATTGGAAATAAGGGATGGTGGGTAAAAGTGCCAGTTAGTGCTGGATAAGGGAAGTGCAGGCAATTTAGGGACACAGGTGAGGAAAATCAATCCTGACCTGATTTTCCTCACTCCACAAATCTGGGTGAGGATCTCTTAGGAAAGGTTGTGGTTTCTTGGTAGACCTGTGGATAATTCCTTGTGTTTTGATTTCTGCTGGTCCCCAGCTTTGGAGGGAAGGGAAACAAGAATGTGGGGATGCTCCAGCTGCAGAGTACCCAGAGAGGGAGAATTGTGGAATGTGGGGAATGAGAATGAATTTGAGCACCAGTAATTTCAAGTCCAGCTGTGCCCAAGGACCAACTACCACTATATAAAGCCAGGATTTAACAAACCCAGCCTGGCTTGGATAAAATGACACCAAGAGTGGCGAGAAGAGGCAGCTCAGAGCATCCAGACTTGGCTGCTTCCACCTTCTGGGACGATCCAAGCTCCCATTCCTGACGTTGCTCCTTGCCATCAGCTCTGGACGGTGTCATTTGTAAAGTGCCATTTTCCTGCTCTGGTACAGGTACATGTAGGCATCACAAAAGAGGCGTTTGGCCACCCCATCCATGTCCCGAGGCTGCTCCAGGGCCAGCACAGCCAGGGGCAAGTCCAGGTATTTGGCAACTTCTGGACACAGCATCACCATGGGAATGTTGAAGCCATTTTCGCCACCTGAGGTGGAAAGGAGGAGAAAAGTCCCAAACCAGATCCCAAAGGGATGAATTCCTACGGCTCCAGCAGATCCCAGCACACTCGGGAGTCATGCAGAGCCTCAGCTGGGAGATGTGGAGGCCAAAAGCACTGGAAGAGGCTGGATTAGGGGAGCCCATCCAACCTAAAGGGGATTCAGGAGAGCTGGAGAAGGGTTTTGGACAAGATATGGAGGGACAGGACACAGGGAATGGCTTCCCACTGCCAGAGGGCAGGGACAGATGGGGTTTTGGGAAGGGATTCCTCCCTGGGAGGGTGGTGAGGAGCTGGAATGGAATTCCCAGAGGGGCTGTGGCTGCCCCACTCTTGGAATTGTCCAAGTCCATGTTGGATGAGGCTTGGAGCAGCCTGGGATAGTGGAAGGTGCCCATGGCAGGGGTTGGAACTGGATGGGTTTAAAGGTCCCTTCCAACCCAAACCATTCCACGATTCTGTGATAAAAGCACAGTGGGGAAGGACAGGAGAACCAATCTGTGCCCACAAGCTGAGCCAGCTGGGATAAGATCCCAAATCCCTTGTTTGACCCCAACCAGAAGCTGGAACCACCTGGAAAAACCCCCTTGCAATCTAATTAAAGGCAAGCCAAATCCACAGAAAGCCCAGATAGGGGGACTTGAGAGGAAAAGGTGGACTGAGCAGGCCCAGGCAGCTTCCCAAA
Organism: Molothrus aeneus; assembly: GCF_037042795.1. NCBI lineage: Eukaryota > Metazoa > Chordata > Aves > Passeriformes > Icteridae > Molothrus > Molothrus aeneus. The sequence goes on along the minus strand of NC_089646.1, from coordinate 152,529,194 downwards.
TCCCATTCCCACATCCCATTCCCATTCCCTCACCGTGCCGGTCGGCCATGCTATCGAAGAACATCCAGTGCTCGTTGCCAGGGCCGTATTTCACGAAGGACACGTAGTGACTGGTCTCGATGCAGAGCACTGCAAACAGCTCCAGCTTCTCCCTTGGCACCTGCTGGCAGCCCCGGGCGCTCCAGCTCTGGAATTCCTCTGGAACGTGCAGCCTCCGGGGTTTGTGCGCTTTGCGCCGGTGATGGGAGTGAACCTGAGGAGAGGGGACAGGGTGGCATTGGCAGAACTGGCCTTGACGTGCCAGGGAGGGGGGACAGACGTCACATTCCCAATTTATTCCCCATTGATGTGATTCCTGTGCTCCCTGCTTGCCTGGGAATGGCATTGTGGGAACAGCCTGGCAGCAGGAAGCTGAGGTGGGAGCTTGTCGCCCTGCAAGAGGCAGAAACTGTGGGAATGCTCATGGAGAAACAGCAGGGAGGGATCAGCACTCAGTTCCTGCAGGATTACACCTTATTTATGGAACAGGTTGTTCAGGGAAGCTGTGGATGTCCCACCTCTGGAATTGTCCAAGGCCAGGTAGGACAGAGCTTGGAGCAACGTGGGATAGTGAGCAGCATCCAGGGGGAGGAACTGGAATGAGCTCCAAGGTCCTTTCCAATCAAAGTTTTTCTAAGATTCCATTATTATTTAGGCTCTGTGCAAGCAGAGGGTTCACAACCTCTGGCTCCTGGTGGGAATGACCCTCAGGAAAGGGCTGAGCAGCTGCAGGATTTTGGGAGGGTTCATCCCACCGACAGCTTCCAAGGTGGATTTTGGGAATGGCCATGGAATACCTGTCTGGAGCAGGAGCTGCAGAACTGCTTCAGGCCTGTGGCTGCAAAGACTTTGTCCTTGAAACACTCTGAGCATTCCAGAGTGGCAACATCCCCACACAGGCAGCATTCCCTGGGACCTGCCAGGGAAAAAAACAGAGCTCAGAGGGACTGTCTCCTCCAGATCCCACCTAAAATCCAGCTTGTCCTGCCAAAATTGGGATTCAAGGAAGAAGAATCCCACTCCAGAGAGCCCAGAGCTGGTTGCTCACAGCCCATCATCATCACTCACTGTCCAGCAGCAGATCTGTTATATCCAGCTCCAAGGAAGGGATGATTTTGCTGAACATTTTATATTCCTTCCCAAAACGTGGCATTTGGATAATGAAGCAAGATGGGATCTGGGAAAAAAAAATAAAGGAGAAAGGAGTCACCCTGCCAGAAGAGCCAAATCTCAGATTTTTTTGCTCTGTCTCAACTTGCTGTCATTATTCACAGGACAAAAGGGAAACAGGGAAAGCAGAGGCCTTTTCCTAAGTCATGCTGGGATTCAGTGTTGGATACAAAACATCCAAGGCCTCACAGGTATCTTGGGAAGCAAGAAAAGCAGGAAAGCAGAAGGAAACTGGACTCACTTCCACCAGCTTCAAATCTGAGGAGAGGAAGGAGCGTTCCACCAACTGCTGCACGTCAGGAACCACCAAATCCTCCTGTTTATCCATAAATATCTGGTAGCAGTAACATTCCTGCTCCTGGCCTCCTGACCTGCAAGGAGAACTCATGGGATTGGGGATGTGATGACACAAAAATTGGAGTTTCCCAAAGTTTTTCCTGGGAGAGCTCCTGGGCTCAAGGCACCGAGGGTGGTTTGGTGCAACACAAAGCCCTTTTTCCACCCAAAAATACCAAATTTATGCCAGGGGAGCAGTAGATAAGAAGGAGTTTTGGCTTCATTATCCCTTTGGAGCAGCACATCCTATAAGCAAAATTCCATTTCCCCTCGATATAAATCTAAAAGATAATTTAGTATTAGCAAATTTAGTATTTAAATTGACAAATGGATGCTTCGATGAAGGATTAATTAAAAAAGAAAAAAAGCATCCAAAACTCAAGGTGAGTTGTGTACAGATCTCCCACAATCCCTAAAGAAAGCAGGGAAAGGATTTCCTTGGGATGACCCCGTGCAGGGGAGCTGCAGCACAGAGTCCTCTTTGTGCTCGGCTTTCCCAGCACTCCACGATCCACGGCTCGAGCGGCGGCTCCACAAAGGAGCCACAGAAATCCAACAATTCCCTTTCTGTGCTCACAAACAGCACAGTTATTTTTGGCTTCCTCCAGCCTCTCATCCTTTTTGTAGAGTCCCCAAAAAAACTGGGACTGCATCCATGGGCTGCCTGTTTTGAGAGGCTGTGGGAGCTGAGCCAGCTTGGCAGCCTGGACACATCCCAAATTCATCCAAAGGCTGTCGGATAACTGCTGGATCTGCCCCAAAGTCGGACATCACCTCTCTCAAACCCCTTCTGGCTCTCCCTGAGGATGGCAAAAGGTTTTTATCCCAATTTTCTGAAGGCAGCACCCTCCAGGGAGGGCTAAGAAGTGTCTTTGCCCAGATGGGAAGATCACAACAAGAAGGATCAGAGTCTGTTCCTAAGGAGCTGCGAAAAACTCCTGAGCTGTGATTCCAAAAAACTTTGGTGGAAAGGGACAAGTGACCCCCATCTGCCCAGGGGTTCTGAGGTGGAAAATTAATGAGCCTGGCTCTGGGAATTGTATCCCTCAGCTGTGGAAACTTACTGGAGTTTCAGTAGTGGCTCAATTCCCAGGATCTGCTGCATTATGAGATTGAGGAACTCCTCAGGATCTGGAAAATTAGAGGAAAGGATGGATCAGACCACACCAGGAACTGCCTTGTCCCACTGCATCCAAGAGCTGCCAGGTAAACATGAGCCAGTGTTCCAAGGGCCTGGAATTCGCTCTTCAGGTTAGGGATAAAGGCTGAGAGCACATGGGTAAGGCAAAAATCCCAAAGGGAACATGGAAAATGCCAAGCAGCCTTCAGAGACTGCACTTCCATGGAATTCCGGGATGATTAGGGTGGGAAAAGACCATCAAGATCATGAAATTACAGCCATTGCCATGGGCAGGGACACCTTCCACTGTGCCAGGTTGCTCCAAGCCTCATCCAACATGGACTTGGACAATTCCAGGGATCCAGGAGCAGCCACAGCTTCTCTGGGAATTCCATTCCAGCTCCTCACCACCCTCCCAGGGAGGAATTCCTTCCCAAAACCCCATCTGTCCCTGCTCTCTGGCAGTGGGAAGCCATTCCCTGTGTCCTGTCCCTCCATATCTTGTCCAAAATCTTCCTCCAGCTCTCCTGGAGCCCCTTTAGGCACTGGATGGGGCTCTGAGGGCACTGAAAGAGAGATTTAAAAACTGAAAGAATTCTACAAGTGAATTTCTACACCAATCAACATCAGCACCTAATTAAAGCACATTCCTGGGAGAAGCACAGAGGGAAGTTGCCAGCTGGTGCCTGGAGGAGGCGAAACACAGGGAATCAGCTGGGGAAGGGCCCCAGGGAGCTCCTTACCTTTCTCAGCGTTGGTAAAGCTGGAGCACTGGCCCTTGTCCGTGAGCTGCTCCCGGAGGTGCATCACACTGCTGGCCCTGACAAAGCCGGTCCTGGGAACAACAACCAGCTCCAGGTGAGGGAAATCATGGAATGGCTGGGCTTGGAAGGGATCTTCAACTTCATCCAGGTCAACGCCCTGCCATGGGCAGGGGTGCCACCAACAAGGCCAGGTTGCTCCAAGCCCCATCCACCGTGGCTTGGGACACTTCCAGGGATGGGGCAGCCAAAGCTTCTCTGGGAATTCCATTCCACCCCCTCAGCACCCTCACACAGAAAATTCCTTCCCAATATCCCATCCCAATCCATGCTCTGTCAGTTTAAAACCGTTCCTCCTAGTCCTGAACACCTTTGGATGTGGCTGCCAGGTTTCCCTGAGTGCCAGGTACCACCTTTAGGGCAGCAGGGAAGGAATGAAGGCAAACGGGACAAATTCCAGCATTCCCTACACTCACCTACGGAGGGGATTGACGATCTCATCCCGCAGAATTCCCTGGACATTCCTGTCACACAGTGGGTAGGGCATGAAGAGCATGGAGTCCAGCACGGAGGTACAGGAGAAGAGGCTGTGGGAAGAGTGGGATGGGTTTGAGTTTGAGGGTTTGGAAGCAACAGCTGGAACCAAAAATGTGGTGGCTGGTGACAGTCAATGGCTTTGATGCCCAACAATCCATGCATGGAATTACAGGGAGGTGAGGGAAGCACATCTGCACAGTGAGGCACATCTGGAACAATGAACACTTGGATAAAGCAAGGGAACGGCTCAGGGAGAAGGAAGTTCCTACTTTGCAGCCAAAACTGCTCAGGGAAGGGCACCACTGAGTCTTTTTCCTCTACAAGCAGGGAAGTTGGGACCTCCTGGGTGGGTTCTTTGGAATGATTCCAGCCAGAACTTCCAGGGACAGAGTCAGCACAGTCCAAATCCGGAAAACTACGAGCTCTCAGCACCCTGAATGACAGACACAGGGGTACAGGGGGTCTTCAGGGCTGAAAAACCTGCTGGATTTGGGAAGGAGATCCAAAAGCACCATGGAGGTTGCATCTCCACACAGTAACACCTTGCTCTACACCAGGTAAACTTCCAGCCACCTTGGAAATCCAGGGAAGTGCTGCAATTTGGGGCTTAGCTTAATTAAAAAGCCATTCATTTGAGGAGCCTGCACCACCCAAGCAGGTCCTTACCTGAAGAGAGCTGCATCCATGTAGCAGGAATTACAATGGCCTTGGATGCCCTTCATCCGCCCTTGGAGAACACGGACTGCTGCCTCATTCCTGAGGGGAGGAAAACTCTCTGGACCCTCTGGAAGAACTTCTTGTCCTCCTGCAAGAAAAGGAATTGCCTTCACCTTCTCATCTGGGTCAACTCTGCCCTTTCTTGATGTCTCAAAAGTCTGAGGTGAGTCTACGACTCTCAGACCTAAGGTGGCTTCTCAATCCAGCTTTTCATAAGTCACAATCTTTCAGACTTGAGGGATATTCCCTAAGGAACCACTTAAGCTGGAAAAGACCTCTAGGATTGAGTCCAGCTGTCAATCCAGCCAAAGACACGGCGTGGGATAAACACCAAAAAACAACACTCGAAGGAAGGGAAGAAACGCTGCCCACGGGGTTTTTCCACATCCTTCTCCCATCACAGCCCCATTTTCCTGCTTCCCAGAAGACTCACTGTAATCCCCCAGGGATAGGTCAGAGTTGGGGAAGCTCTGGAAGCGCACGTCGGGCTGGCAGGAGTTCAGCCTCACGAAGAGGCCGCGCTTCGGGGCGCAGTGGAAGTAGGACTTGCCCAGCCACTCTCCAGCTGTGACGCCCTTGTCTTCATCCTGGGAAAACAGCACCAGAGACGAGCCTGAGAGCGGGATTTATGGAATTATGGGTGGAAAAGAGGTCTGAGATACAGTCTAGCTATGCAATGCTGCTGAGGCCACCATTGGATCGTGTTCCCAAGTGCCACATCCACAGGGATGGGGACCTCACCCCTGCCCTGGGCAGCTGTGCTAGGGCTGGACAACCCCATCCATAAAGGAATTTCCCCAATATCCAACCTAAATTCCCACTGAAGCAGTTTGAGGCTGTTTCCTGTTGTTCTGTCCCTTGTTTCCTAGGAGCAGAGCCCAATTCCCACCTGGCCCCACCCTCCTGTTAGGGAATTGCAGGGATCCAGAAGGTTCTCCCTGAGCCTCCATTTCTCCAGGACGAGCCCTCCCAGATGCTCCTGGTGCTCCAGACCCTTCCCAGCTCCATTCCAGCCCCTCAATATCCTGTGCCTGGGGATCCCAAAACTCCACCCTCCATATCCAGCCACTGCCACCAGCACTCCCAGGTCCTTTCCCAGCTTTCCAGCCTCACCAGTTCAACTCCAGCCATTTTGTCCTTGATTTGGGGCAGGTAGCCCAACCAGCGGATGATTCCTGAAACTTGATTCCCCTTGTCCAAGGTAATCTGGACCATGGAATTCACTTCCAGGGGTGAATTCCCACCTTCCCCTTCCTCGCCGCTCTCGCTGATCTCTCGTTTCATTTGGTTTGGTTTTCCAAAGCCTGCGTCGGAGTTGAACATTGGGAAAAAACCTGATGGGCGACACAAAACATCAGGAGAGCTGGGAATTGGATCCTCTGGATCTAATTCCAGGTCTATTTTGGAAATTCCAGGCTACACACACAAGCAGGAAGCTGAGCACCAGGGACACAAGGTGTAATTCCCAGTGTGTCCAAGCTGGTCTGACAGGATGAGAGGGAATGATCCTGCTCCTTGTTTCCCTGCTCAAAGCTTCACATTCCAACTCCTGGCTGGCCATGGAGCTAATCCAGCCCTTCCCAGGCTACTGGAATGGCAGCAGGGGGCTTATTTCCTAATTTTTCCACTAATTCCTTGTCTAGTCCAACAATTCCCACCATTGCTGCTGGCACCTGAGCCTTTCCCACCAGGATGAAGCTCCTGCTCCATATTTTACAGCTGAGTTAAAGACTTTTTAACCAGTGGTGCCTCTTCCCTGAGGGAATTCTCTGCTACCATCAGCCTCTCCTTCCTGACAAATGGGATTCAGCTTTAGCTTTGTGTGGAACTTGAGATTTTTCCATAAATCCCGGCCCATCAAGAAAGCTGTAGGTTTTATTGGAATTTCAGCTCCTCAGTACCCTGCAGAGAGGGAGTAAATTCCGAATTCCCCCAGAACAGGATCAGGAGAGACACATCCAAAGATCACCTACTTTGCAAGCTCTCCTTCACAACAGATTCCATGGGGATTTCCCTGAAAATGTCAGTAGTTCCTTCTTCTTCCTGAAAGGAGTGAAAAATCCATCAGCTAGGGAAAAACCCATCAGCTAAACACTGGAATATGAAGGACTTTTTTAAACAAAGTTTGCACAGAACTTCACGTCCCTTTTGGATATTCCTTCTACTTCTCTTGCACATCCAACCATAATGTGATTTTTTTTCTTTAAAATCCCAAAAAGCCCCCATGGAAAAGCTGCTCTTACCGGGCAAACCTTCACAAACCACTGGCTCCCTTCCCTGTAAACTGCCATGGCAATTCCTTTGGTGGGGATCTCATCCACGAAGAAGCTGACGGCGTCTCCCACTTTCACGGGAACCACCTCTTCTGTGTCCTGTTTTCCCAGCTTCTGCTTCCCATTATCGTTGCCTGATGTGGGGATAAACTGGATTTTGCTGAAGGGCAGGAAGATCCCGCAGTTCCTCTTGCACTTGAAGTACTCGGTGCCATGGTAGGACCCGTCGCTTCTCCCTCTGTTTTCCCCCTCTCCCTGGAAACACACCAGGAAGGGATGTCACACACACAGAGAAATTTAATGGAAAAAAATGAGGAATTCTCTGCTTTGGGCCCCGCCGCTTACCTGCAATTCCACCCCAAAAAACACCGGAGTCAGCACAGCCAAGCTGGGCTTGTAGATGCTCCCGATGTAGCGCACGACTCCCGGGAAAAATTCCCTCTCCACCTCCACCATCACATTTTGACCCGGCACGGCTCGGAGAGCTCCTTCCAGGCTCTGCCTCTCCAGGAAAAAATCCAAGCGCTCGCTGTGGCTCCCGATGGCCAGGAGGAATCCGGCAGCTTCCTGGCGCACGGGCTGCAGGATTTCCAGGTTGATGGTGACCGTGGAGCTGTCGTCCAGCATGACAACCTTCAGGAAGCAAGCTGGAGGCCCATCCTCGGAAAAATTCCGCAGGTAGCTCCTCTCGCTGCAGAAGCACAAGTTCCCAGCTTGGAAGTACTTGTTTCCATAGGCACAGTCCTCTGTCAGGATGTAGAAGCAATTCCTGTCGGCTGCCAGAGGCGGGAGGTTGGTCATGGCAGATTCCCCTGGGCTGGGAGAGTCACAGCAATGGGGATTTGTGAGTGATGGCGAAGAATTCCTGAAGAATCCGGGGGTTGGAAGAGGTTTTGGACCCAACCCTGCACTCAAAGCCTCGCCCAGGTGAGTTTGAGCCTCTCCCAGAGCTTCCCTGCTCCCTTTTCCCAGGTGTTTAATCACCCTCGTGGTGATTCAAAATTCCATCTAACCCGGTTTCCCACATTCCTGCTCATCCCTATTCACTCGCTGTGTTTCCATGGGAAAAGTCCAGCTCTGCCTTCTCCACTAAACCCTCCTGGGATGAGATTTCACAAAAAAAACCCCAAAGACATGGAATAATTTGGGTTGGGAGGAACCTTGAGATCATCTCATTCCATGAGCAGGGACACCTTTCCCTACCCCAGGTTGCTCCAAGCTCCATCCAGCCGCACCTGGAATAATTCCAGGGATGGAGAGGCTGCTCTAACTGGTCCAACCTGTTCTGACCCTGTCCAGCCTCATTAAATTCCATGTTTTCTTTCCTTACTCACAGGACTAAAGCAAAGGATCAATCCTGCCTTTTAAAATTCCTTGGAAAAGGGATTCCCGCTCCTCTGTGTTGCTACAGCTCATGAATATTCACGGATATTTTGAATATTCATTCCGAACACACGCAAATCACCCCTTGAGGTATCAAAGATCTCCAGCTTTCCTAGCAAATATTTATTTATTATATATTTTATATTAAAAGAAATACAAGTATCTGGAAGCTGGAATATATTTTGGTGCTTATTTTTTAGTTCAATTCTGACAAGTGAAAATTCACGTGGTTAAAATTCCAGTGTGGAATTCCATTTAAATTCCAGTGGTTACATTCTAATATTTAAATTCCAGTAGTAATTAAAATCTAGTCATTGAATTACACTTTTCATCCTCCCTTATCTTCTCCTTTGATTATTCCATGGAAAATCAGGATCCAAAAATTTTTGTTTCAACATGAAGAAAGGGTGAATAAAAAAAATAAAAATAAACAATTTTCCTCACTAAAAGCCCAAAATAAATTGATTTTTTCTCATGAAATTCCTAATAATAAACTATTTAATTATCCAAAAACCCAAGAATAAATTTTCTCATAAATTAACCAAGAATATAAATAAAATATAAGAATATAAGAATATAAAATAACCAAGAATAAACTTTCCTTATTGAGCCCATTTTCCTCACGAAAACTCCAGAATAAACCACATAAATAAACCATTTTCCTCATAAAAAGCAAAAAACAAACACATATTTATCACAAAACCCACAAAACTAAACAATTTTCCTCATCAAAATCCTCTGACAATAAGTCATTTTCCTCATAAAAACCCACAAACAAACAATTTTCTTCCTTAAAAGCCGAAAATGAACTTTTTTTTCTCAAGAAAAACGCAAAAATAAACCACTTTCCTCATCAAAAACTACGAATAAATCATGTTCCTCATTTTCAAAAGAACCAGAACTAATTTCTTTTCCTTATCAAAACGTCGGAATAGACCCTTTTTCTCACTAAAAAACTCAGAGAATAAACAATTTTATTCGCCAAACCCCGAGAATAAATAGCTTTTCTCACAAAAATAAACAAGAATAAACTAATTTCCTCACCAAATCCGCCAAATAAACCATTTTCCTGACGGAAACACAGCAATAAACCCTTTTCCTCATCAAACCCAAGGGCAACACAGGTATTTAAACCAGAATATTCCCAATTTCCTCCGATTTATGGGAATAAATGCCCGTTCCCAGAGCTCCGACAGGGACTTGGGCTCGACCCCTCCCCTCACCGTCTCCGCCGCCGCTCCGGCCCCGGCACTTCCGCGTCCGAGCGCGCGCGGCCCGCCAGCCAATAGGAAGCGGCAGGGAGAGGAGGACGACCAATAGGAGCGAGGGGGCGGGATCACAAGAGGGGAGGGGGCGTGGCGCCGCAGCAGGCTCCGCCCCCTCCCTGCTGGCCTGGGGGGAAGGTGGGAACTGCGTGAGGGGCGGCGGGCAGGGGTGTGCCCATGGGCCCAAATCCCCGTGGATTTGCTTATTTTTCCACGGTCCCAAAGCCCTGTGGATGCTGGAGCGTGTGTCCCCATGGACCCAAATCCCACTGGATTCACATGTGTTTCCATAGACCCAAATCCCTTGGGGTTCGCGTGTGTTTCCACGGTCCCAAAGCCCTGTGGATCCTGGAGTGTGTGTCCCCATGGACCCAAATCCCTATGGATCCCTGAATCTGTGTCCCTGAATCTAATCCATGAATTGTGAAGTCCCTGTGTATCCTGGGTGTGTGTCCCCATAGACCCAAATCCCAATGGATTCACACGTGTTTCCATGGACCCAAATCCATGTGGATTCACATATGTTTCCATGGTCCAAAAGCCCTTTGGATCCTGGAATGTGTGTCTTCATGGACCCAAATCGCTATGCACTCTTGTGTATCCTAATGGACCCAAATTCTAATGGATCTTTCTATGGGACCAAATCCCTATGGATTCACAAGTGTTTCCATGGTCCCAAAGCCCTATGGATCCCTGAATCTGCGTCCCCATGGACTCAAGTCCCTGTGTATCTGTGGTGTGTGTCCCCATAGACCCAAATCCCAATGGATTAACATGTGTTTCCATGGACCCAAATCCCTGTGGATTCATGTCTGTTTCCATGGACCCAAATCCCTGTGGATTCGTGTGTTTTTTCATGGTCCCAAAGCCTTGTGGATACTGGAGTATGTGTCCCCATGGATCCAAATCCCTATGGATCCCTGAATCTGTGTCCCTGAATCTGATCCATGAATCGTGAATACACAAGTCCCTGTGTATCCAGGGTGTGCGTCCCCATAGACGCAAATCCCAATGGATTCACACAAGTTTCTGTGGACCCAAATCCCTGTGGATTCACATATGTTTCCATGGTCCCAAAGCCCTTTGGATCCTGGAGTGTGTGTCCCCATGGACACAAATCCCTAGAGACTCGTGTGTATTCTAATGGACCCAAATTCTAGTGGGTTCACAGGTGTTTCCATGGGCCCAAATCCCTTGGAATTCACGTGTGTTTCCACAGACCCAAAGCCCTATGGATCCTGGAGTGTGTGTCCCCATGGACCCAAATCCCAATGGACTCGTGTGTATCATAATGGACCTAAATTCTAATGGGTCTAATGGGTTTTTCCATGGGCCCCCTGTGGATTCGTGGTTTTTTTCCACTGTCCCAAAGCCCTATGGATCCCTGAATCTGTGTCCTCATGGACTCAAGTCCCTGTGTATCCGTGGTGTGTGTCACCATGGATCAAAATCCCAATGGATTCACATGTGTTTCCATGGACCCAAATCCCAATGGATTTGTGTGTATCATAATGGACCCAAATTCTAATGGTTCTTTCCATGGGCCCAAATCCCTGTGGATTTGTGTGTGTTTCCATGGACCCAAAGCCCTATGGATCCCTGAATCTGCATCCCCATGGACCCAAGTCCCTGTGTATCCAGGCTGTGTGTCCCCATGGACCCAAATCCCAATGGATTAACATGTGTTTCCATGGACCCAAAGCCCTACGGATCTGTGTGTGTCCCCATGGTGCCATGTCCCTGTGGATCTGGGTGTGTATTCCCATGGTCCCAAATCCCTATGGATCCCTGAATCTGTGTCCCCATGGACTCAAATCCTTGTCTATCTGTGGTGTGTGTCCCCATGGACCCAAATCCCAGTAGATTCACATGTATTTCCATCAGCTCATGTCCCTATGGATCTGTGTGTGTCACCATGGACCCAAATCGCTATGGATCTGTGAATTTGTGTCCCCATGGACCTATGGTCTGTGTGTGTGTCCCCATGGACCCAAATCCCAATGGATTCATGTGTGTATCCCCATGGACCCAAATCCCAGTAGATTCACATGTATTTCCATCGCCCCATGTCCCTGTAGATCTCTGTGTGTATCCTCATGCACCAAAATCGCTATGGATCTGTGAATTTGTGTCCCCATGGACCTATGGTCTGTGTGTGTGTCCCCATGGACCCAAATCCCAATGGATTCATGTGTGTATCCCCATGGACCCAAATCGCAGTAGATTCACACGTATTTCCATCGCCCCATGTCCCTGTAGATCTCTGTGTGTATCCCCATGCACCAAAATCCCCATGGATCTGTGAATTTGTGTCCCCATGGACCCAAATCCCCATGGATTCATGTGTGTCCTAATGGACCTATATCCCAATGGATTCACATGTGTTTCCATGAACCCATGTCCCTGTGTCCTTACAGATCCATGTGTGTGTCCCCATGGACCCAAATCCCTGTGGATCCACGTATGTGTGTGTGTCCCCATTGCCCCATGTCCCTGTGTCTCTATGGATCCATGTGCGTCCCTGTGTCCTTATGTCCCTATGGATCCATGTGTGTGTTCCCAAGGACCCAAATCCCTATGGACCCATATGTGTCCCCATGGCATGGCCCTGTGATCCTGCATAGCTGTGTCCCCAGAGCCCTCTGACCCCATGGCCTCATGTCCCCCATGGCCCTGTGTCCCCACAACCTTGTACCCATTGTCCCGGTGTCCCTCTGCCTTGTGTCCTGTGTCCCTCTGCCTTGGGTCCTTCCTGGGTGGCCCTGCCTGCCACAACACACCCCCAAGTGTCCCCACTGCTGCTGGGACAAGGGTGACACACTGGATCTGGGACTACCAAGCCACCTCCCCTACCCTGGGGACCTTGAGGTGGCAGCAGAGCTGGAAGGGGACACCAGGTCACAGCAGCAGGGTATAAATATTGGCTAAATAGATTTATTTTCATACAAAGAATACACATGTCCCCCCTGCTGGGACACCCCGACTCCAGGGGACACCCCAAGATGTCCCCAGACACCATCAGGCTGGCCACTACCTCAGCTGGCTTTACTGTCAGGATCTGTCCCCACTCCCAGAGTTTGGTGACAACTCTGGGTCACCTTGGGGACATCCCTGTCCCCTCTGGGGCCACCTTGCTGCCTGTATTTACCAGGTGCCTACTCAGGGCACCCTGTCACAGGCCACTCTGCTTTGTTGGACAGCCCCAGACTTGGTCCCCTGCTCCCTTGGTCCCATGCTGGGACATCTCTGGACATTTTGGGGTCCCCCTTGTGCCCTAATACTGTGGCTGGTACAGACACTCCCTCCCCCCACGCCATATGTACACGCTGGATAAAAGAAGAAAATACAGGTATTTATAGCAGGGGAGCAAAATACTCCCCTAACCCCCCCAAAAGTGTCCCCTGTGTCCCCATCCTGGTGTCTCACCACCAGCCAGTCCTGACACCTGTGCCCAGGATGGAGGTGACTGGTCCTGCCCCATCCTGGGCCAGCTGGGCCCCTGTGCCTCAGTTTCCCCATCGGTCATGGGGCTGCCATGGGATGGTGGGACATTGAGAACATTGGGTGAGGAAGAGCCACTGCGGCCACCTTGTGGGGACAAGGACGTGGCCATGAGCCCCAGGGAATGTGGGATGAAGCTGGAGGCGCCTGGGATTGAAGCCAGAGCATCCCACCTCCCGCCTCACCCCCGTCACAGGCACAGCTACCCAAGGCCCCCTTTCATCCCCGAATTTGTCACGCTGCTGTCACCCAGCCCTGGGCGTGGTGGGAGGTCCGGATGTGGCCACCCCACCTCCCTTTGTGGCAGGAGGAGGTGGCTGGGGGAACTCCTCAGCTCTGAGTCCCTCCAGCTCAGCTGCGTTTGGTGACCATCTGCCGGTCCCTCTTCTTCTTCTCCATCAACCTGGTGGGGAGCAGGGTGGTGGCCTTAGAGACCCTCCCCAAGAGGGACCTCCTGAAACCACAGGGAGAGGACAACTCACTTGCGGTTGCGGACTTCAGTGAGCTCCATGAGCCGCTCCTGGGCCGCCCGGAGCTCGTCCAGGCGCTGCTGGTAGCGGGAATCGCAGCCGTTGGTGCGCTCGTAGCTGGAGACCTGGCTGGAGAGCTCGCTGGCACGGTCCCGGAGCTGCTGGATGGACGAGTAGAGGTTCTCCTCATCTTCCTCCTGCTCCAAAACAAGCGTGTGAGGATGGTGTGATGGGCAGGACGCACCAAAGATTTGGTTCCCCTTGTTCCAGGTTTCCCAAGCTTCCTGGGCTACCTGCCTTGGCGTTGATGATTTCGATGTGGATGAGTAGGGAGGCGAGCTCCAGGTCCTCGGTGTAGCTGTTCTTCAACGGCACTGACCGATAGCCTGGACACAACATCACAACACGAGCTCAGCACCACAGCAGGGTCCAAGCCCCTCACCATGGCCAGGACCCCAGGGAGATAATGATGATGATTGCAGGGGTTTGCACTAGAAGAACTTTAGAGGTCCTTTCAACCCAAACCCTTCTATGACTCCATGACTTAATGATGGAGGTCATGATGATGATGATGACAATGCAGGAGAGTTGGACTCAATGACTTTTAGAGGTCCCTTCCAACCCAAACCCTTCTGTTTCCATGATCTGTGACGGAGATGATGAAGGTGATGGTTGAAAGGGATTTGGACTGGATGACCTTTAAAAGCCCCTTCCTACCCAAACCCTTCCATGATTCCATGACTCAGTGATGGAGACCACGATGATGACAATTGCAGGAGGGTTGCACTAGAAGATCTTTAAAGGTCCCTTCCAAACCAAACCCTTTTATGACTCCATGACTTAATCATGGAGATCATGATGATGATAATGATGGAGATAATGATGATTGGAGGGGGGTTGGACGAGATGACCTTTAAAGGCCCCTTTCAATCCAAACCATTCTGTGACTCCAGGACTATGAAGGAGATGATGATGATGATGATGATGATGATGATGATGGAAAGACCATACCTGTTTTGAGGCCCTTGACAGGGAAGGTGGCTTGTGCCAAGAAGTTGGGGTCACTGAACATGTCCTCCTCATACACCACGAAGCGGAGGAAGGCAAACTCGGGGTTGTTGATATCGAAGACGAACTGCTTGAAGAGCCAGACGGGGTTGAAGCCGTTGTCAGCTGTGGGAGAGAGCACAAAATCCAGCCCCATCACTCACATGTCCTCTCAAGAGGATGACAGAAGGCAGAGTCAGGGCTGTCCCTGAGGGTGGGGACATCACCTGTGTGGTCTCTCACCTACGACATCTGTCTTGTTCTTGCTGTTGTCATACTCGGAGCCGCAAACCTCCACCTCCACAAAGGGGCACACGATGCTCCTCCCGTTCTTGGGCAGGTGCCGGGCACCAAGGATCTGTGGGAGAAAGAGGAGGAAGAAGAGGATGAGGTCTGGATGAAGAAGATCTCCCAAGAGTAACAAGCTCTATGGAGCAAATATGTAGCTGGAAAAATTAAAAGCTGCCCCTGGTTGACCCAAAAATAAGGAAGGAGTTCCCATCTTGATGGTGACCTCCTCAAGGTGGTCTTGCTATCCTTGCACACTTGCCTGCAGCTGGACTGTGATGGGCTCCACAATCTTCAGGCTGTTCTTGTCGAAGGGGTCGAAGGTCTCGTCCCTCATGATGTCTGGCTGCAGGACGTAGCCGCTGCGGCCACCGAGCATGAAGAGCGCCTGGTTCAGCTGCATCGGTTTGTCTGTGGCCGTGGGGACAGAGCAGATCTGAGTGTGGGGCTCAGGGACCTCCCCCAGGTTCTTGGTTAGAAGGTCCTACCCTGCAAACCCGACTAAGAGCCCCTGGCTGTGGTTGGAGGCGGGATGCAGCTGAATTTTGCATGAATCACCCAAGGATTGCATGGAGATAGCCCCATCAGGATGAGGACAAAGACTTGAGAGAATCCAAACCACCCTTGTCCCCACCAGGATAAGGACAAAGGTTGGAGAGATCTTTCAAACCACCCCCTGCATCCCCATCAGGGTGAGACACGGGATGGAGAGCATCCAAACCACCTCCTGTGTTTCCATCAGGATGAGGACAAAGCTTGGAAAGATCATCCAAGTCACTTCCTCTATCCCTATCAGGATGAGAACAAAGCTTGGAGAGGTCATCCAAACCACCTCCTGTGTTCCCATCAGGATGAGGAAAAGGTTGAAGAGCATCCAAACCACTTATGTCCCCATGAGGATGGAGACAAAGCTTGGAGAGATCACACAAACCACCTCCAACAAGATGACCCAGGGCAGAAGCATTGGGAATGGGAATTTTGAGACAACCTTTGGGAATGAGCCCAACAACAACCCCAGGAGCAGCATTTACCGGGCGTCTGGAAGTTGAGGGCCACGAGTTGGCTCCCACAGATCCACATGGGCAGTGGGTCATAGTTGGAGGAGTCCAGGCGCTGTCCCTTGGGGTAGATGCGGCTCAGCTGGCGGCGGTTGTACTGCAGGAACTTCTTGCCCTTGCTGCGGTTGGCGTATTTCTCCGCCTTGGTCTCGGGGAAGGAGGACATGTCCCGGTAACATGCCTTGTCTGTGCCAATCTCTGCAAGCACCAAGTGGCCATCAGGGAAGGAATGAGACCTGGATAGTTCTTCCCACCTGTCTCTTTCCACGCTTCATGCCTTTATCCCACTTCTCCAGGACTTACTGTCCTCATCAAACGGCACCGGGCGGCAATACACGACCAGCTCCGAGAGCTCCAGGGCGATCTTCTTCCTCCGCTCCATGATCTTCCCCTCTTGCATCTGCACCAGGAAAAACAGGAGCTGCAAGTCTTCCCCCAGACTCTTCCTTTGGAGATATGAGGAACAATCTCCAAGAGAAAGGGACCATCCAGCCCCATCCTCTGCATCCCCTCACCCTGGCGTCCGCGTTCTGTGTGGCCTCCCGGATCTTGGCCACCCACTCGCTGAGTTCCTCCTGCGTGTCTGCGGCCACGTCCAGCGACTGCGCTGCGTGGGACATCTGCTGGGAATGGATGGTGAAGACAAATGGTTTGGAGCTCCTCCCGTCTTTGGAGATAACTATAAGGACATCAGAGGGGGGCTTTACTTGAAGACATTCCCAACGGATGGCTCTGTGGAGCAAACGAAACCTCAGCGGTCCCGCTCCCGGGCCCCCACCAGCCCCTCCTGGCACCCCACCATCCATCAGGATCCTCCTGTGTGGATCCCATTTTTTCCAATGTGTGGCTTCAGCTTTACCATGCTGAAACATGCCCTTGGAATCAAGGGAAAATGTCCCCTGAATCATCTGGAGATCCCAATTCCTCCAAATTCCCCCCAAATCCATCATTAGGGACACTCACCGACATGGCAGGATGGGACATCGATGAAGCCCTTCAGGAAGTTCCCCAGGGGGCTGTTTTCTGATGACTGCAAGAGAGGAAGGAAGAGGTAAAATGGGAGAGACCTGTGGGTTATAGGCAGCCACCACCCAGCCCTCCGAGCTGGACAAATCTGAGGAAAAGAAGGGAAAAAACATCCAGGAGCATCACCCCAAGAGCTGGGTTGGAGTACGACCAGGAGCATCCCTCAGCCTCTGGATAAGGGTCATGGCTGGTACAGGGCTGGGAGCATCCCCTAGATTCTGGATAAAGGTCTGGGTTGGAGCAGGACCAAGAGCATCCCCTGACTCTGTGGGACCAGGAGCATCCCCCAGATTCTGGATAAGGGTCTGGGCTGGCGCAAGGCTGGGAGCATCCTCCAGTTTCCAGGCAAGGATCCAAGCTGGAGTGTGGCCAAGATTATTACCCAGCCTCCAGACAGAGATCAGGGCTGGAACAGGACTGGGAGCATCCTCCAGCTCCTAATAAATCGTCTAAGTGGGAGTGGGGCCAAGAACATCCCTCAGTCTCCAGATAAGAATCTGGACTGGAGCAGGAGCACAATCATCCCCCAGCCTCAGGGTAAGGGTCTGGCTGGAGAGGACCAGGAGCATTCCTCAGCCACTGGATAAAGATCTGGGCTGTCAAAGGACCAGGGGCATTTCCCAAGTCCCAGAAATAGGTCCAAGTTGGAGTAGGGCCGGGAATATTCCCCAGACTCTGGATAAGGGTCTAGGCTGGAGCAGAACCATGAGCATCCCCCAGCCTGTGGCTAAGAATCCAAGCTGGATCAGGATTGTGAGCATCTCCCAGCCTCAGAATAAGGGTCTGGATTTTGTCAAGGCTCTTGGGAGCCTCCAATGTCCTCGCTCCCAGGATCCCAGAGAGGTGACACTCACAGCCTCATCCTGCTCCTGCGCCTGGGTGCCAACGATCTCCTCCACGTAGTTGGCCGGGAACCAGAGCTGCTTCTTGCCCCCGTAGTCCCCCCGCCACCTGCAAGGGGTGAGAGGATCAAGGCGAGCGGACAGATTTTGGGGAGGGGGGGACAGGGGTGTCCCTGCTGCATGCGGTGCCAGGGGGTGGTTGGAGAAAGGGTGGGGGGACAAAGAAGGAGGCTGAGTTAAAACCCGCTGTGGGAATACCCGGGGTGTCCCCTCCATCTCCCGCCCACGGTGACACCCAAGTGACAGCCCTCACCAGCCACCGTCCTGCTTGTCCACGTTGTGGATGATGGCCTGCTTGCAGAATGACAGCTCGTCCTCCCGTTGTGCTTTGTAGTCATACAGAGCCTTCACCGTGCACTGGGGACACCAGGAAGAGGGACACGTGTGTCACCACCCAGCCCCTGGTGACACACTCAGCCCAGCCCCTTGAGCCCCCATTGTGGAGTGTGGGGGATCCTGACCCCAATTCATGGCATCACAGAATGTTAAGGGCCTGGAATAGACCTTAAAGGTGATCACATTCCAACCCATCCCACCATGGGCAGAGACACCTTCCACTAGATGCTCCAAGCTCCGTCCAACCTGGCCTTGGGCACTTCCAGGGAGGGACCATCCACAACTTCTCCATTCCAGTGTCTCACCACCCTCACAGTAAAAAATTTCTTCCTAACATCTAACCTGAATTTCCTCCATTTTGTATCTATTACTCCTTGACCTATCTGCAGTTCCTGACAAAAAGTGCCTCTCCAGCTTTCACTGGATAGGTTAGAGGGGACAGGAGGGCTGGAGGTGCCTGTGGTCCTTCAGGATCACCACATTCAGAGCCGATCAGGTTCCTTTTTTGGGATCCCCAGTTGTCTCACCTGGTGCACTGAAGGGTTAATCCTCTGATATTACCACATTCCCTGGAAAAAACCCCTTTGGGTTAAGTTTTCCTCTGTGTGGTCATACCTTGCAGCAAAGGGACAATTAAGGCAGCAGCAGTGCTGGACCATGGGATTGTAGGATCACAGGAAAGGAACCTTAGGGCTCCAGACCAGCCTCTTCCAAGATTAACTCCAAAATATGTCCAGTTACAAAAACCCACAAGGGTGGAGACTTAGACAACTCTGAGAACAACCAAGTCTCAAAAACCTCTGAGGATGGAGACTGCACTACGTAGGAGCTGACCCTAGACCTGCTTTTTAAGGGTTTCCCAGTGCAAAGGGACTTCCTTGCTGTTGGGGCAAACTTCTATGAGGTCCCTGCTCCAGGCTGGGGTCTCTCCAGCCCTGTCCTCCACCACACTGTGACAATGCTGTCACTGGAGCTCGGACTGTCCCCAGGTGATGGTGATGTTGGCTGGGTCCAGCTCCAGCATCACTTGAGGGTCAAAGAAACAGAGCACAACTCAACCATTTCTCTGGTCAGCAATGCTGGGAGGTGTGGATGTGAGGAGGGACCATCCAGGAACCCCAGCACTCGGAATTGCCATATCCCACCACTCACCACCTCCCCAGGACACCAGCTTGGCCCCTTACCCTGGCCATTGGCATCTTGTTGGCCTCTACGTAGAAATGAGGGGTCCGCACCTCATACAGGGCTCCATAATCCAGTTCCTGCAAGGAGAAATACCTGATGGGGTCACCTGGCTGTGGGCAGGGCTATGAAGGGAGGAGAGGAGGTTGAGTGGGATGTAATATCCCCTTGCAACTTGTTGGAAAAAGGAATTATGGTGGAGTTTTAATGCTGGGTGATGACAGTGGAACAAGCTTGGCTGGTTTTGGCTGGGCTCCAACCAAAATTCTGGAAGCTGGTGGCACTGAGGAGGGGGCTTGGTTTCCTGTGGCACAGAACCTCCACCATCCCCACTGCTGGGAGAACTCACAGTGGTGCCCATCTTCTCCAGGGTCTCCTCGTTGATGGGGTAGCGCAGCTTCATCTTGCGGTACAGCGGGTGCTTCTCGTAGTAGCTGATGAGGTCCACGAGGCTCTCGAACTCAGCCGAGCTGCCCAGCATGAAGAGCCGCCCTTCCTGCTGGATGCGGCAGTGCTTGATCTTCCCCTCCGCCCTGGGGCCAGGAGAGATGGGAATGGGATGGGTGAGAGGTGGCCAAATTCTGGCTCCACGATGGGGATGGGCAGGAACTGATGCTTGGGGATGCCACCAAGGTGAACACCCCGAGGACGTCACAGAGAGGGTTTCCCTTTCATGACACCATCACGTGTCCCACTGTGTCACCCACAGCAAACCCCTGCCACCTAGCTCGGGGTCACAGCAGACAAATTATCACAAAAAAAATCCTCAGCTTGGCCAAGCCCAAGTGGCCTCGTGTGGCCTCACTCACCGGAAGGAGATGGCATAGGAGTTGGGCTCGCTGCGCTTCCGCACCAGGAACGCTCCATCCCGTGGGACCCGCATCAGCATGTGCTCGGCCTGGAGACGCGTCAAGCTGGCGTGGTACCACCTGCCCAGGGAGAACATGGAGACAGGGGGCTGGCATCGGCATCTCCACACCCTGCTGGGGCTGGAGGAGGCCGGTGGACCCATGGGATTGAGGGGATGGGGATTCGAAGGATCCTCACTCTTTGCTCTCGTGGGCGTTGGGTTGGGGGACGGGGTCGGTGAGGCGCATCTCGAACTCGTTGCAGCGCAGCGGCACCTCCCGGTAGTGGCAGATGAGGCTGTAGAGGCTGTCGAAGACCAGGTTGTCTGTCAGGTAGAACTTGGTGGCCCCAGCCTCCTGCCTCGAGTGGATCCGGCAGTGCTGCACCCGGCTGGACCTCCTGCCATGGGGGTGGGAGAAAGCCAAGTCAATCTGGGTCCACATCTCCACCATCCCACACTTTGGGGTCTGCACAAAAAGGTGACATTTCCCCAAAAAAGCCATTCCAGCCACCAAACCAGGCACTGACTGGAGGGTCACCCAGGGAGGGTGGGATCCTGCCTCCCTGCTGGAGCTCCTACCAGAAGGAGAGGGTGTAGTCGCCCACGAAGGTCTCGCTCTCGCGCACCAGGAAGGTGCCGTCTTTGCCGCCCGTCTCGGTGCAGTACTCGTGCAGCAGCTTCTCTGCAATCTGTCGCCCGTCACGGCCACCCCCGAGCTTGCCGTGGAACCACTTCTCCGTGAAGTGCAGCTCGTTGTTGTTGAACTCCTGCAAGTTCATCCCAAAGTGGGTGTTGTCACCCTGTCACCCTCCCCACAGAGTTGTCGCCTCGCCCTGTGGGTGTGTCCTGCCCCTCACGCACCTCCTTCTGCTCCACCTCCTCTTCATCCTCGTTGAACTGGTAGCGGGATGTCTCCTCTGAGTAGTAAATCTTGTTGCTTGTCAGGACAAAATAATGAGGGCTCCAGGTCTGGGAAGGAGGAAGAGCATTGGTGGGGTGAGGAAGAGCATGACACGAAGGGATGGAGCTTTGGGATGGGGTTTTTAATCCCTTTCTTCCCCTTCACAGCATAGCAGTGGTCTAGGAGAGCCCATCCCAAACCCCACTGTCTGACAGATCCCACTCAGCCCCTGAGGGCCTTCCTTACGTGGTCGATGGGGTCTTCAAGGTAGAGAATTCCATTCTTGATGGAGTTGCTGATGTCGTTCTCTGAGTAACTGGCGGTGGAGACCTCCTCATACAGGTTCCCTTCAACCAGTTTCTTGTGCTGGGGGACACCAAGGGAGGGGAGCTCAGTGGTGGCCATGGGTCACACTGACCTCCCAACCCTCAGGATCAACCTCCCACAGGTGCCTTCCCACCATCCCTTGCTCCCCTTGACCATCTCTTGGTGCAGAACCTGACACAATCTGTGTCCCTCCTGCAAAGAGGCGTTTTGCCTGCTCCACACCTTGATTAGGATCTTCTTCTTGAGCTGGGTGGGCGAGGGCAACTCATCGGCGTTGATGTCCACTGGCTTGGTGAGGAGCATGTCCCCAAAAACCTTCTTGAAGTGACAGGCCATGTTCCTCTGCTGGACAATGCTGCAGTGGTCTTCGATGGAGAGAATGATGGGGAACCTGGAGCAAGCAGGTGGGAATGGTGGCCTCAGATGAAGGTGAGGGAGATTTTCGCAGAACTTAGAGATCATTGGGGGAGCTGGGGCTTACTCAGAGGTGACGAAGGCGTGCTCCTTGATGGTGTGCAGCACATCCAGGAATTTGATCTTGGAGGTCAGTGTGTGGCCATGGTAGATGATGGGGAGATCGTCCGGGCCATCCCAGCAATCCACTGAGTAGGAAAACACCTTGGTTAATTCATGTTTGCCATCAACTACGTGCTGGGAACTATTTTTTGAGCACCCAAATGTCAGGGAAAGTTCCTGTGCCCTGGTGGCATGGGATGGGGGCAGGGAATAGTCTGTTTGATGGGACATGAGGGGTTCCAGCATCCCTGTGAAGGGCTGGTGGGACTCACACTCGATACAGCGGCAGCCCATCCGCAGGCACCGGGCGTACGCCTCCAGGGAGGACTCACTGGAGAACTGGTCTCCTGTCAGGTACCTACAGAGGAGAGACAAGAATGATGGGATGCTCACGGATGTCCCTGAGGAACGCCCACGAGAGGGAAAATTCCTTACGTGTTGTGGGATGAGGAGATCCAGTACTGGGACAAAGGGTGGTTCATCTCCTCAGGCACCACACGCTCATACTTAGCATCCATCACCATGTTTTCCTTGGAGAAGAGGTATGTGAGGAACTAGGTGGGGAGAAGCAGAGAGGTCAGAGCCTGATGGTGCTGGGGAGATCCCTGTGGGGACACTGTGTGGGGCCACCCACCTCATCCAGCTGGAAGGAGGGCTCCGACGCGTCGTTGGAGCTCTCCTTGAGGTAGGAGCACATGTAGTCCCGCACCACGCCCACGTCACTGGCCCAGGATTCCTGGGATACAAACACGGCTGTTGTTAGGGGGGGAACTGGGCTGGAGCATCCCATGTGGGCTCCTTAGGCTGCAGAGTTCTCAGGGAAGCCCCACCTTCTGGTCATGCAGCAGGAACTTCTGGAAGTCGTAGAGGGACACTTGGCACAGCTCAGGGCGGTCCACATTCCTGGGACAAGGATCAGCCACCAGTGAGGAGCAGGAGAAGGATTTGGGATAGATCCCATGGCAGAGTTGAGGCCATCAGTGCCCATCTGCAGCTCAGCCTCCCCATGACCCCCATTCCCACCAGTCCCTCCACCCTGTGACTGGGAGAGGCCGGCACCAGCTGGAATGTGCAGTGCTGTCCAAGGATACTGGGAGAAGGGGAGGGTGAAATGTCCCTACATCCCTGGCAGCTGCCCTATCTCCCATCCCTTCCCACCCCTTCTCCCATTTCTGCTCCTATCTTTGCTTCTATCCCAGCTCCCATCATTGCTCCCATCTCTTCTGCACCCATATTCCCATTCCTTCTCCCACCCCAGCTCCCATCATTGCTCCCATCCCTTCTGCACCCATATTCCCATTCCTTCCCCCCTACCCTCTCCTATCCCTTCTCCCATTCCCATTCTCTGCTCTGCCCCACAGCCTGGCGGTATTTCCCACTCTATGGATCCAACTCTTGGAATATTGACTGGGGTGGGAGCTGGGAACTCACCGCAAGGGGAAGGAGAGCTCCAGCTGCTCAATGACCTGGAAGGCAGAGAAGGAGTCCAGGCTTAGCTGGAGGGGGACACATCCCACCAGGATGAGGACATTTGGGAGGCCAAAACATGGATCTTACCGATTTCTGGGCATCAAACATCAGGTTTTTGTAGAACTGGATGAAGTGGGAGAAAGTCATCTCATTCCTGGCTTCCACTTCCTGTGGGAAACGGGGCTGGATGAGAGTGGGTCCACTCGATTGGAACCAGGGACACCACGGTGGCCCCAGCCCATGTGGGGCAGGTTGAAGAGCATCTCCCTCCTAGCTGGGGTGTCCAGAGGGTCCTTACCACGAGTTTATCCCTCAGGAATCTCATGTTGGGAACGCGGTAGTTGACCTGGGGGAGCATCGCCTTCAGGTCCTTCACTGTGATGCTGCCAGAGGGAAAACCAGAGTCAGGGTACTGCCAGATCCCTGGATGAGTCTCAGCTCCCAACACCAAGGGTCCCACCCCAAATCTTGGTGCCTGGCATAGGGATCCTACCCTCCTGTCCTGTGGATCCCTGCAGTGGCACAGGACCCAGGGAAACTGTGGATGTCTCATTCTGGGAGGTATCCAAGGCCAGGCTGGATGGGGCTTGGAGCAACCTGGTCTAGTGGAAGGTGGAACTAGATGATTTTTAATGTCCTTTCCAACTCAAACCATTCCACGATTCCATGTTTCTGAGATTAATTACGTGGTGTCTGCCATGAGTGTGAGCTGAGGGACAAGGAGAGGAAGTGCATCCAAGAACCAAATGGGCATTCTTAAGACATCATCCTACTTGGAGGTGATGCCCATTCCCACTCCCATAATAATTTAAGTCCAAATTCTCTTGGTTTGGGAAGATAATTATGGGCTGCATTAATGGCCTGGCCCCTCTGGCACTGGTGAAAATGTGTAATTGGGGATGGATCCCAGTGGTCCTCACAGTCACAAGGATGTGACCTGCACCCACCCAATCTCTGATTTTTGGTGCCCTCAAGCATCCGAAAAACCCTGGTGCTCCCTTGTCCCACAGACCTCACCCCCAGCCTGGCTCAACTCCAGATTTGGGATGCAACAGGGGGAATATGGTTCTGTCCAGCTGAACTCACTGTGCTGGTGGCACTCACCTGCCTTCCCTGGCCCTGTCCATCCCATCAAACTGCTTCCGTAGCCACCTGGGAAGAAAAGGATGGACAGACAGTGCTCAATCCCAAAGAGGCCCAAGCCCAGGGCAGGTTTTCTTCCCAAAACAGGGACCAGGAAATGGGATCTGCTGGTCCTTCCTCACCTCTCAATCTGCAGTGGGGTCTGGGCTCTCTGGGTGTCAGCCACCAGCCAGTTGAGCCCCGTTATCCATAGGTTGATGTCCTCCTCGCAGAAAGCTGTTGGAGGAAGAGGAGGGCGATGAGGTTGGGATAGGGATGATGGGATGTTGGGAAGGGGGTGGGACAGGACACAGGAAATGGAGAAGGATTCAACTCACCAGCCACGCTGAGTGTCCGCAGCCTGAAGTCCATCCCGTAGAGGATGATGAAGCACATGGTGAAGTCCAACTTGCGAGCATCCTCGGGGTAGCGCTCGAAATCCCGGGAATTCTTCCCCAGGCGGATCTCCTTGATCTCCCGAATGTCGACTGCGGGGAGAGAGGAAAGTGAAACTGTCCCCTGCCACCACGGCCTCATGTGAGTGGTTCAGGGAAGTGGGAATTCCAGGAGGACATGAGTCCTCTGGAGAACCTTGTTGCCAGGATGGGATACCCTCAGGAGTGTGTGATGGAATTATGGGTGCTGTGGCCGCGTGTCTTTGAGGGTGACACGTCCCCAGTGTCCTCCAGTGATGTGCAATGGCATCATGGGTATGGCATGTCGATTCAGGGACCATGATCCCAAGGTCCCTGTGGCACTGCCTGCTGGAGTGGGACAGCACTAGGGTGTCATGGCCTTGTGTCCTCCAGGGATCAGTGTCCCAGGATGTCCCCGGTATGGGGTGTCCCTGGAGTGCTGCTGCAGCTGAGTGCACCACCATGGATGCCACGGCCACATGTCCTCCAGGGAACTGTGTCCCCAGGATGGGGTGTCTCCATGGCACTGCCTGCTGGAGTGGGATGGCACCATGGTGTCATGGCCTTGTGTCCTCCAAGGATCCATGTCCCAGGATGTCCCCAGGATGGGGTCCCTGCAGTGTTGCTTCAGCTGTGTGAGAGGACCAGGATGACACAGCCACGTGTCTTCCAGGGATCTGTGTCACAGGATGTCCCCAAGATGGGGTCCCTGCAGTGCTGCTACAGCTGTGTGAGAGGACCAGCATGACACAGCCACATGTCCTCCAGGGATCCGTGTCCCAGGATGTCCCCAGGATGAGGTCCCTGCAATGCTCCTGCAGCTGAGTGACAACACCACGGATGCCACAGAAAAGTCTCATCCAGGGATCTGTGTCCCAAGGACAGGGTGTCCCTGCAGCCCTGCCCCCACACGCTTGATGGCCCCCATCCCTGTGTGTCCTCCAGGAACTCATGTCCCCAGGACGTGGCATCCCAGCAGCGCTGCCCACTCTTTTCCCAGCTTTGTGGCTGCCACGCATCCTCCAGGCTCATCCCACCCCATCCCAACCAGCAAATCTCCAGCCACCTTGTCCTCCCCAAGCCAGACCCTGCACTGGGATAGGCTGAACTCATGTTTTCCTTGGAGAACTCTTCCCAAAAGTGGCAATTTGGAGCCCCGGCAGCCGGGACCGCAGGGCGTTGCTTTCCTGCTGCTCTGCTCCCTCATTATCCCGCTAAATAAAGCTCCAACAGCGGCGGCAGGGCCGGGTTTCCGGACCACGCTCTTCCTCACTGCTACTCCACCAAGGGACATCTCCAATTTTCCCAGTGGACACATCCCACTGGGAGCAAGAATAATAACATAATATTAGGAACAACACACAAAGTTGTTCTTGATCCCACAACCGTCACCCCCCAGGCAGATTTGTCCTCTGGGAACGAGCCACCGACACCGGAAAGGGCTTTGTGTGACCCAGGGCGGCCGGACCACCCCGCCAGGGGTATTGTCCTGCCGAGGAAATGGGTCATTTCCCGGAGAATTTCCAGCCCGGCTGCGTTTCCGATGTGGTGGTGGGGAAGGCTGCAGACGTGCCTTGGTGGAAACCCTCAGCCGAATCCAAAGAGGGGATCCAAAGGGGAAAGAAAAGCTGAATGCAGGGAGGAATAAGGGATGGGGGGAGGAATTGGGCTGATTAAGCAAGAAAAGAGGGGAAGAATAGTTTTTCTTGGCGGAAAAGCTCCAGAAAACAGTGGAGGCTTTATCCAGCCTTCTTTTGCTGGATGACTGCAAGCCAAATTTCACGGATCAGGGTGGGATTTTAGCACAAGTGACACACAGGAGCTCTGCACCCCAGCACGAGCTTTGTTTTGGGACAAGATCTCAAGGAAAGAAACTCTGTTGTCACTGGTGGCTCTGGTGGCTTGGAGCAAAGTCTCTTCCATAAGAACAGGCAGATTTTGGGGATAAAAATGGGTTTATAGGTTAAAAAGCAGCCACTCGACCCCAAACCTGCCCATCCACAGGATGCCAGGGAGTGGTGAGAAGCCAGTGGCTACCATGGCTTTGCTAACAAGTTGCAATGCTGCTACTCCTTGGATTTAACTTCTCCAGGATCTGGCCTTGCACCTGAACTCTGAGAGCTGTTCCTAATTCCAGGAATGGTTTGTATCAGAAGGGACCTTAAAGATCATCTCATTCCAACCCCTGCCTTGGGTAGGGACACCTTCCACTAGACCAGGTTGCTCCAAGCCCTGGCCTTGGACACTTCCAGGGATCCAGGAGCAGCCACAGCTCCTCTGAGCAATCTCTGCCAGGGTCTCACCACCCTCACAGGGAAGAATTTCTTCCCAATATCCCATCTATCCCTGCCCTCTGGCAGTGGGAAGCGATTCCCTGTGTCCTCTCCCTTCATCCCTTGTCCCAAGTCCCTCTCCTGCTCTCCTGGAGCCCCTTTAGGCCCTGGAAGGGGTCCTGAGGTCTCCCTGGATCCTTCCCTTCTCCAGGATGGACATTCCCAGCTTTCCAGAGCAGAGGGTTTCCAACCCTTGGAGCATCTCCATGGCTTCCTCTGGACTCACTCCAGCATCTCCATCCTGCTCCTGGACCCCAGAGTTGGAGGCAGCTCTGCAGGTCTCAGGGGCAGAGGACAGAATTCCCATTTTCCTGCTGCCTATGCTGTGGGATGAACCGAGGACATGGGGAATTTCTGGGCTGCCAGCAGCAG
Organism: Molothrus aeneus; assembly: GCF_037042795.1. Lineage (NCBI taxonomy): Eukaryota > Metazoa > Chordata > Aves > Passeriformes > Icteridae > Molothrus > Molothrus aeneus. The sequence continues at coordinate 152,501,476 of NC_089646.1, read as the reverse complement.
TTTTTCATTCACCAACACCCCAAAATCCTTTTCCCCCTAGGGCAAACAGCCCATTCCCATGGAAAACCAGGGGAAAAGGGAGCGGCGAGGGGCTGCACAATGCACCCGAGCAGCAGCTTCCTGGAAACCACATCTGCAGCGGATTTGCCTCGATCCTGTCAGAACTCTGTCTCCAAACTCCTCCCCGCATTGTCTCCATTGTCCTGGGCGATTAAAACACTCTGGAAGTCGGTTCCAGCTGCGAAAATCCCTTTTCTTTTCTAATGCAAAGCGAGCAGCGTGGTGCAAAAAAAGATTTGGAATGGTGGGGAGATGATGGAGGAGCAGGTTCTGCCCAGTGGGATTTTAGGGATGCTGAGAGCCTGGGAGATTTCTTTTCAGGCATTAGGAGGGAAGCAAAGGGGTTGGAGGGAATGGCTGTGCTGGGAATTCCTGTTGGCCTGGGCCGGGGTCATCCCTTCTTGCAGGATGTGGCAGCTCAGACCCTCCTGGACAGGGGAAATTGGAAGACCATATCCTGCCGGGATCCTGTGGTGTGGTTTAAAACCTGGAATAAAATATTTCCTCCTTGTCCAACAGTGATAAATCCCAACAGGATTTTCTCCTCCCAAAAAAGTCCTGACCCTAATTATTTGCCATTAACAAGGCTGGAGGTGTCATCAAACTACCTCTCCAAAATCCTCTTGGATTTTTCACACTGCCTTCATCCCCCTTTCTTTTAATTTCTTGTAAAGATCCCATTTTGGGGCTGTTTTTCACCAGATTCCTTGCACTGGGAACTGGGGTCTGCTGAGGGCGACTAGCTGGAAGCCCTCCAGGATAAGGTTAATTTTGGAGGCCACACTCCAGGCATTCCCAGGCATGGACACGATCCCAGGCATGGACACATGGACACGTGTCCAGAGGCTGCTTAACAAAGCATGTAATTATCCTGGGGGTCCAGGGGAGAGCCAGGATCCGTGTCCTGGCCCTGACAGTCCCTAACAGAGACATCAGCACTTCCCACTAATCCCTCTCCAAGCAGGATGCTGGCTTGAAGGGGGGGATTTAAAATGGTCTGGGCAGGCATGAGGTCTGGGAGATCCTGGTACTTCCATAAAATCACAGAGAGTGGGAAGAGAGGGATGGACCAGGGGTTGAGGATGCTCCAGTCCAGCACCAGGATGGGGATTTCTCCCACTCCAGACGAGGAAAAGTGAATGGTGGGATGGGATGGCCAGACTGCACATTTCCAGAAGGATTTTCATCCTTTTTTCATCCTTCTGGATGACCTTGGAGGATGACTAGTCATTCCCATGGGGGAGATTGAGCTGTTGTATGGGAAAAGACACATCCTAAGGCTCCAGAGGGGAAACTGAGGCACAGCATCTGAGCAACCCGAGATCCTGACCTGGCAGTGCACAGAGCTTCCGGAAAAAAACAAAAAAACCAAAAAAAACAGCTGGAAATGCATTATTCCATGACTGGATAACAAGTTCCTCTCCATGAGGACCTAAAATACCTCTCCAAAACTGGGTGCCCTTCCTCCCATCACCTGCTCCCACAGATCTGCTCCTGTATCCAGAAAGTCTGGACAAGCACGAATCCTGCTCATGCCTGTTCTCAGCTCTGAGTGCCACCCTCCTTTTCCTGGCTCAAAGCTGGAATTCCACCTTGGGATCAGCACCTCCAAGCAGGAGCTGAAGCTTCCTGGGGATTTTCCTGGATCTTGCAGATAATCATCAGTGGGTGGTGATTTTAGGGGGGGTCATTGGTGATTTTGGAGGAGCCTCTCCAGGAAAAAGGTACCTCCCAAACCTCTGGGGTGGGTTTTGCCATCATGCAGGTGAGGTGATATCCCAAAACTGATTTCCTTCCCTGCACAGAGATGTAGGAAGAGGTGATGGTGTAGCTCCATGGCACCCCAATCCCAGCTTCCTTCAACTGGATTTTTTTAGCTCAAAGCTTTGAGGTAATGGGCACCAAGACATGGAGCCCCAACAATTCCCACTGTTGGGAGAACATCCCAACAACCTCCTAACCACTGGTGAATCCACATGGAAGGGTGATTTTTATGGATGCTCCAGTGGGGTTTTGGGGTTAAAAAAGCACCATGAGCAGGAACAGGGATGGCCATTCTTTTCCCTCCTTGCTAGGGAGGATAGAAATCCGTGGGGATGAAACAGAAGCAGCTTGATCCCACAGAACAACTTCCAAGGTGGGATGGAGGACGTGAGGGATGCTCAGCCCCAGCAGCTCCTGCTTTTATGGGAATCACCCTGTGGCCAGGCACCCTGACAAGGTAGGACATTCCACAGGGGTGGGTATCCCACCGTGGTAGGACATTCCATAGGGGGAGCACCCCACCGTGGTAGGACATCCCCGTGTGGCCAGGAATTCCACAGCCAGTCACCCCAGCATGGTAGAACACACCACCACATCCAGGAACCCCACAAACAGTCACCCCACCACTGTAGGACATCCCATCAAGACCAAGCACCCTATAACCAGTTACCCCACCATGGAAGGACATCCCACCACAGCCAGGAACCCCACAACCAGTTACCCCACCACTGCAGGACACCCCAACACAGTCAGGCACCCCACAAACAGTTACCCCATCATGGCTGGGAAACCCAGTATGCCCAGAAACCCCCCCAGCCAGTCACCCCACCACTGTAGCACACCCCAACAGACCCAGGCACCCCACAACCAATTACCCCACCACTGTAGGACATGCCACAAAACCCAGGCACCCCAACACATCCAGCACCCCACAATCAGCCCCCCACTACAGCAGGACATCCCAACACATCCAAGCACCCCACAGCCACTTACCCCACTGTGGCAGGACACCCCAGCATGTCCAGAACACCCCCAGCCAGTCACCCCAATACAGCTCAGCATCCCACCAGCACATCCCCAGCCCCCCAACACCGCTGCCACTGATACTCACCAGTTCTCCCCAATCCTCCCAGCTCCCCCCCAATCCTCCCTTTCCTCCCAATCCTCCCTGTCCTCCCAATCCTCCTTGTCCCCCCGATACTCACTGTCCCCCTCCACCTTCTCGGGCGTCCGGCTCCAGATGATCTGGCGCGTCTCCAGCTTCACCTGGAAGGTCCTTCTCTCCGGCCTCTGCGACTTCTTCTGGTAGAACAAGGTGAGGACGGTGCCCATCTCCAGGCAGCGCAGGATCCTGCCCATGTCCCCCGGCTCCATCCTGGTGTCCTCCAAGAAGCCATTGACGCTGTTGAGCCTGGCCATGGACATCTTCACTGCTCGGCCATCGCCCGGCGGAGCCGCACAGCCGGGATTGTCTCATGCAGGAGAGGACGGAACCAAAGGGCCGAAAGCTTCCCCTGGGGATTTTTCTGGGATCGCCCCGGGCGTGGGTTTTCCTCTACGGACGAGCGGAGCACGGCCAGGACACGCAGCCTCCGGGATTGGCGACAGCGGGGAGGAAAAGGCCGGGCTGGAGGTACCGTGACCTTCGTGTCACCAAGGCTGGATCCGGCCCTGGCGCTGGCATCCAGCGGCGGTGGGAAAAGACAACGCCGGCCTTGCTTGCGGATGAGTTTTTGGATGTGGGGAGGAGGAAAAAAATCCAGCCCCACAAAAAAAAAAAAAAAAAAAAAGGAAAAAAAAAAAAGCCAAGTCACCCCAAAAGTGATGGTGGTGAGGTGGCAAAAATCCTCCTCCTCCTCCTCCCTCTCTCCCCGGCCTCCGGGCCGAGCGGGGCCGGGGTTTGGGAATGGGGTGTCGGGAGGTGTTTGGGAAGGTTTGGGGAGCAAGCGGGATGGCGGTGGGAAGGGATGTGGGATGCGGGGTTGGGGTGGTCGGTGGTGGGTGGGGAGGTGGGATGGGGGGGAGAAGGGGAGGGGGTTCCCACCGCCCGCCCGCCCGCCGCCCCTTTTTTTTTTCCCCTGCTGCTCCTTAATTTCGGGCTGATGAAATGGACGCCCGGAGGAAACTGCAATCACACATGGCCGGAAAGAGATCAGAAAGGAATTTAAAAAAAAAAAAAAAAAAAAAAAAAAGATCTTGGAGAAAGGAAAATGCGAGCCGGGGGAGGGGGGGGGGGGTGTTTGTGTGGAAAAGATGGCTGAGGGTGACATCTAGAGGAATTCCAGATGGGAATCGCATTTGGGGGTGGGGGGTTATCCCGGCACAGGGGGCACCCTGGGATGGGACTGCCTGGGTGGAAAAGTGGGGGTCTTTTTGGGGAAAAAAAAGGGGTTAAAGGAAAGCAGCTGCCGTGGGTTTAGTTCCTGGCTGTCCCTTAGCTGATCTGGGAATGAAGCTCCAGGAGGGATCGGGATTGGAATCACTTCTGTCATGAGTTTTGTCCAGCCTCAGCTCGATGGGAAGGGGGTGGGAAGTGCAGGGTGGGGAAGGAACATATGGAGGGGGGGCGGGGGGAAGGCAGCAGGGCACAGGGACTGGTGTCACAGCCCCTGTTTTGTCCCTTTGATGGATTCTGGGTGGAAAAAGACCAGCTGGTGCTCTGGGAATTGCTCAGGGATTTGGGGGAGGCAGAGGGTGAGGGGGGACCAGGGTTGACAGGGGATTCTTTCCTGGCTCCACCTTTTGGGAATTTGGACCAGAAGGGGATTTTGTGGTGCTGGCTCTCCCTGGGGAATATTTGGGATCCTAGTGATGGATGCTATAAGAGTGCCAGTGATGGACGCTCAAGAACTTGGGGATCCCAGTGATGGAGGCTCAGGAACCCAGAGATCCATGTCCCAGGCTCATCCCACAGTGTGGGCAGGAGGAAAAGGGGGAATTCTGCCCCTCTGCCTTGCTCAGGTGAGACCCCACTTGTAGAGCTTCCTCCAGCCCTGGGTTCCAAGAGCAGAAGGATGTGGAGCTGTTGGAGCAAGTCTAGAGGAGGCCACGGAGATTCTCTGAGGGCTGGAGCTCCTCTGCTCTGGAGCCAGGCTGGGAGAGCTGGGAATGTCCAGCCTGGAGAAGAGAAGGCTCCAGAGAGACCTCAGAGCCCCTTCCAGTGCCTGGAGGGGCTCCAGGTGAGCTGGAGAGGGATTTGGGACAAAGGATGGAGGGACAGGACACAGGGAATGGCTTCCCACTGCCAGAGGGCAGGGATAGATGGGATATTGCGAAGGAATTCTTCCCTGTGAGGGTGGTGAGGGGCTGGAATGGAATTCCCAGAGTAGCTGTGGCTGCTCCTGGATCCCTGGAAGTGTCCAAGGCCAGGGCTTGGAGCGACCTGGTCTAGTGGAAGGTATCCCTGCCTGTGGCAGGAGGTTGGAACTGGATGCCCTTAAAAAATCCCTTCTAATCCAAATTGTTTTGTGATTCCATGACCCCAGTGGGGCTGGATGGCCGTGGAGCAGGTTTGCACCACCTGGCAGTAGCTCAGTGAGGATTGGGATATTTAGGATTTTACCTCCATGAGGATTGGAATTGCAGAGAGAGAGAGAAAAATATCTCCATCTTTCCACTGTCTGCCTGCAAATCTCCACTTCCCCAAAGAACTTGTGGACATACAGGGTGGAAAGGAGATCGTGAAGGGATTTTATTTTCCTTGCTTTATCCATGAATTAACTTCTGTTTCCCCCTCCTCCTCTGGAGCAGAATAAGCTTTTGTTCAGGGCAATAAGCTGCAGAGATAGTGGCTGCTTGTGTTTATGTTTTCCATTTCCAGGCAAATCCCATTTCAGAGCCCCCCTGAACGCCAGGCTGGGAACTGAACATCCCGATCGGAGCAAGCTGCGGTGGATGGAGGATCAGAATAGAAGATTGTTTTTCCACATGGGGCTGAGCAGCCAGGGTTTGGCTTCTGATGTCCATCCAAAACACGTGGGTGGGGAAGGAATGCTCTGTTTTCAGTCAGCAATGGAATCACTGGTTTAATTTTAGCCTCTCCAGAGCAAAGCTTGAAGAAAGGAGTTCCCAGAGCAAAGCACCCTACGGAGGCTGGAGGGGGATGAGGAGCTGGAGTCTCCATGAGGCCCCCAGGAATAGTGGTGTGCCCCCAAGCTGGTGCTGCTGAGCACTCAAAATTCATGGATCTTCTTAAAAACCTGGATGTGACTCATCTGTGCAGGTCAGGAGAAGCGCTGGGACATCCTGGAGCTGTTGGGAGGACAAGGAGAAGCCATGGATGTGCCAAGCTCCATCAAAAGGTGCCCCACCAATACACAGGGAGCTTCAGTGGGTGAAATGTCCGGACAAATTGGTCCCAGGAGGAATCTAGCAAATTGAATTCCCTCTGTGACTTTTGGATGTGCATCGACCTCTGTTTTGCTGAGTGGTGCTGCCCACAGAACTCCAGAGATCCAGCTGGGAGAGGAATCAGGTAAAAAAAATGCCAGGAAGGTCTGGAAAATTCACTTCCTTCTTCCTGAACATCCTTCCCTCTCATCCAGGGCTTGCAAAGGAGCATCTGATGCCACTTTGCCCTCAGCTTTTCCAGCAAAAGCCACGGCTCAGATTGTCAGGAAGTTTGCTTCCCCTCTCTTTCGTGCTGTTGTGAAATTTCCTGAAACCAAAAGGATTTGCAAATGTTTTTTCACAGGAACACTGGAGCGGCAGGTCCTGCAAGGTGGGAATTTTGCAATGGCAGCTGGTGGTGTAACTGCATTAAATTGGGATAAAACCAGATCCCTGGATGGCCACATGCTCCTGGAAGAGTTCTGCTAGGCAATGCTGATGATCCAAACCATATTCCCAATCCAAATATTTACAATTGGCAGTGTATGGATTTTTTTCCCAACCTTTCCAAGCAGGGAAAAGTCCAAGGCCCAAGAACTTGGGGAGCAAAGTCCTCTCCCCTTCACAGCTGAAGTTGGATCAATACAGATGTTTTCACATGAACAAATATTTTTGGGAATTCTGCCACGGTTTCCTGTTGGATTGATTCTATCCCTCGGAATTGGCAAGGGAAAGCCATGATTCCATTGCCAGGCTATGGTGGAGTCATATCAGAATCATGGAATGGTTTGGGTTGGAATGGACCTTCAAATTCACCCAGTTCCACCCCTTGACATGGGCAGGGACACCTTCCACTGTGCCAGGTTGCTCCAAGCCTCATCCAACCTGGCTTTGGACACTTCCAGGGATGGGGCAGCCACAGATTTTCTAGGAATTCAATCGCAGCCCCTCACCACCCTCAAAGGGAGGAATTTCTTCCCAGTATCTCAGCTATCCCTGCTCTCTGGCAGTGGGAAGCCATTCCCTGTGTCCTATCACTCCATCCCTTGTCCCAAGTCCCTCTCCAGCTCTCCTGGAGCAGCTTCAGGCACTGGAAGGGGCTCTGAGGTCTCCCTAGAGCCTTCTCTTCTCCAGGCTGGACATTCCCAGCTTTCCCAGCCTGGTTCCAGAGCAGAGGGGCTCCATCCCTTGGAGCGTCTCCATGGCATCCTCTGGATCTGGTCCAGCAGTTCCACATCCTTTTACTGTTGGGGACCCCAGAGCTGGGTCCTGTGAATCTCTGTGGGTTCCTTTCCTCACTCAGTAAAGGAAACTCATTTTGCCATTGGATGTCACAGCCCCCACTATCCCATTCCCAAAGAGCATAGGATTTAGGATATTTTTGGATTAATTGATTTGTAGCTGAGGTTTTTGATCCATGGTTGGTCCTTCTGCCTCCATGGAATTGCCAAATGAGCCATCCTGGATTCAGTGGTTGAACAAAGAGGAGAAAGAAGAGGATTTGTTCTCTCTCCCCACTTGAAATACCCTGGAAGGGAATTCCTACTGGGAATGACAATGACATGGAAGCACAGAGATCATGCCTCTGGTCTCTCCCTTTCCCAAACACGTGGATTCAGGTCTGTGTGCAGCTCCTGCCTTGGCAGTGCCACTGGAGGCAAGAAACATCCCCAAAAAACAGACACCACAACACAAAACCAGCACCCACTCAATAAATGACAGCAGCTTTTCCTTTAGAATCCTGCAGCAATTTCTTCTCCCATTTCTGACATTCTCCTCTCTGTTTTCCATCTAACCCAGGAGACATCTCCTTCCCTTGAGCCCTATTCTGGAGTCTTGCTGTTATCAGCAAAAAAATGTGAGTCGAGAGTTTGTTTGCCCTTGGGAAGCACTTTTTTTTTTTCCCCATTGGAGTTAAAATAGGAAAAACATTTTGTAGAAGAAGCAGATTTCTTCAGTGTTAAATAATTGCTGAGCTCCTCTCAGAGCTGGGGCTGTGTCCATGGATTTCTGCAGGAGTGGGAGGAAGGGTTTTTAGTAGGGCCTGGAGCAACAGGATGAGGGGTGATGGATTTAAACAGAGAGGGGAGAGGTTTAGATTGGAGATGAAGAAGAAATTGTTCACTGCAAGGATGGTGAGAGGTTGGATCAGGCTGCTCAGGGAATTTGTGCATGCCCCATCCCTGGAAATGTTGAGAAGAAGAAAGGGGAGAAGGGGAAGGAGAAAGAAACAAAGAAAAGGAGAAGGAAAAGGAGAGCGGGGAGGAAGTGGAGGAGAGAAAGATGGGAAGGAGAAATAAAAAGGAGAAGGAGAAGGACAGGAGGAAGAGGAGGAGAAGGAGGAGAAGAAGGAAGAAGAAGAGGAAGAGGAAGAGGAGGAAAAGTCCTGCACCCAGATCACATCCCATGAGTCCATGCCATGGATGGTGCTGGCACAGCAGGGAATGGGTCACTCACCTCCAGACTCCTCCCAATCCTTCAGGAAAAGGATGCAGGGAACAACCACTGACCTTGGGTGGGACTACACAGGTTTTAAACCTTCGCTCTCTTGATTTCCCACTTCCTCCTGAATTACACTTTAATTAAGGCATCTCCCTGAAATCTTGACATAACAATCACAGAGACTCAAGAGTGCTGGAAGACATTCCAGGAAAGCTGTAGCTGGCCCATCCCTGGAATTGTTCCAGGCTGGGTTGGACAGGGCTTGGAGCAGCCTGGGATAGTGGAAGGTGTCCCTGCCCATGGAAGGGGGTGGAATTCCATGACTCTGAAGGTAGGTCCCTTCCAACCCAAACCATTCCATGATTCCATGATGTCCCACACATGCTGTTCCTGCAAATGGATCCCTGGGTGTTTCAGGATCCAGGGATCCTCTGGCACACTTGTCACTGGATCTGCACTGGAATAATATTTGAGGACATTGAAAGGATTTATTTTTGGGCTGAATGAGATAATTTAATTCCTCTTCCCTGTGTTCCCTTCTCTGGGATGTTTACTCACTCAAAACCCTGCACTTGTGGTTTTTTGGGTTTTTTTTCCCTCTTTAAAAAAAATTAAATTAAACTGCCAAAGTGTCATAGAAACTTAGTGCTGTGAATTAGAAGTGCCATGAATTCTTTTTGAATATGTTGCTTGTGACAGGAATGGGTTGGAAAGCCAGAAAAAAAAAAAAGTTTATTTTAATATTTTAACATCCTCATCTGTCCTTTGCCCTCTGCACAAATCCCAGGGGAGATTTCTGCCAGCTGCTTGTCTCGAGGCAGGATGCTCCTCTTTATTCCCTGGAGAAGATCCAGTTCATGCTTAAAATGCTGCTTCTCCTCTGGATACCCCCATCCCAAAGCTCTCCCGATGGAAAACATCCAAGGATGACCCCAAGTGGTCCAAGATCCTCCAAAGTTTGCATTTTCTCCTTACAAATTTTGGTGTAATTGGTAAAACAGCTTTGAGTTTGCCTTTTCTCAAGGCTGGATTTTGTGGGAGTGGTGGATCCACGGCTTCCCTGGGTTAAAAATGAGCTTTTCCTCCACGTGTGCTGAATTAATTTCAATTCAGAGCAGCTCGTTCTGAGCTCTTTTATGCAAAGCACTCGACTCCCTGTGCCAGCACAAGGGAGGGAAGGAGCAGCTGGGAGTGGAGGAGGATTTTTTTTGGTACAAGTGCCAATTCCTGTCAGTTTAAAGCCATTATGAAACTCTGGGTGGGATTTGGGATCAATTGAAGCTGATCTGAGGCCGCCCAAAGGATGGAGATCTGTCATTCCTGCCTGCCTGGCTCCCAGCCTGTTCCCATGTGTGCAAGGCTTGGAAAAAACAGAGGATTTGGAGTATTTTTTAGCAGTTTTAGGGACAGACTCCCTAAATTATTTGTACTTTGAAGCCTTTTCTCCCAGAATAGTTTATCCCAACAAGCTGGTTCTTCCTATATTCCACTTTAAAACATCACAAAACACCAAAAATTATTTACTTAATCTCCCTTTTCAAGCAGGGAAAACGTGGGCTCATCCCAGAGATGTGATTTGATCAGAGCTGGGACAGGCAGAACTCCCTGGCTGCATTAGGAAGTGAGATATCCCAAGGGACAGTGTCTGATTTAAAGGATTTGAGGCTGATAATGGGTTGCTTTTCCAAATGTTCCATCCTGGTGTCGTGTTGCTCCAGCTCCTTGGCTCGGCTTTTTGTTCCCTGAATAATTTTAGGCTGGAGTTTTATCTCCTTTGCACACTTGAGGCTCTGCTGCTCTTTGTTTATGGGCTTTATTCCCTTGGGGAAGAACGAAATTATTTGGAAAACCAGCTCCTTAAGGATTTTCTTCACTTCCACAGCAAATTTGAAGTTTTGAGACTGGTTTTCCTGTGAAACATTTTATAAATGACAGCCAAAGTGTGGGAAATAGGGAATCACGAGGCTGATGGGTGGAATTAACATTTCCTCACTGGAGATTTTCCTTTGGATCAACAGGAAAATCTCCCCCTCATGCCTGGCTGTGGGAGGACATTGGTGAGGGGAGAGGGGTCAGGGAATGGGGACAGGGAATGGATGGGGACAGCTGGGAGAGCTGGATAAGGCTGAAAGGAGGACAGGGAACAGGAGTCAGGGAGTGGGAAGAGGGGCTGGGGACAGCTGGACCAGGTTAACCTCAATACAGGAGATCCCAGAATCCTGGAATGGTTTATGTTGGAAGAAACCTTGAAGATCATCCCATTCAAATCCCTGCCATGGGCAGGGACACATTCCACTATCCCAGGTTGCTCCAAGCCCTACCCAACTGGCCTTGGGCACTTCCAAGCCCCATCCAACCTTCCTTGGGCAGCCACAGCTTCTCCGGGAATTCTATTCCAGAACCTCACCACCCTCCCGGGGAAGAATTTTTTCTGATATCCCATTTAACCCTGTCTTTTGTCAGTTTGAAGCCATCCCCTGTGTCCTGTCCCTCCATCCCTTGTCTCAAGTCCCTCTCCAGCTCTCTTGGAGTCCCTTTAGGCACTGGAAGGAGCTCTGAGGTCTCCCTGGAGCTTTCTGTTTTCCAGGCTGAACATTCCCAGCTCTCCCAGGCTGGCTCCAAGATTTCCAGTTTCCAAGTAGATAAATTGTGTTTCACACGTTTTGGTAATTGCAGCCTTACTGAAGCCTTGGGAGCTGCAGATGTGGAGAAAGGAGAGAAGAAACTTGGGATAAAATATCACCCAAACCCCAACCCAACTGAACATGGAAGCAAAGGACCAGGGAGAGGTGGAGAAACAACCAAGGCCGGGAGAAGGAAAAACTAGCTCCCCGTTTTCTGTGCAGAACTGTACATAATTCCAGTATTTTGGCTCAGTTTATGGGTCAGGCTCTTGCCTGAAGGTGTGAAGAACCTTGTTTGAGACAACAGTCATGGGAGAAATGCTTCAGCCATCTGATTGTGAAAAATGCCAATCACTTGTTTTTAAAATTTTAAAAGTTCAATAGTAATAAAATGGTTATAAAAATAGTAATAAAATTAGAGTAATAATAATTTGGACAATTATTATTTGTCCTAATTTGGATTAGGACAATATGAGACAATAGAAACAAAGAGTTACGGACGTCCGGGTACCCTTTTCTGGGCAAAATAAGCCTGAAAAAGGACACACGTTAACAGAGGATTAAAAACCTTAAAAAACCCTTAAAAACATAACTTGTTGCATATTCATATACCTCATACATGATGCATAAATTCCATTTAAACAAAGGATTCTCTCTGGTCAGCGTCAACTTCTTCCTCTTAATCCTAACAGCGTCTTCAGCGCTGAGCGAAGCAGGAAGAAGTTGGTTTCTTCTGATAAAACAGCAATAAATTCTCTTTCTCTGAAAGATTTAGGTGTCCTGCGGCTTCTATCTTGCTGCGAGTCCTTTTAAAAAAAGTATCTTACATAGCATAGTTTCTATTTTAACATTATGTTATAACCTAAAACTATATTTAACACACTACTTAAGAAAAATAATACAGCATAACTTTCTAACATAACACATATAATATTCATTTTAATATTTGCAAAAAAAAAACAATCATAAAATATGCATTTTTCACATGATCATTGGAGATGGGGACAGCTGGACCAAACAGGCAGGGATGGGGACAGGAGAAATGGGGACAACTGGGCCAGGCTGGGATGGGGACAGGAGAAATGGGGACAAATGGACCAGGCTGGGATAGGGACAAGAGAAATGGGGACAACTGGGCCAGGCTGGGATGGGGACAGGAGAAATGGGGACAAATGGACCAGGCTGGGATGGGGACAAGAGAAATGGGGACAACTGGGCCAGGCTGGGATGGGGACAGGAGATGGCTGGGTGAAGTTGTGGAAGGAACAGAGGCTGGGAACGAGGAGAGCCATGGTGGCACAGGCTGAGGACAGAAGCTGGGGACAGCTGATGCAGAATAAGATAGTGTGAAAAATGTGTATTTTATGATTGGTTTTTAGCAAATATTAAAATGAATATTATATGTGTTATGTTAGAAAGTTATGCTGTATTATTTTTCTTAAGTAGTGTGTTAAATATAGTTTTAGGTTATAACATAATGTTAAAATAGAAACTATGCTATGTAAGATACTTTTTTTAAAAGGACTCGCAGCAAGATAGAAGCCGCAGGACACCTAAATCTTTCAGAGAAAGAGAATTTATTGCTGTTTTATCAGAAGAAACCAACTTCTTCCTGCTTCGCTCAGCGCTGAAGACGCTGTTAGGATTAAGAGGAAGAAGTTGACGCTGACCAGACAGACTCCTTTGTTTAAATGGAATTTATGCATCATGAATGAGATGTATGAATATGCAACAGGCTATTGGTTTTTAAGGGTTAATCCTCTGTTAACATGTGTTCTTTTTCAGGCTTATTTTGCCCAGAAAAAGGTACCCGGACGTCCGTAACTCTTTGTTTCTATTGTCTCATATTGTCCTAATCCAAATTGTCCAAATTATTATTACTCTAATTATATTACTATTTTTGTAACCATTTTATTACTATTAAACTTTAGGTTTAAAAAAAAAGTGATTGGCGTTTTTCACAATAGGAACAGGGGACAGGGTCTGATGACAGCTGGACCAGGCTGAGTTGGGAACAGGGGACAACGGGGGTTCTATCCCAGGCCGGGGACAGAGGCCGGGATCAGCCAGGCCAGGCTAGGTTACCCCCAATCCCAGGCCTAGGCCCGGGCTCAGTTTAGGCCACGCTGTCTCGTCCCCGTCGCCTGGCAACGGTCGCGGAGTCACGTGACCGCTCAAGACCGCTCACGTGGGTCCGTTGGCGTTGGGCGGCGCCGGTTGATGACGTCACAGCGCCGTGGAGCCGTCCGGGAGCTCTGCGGGAATGGAGGAACGGGAGCGGCTGTGCCGGGAGATCCGAGTGCTCCAGGGTGCGGGAATTGGGGGGAACTGGGGGGAATTGGGAACGGGAGCGGCTGTGTCGGGAGATCCGAGTGCTCCAGGGTGCGGGAATTGGGGGGAATCGGGAGAATCGGGAATGGGAGAAGCTGTGCCGTGAAATCCGAGTGCTCCAGGGTGTGAAGGGATTGGGGAGACACCGGGATATGAGAGGACATGGGGAAAAAAGGGAGGGAAGGACGAGGAAAAGAGGCCGGGGCCTGGAAACTGGGAGCGGCTGGGAGCAATGTGAGAGGACCTGGAGTAGGGATAAGGGGAAATCTGGGCATCTTGGAGGACAGCATGGTATTTTAAGGGAGTTTTGGGAATCTGCTTTGGGGCAGGGACAGGTTGTGATGGGACCTGGGGAGTTTTTGGTGGAGGTGGGACGTTGGATTTTAGCGGGGGGGGGGGTGGGCAGTTGGGGGGAATGTGAGTAGGACGGGGATGGAGAAGATTCCAGAGTGTTGGGAGAAAGAAGGAAAAGGGGAGAAGAGAGGACTCAGGAGTTTTGGGAGAAGATGGAAGTGATCCAGGGAGTACTGGGAAAAGGGGAAAGGGAAAAGACCCAGGAAAGCTGAGTGGGCCAAGGCAGGGAGGGAACAGAGCTCATGGAGTGCTGGGGGATTTTGGGGTCCCCACAGCAGGGAATTCCCACAATTCTGCTCTCAGCAGGATCTGGAACTCTCCTGGCTTCGGGAAGGGGCTTTTCCCTGTCCCACAGCCCTGGGCTGTGAGCACAGAGGTGGGATGTGGGTCCATGTGCCTTTCCCAAGCTCTGGAAAGCACCAGAGCTTGTTTTAGCACTGAATCTCTCTATTTTTGTCCTTCAAAGTAAATTTTCCTCATTAGTGAGGCCACAACCTCTGCTCAGGACTTGGGATTTACCTCTCCAGGAGTTCCTACTGGGGGAATGATGAGAGGGAGGAAAACAATCCCTGCTTTTCCACGAGGAATGTGCTGACTCAGCTCTCCTGGCAGCACCGTGACCCCTGTGAAGGAAAATCTCTTCCTGAAATACCAGGCTCCAAATTCCTTTGGGAAGCACTCATGGGAAAGGTTTTCTAAACACTGAGGCTGGACAAGGGCAGGAATTCCCAAATTAACAAGGATGTTGCCTTCCAGAGGGACACAACAGCAAAGCCTTGGAGTATCCTTGTTGCTGCTTTGGAGGGAAGCAAGGAAGGGAACTTGGGAAGGGTCTGGAGCACCAGGAGCAGCTGAGGGAGATTGGGGGCTCATGATGGAGAAAAGGAGGCTCAGGGGGAACCTTCTGGCTCCCTAAAATTCCCTCACAGGAGGGTGAAGTCAGGTGGGATTGGGATCTGCTGGGACACAGGGAATGGCTTCCCACGGGCAGAGTGCAGGGATAGATGGGATTTTAGGAAGGAATTCTTCCCTGTGAGGGTGGTGAGGGGCTGGGATGGAATTCCCAGAGAAGCTGTGGCTGCTCCTGGACCCCTAGAAGTGTCCAAGGCCAAATTGGATGGGGCTCAGAGCAACCTGAACCAGATGTTCTTTAAGGTCCCTTCCAACGCTGACCATCCCTGGACGCTGTGATTCCATGACTTTTCCATCCACCCTGGCTCATCATCCAAAACCCAAGTGATGGTGTAATTCCAGCACAAGGAAGAGCAGCTCTGTGTTGCTCTCAGATTCCTGTGGGATCAGGGAATTAATGCTCTGTCTTCTCTGCCACAGGTCTCATAAACAGCCACAGGAACATGCACGGGAATGTCCCACGTCCGGCGCCTCCGAGGTGGAACACCCCCCGCCAGCCTGGCTACACCAGGAGAGGAGCTTTTTCCACCAGGTACCCCCAGCAGGCTCCCAGGAATTTCCACCCACACCAGACTCACTCCTGGAGGAAAAAATACTCCCTGGACAACCGGCTGCCGGGATCGGGGTATGACACTGGAAGTGCTTCCAGCACTTCCCAGGGTTTTGGGAGCCTTGGGGACAGCCAGACTCCTGAGGCACCGGAATCATCCCCAGAGAGACACGTGGACTTCACCACGGATGGGAACATCGTTGTGGATATCCAGGTGCCACACAGGGCTGGCCAGGAAAATGTGGGTCCTTACGGAGAGTTCTCCAGGCGGGAAGTGGCGGTGGCTCCTTCGGCGGATGGAAACATCCAGAAATCTCTTCTCCAGGAGGAAGAGAGAAGACCTTCCCTATCCATTTCCTTCAGTTCCACCTCGAGGACTGTGTGCCTGCCTGGTAGCGGAGCTGGGAGCTCCTTTTCTGTCTCTGGAAGCACCAGTGAAAGTGCCGTGGCGCTGAAATCAGAGCCACAAAAACCTTTGGAATTTCCAGGTCAGGAGCCAGCGCAGCACTCGGTACGGATCAGGGCAGAACCAGTCTCTCCAGGGCAGCCGAATGGTGAGGAAGTCCAGGATGCTTCCCTACATCCCAAACTCTTTGGGAACGCCGAGACGCTCTCTCGACCTGCTCAGGCTGGGGTGACTCTGGTGAAGAGCAGATTTCCCGTAATTCCCAAAGCTCCCGCTCTCCAAAAAGCTGCCTCAGCACCCATCTCCAGCAAATCTCAGAAATTCAGGAAAAACAACTACACCTGGGTGGCAAACCCTGGGAAAAGCTCCCGGATTGTGAAGAGGTGGGCGAGCCCTCGAGCCGAAAATTCCAAGAAGGGCATTGGGGGAGTGGACAAAGGTGCTAAAATCTCCCCCAAAGCGGATTTGGGAGCAAAGATAAAGAAATTGGGATTGCAGTCCAAGCTGGGGGTTTCTCCCAGTAAATATAAGTGGAAAGCCTCCAGCTTGCAGACTTTGCCTTCCACTTCCAAGTCAGCATTCCAGTGGAGATCTGAGGACCAGAAGAAGGCTCCAGCCCCAAATATCCCTCGAACTGTCTCCGTCCCACCGGCTCCGAGCGCAGCGTCCGTTGTTCCCGGTGGGATGAAATCCTTTGGAGAGGCTGCACTGTCCAGTTACAAAGTGAAGAGTCGGACAAAAATCATCAAGAGGAAAGGGAATGTGGGGTAAGTTGTTGCTTTGGATTTTGTGTTTTGGATTTTGTGGGTTTCACGTCAAGTTGTGGCTATGGGAGAAATTCCAGTGAGGACTGTTGTGTGCTGGAGGATTTATGGAATCATGGAGTGGTTTGGGCTGGAAGACCTTAAAAATCATGGAATTACATACCTCTGCTATGAACAGGGACACCTTCCACTAGACCAGGCTGCTCCAAGCCCCATCCAACCTGGCCTTGGACACTTCACAGGGATGGGGCAGCCACAGCTTCTCTGGGAATTCCATCCCAGCCCCTCACCACCCTCCCAGGGAGGAATTTCTTCCCAGTATCCCATCTATCCGTGCCCTCTGGCAGTGGGAAGCCATTCCCTGTGTCCTGTCCCTCCCCTCCATCCCTTGTCCCAGATCCCTCTCCAGCTCTCCTGGAGCCCCTTCAGGCACTGGAAGGGGCTCTGAGGTCTCTCTGGAGCCTTCTCTTCTCCAGGCTGGACATTCCCAGCTCTCCCAGCCTGGCTCCAGAGCAGAGGGGCTCCATCCCTTGGAGCATCTCCATGGCCTCCTCTAGATTTGCTTCAGCAGTTCCATGGTCTCCTTTGGATGTTGTGTGATCCAGAGCTGGATCCTGTGAATCCCTGTGATCACTGACACTTCCTCGCTCAGCAAAGGAAGCAGCGTTTTCCTTTTATTTTGTTTCAAATCTCATAATTGTTGTGTTGATTCCTGCTTCTGTTTCCCACATCCTTTCAGTGCTTCCCAGCAGGTTTCCATCCTTGCTTTGCCTGGAAAACTATCAGTGGGTGGATTGTGCTGGGAAAATCACTCTCGAGCAGCCTGGAGAAGCTGGGAATGTTTGGGATTTTTTTGGCAGTTCAGGGAGACCTCCCACACCTTGGTAAATTCCAGCAGAACCAGGGAAGGGATCATCCCCCTGTTCTGGGCACTACTGAGGCTCCTCAAATCCTGGGGGGAAAATATTGAGGATCTGGAGCATGTCCAGAGTTGAGAATGGAGCTGGGGAAGGGTCTGGAGCAGCAGGAGCAGCTGAGGGAGCTGGGAGAACTTAGCCTGGAGAAAAGGAGGCTCAAGGGGGGGACCTTTTGGCTCCCTAAATTCCCTGACAGGAGGGTGAAGTCAGGAAGGATCAGGATCTCCCAGGGAACAAGGGACAGGGTGTGAGGAAACAGCCTTAAACTCCTCCAGGGGAGGTTTAGTTTGGATATTGGGAAAATTCCTTCCTATATAGGATGGTCAGGCATTGGGAATCCCCATCCCTGGAGGGATTTAAGATCCCTGTGGATGTGGAACTTGGGGACATGGTCAGTGGTGTCCATGGCACTGCAGGGAAATGCTTGGACTTGATGATCTCAGAGATCTTTTTCAACCTATACCATTCCATGATTCCATGATTCAGTCCCTCACATCTGTTGAGCAGAAGGCAGTGAGTAAGTTTGGCTGCCAAACACCTCATTCTCCATCTGTTCCTTGCCAGGAACTCCTCACATTTGCCCATTTCCTTGGAATTTTCAGAGCTTCTCCTCCCCCCCTCACCCGGAGGAGAATCCTGGTGGGATTTGACTCCTCTTGGAGCCCTGGAGAAGAACACCAGGAGCATTTGGGTCACTTCCCTGCTCCCTCCTAACCATGTGACATTCCCTTTCCCAGTTCCCCCACGGATAAGAAGAACATCTCCCCCACCACAGCTCTCAAGAGCTGCTTCCACCTCCGGAGGAAAAATTCCACGCGGGGAAAACCTTTGGTGACGGTGAAGCGCTCCTCGCCCCGGGGCCTGGTGCAGATTTCCAAGCACTGCCTCTGCCGGGTGCCAGCAACCAGGACACAGGCAGCCACCAAGGAAGGTAGGAACGGGCATTCCAAGGGCTCACTGGACTCAATGGAGTGATTCCAAGGGTTCTTGGATTTGGGGACGTGTTGCTGAGTCCTCCTGGAGCAAACACTGAGGAGAAGTTTGACTCCACATCAGTGTTGTCCTTTTGGTAATTCCACAAAAAAATCTGTTTCCTGCTTTTCCTGGGGTTTCCCTGGATTTTCAGGAAGGTTTTCCAAGGAGGAAGAGGTTGGCAGAGGCAGGAATACACAAATCTCTCACCTGTATCCCAGTGTGGTGTCCAGTTTTGGATCTAATTTGCTTAAAACACCAGTAATTAGTGGAATAGTGAATCCATCATGTTTGGGAACAGGGAATTTGCATCCATGTCCTGCTGCCTTGGAGCAGAACTCAGAGCTCAGAGTGTCACCACCACATGTCTGGAATGTTGTTGGGCTGTAGGTGGCTCCAAGTCTGGTTCTTCTGTTCCCTAGGGATATTTTTGTGGATAAAAGGCTTCCCCCACCTGGGATTCAGTTGTTTCAGGTGGATATGAGGCACATTTTCCCCGTGGCCCTGTGAAATTCCCTGTGGAAATTGCTGGAGCTGAGAGAGGAGTTTGGATCACATTTAGCTGGGATTTGTCTCCAGTTTTATTTTGGGATTATTTGGTGTTCAGCAGTTGAGATGTTGAGTTTTCCTGGGTGAGGGATTTTGGACAAGGGGCTAGAGTGCCAGGACAAGGGGGAATGGCTTCCCACTGCCAGAGGGCAGGGTTAGATGGGAAATTGGAAAGGAATTCTTCCCTAGGAGGGTGGTAAGGCCCTGGAATGGAGTTCCCAGAGAAACTGTGGCTGTCCCTGGATCCCTGGAAGTGACCATGGCCAACTGGGATGTGGATTGGAGCAACCTGGGATAGTGGAAGGTGTTCCTGTTCATAGCAGGAGTGTGGAATTCCATGATCTTTGAGTTCTTCCAACCCAAATCATTCCATGATTTCATGAAAAGACAGAAAGCTCTGGAGACACGGGACAATTTGGGATTGCTACAGCATTTTGATCTCAGAGGGAATTGAGGCAGTGATGATCCCAGGGATATCAGCTTGTTTGGAATCCCAGTTCCTTGATTGAAGGGAATGTTCCTGCACTGAAATCTTTATTTTAGCTGGATAGGAATGAGACAATAAAGCAGGAATGTGGTTTTGCTCCAGGCTTTGGGAATTTGGCAAATAGAAAAGGTTGGAAGTATGGAAGAAAAAAAAGGGAATAGGTCTGGAAGTGACCTTGGGAAAGCAGGGAGTTCATTTTCCCCTCCAAAAGTGGATCCAATTATCCAGCCTTTCCTGGCAGATGCTTTCTCTGTATGGCACCTTCTCCTTTGCAGAGAAATTCAGGAAGAGCCTGGATTTCCTTGAAATTCCCTCAGTGAATTTTGGATTTGCTCCCTTTGATTAAAATTGACTTTCTGGATTTGAATCCTTTTGTACTTCAAAATTTTTCTTGGACAGCTTCAATCCCAGGCAGAGGATTTACAGCTTCATGTGTTGGAATAGTCTTAAACTCTGGGTTTGGAAAGCTGTGGAATTATTCCAGGGCTGCTCCTCTGTGTGCTCCAGGACTCCTGTGTTATTTTTTCCCCCAGGTTTAGTAGGTGAAGATTATTGGGTGGTGGATGGGGCAGGGATATTCCCAAGTCTGGAATGCTCACAGGGATTGGGACAACTCCCATGCTCCCTGTAAATGTATAATTATGGATGTGGTGCCAGTGTTTTTGGTTCCACAGGGAACTGGGAATAAGTGAAGTCTTGTGGATTCAATTCCTGGCTCCCAGGTTATCCAAGAGGTTTTGGGAAGGTTGTTTTGGTTTCTTTTGGGGTGAAGTGTGGATATTAATCCCAGCAAAAATATTGTGGATATTAATCACCACAAAGGGATGGAATTTCCAGTCTTTTCCATTTCTCCTTGGGCAAGTGTGAGGGAAGTAAATGGGGTTACTGGGATGCACTGGGAGCAGAGTGGGGTAGGAATGGAGCAGGGACATGGAGGGAAAGACAGAGGGGAGGAATGTTCCCAACTTCCTGCACGGCAGTGTGGCTGGAAAAGCTGGATCAGCCCCTTCCGTCCCCATGGATGTGGGGCTTGTGGTGACGCGGCCTGGCTGGTTTCCTGTTTGTCCTGTTCCACAGGGTTTTGGGATCTGTGGCACAGCTCTGTGGGCTGTACAGAGACATTGCTCCTGCTTTTCCCAAGTCCTGGTCTGTCTCCTGACTTTCCAATTCCCTTCTTGGACCCAAATGGATCTGTTTGGTCTTATACTCTTACTGCTATCTTAGTAGGGAAGCTCTTCTAGCCATTGCTGAGTCTTGAACTGGGATTGGTGTTTTCCAGTGCTCTGTTTACTTCTCTCTGTGGGAATTGCTGTTTTTTAGGGATCAGAGAGCCAGTGGAAAGTGGCAGATTGGCAGGAATTTTCTTGGGATTATTTGGGCTGTTCTGTGAGAGATCCAGCTGCAGCTCTTATCAATTAATTCCAAAATACTTGATTATGTGGGATGTTTAATAACAGCTCAGATATTGGAGTGTGTCCCAAATGGAAGTTTTTCCAATGGGATGGTGGAGCAGGGAGAAAGTTCCAGGTCAGGCTGCCTCCCTTGCCTCTGGGATTCTTGGGTAAGTGATGGAAGAGGGATAAAAGGTGTTGGTTGTTTCTCTTCTTATCCAGGAAAAAGCTGGAGGACCAGCAAGGATCATCAAGGTCTTGGGCGCCACTGTGTTGGATAAAACCATGGAATGATTTGGGTGGGAAGGGACATTGGAGATCATCGAATTCCAATCCCCACCATGGGCAGGGACACCTTTCACTATCCCAAGTTGTTCCAAGCTCCATCCAAGCTGGTCTTGGACACTTACAGGGATAGGGCAGCCACAGCTTCTCTGGGAATTTCATTCCAGCACCTTCCCAATCTCACAGGCAGAAATTCCTTCCCAAATCCCATCCGTCCCTGTCCTCTGGCAGTAGGAAGCCATTCCCTGTGTCCTGGCACTTCAGGTCCTTATCCAAAGTCCCCCTCCAGCTCTCCTGGAGCCCCTTTAGGCACTGGAAGAGGCTCTGAGGTTTCCCTGGATCCTTCCCTTCTCCAGGCTGGACATTCCCAGCTCTCCCAGCCAGCCTAAATGCCGAAAGAGCTTTTTGTCCATGTCCTGTCCCATCACCTTGGGAATCCTTTATCGGCTTTTTCCAGACTGAAGATGGAATATTCCCAAAAGTTCAAGGATGGCATCTTTTTCTCACCAGTTTTGGGGGAAAATGTCAACTTTTAAGTGAGGTTTGACTGATCCAGGTGTGATGACAGCAGGATATTCCTGCTTTTCCCATCCTAAAAATCCCATGCCAGAGGATATGGGAATCCCACGCTTTCCCGACAGTGTTTTCCTATCTTTATCTGGGATTTCTTGCAGGATGAGGCTTATTCCCAACCTATTTTTTGTCAACAGACGAGTGAGTTCTGGTAGTTGGGAACTTTTCCTCAGCATTCCTTGGCTCATCCTTCTTGGGCATCTGAGCTGTCATTTCTTATTCCCTGGATTTTTTCCTTGGAAAAAACTAGTAATAAGTGCTTCAAAGGAAGATTTCTTGATTTTTTTCTCATTCATTTTAAAGTCAGAGATGTGGCAAATGTATGGACAGGGAGAATGGGAGTGACAACTGTGTGGTACATGTGGGAAAACTGGGATTTTTGCAGGAGAGTCGGGGGCTTTTCCAGGAGAATTGGGGATTTTGGGAAGCACACACAGCCCTGCAGAGGGCACTCGTGCCTCTCCCATCTCCTCAGTCCACCTTTTTCTGGTTATTGATGGCCTAATTTCGTCTTTATGTGAAAGAAAGCAGATCTGGAGTAATTTGCAGCAATAACCTGCTAATGCCGGGCCAGTATCAAAATTCCCATGTTCATTCCCGGTGGCAGATAAAACACTAATATATAATTATCCTTGCAAATTGGATTGTTTTAAATAACCAAAAGGCTACGGCCGGGGAGAAAACCATCCCATTTCCCTGGAGTTCCTATTGCGGGGTAATTGCTGCGTTCAATCAATTTCCTTGGCATTAGAAATTCCATCACAATCAACATTAAGCTTTATTCATTGTGATGGCAAAGAGCCGGATCATTTCTCCTCTTTTCCTTAACTGGCAAAATTAATCAGGGAAAAGATTTTAAACATTTACCCGTGCGAAAGAGGTCAGCTCTGCCACTATATTGCTCAGCAGATAAGGGGGCTAATAAAAAGAAAATTGAATTACTAATGATCGCCAGGAACAGAGTATATAAAACCTGGCAATCGCCCGGTGCAGGAAAAAAAGGGAATCAATTTTCTCCGGACAAGGTGCGCTCGTTTTTTATTTTGGCTCATATTATCAGCAATTTAATTGGAGAGAGCATAAACAGGAGGAAACAGTTAGGGAATAATGAGGCTGGAGGTGTAAAATCCTGCAGGATAGATGCTGGACACAATTTATTTGGCACAACAGATAATCACTTTAATTGAATCCAAAAGTGCAGCGTTCAGCAGCGCCGGCTCTGCGCCTTGCCCGGGGGGATCATGGAATATTACAAAGAGGCTCCTCCATGTCTTTTCCACCTCTGTAATGTCCCCTTCCAGGCAGGACTGCTCCGGGATTGCTTCGGCACAGTCACAGCTGGCTGGAAGCAGGAGATGGAGAAAGCAGGAGGGAGATTCTCCAGGGAATTTTCCTTATTTATGTTGTGTTTGTTCCTTAAATAATTCGGTGCTTGCCGGGTTGGATGGCTCCATGTGAGAGCAGTTGTGTCCTGCTTGAGGTGAACTTGGAATCATGGAATGGTTTGGGCTGGGGAGGGCGGATCTCAAAGATCAACTTATTTTGCTGTGTCCTGAGTTCAAAGCCTGGCTCCCTCTTCCCTCTGTGACCTCCAGGTGTGGATATTAAAGGAACTTCTAAAGAGCTTTTGGATGTTTTTCCTGGGAGAGGTGGGTGGTTCATTGTGGAATTTAGATCCCAGAATGGTTTGGGTTGGAAGGGACCTTGAAGATCATCCAATTCCACCCCCCTGCCATGGGCAGGGACACCATTACCCAGGTTGCTCCAAGCCCTGTCCAGCCTGGCCTTGGACATTTCCAGGGATCCAGAGGCAGCCACAGCTTCTCTGGGAATTCTGTTCCAGTTCTTCACCATCCTCCCAGGGAAGAATTCCTTCCCAATATCCCACTAAAGCTTCCCTCCTTCAGCTTAAGTAGATGTGGAATTGTTGCAATTCCCCATCTGTGGCTGTGCAAGTCCAAGGCCAGAGGAGTAATTTGGGAGCACATCCTTTTCAGATCCACTACATCCAACCTGGATTTGTGTTGCTTTCCTTCCCTGCTTATCTTCCCCTTTCTCTTGCTACAAACTGAGATAAGCCAGTGGTTTGTGTTGTCAGCTTCCTGCTTTTCCTGTGTTGCCACCCTGCTGTTGAAACTGCCAAACAGAAGGAATCCTGTTTGCTTTCCCATCTTCCTAAATAGAAATTCCATAGAATTCAGGAAACCTGCTTCACTCTGCATCTGCAGAAGCCTTTCCAACTCTTTCCTGCCAGAATCACCCTCCAAAAACTTCCCTAAACCCTCATTTCTCTCCTTGCTCCACAGGGTGTGACATGAGGGGCTTAGGATGGGCAAGGAGTGTTTGCTTGGAAAAACGCTGGAGGCAAAAGTGGCAGGAGCTGCTTTGCATTACTTGGGCGAGTAAAGGGGGTGTAAATGGTGAGGAGCAAGTTATGGGTGGCATCCAAATGCTCAGCTGCTGATAATTTTATTGACACCGGGTGTTTGGATCCATCTGGCAGCTCTGAAAATCTCAGCCCTGGATTATATAGCCTCTCCTATTTTTTTTTTTTTTTGAAGCTTCCAGCAGGTTGATTCCCAGTGGGACAGCAACTGAGGGAATTTTGGAGGTTTTTTTTCCTTGTTTGGTGTTTTATTGTATAATTATTTTATTTTATTTTTCTTCTGAGGTTTTGCGTCAGGTTTTGCTGCTCTTCGAGGCGACGCCTCCGATCACGTTACAGCCAAGTTAAGCTCTTGATCCCTTCCCTCAGGGAAGCCCTTGGATCACACATGGAACTCCTCGGAGTTCATCACATCTTTTTCTTTGCTCCATCATCACTCTCGTTTTCCCGAGTTCCTTCCAGCTGATCCAAACCCTTCCAAGATCGCCGCTCTCTGTCGTTCCTCTGTCCCACCTAGGTTTGACCTTGCTTGGAAATCATTCCATTGCCAGCTCTCTCTTCCCTCTGGCTTGTCCTTGGGAGCCAGGGGTGGAGCGTGGCTGGCGAGGTGGCTCCTCACTCCTTCAGGAATTGGGAAAAGTTCACATTCTTGGCTCTTTGCCGGGCCCGGTTACGTCAGTGGTCGTAAGTAACGGTTTTGGGTTTCCGCCTTGACTTGGCATTTCCAGGTGACTCGTCCCGAGCTGCAAGAGGAGCTGCAGGCGTGGAGCCAGGATTGGGAATTCTCATTGCAGAGCCCTCTTGTAAAAATAACAGCCTGCTGGGAGCGAGGGGATGTGCCTTGCTCAAGGAAGTGTTCCCGTGTAGACATTGGATTTGGGATTGGGGAAATCGACGACTGTGACAGAGGAACATCTAGAGGGAAGTGGGGATCCTGAAGGTGACAATTCCTGGGTGTCTCTTTCCCTGTGGAATTCAACCTCAATTTGTACACTCAATTTGTTGTGGAAGCCACATCCCTGGAAGTATTCCAGGCCAGGTTGGATGGGACTTGGAGCAGGCTGGTCCAGTGGAATGTGTCCCATGGAAGGAGATGACCTTGAAGGTCCCTTCCCACGCAAACCATTCCATGTTTTAATGAAAGTCACCTCTCAATCCCTATTTTAGGTAGTTTTACTTCAATATTTTTACCTCAGTCCCTATTTTAGAGCCTCTCCTGTGCAGGTCCAGCTCTGTTGGATTGGGAAATTCCATTGGTAGCCAGCAGCACTTTGGGGAATAGTCTGTTTATACACTAATAGGAAAAATATTTGGCTTTGGGGGTGGATGGGATCCTTCCATTGGTCGGACCCTTGATATTTCCAGGTCTGTGGGGGGCTTTGGGTAAGACTCCAAACCTTTCAGGGATGGCACCGTGTGGAACTAAAATAGACAGGGAAAAAAAAAAACCCAAAAAAAAAGGGAAATAGGTCCTAAACTCCTCATTCCACCTCCTGGGGCCTGCCTGGCCTTAAATATTTCCAGGGATGGAGCATCCACAAATTCTCTGAGCAACCAGGACCTCACCACCCTTACAGGGAAGAATTTCTACCCAATATCCCACCTGAATTTACTCCCAGTTTGAAGCAAATCCCCCTTATCCTGTCATTCCATGCTCTTGGAAATAGATCTTTATCTTGGAAATAGATATTTATTTGTCCATGGAATGCTTTGGCTTGGAAGGGACCTCTAGGAGTGTCCTAATCCAACCAAAAAGGAAGCTTTTAAACCAGCTTTGGACATGCTGCTTGGAATTGGGTGGAATTTCAGTGCTGATCCCTCTTATCCCTCTACTTGTCTTTTCTTGGGCTCCTAAATAAAAATAAGGAAAATAAAAGTGGGTTAAGGCACTTGTAAAATCCCATAACCTAAGAAGTGACAATGAGTCCCTTTTCCCTGTTTTATTTTCCCTTCCTTTTGCTATTTTCTCCCACTTAATAAACTGTCTGATGGTATTCCCAGCACGGTCACAGTTGGAATTACTGATGCCGGCGTGGATGATCGGAGTATCCTCCACTGCTCTGTCAGGATTCCCAAAATCCCGCCCTGGCAGATGCTCAATTCCCTGTAAAGCCTGTGTAGGTTTCTCTGTTCTGCTTTCTGCTTCCACTTCTTTCCCAAATCCCGGTTTACACCCTTAGTTTTTAAATTTTCTCATGGAGATCTTCCCATTTGATTTTCCTTGTAACGACTCAGAAGCGTCAGAGGGAAATTCCTCTCCCTGGCTGCTGAGCCGAGTTAAGGCGTTCATTCCAGGACTTGCTGGATCACTCCGTGTGCTCTACAAAGCCCTGGAAATGAGCAAAAACCCCTTGGAATACGGAACAGATGCCAGAGTGCACCTGGAATAAGGGATTTGTGGACTCGGCAGCATCTCCCGAGTCCTACAAAACTCTGCTGTTCCAGCAGCTTTGCCGGAGTTTCTGCTTCAGCCTGAGGGGTGGGGAAATATGCCTTGACTTCGCTTGTCAACGGGAATTTTGCTGTCATCCCTCACGAAATCTGAGTTCAAGGAACGTTTCCTCCTCCCCCGTGCCTCTGGATAATCCCCACTCGTGCGGTTTTCGGGGGGCTGTTTCTATTTTCGATTGTTTGGAGCGGTGTCAAGTGGGGATTTCGTGTGGAGGTGTGGACGGGATCGGCTCTAAAGCTGATCCCACATGTTATCAGCCCTTAAGCTGCCCTCAGGGGCTCTCTGTTGGAAAAGGGCAGGGGAATTCTTGGAGGTTTAGTGTGGGCTGTAAACTCCAGTGTTGGTTGCGATGGGAAACCCCATGTTGTTCCTCACGGCACCAGCAAATGTCCTGGGACATCTTGTCCTTGGATTGGGGCAGAGGGAGCCCAGGGAGGGGTGAGAGGGTGGGATGTGCCATCAAACTATTTATTTTTCCCCCCACGGAGTCATGGAATAGTTTGGGAAGGATCTTGAATATCATCCAGTTCCAATCCCCTGCCATGGGCAGGGACATCTTCCACTATCCCAGATTGCTCCAAGCCCCATCCAACCTGGGCTTGGGCACTTCCAAGGATAGGGCAGCCACAGTTTCTCTGAGAATTCCATTCCAGGGCCTCCCCACTCTCCCAGGGAAGAATTCCTTCCCAATATCCCATCTGTCCCTGCTCTCTGGCAGTGGGAAGCCATTCCCTGTGTCCTGTCCCTCCATCCCTTGTCCCAAGTCCCTCTCCAGCTCTCCTGGAGCTGCTTTAGGCACTGGAAGGGGCTCTGAGGTCTACCCGGATCCTTCCCTTCTCCAGGCTGGACATTCCCAGCTCTCCCAGCCTGTCTCCAGCCCTTGGAGCATCTCTGTGGCCTCCTCTGGATCTGCTCCGGCAGCTCCACATCCTCCTGATGTTGGATCCTGGAGCTGGATGCAGAATTCCAGGTGGAATCTCACCTGAGCAGGGCAGAGGGGCAGAATTCCCCCCTCTCCTCCTGCCCACGCTGTGGGATGAGCCCAGGATATGGGGAATTTCTGGGATGTGAGCACACGTGGATGGGGCACATCCAGTTTTTCATCCACCAAAAACCCCAATCCTTCTCCTTGGAGCTGCTCCCAATCCATTCTTTATCCAGCTTTGGGGTGGGAGAATCCCAGGGCTCAGGTGGATCAGTGTCAAACGTTCCTTTTGGGATTTAAAAAAGCAAGGAATTCTTTCCTTTTGACGAAGAGCCCAACCTGCCACCCAAATAATATTGGTTCCTGGCTGGGTCGAGGTGTTTGCAGTGATTGGTGACCTTAATTTGGCAGTGATGACTTCCAAATGCTTTCCCTGTTATCAGGAATTAGGGAGTGGAGCCCTCCCTTATCAGGAAGCAAATCAAAAGGGAATTTGATGGGGTGAAACGAGTCCATCAGAGATCCCTCTCTGTTTTTAAAACAAGATTTACTCTGCTCTCTCCACATTAACTGGGGCATTTTACAGTGCTCCCCTTTCTGTGAGCTTCCGTGATCCATCATTTCCCGGCTCGCCTGCCGGAGTGGTTGTTAGATTTTACTACAGCAAACACTGTAAAAGGGCATTAGAGCAGTTAAATCTGGAGTCTTGCTTCCATAAGGAAAAAGAAAATGCTGAATTAGGCACCAGAAAAGGCAACCACAGCGATACTTTAATCTTGCATAAATTATCAGAAGAGTCAGAGGCGAGTGATTTTATGTATTGTTAGAGCTTTGCTAATTAATTATTCCGGAATAATTGATGTTTGGAAGCACCAAAGTTGGGTCCTTTCCTGGCTTAATGGACTTTCAATATGGCAGCTGGATTTTTATTTCTTTCTTAATTTTAACACTCCCGTCCGTGGGGTTAATGAAGTTGCTTTCCTAAATATGAAGAGTCTAAATAATAATTAATGAAGGAAATATTGCTCCACAAATTGTGGGTCTAAGTCAATGGTGGTTTTGGGGACATTCCTGACATCCAGGGGAAGCTGAGTCCCCAGTGGGAATATTTGAAGAATGAAATGCCCTAAAGAAATGGATAAATGTAAATAAGCTGAAGAGCAGGATTAGATGGGATATTGGGAAGGAATTCTTCCCTGGGAGGGTGGTGAAGAACTGGAATGGAATTCCCAGAGAAGCTGTGGCTGTCCCTGGATCCCTGGAATTGTCCAAGGCCAGGTTAGATTTGGCTTGGAGCAGCTTGGGATAGTGGAAGGTGTTCCTGCCCATGGCAGGGGGTGGAACTGGATGGGCTTTAAGGTCCTTTCCAGCCCAAACCATTCCATGATTCCCCTTGACAGGAAAAGATGGCCTTCCTTGGATCTCTGGGATTGGAATGACCTTCTCATCTATTTCTTCATCTCTTTTTGGAGAGTTTGGATTCATTGTTTCCAAAGGATTTCAGATCCTGGTAAACCCAGAGCCCCGAAATGGGGCTTAGGGATCACAGAATTCCAGCTGGCTCTTTGTGGCACTGGTGGGGCCATGCTGGTAACCAGTGGCTGCTTTGGGCCATCCCAGTTCAAGAAGGATACAAAGAGATGATCCCAGTGGATTTTGGGATTCCCTTGGGAATGTGACATGGGATGTAGTGACAGGACACAGTTAATGGCTTCCCACTGCCAGAGGGTGGGGATAGATGGGATATTTAGGAAGGAATCCTTCCTTGTGAGGGTGTGAGGGGCTGGAATGGAATTCCCAGAGAAGCTGTGTCTGCCCTATCCCTGGAATTGTCCAAGACCAGGTTGGATGGGAATTTGAGCACCCTAGGATAGTGAAAGGTGTCCCTGCCCCATGGCAGGGAGTTGGAATGTGATGATCTTTAAGGTCCTTTCAAACCCAAACTATTCTGTGATTTCATGATCATGACCCCACAGGGATCCTGCCCCTTCCTGCTGCCTCTGGACGTGGAGGAATGAGTGATAAAATCCAGCCAGGCAGATTGGACTTTGCAGTTTGTTTCCAGAGCTTGGGAATCATCTTCTCCTTCTTCTTCTTGGCCTCCATCTTCTGCTGTGATGTTGGCACTTTTAGATTGGTTTAGAGTAGAAGCTCACTGTCTAACATAGGTGATAGGTATTGGAAAGTAATTGTAAATATTGTACACGTAGTTTTTTAGTATAAAAAGATAACACCACCACGGGGGCAGGCAGATTGCCTTGGACTGTCTTGCTGAGTGGACCTCAGCAGGACAGGAGAAAGAATTTTATAGATAAGATACAATAAACAACCTTGAGACCGAGAAATGAAGAGCCCTGACTCCTTCTTAAAGCACCGGGCTGGGAAAAGAGACTTTCTAGCTTTTCTCAGGGTCACTCTGACCAGCTAGAGACCCTGACACATCCAGTTTTTTGGGATCAGGGAAGATGGGGCCTGCAAAGGACAGGTGAGGACAGGGCATGAAGTGAACAAACACTTGCTGAGCCAAAGGGGTTTAGGAAAACAATGTTGTTTAGGACATACAATGCCGGTAAAGCGATCCCTGCTCCTGAGCAATTCCAGCCCCCGGAGCAGGGGGATGCCCAGCCCCAGCGACTCTCCCACTGTCACCACTCTCCTTGTGGGGCCGGGCAGGGCGTGGGTGACAGACATTCCATGGCCTGGACACAACGTGGGGGAAGCAGCTTTGTGGAAAAGCGTCCTAAACTTGATATCCTTGTTTATCTCTTCCCAGGCCCTGCCTGGCCCCTCGAGATAAACAGGTGCCAGTGCTTGCGATTCCCAACAGCCGCTCCGCTGCCGGAATAATTCCAGAAGGAGCTTGTGTTTACGTGGGGAGTTATTCCTGCCTCCCTTCAGGGTTGGAGCATCCCTGTGGCAAATGGGCTGGGAGTGGACACAGCCCCAGGACCTGGAGTTGCTCCAGCCTGGCCTTGGACACTTCCAGAGATGGGGCAGCCGCAGCTTCTCTGGGAATCCTGTGCCAAGGCCTCACCACCCTCACAGGGAAGGATTTCTTCCCAATATGCCATCTAACGCTACCCTCTGGCAGTGGGAAGCCATTCCCTGTGTCCTGGCATTCTATCCTTTATCCAAAGTCCCTCTCCAGCTCTCTTGGAGCTCCTTTAGGCACTGGAAGGGGCTCTGAGGTCTCCACAGAGTCTTCCCTTTTCTCCCAGCCTGTCTCCATCCCCTGGAGCAACTCCTTGGCTTTGTTTGTTTCCCTCACTTTCTGGACACATCCAAGACATTCCAGCCCCTTGGACTCATCGATAACTTAAACCTCAGGGTCCCGTGCTTGGATTTTTTTTCATTTATTTCCCTTTTTCCGCTCTCTCCCTGCCTAGTGGGATCCCTGCTCCTTCTCCCTGCCCTGGCCCAGCTCTCTCGTGCCTTGGCTTAGCACAGGGAATCCTCAGCTCCTCTCCTGGGAGCTCCCAGCATTGCTGTCATTCCCTGTGGGAACACTGTGCTTTGCTCCAGGGCTATTTAGTGTCTCGAGTTAGAGACATTCCT
The DNA here is from genome assembly GCF_037042795.1 of Molothrus aeneus. Taxonomy (NCBI): domain Eukaryota; kingdom Metazoa; phylum Chordata; class Aves; order Passeriformes; family Icteridae; genus Molothrus; species Molothrus aeneus. Next base: position 152,470,448 of record NC_089646.1, on the reverse strand, counting down.
GAATGGAACGTCCTTAATTCCCACACAGATGCTGAAGGAACAGCCTCAAGCCCCGCAGTAAAATGTAGTGAAGAATTCCAGAGTGAAATCGAGATGGGAAACCTCTGCTGCTGCCAGCCTGGAAATCTCCAGCCTGGAGTTTCCCTGGGCTTTTTAATGGAAGCAGGAGCTTGTTTTATGTCATGGGCTCTGAAGTGAAGCTGGAATTGGTTCTGGAGTTCTGGGATCAGTTCTGGCCCCTTATAACAAGAAAGACATTGAGGGTTTGGAGCATATCCAGAGAAGGGAATGGAGCTGGGGAAGGGTCTGGAGCAAGCAGGAGCAGCTGAGGGAACTGGGGAGGCTCAGCCTGGAGAAAAGGAGGCTCAGGGAGGACCTTTTCGCTCTCCACAATTCACTGAGGGTGGAATCAGGTGGGGATTGGGCACTGCTTCCAGGGAATAAGGGACAGGACCACAGGAAACAGCCTCAAGTTGTGCCAGGGAAGCTTTAGTTTGGATATCAGGAAAATGGTTTTCATGGAAAGGGTTGTAAAGCATTAGAATGGGCTTCTTGGGGGAGTGGGGGAATTACATCCTTGGAAGTGTCCAAAAAATGTGTGGATGTGTGGATTTGGCACTTGAGGACAGGGATTAGTGGTGGACTTGGTGGTGGTGCTGGGCTGAGGTTTGGACTCGATGGTCTTGGAGCTCTTTTCCAGCTTTCAATTCCATGATTCCAGACTTTGCTCTGTGTTGTTCCTCTTGCTCTCACTCTCTGCCTTGACCCTGTGCCTGACAGCAAAGGTTGGGAATTTGGACATGGAATTTAATAATTTAATTTCTTTTTTGGAGTATCCCGGAATCACAGAATGGTGTGAACTGGGAGGGACCTTCAAGACCATCCAATCCCACCCCTTGCCATGGGCAGGGACACCTTCCACTATCCCAGATTGCTCCAATCCCCATCCAGCCTTGCCTTGGACACTTCCAGGGATCCAGGGTCAGCCACAGCTTCTCTGGGAATTCCATTCCAGCTCCTCACCACCCTCAAAGGGAAGAATTCCTTCCCAGTATTCCATCTGTTCCTGCCCTCTGGCAGTGGAAAGCCATTCCCTCTGTCCTGTCCCTCCAGACCTCATCCAAAGTCCCTCTCCAGCTTTCTTGGAGCCCCTTTAGGGCACTGGAAGGAGTAATTCAGATTTTTTCCTGTTTGCTTTGTTTGTTTTTTTTTTTAAATTTAATTCCTTAACACATTCCCAGATATTTCTAGTAATACATGGCAGGAAACATCAATTCCAGTTTTTTTTTTTTTGCCATGTTATTCCATCCCCACAATTCCCAGCCAGTTTTCCCTTTCAACTGAAAGGACATTTTCCTCTTTGTTGCATTTCCATTAATGGATTCTCACCATGGATCCACTTCCCATCGTGTGTCAGTCACTGCCTGTTCCGAAGGGCTCATTCCACACTAAGTGGTGTCAGAAAAGACTTTTCCCTTCCCATTCCATCCTCTTAAAACCCAATCCTGGACATCACAGCGGCCACTTCGGCTGTGCTGACACTTCCTTTGTCCTGTCCCCTCTTCCCAGGGATTTTAGTGCACATTCCAGGCTGCCTCATTCCCTAATGCTTTGCTTTTTCTCCTTTAAATATTCATGGGAGCAGAGTGGCCGGGTTACTTAATGGAGCAGCATTATCCTTGGAAGTCAAAGCAGGAGTGTGCTTGTTGTCAATATGTTTTAAAAACTTTCCCCAAATCTTGAATCCTTTAGGATTGAGGTATTTTCCCAATTTTTAAGTGAATTCTGGAGTTGATGGTTGTGAATGTGCTGTGTTGGGAGGAGGAGAAATTCCATAAACTTCCAGTTTCTCACTAGACAAGGATGTATTATCCTGACATTCCTGAGGGATTTTTAGTGGTTGGCTTTTCCTGTAAGCCTGGATAAGAAGTACTCAGAAGGAATTTAGAATCACAGAGTAATGGAATGGTTTGGATTGGAAGGGACCTTAAAGATGATGGAATTCCAACCCCTGCCATGGGCAGGGACACCTTCCACTATCCCGGGTTGCTCTGCGCCCCATCCGGCTTGGAATTTTGGCTCAAGTCAGGATTTGCAGCTCCAGAAGCTCCTGGATATCCTGTGGATTACTGCAGAGTAAAATAAAGGAATGCCAGAGATTTTTCAGGGAATGGTTTTTTCCTTCCAGCTTTGCCAACCAGTCAGCTCCCAGTTCATTCAGGTCACTGGTGGGATGAGGGCTGGAAGTTTGGCTCTCCTGCTGCTTCAATATTCCATATATTTAGGAGATGGTTCCTGACACATTGCCTATAGAGAATAATTGGATGTGGCAGCTGAGTGAAAAAGGCTGGATGGGATTTTTCCTTCCAGTGCATAAGGATGGATGAAGTTTGGGGTGATTTGTTTTATTTTTATTTATGGAAAAAATAAAGGGAAATGAAACAAATAGCCGCAAAACCACCAACAAAACCTTTTATGTTCAAATCAACTGGGATCCAATGGGGATTCAGCCAAGACAGTGGGAGACAGGAGGGAATTCTTTTCCCGGTTCTGGAATTTCTGGTAGCCTAGAAAGGGGTTTACCATTTGGAAATAATCTTAAATTGGAATACCAGCAATCCCTGGAATACCTGGGGAATGTCCTTCAAATCCATTTGGAGTTGATTGAAATCAAAGAATCTTTACTGTTGCTGGACCTCTGTAACCTTGGGACAAATGATTTTACTGCTGTCCCTGTGGACTTTTTGCTTGAGCAGATCTGGGAAAAAGAGATCTGGGGAAAAAACCTTCGGCAGATCCCAGTGCTGTGGGATCTGGGCAAAAATCCCACCTATTGGGCAGGAATTCTTCCCTGTGAGGGTGAGGAGGCCCCGGCTCAGGTTTTGCAGAGAAGCTGTGGTTGTCCCATTTCTGGAAGTGTTCCAGGACAGGTTGGATGGGTCTTAGAGAAATCTGGGATAGTGGAAGGTGTCCCTGACCATGTCAGGGGGGTGGAATGGGATGAACTTTAAGGTCCCTTCCAAAGCATTCCAAGATTCTGTTCTCTGTGCTCTCACTCCTTCCTGGATGTGGCTGGTGATCCTTTAGGTCCCCATTCCTGTAGGATCAGAGTGGTATGGGGAGATCAAGCAAAAGAAAATGAGGAGAAAAATCAAAAGGGTTTGGAGATGTCAGAGGGAAGTGGATGAGGGCCAAAGAAATAATGGAATCATTGAGGGTGGAAAAGGCCTCTAAGATCATCGAGTCCAGCCATTAACCCAGCACCAGCCCATGTTCCAAATTCCACATCCACATGTTTTTTGAACCTTCCAGGGACTGTGATTCCACCACTGCCCTGGGGATGCCATGCCAGGGCTTGTCAACTCTTCCCATGGAAAATTTTTTCCCTGATATCCAAGCTGGACCTCCTCTGGTGCAACTTGAGATCATTCCCTCCCATCCTTGTTCCCTGGGAGCAGATCCCAACTCCCACCTGGCTCCACCTTCCTGTCAGGGAATTGCAGAGTGAAAAGGTCCTTCCAAAGCCTCCTTTTCTCCAGGCTGAGCCCCTTTCCCAGCTCCCTCAGCTGCTCCTGGTGCTCCAGACCCTTCCCAGCTCCATTCCCTTCTCTTGGACTCACTGACCTTAGAGAGCTTTTCCAACCTTATTGATTCCATAAAAAGGAGGGACTCAGGATCAGTGCTGGGAAGAGCTGGGTCAGTGAGAAAGACGCTGAGGATATTTTGTGACCAGGATTTTAAGGAATGAGAGGAAACCTGGAGTTGCCACCCTTTTCCCTCAGGAGTGATGGAGGGATCCAGGTGGAAAGGAAAAGCATCAAAGCCTGGCTTGTTTCTCCTCCCCTTCAGTTTTCTCCGAGTTTGGAAAGTTTATTTCTGAGGGAGAAGAGTGGAGCAGCTTTTTTCCAGGCTGGAGTGGTGTTAATTGGTTTTTGTTTGAAATATTTACGGGATGGGAACATCAGGGATGAAGTGCTCTCCCTCTAAGTGGCCTTGACAGGTGACATTCCCTGGCAGCTCCAAGTCCCCACGGTGCCATCGGGTGGATTTGAAAAGTGCTGACTCTCCAAATAAACCAGGTTTATGGATTGGCCTCAGTCTTGTCCTAAATCCTGTTTTCTTCTGGATTTCATGAGAATTTTATGTGGACTGGTTGTGGTTTGGGATCTTTGGAAGTTTTTTTGTTCAAGTTGGTTCATCTAAAATATGGGACTAAAATCATAGAATTTAGGGAAAGGTTTTAATCTGGGAAGTTGAATCTGAAGATTGGTGGTGGGATCTCACTATCCCAGCACAAGGAGAAGGTGTGGTTTTAGGGACTGGAATGTGTTTGGAATGTGGGGTGGCCCTGGAAACAGCTGGGAAGTACCAGAGGACCACAGTGAGCCAGAGCTATGTCTGTGATAGCAAATCTGCACCTGAAAATGTGGGAATCTTCTGGAAAAGGATGTTAAAGGAATCTGTGCTCTATCATTTATCTTTTTTTGGCCTTTTTCTGGCCAGGTTGGACAGGACTTGGAGCATCCTGGGATAGTGGAAGGTGTTGCTGCCCATGGCACAGGAGTTGGAATGTGATGGTCTTGGGGCTGCCTTCCAACCCAGAACCATTCCATGATTCTGTGAATTTTAAATTTTTTTTCCTGTGGAACATTTTCATCCTGGAGTCTCCAGAGGAAGTGTGTCCCTTCTCCAAGGGAAGTGTGTCCCTTCTCCCAGAAATCTGAAAATTGAGAGGCTTGGCTGGAGGGATATCCTTGGAGCAAACTTCCCTGTGTGTCCACCAGGATATTTCTTTCCTGTGCTCTTGTGCTGCCCGCGTTGTTTCCAGCCCTGGGAAGCTGCTGTGTGTATCCAGCACGTTCCTCTGGAATGTGGCAACCCCATTCCTTGGGAATACAATTTGAGCTATGACATAATCCCTGGCACAAGTGAGGAGCCATTAGCAGCTTCTTCCTTACGGCAGTTGGTGGAGCGGAGCTGTGCCTTGGGATTCTGCTCATTCCTGGGTATTTTCTCAGGCTCCAAACTCCGACAGGTGGCACCCGGGAATGACTGGGCAGGGAATTCTGTTTTAAATCATTCAGCACCTTGGAATGGCTTCCCCTGTTTGTCTGAATTATAGCATTGACCTCCAGAATTTCCTAGGAATATGCCCCTAATCAGCTCCGTGCAATGGGGGAATCCCAATCCGGAGCATGGCCTTACGTGGATCCCATCCCCTATCCAAAGGATCCCATCTTGGGAAAGGGAAAATTGGGATAAATGAGAAGGAAAAGGAGCTTGAGGTGGTCCCAGCTTGGATTACAGCTGGGTCACAAGTGTTGGAAAGCATTTACGGAGAAGATCTGGGACCATGTGGAGTTCAGCACGTTCCGGGGCCTATCTCCCAAGATGACACGTCCTACAATCCCTAACATCTGTTAAGATGTGGATGTGATCTGTGGCTGAGCATCTCCTCTCTCTGCCCAGCTTTCCCTTTGAAAATTTGGGGTAAAAATTAAATAATTAGGGATGTTAACGAGGGATCTTGGAGCACTTAATGGGAAAAGCTGCTGGTGTGGGAGTGGGAAAAAAGGACTGGAAGGAGCAATGCTGGCATTTCGCTTTCTAACTGGGAATTAGGGAACTGTTGGATTGATGTGGCCAAAATGCTGCTTTTCCCAGCTGTCCCTGCTGCCAGCAAGTCTCTTTCCTGGGATTTTCTCTGAATTTCCATGTCTGGAAGGAAATGCACGTTTGAATTCCATGAAAATCTGTGCTCAGTCCTTCATCATCCCGTTCCTGTGGGATTTTTGGTGGCTTCTTCCACAGCTCCAGAGAAAGGGACAAGATGAGGTGGTGGTTTGGAAGTTTATCCCTGAAATTCTTGAATGTTGAGTCCTGAGAGAATAGGAATTGCATGTGGGAAGTAAAAAGCTTAAGGTGAAAGTCAGGGAAGAGAGAAAAATGAGATATCCAACTGTGGGATGTTCCTGGTATCCTGGTCATGGAGCATCACTTGGAGCCAGCATGGAAAACAAGAGTTGGGAAGCAGCAGCATCTCCACTTTTCTCCCTCCTTGCTGTCTCCAGGAGCTCCTTCCATGGGTGAAACAAGAGGGAATGGATTAAAAATTCCATAATTAGCACAGCCAGGGCTCTGCTCCAGGCTGCAGCCGGCATTAATTAGTTATCCGAACAATTATGGCATTGTTTGGAAAAATCAACTCATTCAAGCTCTTTGTTTTGGGTTTGTTTGGCACCTCCTGGGATGGGATCCTGGACAATGACTGCGGGATGCTGAGCAGCTGCCAGTGGAGTGATCCCATTAAAATACAGAGATCTCATCTCCGATTCAATTCCGGCTCCAAAGAATATCCTGGGAAGTCGTTTTGTTGCTCCCAAGAGCATCTCCGGTTCCAGTGTCACGTTGTCACCCCTTGGAATAGGCTGAGTTATTGCTGTTGTTATTTAAGGAGAAATATTAATGGAGCATTTCCTTTTAATCCCATAACTCTTCCTTATTTTCCCTACCGTAAACCTGCTTTTCCTTCTGCTCTTCCTTGCAGCATTCCCTGCTGGATTTCAGTGCAGGAGCAGGAAATTCACCCCTCTAAAATGCACTTTATTATCTTTATTTGCTCTCAGATTCTGGGTCACTGCTCCCTTCCTTCCCTGATATTTCCTGGGGACAAATGAATCCTTTTGTTGTTCAGCAGCTCTTGGGAATTGTTGGGAATGCTCCAAGTATTTTTTACCTGTAGTGGAAAATAATAAGTGCTACTTCCCTGGCTTTTTGTGGAATTTCAGGGAATTTTTATGCAGTGGAGGAGCAGAGGTTAAAGTGGTGATTCCTGTGATTCCTTGGAATGCTGCTGATTGCATTGCAGCCAAGCTTTGACATTGGGAATACTCAGCATTTGTGGGAATATTTGTGTCCGGATTTGGTCCTGTAAACAAACCTCCTGTGAATAATTGTCCTGACTTAGTAAAATTTAGGGTTTATTTCCAAGTGTCACTTTATCAATCCAGGAAAATAAAGCCCTTCCTCACCCACAGGATGGGCAGAGGATGGTTTGGGAATTTTGAAGGTTATCCAGTTCCAACCCCTGCAGGGACACCTTCTACTGTCCCAGGTTGCTCCAAGCCCTACCCAGCCTGGCCTTGGACACTTCCAGGGATCCAGGAGCAGCCACAGCTTCTCTGGGAATTCCATGCAAGCTTCTCAACACCCTCATAAGGAAGAATTCCTTCCCAAATCCCATCTATCCCTGCCTGCTGGCAGTGGGAAGCCATTCCCTCTGCTGTCCCTCCATCCCTTGTCCCAAATCCCTCTCCAGCTCTCCTGGAGCCCCTTTAGGTACTGGAATGTGCTCCAAGGTCTCCCTGGAGGTTTCCCTTTTCCAGGCTGGACATTCCCAGCTCTCCCAGCCTGGCTCCAGCCCTTGGAGCATCTCTGTGGTGTCCTCTGGATTTGCTCCAGGATAGCCACGGATTGCGATAGAGCTGGAATTAGAACCAAGGTTAAGACCCCGCATCCCGTGGTCCTGGCAGGTCCTTGGGCTCAGTGGGCCCAGAAAGGTCTGGAATGATCCACCTCCATGGCTGTCATGCTCCAGGATATTCTTCCATCCAATTTTCCCATGTAACAGGAATATTTTCACGTGTGAAGTGCCAGAGTGCAGGTACAGGAAAATGTAGGAGAGGAAAGATTACTCTCTTTTCTCTAGGATTACTTAGAGGAGTTTGAATTCCTGCTAATAAAGACTTATTTCCCCCCTGTGCTATTCCATATATTATTATTTTCCAATGGAGGAAAATTAATGGAATTTTTCTGTATCTGCGAACAGAAAAGAACATTCCAAAAGCATCCCACGGATTTGTGAGGAGACGCTTGTGGTTCTTATTCCTTTTAGTGACATTTGCACATCTCCAGAGATTGTCTCATCCCTCAGCTCCAGAATCAGCAAATGGAAAAGGAACCAGGAATGTCCTGAGCTGCTCCTTTCCAGGGCTGTGCCTTGGGTTTTTACTCCTGGAAGTTGGTTTTGGCAGGCTGCGGAAATATTTCCGCTGAAATCCTTAACGAAAACGCCTGTTCCAAGTCATCATCTTTTCCCTTTTCCATCTCTTGTGTCCATATATAACAGCGGGAGTGATGAAAATTCCCAATTTGCTGCCTGTGAGAAAACGAGGCAATGCCAGCTGTGAGCAAGCCACTTCTCCCTCCCTGGGGATAGAGTAACCTTATCCCATTCCCAACTTTCCCCCCAACACTCCCAAGCGGGAGGGGTCACTTGTGAGGGAGAACAGGGAGATGGCACATGAGGAAAAAGGGGGAAAACTGGGAACAAGAGGAACTCCAACCACGAGTTTGTCCTGGTGTGCTGGATCTATCTTTACCCTCCTTGGCTCGGGACAGCCCTAGGATTTGTCGAGTCCCTACGGAAACATCCAGTTTGGCATCCGACTCCCGCCAGGAACGTCGGCCCTGGCTCGGCCCGCGCTCCGCGGCCTCGGGAAGCTCCTCGCTCCTTTCACAGGTGCCTTTCCAATTTTAAGATTAGGTTCGAATGCGTCGGATTGATGGGATTCGTCATGGAAAGCTCTGGGCAAGATGTGATTCCCGTAAATTAAAAAAGCATCCCAAGCTGAAGAGGGTGGGAGATCAGGGGCTCTTGAGGCCAAGAGGGAATAGTGTGGGATTCGATTCCCAACACCTCCCCGGGTAATTTTTGCGGATGATCTCATCCTGATTCTGTTGTTGATTTGCCGCTTGGCTCCTCTGATTCCTTGTGGATTGACCCCCCTTCCCTCATCATCTGTCATTCCATGAGGCCTGGGAAGGAGTTGAGGAGGTGATGGGAAAAAGGTGTTGTTGCTGTGCTCCCTTCTCCTTTTCCTGGGATAAAATCCCTGCTCACTGTCAGCCCTCACCTTCCTAAAATCCTGGAATAGTTTGGGTTGGAAAGCACCTTAAAGCTCATCCAGTTTCACCCCCTGCCATGGGCAGGGACGCCTTCCACTATCCCAGGTGCTCCAAGCCCCATCCAACCTGGCCTGGAAAATTCCAGGGATGAGGGGTCCACAACTTCTCCAGGTTCCTGTGTATCTCCCTCAAAAAGCACAGCTGGTGTTGGGGAAAATCCATGGAAGTTGTGTCACCATTGTATCCAATCCCAGAACTCCTTTTTCCTTTCTTCCCCTTGAATGTAGTGGCAGGACACAGGGAATGGCTTCCCACTGCCAGAAGGCAGGGGTTAGATGGGAAATTGGGAAGGAATTCCTCCCTGGAGGCTGGTGAGGGGCTGGAATGGGATTCCCAGAGAAGCTGCCCCATCCCTGGAAGTATCCAAGGCCAAATTGGATTTGGCTTGGATCAACCTGGAATAGTGGAAGGTGTCCCTGCCCATGGTAGGTGTTGAAATTCCATGATCTTGAAGGTCCCTTCCAACCCAAACCATTCCATAATGCTGCAATTTGGAGTCTGGATGTTCCAGTCTGGCTCTGGTACCACCTTGCTCCCTGCAGTGCCAAGAACTTCCCAGGTGCCACTTCCCAAAGATGTTATTCCAATACACATCCACAGCTGCAAATCCCCTTTTCCCTTTTTTTTTTTCCTTTGGACCTTTCCCAAAGCTCCCAAACAAATGGGAAGCTCTCGGTCAGAATCTGCAGCTGTCCCTGAGCTCAGGCTGGTGGTGAAACAAGTGGGGTGGGGTTTATTTCCCCTCCCCTTTTCCTGCTGGGAATGCCACAGGGCTGGATAATTCCAGGTGTCTGATTAGCCACGCTTAATTAAGAACCAGGGATCTTGGAACGAGCCTGATGGAGTCAGCTGAAGGAAGCCTGGAGGGAAGGCTCAGCTTGTTCCCTGTGGGAATGTCAGCTCCAGGCTACCCAGTGCTTTGGGATTGCTGTGTCCTCATCTTCCCAGTTCCATGGTTTTCTTGGAGTAAACAGTTGGGAAAGGTGTCCTGAGAGCTTGGGGAAGTAGCAGAGTTGGAGGAGGACATTCCTGTGCCCCATGGGAAGCATGGTTTGGGATTTGGGATAAACCAGGGCTGCTGCCTTGTGCAAAATCTGGGGTTTTTGGCTCCTTAAATTCCACCAGGAAAACACTCCCCCCCCACTTCCAGACAGTACGTTAAAAGAGGAGCAAATATCCCCCTCCTCATCTGTGGATGCTCCTTGAGCTCTATCCCCTGTTGGGATATTCCCTTTCCATCCCTTTCCCGGCATGGATCCTTCACCTTGGCAGCTCCCTGAGGCAGGAGCAGCCTTTTCCTTGTATTTCTGTGCCTCATTGACTCCCATCTGTTCCCACTCTCCAGCTTCAAACCTATTCCTTTTGGCTTTTCCCTGTTTTTCCCCTTCCACTTTCCCGTTTAATCATAGCTGTGTTGTTGGACTCAGCATTTTCCCAGCGCTGAAATGCGGGAAGAGACTTGGGAATGGGAGATGGGTGGGTGAATAAACCCCCCCTGATGCTTTGAGCAAGACCACATCCCAAAGGGATCCTTTTGGGATGATTTTTAGGGATAACTGGACTCAGCCCACCTTCCCTGGAGAGCTGAATTCCATGTGTGTCGCTCCAGCAAAACAAGAAGGGATCTCTTCCCTGTATTCCTCGGTTTGGGATAGATTTTTTTTTCCCTATATTCCTTGGTTTGGGGTTTAATTACACCAATTTCCCAGCTGGAAAGGAAAATGTGGGAGGATAAAATTTGAAGCCTGTACTGCAAAGTTTAAAATTCCTGGATGCATTTCTCCCTTTCTTTTCCAATTCTTTATAAAACATATTCAGACACAGGTGTGGAAATCTGTGGGAATAAATTGATTTTTCCTTCCATCTTTTTCCCGTTGGGATACTGAGAAGCAGGATCTGACACCAGGACCTGCTCTGGTACCCTCTAGGGGGCACGATGCCTCTGCTGTTTTTCTGGAGAAAGGATTTTTTTCCCATAGGGAAAAACGAACTGAGAGTTACAAGAACCAGCAAAATATCTGTGTGTTCAGCAGGAATTGTAGCCGGGCCGGAGCTGCTTGGAATTTCCCCGGCAGTGTTGCCCTGCCTTCATTTTTGTGGAACTTTCAGGGTAAATTTGGGTTTAATCCCTAATTCTGCCTTTCAGCCCCAAATAAAATGAGGCGTATCCTGGCTCCTCTGGAGTCTTCATGAATCCTGGATAATTTTGGGATATCCTGGATGAGCTATGAGGTGCAAGAATTGAATTTAAACACTGTGTTCATTTTTTTAACTCCTTCATTTCCCCTATTCCTGAACCATTGGGAAGTGAGAGTGGAATAAGACGCTGAGAAAATTATGCTCTGTAAAAAAACCCCTTTGGGAATAAATCCTGTTTTCCAGTGCTCCTGTAATTACCTTTTCTCACTCCGTGTGGGATTCCTGCCTTAGGGACAGAGCTGGGGTTGCTTTTTTGCTGCCTCTGGGATGTTTCCCACACGGAGCCGATTCCTGTCTCGTTAATTGATTCCCAAGAACAGTGAGTTAACCGGGAATTTTTTATTGGATCAGATTATTTTATTTCCCTGCCTTCCCAAAACTTTCACCCTGTCCTTAGCCACAATTAATTCATTAATCGCTGCTTTAATTGCTCCACAAGGGGAGGGAACAGGGTGCCATCACCTCCGGACCCTCTGGAGCAGAACAAGAGCTCAAAAGGCTCTGCCAGAAAATCAGATCTACCTTTTCCAATCGGTCCCTGCTGACCTGGATTGTCTTGGATTTTCTGGCAAAGAGCTTTGTGCCAGAGTGACCAAATTAAGGAGTGAGGGGATCCCTGTAAAGGATAAAAATGGGGTGTTCATCCCTGGCTTTTCATGGACAAAAATTCGGGATTTAAAAAAAATCCCAAACCACCTTCAGTTATAATTTGAGTAAATGGGAAAATTCCCCTTTTTTATGACATAAAATTCCTCGTGCAAAATGAAAAAAATGACCTCCAAACCCTTGTTTTTCCATTAAATATCCTCATGCTGGGAATTTTTTTTTCTCCTTTTTTCCCCTCTTTTGTACATATCCAGGAGGATTTTGTTCCGGAGAGGGGAATGTTGAGGCACAAGCTCTGTGCTGGAACTCCGCTCCAGCCCGATCCTGCTGCATCTGCTTCCCTCTGCCTCATCCTTCTCCACTTTTCCTGCTGGGTCAGGATTTTTCCAGCTCGTAATCATTCCAGCAGATGGTGGGATAAAGGGATGCTGACCAGGAAATTACCTGGGAGCCGGGAGCAGCAGCACCTTTATGTCACAGAGTGCCAAAAATCCGTTTTCAGCGCGGCTGGGCTTGTCCAGGGAGGGCATGGAATTATGGAAAAGAGTGGGAAAAGCTCTCCAGCTCTTTTCTGGGGATCAGGATAAGGGGTTTTTTTTGGGAGAAGGCTGAATTGGTAATTTAAACCTGCTGTGGTGGTTATTTAAGGTGGGGTTTGTTGATGTCCTGCAAAGTTTCCACAGGGAGAATCGTCTGCTCCTGTGATGTGAGACTCCTGAAATTTCGTGGGGGAGAGTGGGATCTCCAGGAAATTCCTGGTGGAGCAGGGCAGAACCTTTGGGATTGTCCAGTCAGGAAAACTGGGCTATCCTGTGGATTCAGGCATTTGGTGTTTGGTGTAAGAGGGTGGGATCTCCAGAAGATTCTCATAAAAGTAGGGCAGACCCTTTGGGATGTATCATCCTGCCAGGAATACTGCATTCTCCCGTGTTTTGAGGCTCCCGGTGTTTGATTTAAGGGAATTGGATTTCTAGGAGATTCCTGGAAAAGCAGGCAGAGCCTTTGGGATGTGTTGTCCAGCCAGGAAAACTGAACTGTCCTTGGATTCAGGCATTTGGTGTAGGAGAACGGGATCTGGAGGAGATTCCCAGAGGAGCAACACAGCCCCTTTGGGATGTGTTGTCCTTCCAGGGAGCACATTTCTCCCAGGATTTTACCACCCAAAAAGAGGGAAGTGGGAAACCATATAATTCCATGAGATGAATCCCTTTTTTCCTCCTGCCTGTGCCCCTTTTTAAGGAATATCAACGAGGCAGGTGCTGCTTTGGGAATACAAAGCTCCGCTCCCATTTTCCCAGTGCCTTCCCCGGAGCTCAGGAAGTATCCGGTAAATCAGACACTCCCGGCTCACTCCATCCAGTAATGAAGTGGGAATGAACTCTGGAAAAGGGAAGGGGGAGCAGGGGGGGATGAACTCCCCGGAGATTGATGGGATGTGCTGACGTCGGGGCCCAAACACGACCATCTCACTTTTCCAAGCAATCCATCTGGAGCTTCGGTGATCTGTCATCCCGGCGAGCCGGGAAATTCGTTAGGAGACTTGGAAAAGAGCTCCCACCTTTGCGGTTTTTCCGGCCGCTCCCTCCCTCCCTCCCTTTGGGAAAGAGTTGAGGGGGGGATGCAAAGGAATCTTGGGAGCTTTTTCCCGGGATTCTTGAGGGTGTTAATTTTGTGGCACAGGAGTTTAATTGTGCTTAAACACTTGGATAAATCAAGGAATTCCTTGATATTTGGTTTATTAAAAATTGGTTTATTCCCGATTTTTTTTTAAGCAGAGCCAGAATGGAGAATGGGAAGGAGATTCCTTAGGATTTAGGGCAGTCAAGGAAGTGTTCAAGCAGCTTTGGAAGGAAAGGTGATTTGGGAATTTTTTTTCAATTTTATCCTTGTTTTTGCTGTTGATCATTCTGTCTGCTCTAGGAAGAATCTATTTGTCGTTCTGCTTCCTGGTTTTCTTGCTTTTAAATGAGGAAAAGTGGGATGTTGAGGGCTGTGTTAAAAAATTCCTCTGAGGTATCCTAAGGGAAGAGCAAAGTATTCCCCATTGTGCTCATTCCTGCCTGGATTTGCATCAGAATTAATCCCAAATTCCATGTAATGATCCAGATTAACCACTTCTTAAATGGAGAGAGAACAATTCCTTGAATCTGAGACCTGGGATGTGACAGGGTCTAAAACCCTTTTAAAACTGAATTTGAGATTTTCCTACAAGGATTCGCAGGAGAATTAATCCCAAATTTTGTGTAAAAAATGATCCAGATTTTTAAGGATGAATCTCTGGAAGTGAAGGGCAGAATGATCCCTGGAATCTGAGACCTGGGATGTGACAGATGATAAAGCTCCTTTAAACCTCATCTTGAGGTTTTCCTGCAGGCATTTGCAGCAGAATTAACCCCAAATTCCATGTAAGGATCCAGATTAACCACTTATAAAGCATGAAATTTTGGGAAGTGGAGAGCAGAGCAGTCCCTGGATCCTGAGACCCGTCCCTTGATTCTGACACTTGGAATCTGGCCATGGCTAAAGCTCTTTTAGACTTCAGCTTGAGGTTTTTCTGCATGGATTTAGTGAAATTCCATGTAATGATGCAGATTATTAACCACTTTTTAAGGATGAATTTTGGGAATTGGAGGGCAGAGTTACCCCTGGATCAGGGATGATCAGTGGAATCAGTGCTGGGGCTGGGACTGGTTTTATGGAAAGGGCCACACAGTCCTTGGTCCAGACTTCCAGCACGCAGTTGTTCCCAATCCAGAGGCACAGCTGGCATGCCATGGCCCTGTCCCAGCATCCCAGGATGTATTAATAGCCCCACAATTTGGGAATTCACGGCTGGACCGAAACCTGACTCCAGCCACTTTCCCACCCTGCACATGGACACAATTATCTTGGAGACTCCAACCATTTCCAGCACCCCTGCTGGAAAAGTGCAGCTCTTTGGTTGACATCCTGCTTTTATCCTTTCTCCTGAATTCCTGGAGAAGAGGTCAGGTGTTAATTGAAGGGAGGGAAATCCTGAGAAGTCAGGGCAGCACTGATGTCTCCTTTGCTTTTCCAGCAAAGTATCCTGGACACTGCCTCAGTTTCCCTACATGATTCTCTCCCTCCTAATCTTCCCACTTGGTTGCTCCCAGGAAGCTGCATGGGGAAAGGAATTTCTCCTTCCTTCCATGAAAAGTGGTGGCTGGAGCCCTCAGGGACAAATCTATGTGGAGATGGGTGCAAATATCAGGTGGCAAAGTGCAAAGTCCACAAGATAAAATCATGGAATCATTAAGGTTGGAAAAAACCTCGGAGCCCACCGAGTCCAAGTGTTCCCTCAGCATTTCCAAGGCTACCACTGACCATGTCCCTAAGTGCCTCAGCCACATGAATTTTAAATTCTTCCAGGGATGGGGACTCCACCACTGCCCTGGGCAGCTGTGCCAGTGCCTGACCACCTTTTCCATGAGGAAATTTTCCCAATATCTGACTTAAACCTCTCCTAGTGCTTCTTGAGGTTGTTTCCTCTCATCCTGTCTCTTCTTCCCTGAGAGCAGATCCTGATCCCACCTGGCTCCACCTTCCTGTCAGGGAGTTGCAGAGTGAGAAGGTCCCTCCTGAGCCTCCTTTTCTCCAGGCTGAGCCCCCTTCCAGCTCCTGTTTGTATTCCAGAGGTTTTCCACAGAAATTATCCCTGCAAATCCACCCTCATTCTCCTTTTTTTTTCCCCTGCAAATCCTGTTAATACCTTGAATCCCAGAATGGTTTGGAATGCTTTTGGAAGGGACTTTAAAGACCACCTCATTCCAACCTTTTCCATGGACAGGGACAGCTTCCACTAGAGCAGGTTTCTGGGATTCCCTTTTGTGGGAGCAGGAATTAGAATATTTATGGAATAAACACACCCATGGTGTATTTTGGTAGTGGTGCTGTCACTCCTTTGCATTCAGTTTGCTGCAAATTCCTGATCCCTGTATCAATAATCACTTCCCAGCTCGTTATAAATTTCCATCAGATAAATATTGATATTCCACTCCAACTTTATGGATAAACAACCTCCCTGGCTTCCATATTGTCCCAGGTTTTATGGATAGGAAAAAAATAAAAGGTGGTTAATGATTTGAAACAGCCTCGAGTTGGTTTGGGTTGTTTTATGTCCACTTGTGTTAATCAAGGGGGAGGTTTGGGATTTGTTCCAAGAGAGGTTTTGGTGACATTTGAGGTATCGGATGGTGTTATCCATGAGGGAATCCAGAGGAATTCTGGGAAGAGGCAAGTTAACAGAGAAGTTTTGGAGTTTTGAGCAGGACATGGATATTTTTTCCCACCTGAGAGCCACTTTGGGAACTTCCCGGGAGCCTGCGGCACCGCTCGGTGTTAGTGTCGCCCTCGGATCCGGAGGAGCTCCTGGAGGGGCTGGAAAATCTCTGGCTGCAAATGAAGCTCTGATGGAAGGTGCTGCTCCCGGGGTGCCTCTTCCCGTGTTCCTTGGGGCGGGAAGCAGATCCCACAGGCACCTCCCGTGCGATGTCTGTGCCCAGCAGGAAGGGAAAAAACTGGAGACAAAGGAGAAGAGGAGGTGTGCCGTGTGCTGCTCCTCTGGCTCTCCCCAGCCTCAAATTGCTTGGAGACATGGCACTGGCTCCGTGGATTCCTGGGAGCCACTACCCTGAGGGAAGCACTTTTCTTCCCCTAAGAGCTGAAGGATGTCTGGGGACTTTTCCTGCCACTTGTGGGACGTGCACAGGTACATCAAGAGGAGAAAATCTGCCTGGAGAAGCCTCTTCCTGAGGTTTGTGCTGAGCTTGGAGGAAGATTTTGCTTAGCTGATTGGCTTTTGTTATCCTTGAGGATATTTAACCCCCTCTGGAAGACACATTCCTTGGGCTGGAGCTGGTGGGAGGAGGAGTTGGGGGGACACTGGGGACAGCACGTGTTGAGCTCCTGGTGAAAAACAGCTGGAATGTGTAATCCCAGAAATAAGGATCTAAAGCTGTCCCAAAGGCACATGATGAAGGGCCTGGAGGGGAAAAACCTGGAGGAGAAGAGGGAAGAATCATTGGGATCTTGAGTTTCTTCAGGAGTGGCAGCTCCAATCTCTGCTCTCTGTGACCACGGCCAGGACCTGAGGGAATGGCTGGAAATGTGTCAGGGAAGGTTTATGTTGGGTATCAGGAAAAGGTTCTTTCTCTAGAGGGTGATGGGGTGCTGGGACAGGATCCTTAGGGAATGGTCACGGCCCCAAGGCTGCCAGAGCCATTGGAAAAGGCTCTCTTGCACAGAGGGGGATTTTTAGGGATGTCCTGGAGGCCAGGAGTTGGACTCGTTAATCCTCGTGGTTCCCTTCCAACTCAGGATATCCTATGAATCCAGAGGGTGTTTTGGCTGGTGGACAAATCCTTTTGACCCTTAAGTCCATTCCCTGTGTGTCAGGCACAGCTATCCCAGGAATATTTTAATGTGAGATTCAGTCATTTTCTGCCTTGAACACCTTAAAACCCGTGGTAAAATCACCACCTGCTCAGCTATTTTCTCCTCAAGCCCATCTTTTCTACGAGCATCTGATTCCCAAGTTCTCAGCTTTTTTTCCCTCCTGTTAATTATTATAATTACTTTTAAAACCTGGCCCCTGATTAGGCACTAGGTGGACACGGTGGCTGGGTTTTATTGCAGAACCTGCTCCTGCTCAAGGAGTTATTTTTGCTGAAGGCTTCCCCGGAATTGCTGAGTCAAGACAACGCTTTGATGGGATAAACATCTTCCCGCTCCCTTCTGTTCAGACCCTGGAGCCCCATTTGCCTGAGTAAAGACGTTGAGTTTCTTGGAATGCAGCTCCTGTTAAAGGAGCCCTGGAGCAAACACGGCGAGCTCTTGCTGTAATTTAAGAGTTTATCCCAAATCCATGAACCATGGGCCCAAATTTGGGGGCTGGAAGTTGCTTCCTTGTCTTGACCCTGTCCCTCCCAAGACCTGCAGGTGGGATTGAATTCCCACTGATCTTGGAGCTGGTCAGTGCTTTCCTCATGGACACACTACCTCGGAGCCACTGGTGGTCACCTGCTCCTAATGTGGCTTTTCCAGAAGGGTTTGGCCAAAAGGTCAGCGCTCAACTGCTCAATGGAACCATTCCTGATGGATGCACGGAGAGGCTTCCAGGGGGGAGCACGTGGGGTTTACACAGAAATAGTCGCTCATCTGACTGAATCGTTAATGCCCGTTGCCCGCGGAGACTAATTAAGGAGAGCTGCAGCTGTTTTGGGAAGCACTTTGTGGGGATTACAGCACGGGCTGGAGGAGCTCTCGGAGTGTGAAACATTAGGAAAGGCGTTTTGTGCCGCTGTGCTCCGAGGAGTTAAGGGAAGGCGGGGGTTGTGGGGACAGAGTTTTCCAAACTGTTTTGTTGGAGATGGTTTCAGTTTGGCCAAACAACGGGATGTGAGTGGTGACAGCCTGGCTTTGGTGGGGACATGTCAGGAACCCTGGGAGAGAAAGGTTAATAGGGTGTCCCTGCTGCCTTTCACTAAAATCCTGATGCCTTTTCCATGTGCTCCTTTGGGAATTGGGGCAGCTGGGGGGGGGGGGGGGGGGCGTTGGTGCTTTCCTCTGTCACTTTGGTGGCTCTGAAGAGCTCATGGGAAAGACCTCAGGTTTTTTGTTGTCCAGAGAAGAGAGGGGAGCTGGGAAGGGTCTGGAGCACCGGGAGCAGCTGAGGGAGCTGGGGGGCTCAGCCTGGAGAAAAGGAGGCTCAGGAGGGACCTTTTGGCTCTCTACAACATCCTGCTCCAAGCCCCATGTCCAACCTGGACTTCAACAAGTCAGCCACAGCTTCTTGGGAATTCCATCCCAGCCCTTCCCCACCCTCCCAGGGAAGAATTCTTTCCCAATATCCCATCTAACCCTGCAGTCTGGCAGTGGAAACCCTCTACCCCATTGTGCTAAATTTGTGTGATACAAGACTTCCTTTATTCCTCCTTTTGAATTTTCCAGTGGTTTTATTTGGTCATTTAATTTATGTATCTTCATTTACATAAGATCAAGTTTTCCTGCACATGGGACATAAATTCTCCAAGACCATGGAGCACTTTGGGTTAATGTAAAAGAAAATATTGGGACGCTTTGTAAAACCTTGATTTTGTGGAACTCCTGAGCCATCCTGGAAATCTTTGATTCCTTGCTCGTAAACCCTCCTGAAGGGTTTGCTGTACTGGATTAAATCCTAAGGCCCTGAGAAGCAGCCAGTGCATGGATCTTCTGGGAGCCAACGGGAAAACTTTGGGAGGCATTACTGCAGTTGAGATTCAGGCTGGGAGTCTGGCTGTTCACACTCCCAGTGGCATGTGCAGAATCCCTGGAGCTTCAGGGATTACGGCTTTATGGTTCGCACGTGGGATTTGCTGTGAGCTCCTGGTTCTTTTTATAGAGACTCTATTCCGGGGGGATTTCGGAGAGGGAATTTCTGACCTTTCTGACAAGAAGCCATCATGCTGTGAACCAGCAGGAAATCCAAAGTGATTTAGCCCATGGTCCTTTTTAAAATCCAGCTGTTTCCTGGTTTAGGATGTTGTTTGTTGGGTGATTGTTGTTGCCAGGGGCTGGAGCTGTGCTGAGGCAGGATCTTGGTGCCCTTGCCTTGTGTCTTCATGGAATCTGGGAATGGTTTGAGTGGGAAGGGATCTTTTAAGACCATCTCATTCCATCCCCTGCCATGGGAAGGGGCACCTTCCACTATCCAGGGTGCTCCAAGCCTCATCCAGCCTGGCCTTGAATTTTTCCAGGAATGAGGCAGCCACAGCTTTTTCTCTGGAAAACCTGTGCCTCACCACCCTCACAGAGAATTCCTTCCCAATATCCCATCTATCTCTGCCCTCTGGCAGTAGAATGCCATTCCCCCTTTTCCTGGCACTCAATCCCTTGTTCCAAGTCCCTCTCCAGCTCTCCTGGAGCCCCTTTAGGCATTGGAAGGGGTTCTGAGGTCTCCCTGGATCCTTCTCTTCTCCAGGCTGGACATTCCCAGCTCTCCCAGCCTGGCTCCAGAGCAGAGGGGCTCCATCCCTTGGAGCATGGATGAGTGATGGAGTCACCATCCCTGGAAGTGTTGAAGAAATGTGTGGATGTGGCACTTGGGGACGTAGTTTAGTGGTGAACGTGGCAATGCTGAGTTAACGGTTGGACTTGATGTTCTTGGATGTATTTTCCAACTTCAACAATTCCATGATTCTGGGTTTATCTTCCCTCCATCGTCCCTCCTGGTCAGGGGGCATGAACCGGGCTCCCACCCGGCTTGTGAGATGTATGGAATTCTGCAGGACTCATACCTGGAGGATTTTTTTGGAGGAGGGGATGGATTGTAGCCTTTTCTCCATCCAAAATATGCATTTGGTTTAATAATAAGCAAGAAAGAGTACCTGCCCTTTTCCCTGACACTATGGGAAAAACCCTGGAGCGCTGTCAACAAAAAGATTCCCTGATAGCTTCAGAAAGGAAATTAAAATTTATCAAATATTTCCCCCCCTGTCTGGAGCAGCTTGTCAGATGTGGAGGCTGGAAAAGGGAGATTTGTTGTTCTTTCCCTCTCCCACACTGACACCCCTTGGCGATCCCAAGGGTGTGACAAAGGGAATGCTCTGCTCACCTATCCCTCAGCCTTTGGAAAATTAATTTTTTGTTGGAATAGAATCCAGGTTCCTCTGGAGGTTTGGAGTCACAGGAAAGGATTGAAGGAAAGTGATTTGGGTTGAGAGAGGCCTCAAAGGTCATCTCATTCCAGCCCTCTTCTACGGGCAGGGACACCTTCCATGAATCCAGGTTGCTCCAAGCCCAGTCCAACCTGGCCTTGGCCAGATGCCGTTTCCTTCAAGCTGTGCTGTTGGAGAGGCACATGCTCCAGGATGATGCTCAGGGATGCAGGAGTAGCAACCTGAATGTAAAGCACTGGATCAGATGGTAGAGATGGGATTATGGACATTTTGGGTAAAAGAGCTTTTGCTTTACACCAAAATTAGAATTTTTTCTTTGTTTTGCTCCCTTTTTGGTTAGCAGCCTTGGATGTAGTGAAGTTGATCGGAATCAGGTGACTTGCAGGTCTGAGCTTTCCTTACTATGATGTTGTTGACCTCGGGAGCTGAGGAGCCACCAAAGCCAAAGCTTTCTTCTTTTCCTTTTCCCAAGAAATTGATGCAGGCTCATCTTTCTACCTTTATACTTCAAAACCATGTCTGAAAGGAATAATGGAATGTCCTGAGTTGGAAGGGACCCACATGGATCATCCAGTCCAACTCCTGGCCCTGCACAGGACACCCCATGAATTCCACCATGCGCCTGAGAGGACCTTGAATCAAAATTATTCCGAAGTCTTGTGCTGTGCTGCTTACTTGGGATTTTCTAAGGAGGATTGGCTCTCCTGAGCCATCCAGGTAGCCAATGGGAATTTCCTTCTTGTAATGCTGTTTTCCACATCGTGAATTTCAGTGACCCTCGTCCCCATGTGGATTTGATCCAAGAGAAAGTCTTGGCATTGTGTTTCCATGATTTAAGATCCCTCTCACTGCACCCCATCCTGAAGAGGATGTTTTTTAGGATCAGACCTATGAGAAGATTCCATCTCTGGTGCAGGAATGGTGGTTTTGGGTCATCTGGTCCCATTTGAGCCCTAGTGGTCAATTCCTTAAGTTGT
Source organism: Molothrus aeneus (assembly GCF_037042795.1). Taxonomy (NCBI): domain Eukaryota; kingdom Metazoa; phylum Chordata; class Aves; order Passeriformes; family Icteridae; genus Molothrus; species Molothrus aeneus. Next base: position 152,449,021 of record NC_089646.1, on the reverse strand, counting down.
GCCCATGGAATGGGATAGTGGGTAGGGTTTGGGTGCCTCTTGGTGCCATCCAAGCCCATGCTGAGCATGGAATGCTGTTGGATTCTTTCTCCTCCAGCACAGCTGAAGCCGTGGTCTTCGGGGAGGTGGGAGAGGTGGATGAGTGCCAAACCCATCCAGCTGGATCACCCAAATGGGCAATCCAAGGAAATCAACCACATGCCCTGATGCTCATGCACAGCTTAGGCTGTGAAATTCTTTATTTATAGGAACTTAACGGATGCTGTAACGGCTTCAAGCAGATGAACACATTTCTTTAAAGCAACAGCAACGTTCTTCCTCCTCGAGGGGGAAAGTTTTAAATGAAAGAGGGAAGATTTAGAGCAGAAATAAGGAAGGAATTCTTCCTTGGGAGGGTGGGGAGGCCCTGGCACAGATTGACCAGAGAAGCTGTGGCTGTCCCATCCCTGGAAGTGTTCAAGGCCAGGTTAGACTGGGCTTGGAGCAACCTGGGATAGTGGAAGATGTCCCTGCCTGTGGTGGGGCTTCGGAACTGGATGATCTTCAAGGTCTCTTCCCACCCAAACCATTCTGGGATTCTCTGAAGTTCCTTTGAAGGGAAAGAGCTGGGATAGAAACAGCACTGAAAAGACCGCACACGTTTTCCTCTTCTTCCTTCCCATCCATCCCGAGCTTTGTCGAGCGACGGATAAAAAGGGGGGAAAAAAAACAACCAACCCACCCACAATAATCTATAGCAACTGTCAGCCAGCAAACTACTCCCATTTCATAGGGATAGGTTGGATGTCAGCGCGGGATCGATGGCTCTCGCGCCGTAATTATAAAAACTCGTGGGTTGTGTTGCTTGAGTGAGTTTGGGAAGAGTAGGGTCTCAATCTTCCCTCTAATGGGGCTTTGGCAGTCGGTGGCGCAGCGGCTTCGTCTTAGTCTGACAGTGTTGTCATTAAACACCAGGTAGTGTGGAACAACAGGGAACACGGCTCCGGAGCGGCCGGGAACACGCGGCTTTGACAGGAGTGATTTGTCATCGAGGAGCTGCCCAAACTCCTGAGCCTGGAGTACGGGCGGCTGCTTAAAGTGACTTATTGCCCCTGTCGGCGGCTGCAGTTGTGATTTGATAATCGGTAAATGTTTGTCAAAGATGAATTCCCTCCTTGATGCAGTGCAGTGCTGGAAAAGCAAATGAAAAGCAGGGGAAAAGAACGTATTGGATGGATTAAAGACTAGGGCAGGATAAGGGTGATGGAAACAACAGGTTTCCCTGTTAACTTGGCATCCTTCCTTCAGGGAGGTGGACGTGTTGAGGTTTGGGATACTGAGATGGGGACTCACTGTCAACATGGGTGCTGGGGGATTGGGAGTGCTGCAACATTAACTCAGTTTCAGGAAAAATTTTGTCATGGAAAGGGTTGTTAAGCATTGGAAGGGGCTGCCCAGGGAGGTGGTGGAGTCCCCATCCCTAGAGGTGTTGGAGGAATAACTGGATGTGGCACTCAGGGCTCTGGTCTGGGTGACAAGGTGAGGACCGACCACAAATTGGACTCGATGATTTTGAAGGTCTTTCCCAACCTTAATGATACTATAAGGAGTGGGGTTTTTTTCCAAATTTCAAAGATCCTGGAGCTGTGCTTGGTCTTGAGGGGCTGTAGAGTGATGTGGAGCAATGGTTTTCCTTTTCTTAAGCACAGGGAATCATGGAATGGTTTGAATTGGAAGAGACCTTAAAGATCATCTCATTCCATGGTCAGGGAGCCATTGTGGTGTGTCTGACTTCAGCTCTGTTCTCTTCTCTCTGGGAAGTTTCAAGAGTTTTTTTGCTAAGGAAAACAACATCCTGGTTCTTTCTTTCCATGGATGTGATGCTTTTCTGGCTTTTTGGCAAATAGTTCCCTCGGCAAACCCGTGTGCACCTACTCAGTGGTTACAACTTGTAGTAGAATCCCTTTGTTTCTTGTAGGGATGGATTTTGAACCTGTCTATTGCCTGCTTTATATCAAAGTTTAGAAAGGAGAATTAAAAGGATCTTAATGAACCTTCTGCCTGCAAAGTTTTCCTCCCATCTCCCTGAGTTTATCCCAGTTCCTCTGCTGAATGCCAGAGTAGGGTCAGGTTCTTTTTAAGTGGATGCTTAGAAATCTAAAAGCTGGCCTTCTGTTGGATAAGTGGCTTTGAGGGTGGGGAATACCTAAGAGATTCAAATTTTTCCTTGTTAAATTTAAATAAAATAAAATAAAAAAAAAAATGAAGTCAATCCTAAAGCATGAATGCAAATGGAATTCCAGCCCGCCGAGCGCTCCCGTCGTTTCCCGAGGCAGAGCCACCTCTCTCCGTGCCACGGTGAGGCGTGAACACGAGATCCCTGAACCCATTTGATTATAGCCGGGGTTTTTCTGGTGTCTGAAGTGCTGGAAACGATCAAGAGCAGGAAAAGTGGAGTGATTTATTAGACTCATAAAAATTCATACTTTGTTATTCCAGTTGTCTTCCATCTGCAGCTTGTTAGAACGAGCACCCCTGGCAGCTCCCGCCGTGAGGCCGGGGGGGAGGAGGGCATTTATCAGCTTTCCTCCTGCCATCCCGCTCTCATTTAGAGGAATGGGTCCAGCTCCTGGAAACACATTAATAATCATTCACCGAGGGAAGGGGGGAAGGAAAACCCACCACCCTCTTTTGTTATAATAATAAGGGTTGTGTTTGAACAAGGGCCGATGCTCCAGAGACCCATTCAGGCTCTTTAGCACGGGCTGGAGCTGGGAAAATGGTGTTCAGAGCCTTCAGTGTGACCTCTTCTTGCCAATCCTGGTGGATAATGTTGGGTCTCCTCATCCTTGGAAGGCTCTTCTGCTCCTGTGACGTTCGGAAGGGCCATCCTGGGGCTTTTTGGCACTGGGGATGGGAATGTGACAGAGCTTGTGGAGTTACTGGGGTTACTGGGAGGTTGGTGATGTGTCCTCCTGTCCTCACCAAGACCTTGTTGGACCCCTCTGTCTCTGCCTCTCTCTGTATTTTGGGATTTGAGGGAATAAGCCAAGATACTTGCTGGTGTTTCTGTTGCAGTTGGAATATTGGTGTTGGAATTGTAGGGCTGAGTCAAAGGCACGGTTCTTCCCGTTACTTTCTAAGGCTTCCCAAATCACCTGCTGCTAGGGGCTGGTGGAGCTGAAGTGACCCAGACCCCTTTGGAAAATGATACAGATTTGGATAAATGTAGGATGGCTTTGATTGGGAAAGACCTCTGAGATCATCGAGTCCCAGACATTCCCCCAGCACTGCCAGGGCTACCACTGATCCATGTCCCCAAATGCCACATCCACACATTCTTGAACACTTCAGGGATGGTATTCCACAAGGAGTGGGAAGGGTCTGGAGCACCAGGAGCAGCTGAGAGTGCTGGAGGGGTTCAGCCTGGAGAAAAGGAGGCTTGGGGGGACCTTCTGACTCTGCACAACTCCCTGACAGGAGGGTGCAGCCAGATGGGGGTCGGGCTCAAGGGAAAGGACAAGAGGAAAGGACCTCAAGTTGTGCCAGGAGAGGTTTAGATTGGATATTAGAGAAAAAAATTCTTCATGGAAAGGTGGTCAGGTGTTGGAATAGCCTCCCTTGGCAGTGATGGAGTTACCATCCCTAGAAGGCTTCAGAAAATGTGTGGATGTGGCACCTGGGGACATGGTTTAGCAGTGGCATTGGCAGTGCTGAACAGTTTGACTCAATGGTCCTAGTGCTTTTTTTCAATCTAAACCATTCCATGATTCCATGCTGGATATTGTGGTATCCTGGGAACACCCAAACCCCAAAGACACCACATCCACTGAACCAGATCCACTAAAATCCATCCTGTGCAGCATCCCAGCTGCAGATTGAAGTTGGGATTGCACCAGTGGACTGGAAAGGGAGAACAGGTCCTCAGCCTTTAGGGAGGCTGATCCTGAGTGTCTCTTGCAGCAGCATTTTTCCAGGGAGTTTCTTGTAGCTCCGTGACTTTCACGTCTGCTGCTTTTCTTTTCCTGTCACGCTTGCTGCCAGTGTTTTCCTCGCTGTCGGATTTCTCCTGGCTGTGCCATCCCCAGCTTTTCCAGATGCTCTTCTCCTCGCTCCCCTTCTTTCTTCTCAACAGCTCAGGCATCACTTTGTTCCCCCATGACATCTCCACGCATCGTGGGGCTTTCCTAAACATTTGGATTTTTGAAAGGCTCTAATAAGGTCTGCTTGGAACCTTCCCTTCTCCAGGCTGGACATTCCCAACTCTCCCAGCTGTCTCCAGAGCAAAGAGGCTCCAGCCCTTGGAGCATCTCCATGGCCTCCTCTGGACTCACTCCAGCAGCTCCACATCCACATCCATCCACTCCAGAGCTGGGTGTAGAATTCCCCGTAGAGTCTCACCTGAGTGGAGCAGAGGGGCAGAATCCCTCCCTTTCCTGCTACTGGAAGTTTACTCTTCAGGTTGGGAGATGTTTCCCCACTCTGTATTTCCTGGGAACAAAACTTCTGTATTTTTCACCTTAATGCAGGAATTCTGGATGCAGACCCAGACCCATGGAATTTATTTGAGCAGGATATGTGGATTTGACCAGAGAGGTTGTGAATCCTCACACCTGGAAGTGTCCAAGGCCAGGTTGGAGAGGGCTTGGAGCAACCTGTTCTAGTGGCAGGTGTCCCTGCCCATGTCAAGGGTTTTGGAATAAGGTGGTCTTAAAGGCCCCTTCCAAGCTAAACAATTCCATGAATTTAATACTTTGCCTGATAAAATGAGTGTTTCTTTACAGTTCATCTCCAAGTGCCAGTGCCCAACGCAGCCTCGCTCCTGGTGGATTCCATGAACTTCTCTTTTCCTGTGGTCCAATTGACATAACGGAATTAGCCAAGCAGATTCGCTATTAATTTCCCAAATATTCCCAGCTGAAAGCAGCTGCCATGCTAAGCAAATTTTCCAATGAGTTTGGAGCTCTCTAAAATATTCCAACTCCAAATCCTGCCCTTCTCCCATCCTCTTAAAATGTGACAACCAGAGCAGCTGTCGTGCTCTGGGTCCCAGGTAAAGCAGTTTGGATCAATTGGATTTATTTCCTATTAAGCAGCAGTTCGTGATCATAAAGCATCGTTTACACGCTGGCATAAAGAGCCGTCGCTCTTGAAAGAGCTCGGAACTGAATGAGTGTGAAAATTAAATTCCCCTCTTAAACCCAAAGATGGTCCTTTTGGAAGCTGATTCCAGTCGCAACATAATTAACCTCTTGCTGTGCCATTCTGTGGGAACATATTGAACCTGCTCCGGGATAATCATCCCTAATACTGGTGTCTGCTTTCACACTGAATTCCTAACAGCATTACAGTAATCCCAAAGCTTTTGTTGACTCCAGGGACTTGGCCAAGTTGGCAGCCAGGACAAAAGGTGTCAGAGCCACGTGGCTCAGGGGTGATGCCGTCGAGGTGTGATGGGATGGGAAACACCAGAACCATTTGCTTTTGGCTGGAGGAGCTGTAGTGGAACTTTATTCAGGTTTTCCATGGGTTTATCCCTGGTGAAGGTCGTTTCCATTTGCTTGGAGCAACCTGGTCTAGTGGAAGGTGTCCCTGCCCATGGCAGAAGGTTGGAACTCAGTGGTGTTAAAGGCCCCTTCCAAGCCAAACCATTTAATGATTCTTGTTTTAGTCCTTGTTTTTTTCTCTCCATCTTTCTCAGTTTTTCCCTCCATTGCTCTTCCCTTCCCATCTACAGTTTTTCTCATCCAGGGAAGCAAGTGGTGTTGGGGATAATCCCCAGGAGGTTTGGGTGTATTCCCACCTCTGCACCCAATGATGAGCTGAAATCTGAGACTGGAGAAGAGAAGGATTCAGGGAGACCTTTGAGCCCCTTCCAGTGCCTGAAGGGGCTCCAGGAGAGCCAGAGAGTGACTTTGGACAAGCAAATGGAGTGACAGGACAAGAGGGAATGGCTTTCCACTGCCAGAGGGCAGGGACAGATGGGATATTGGGAGGGAATTCTTCACTGGGAAAGTGGGGATGCCCTCGAATGGAATTCCTAGAGAAGCTATGGCTGCTCCATCCCTGGAAGTGTCCAAGGCCAGGTTGGATGGGGCTTGGAGCATCCTGGCTCTTGGCTGATGTGAAGGGCAGTGATTGGGATTCCCAATCCCTGTAATCTGCTGTAGCAGCAGGAGTGAGGCTGATCCATCCTGGCCATCAGAGCTTCCCATGGTGCTTTTGCTGTCAAGGTTGCTCCTGGCTGCAAACTCCTCTGCTGCCCCCAAATTTGCCCTTGGACCTTCTTACTAAAATCCTGAAAAGCTCCTCCACCACCTTCCCTTCATCCACGAGGTGGGAGACAGTGCGGAAGGATCAAATCCATTAGGAAGTGGTCTTGCAGGGATTTTACAAGGATCAGATGTGGGGGCCTCATTCCATGCCTTGACATTGGTGATCCCAAAATCCACATAAGAGAAGCCAGCAAATTGTTTTTAGTCAGGGATGCCTTTTCCCATGGAAAAGAGGGAAGTTTGATCCCATACCATCCCAGAGCATCAGTGGATGTGTATGATGGTCCTGCTGTAGCCTGGGATATCTGGTTGAGTGTCCTCTTCCTTCTGGGATTTGAGGGTAACAGTATGTTTTCCTGAATCTTCCCTTCCTGACCTGGAGCAAATCCCATGGCAAGGGATTCATCTTCATGTCGGAAAGGGTCTGCTTCCAGAAAATCCTTTGGCAGAGATTTTCAGTTCTTTTTGGAGATGCTTTGGGTTCCAAGTGGGAGTTTTTTACCCCCTGTCAGGAGCTGGGACATGCTGGTGGCTCCTTCACTCATGTCCTAATAGTCCTTAACCCTTTTAATTTTTTCCCTCATGCCTGTTTGGAAAGAGCAGTTTGGTTTTATCAGAGGTTTTTGGTTTCTGCTTTGCTTTTTTCCTTGGGGTGGTTCTGCTTCGCTTTTTTTCCTTGGGATAGTTCTGCTTCATCCCTTTGATCTCTGAGGTTTTCCCTGGCACTGGGGACATTCCTGGCTGTGAATCCAAGGTTCAGCTTCTGCTCCCCAATTTGCATTCGTCCCTGCTCCCGTCTCGCTTCCAAGTGCTGGAAGATCAATGTACCTGTCACTCACTGCTTCCCATCTCGCCTCCGATCGGGATTAATGGCACAGCTCGGCACTGTGCCCCGATGGAGACACACGGGAGGGGTTCTGGTGGCAAAGGATTGACAGTGGGTGACCTTGTGGTGCCCAGGTTATGACTTAATTTAATTCTTTCCCCCATGCCTGCCCCCATACAGGAAGCTTTTCTATCCCATATCCTGTTCCTAAAGCAGCAGTAATCTCTTGGATTTGGGAATGTCCGCTCCTGAAGTTCCCCTTGCTTATTTAACTTCCTTTTTCCCATCAGTGTCTGAACAGGATTTACTTTGACATTATTGTCGTTTCCCTAATCCATCCTGAGCAGCATCATCTTCCTCTTGCCTCATGGATTTAGAATCACATAATCATGGAATAGTCATTAAGGAAAAGATCTCTGAGATCATGAAGTCCAAATGTTAATTCAGCACTTCCAAGCCACCACTAAACTCTGTCCCCGAGTGCCACATCAACACGGCTTTTTGGGACATGTTTCACTAGACCAGGTTGCTTCAAGCCCCATCCAATCCATGGGCTCCCCACCCTCACATAGAAGACTTCCTTCCCAGTATTCCATCTAACCCTACCCTCTGGCAGTGGGAAGCCATTCCCCCTTGTCCTCTCACTCCAGGACCTTGTGCAAAGTAATTTCTCACCTTTCTTTTAAGCCTCTTTTAAAAGCAGGTTTCTCCAGCCTCTTCTCCAGGTGAAATATTCCAGGAGCGAACTCTTTTTGTGCCCTCCCTGCTTCAACTTCCCCAGGGGGCCAATTCCTGGTACTTCTCTCAGGAAAATAAGAGAAGAAATAAGGACCCTTGCATCCATCCCCTTTCCTAAGGGATGCATGTGTGGTGGCTCCTGGATCCTACCTGCGTGAAGCACCCTTGTGAGATAATTTGGCAACAAATTCCCCATCTCAAGGTCAGCATTGGATAAGAGGAAACAGCTTTAAGTTGTAATTGGGGAAGTTTTGTTTGGATACGAGGAAAAATTTCTTCACTGAAGGGATTGCTTGAGCTGCCCAGGGAAGTGGTGGAATCATCATTCCTTGAGGGGTTTAAAAGCCTGTGTGGATGTGGCACTTGGGGACATGGTTTAGGGGTGGCCTTAGCAGCACTGAGTTGATGACCTTAGAGGTCTTTTCCAACCTTAACAATTCTACATTTAGAGTTTACACCAGGATTTTTTTTTTTCCCTGGGAACAGGAGGCGCGAGTAGCGCCCGCGGGATTCGCGGCTCTGCAGAAAGCCCCGAGCTCAGCAGCGCGCGGCCCTGGCTGATAAATGATGCTCATATCCCATTCGAATATGATGCAAGCAGTTTTTTTGTAGTTTGTCTTCCATGGCGGTAGTAAAGTTTTTAATTAGGAAAGCTAATGAGATCGATTAGTCATTAGAAGTGACCTCTGGATCGCGGCGAGGAGTGGGGATGTGTGCGCCGGGCTGATAACGGGGGACGCTGGGGTATTGTTTGTAATAAAAGCGTGAAGTGTTTGATTTGAGTGAAATGTGCCACGGGGAATACATCACGCGGAGAGGAAAAAATTACAACCCTGGGAGCCTGTAATGAAGGGAATTAAACCAACATCCTGTCTAAATAACATGATTATCTACACAAAACCCCTCAGCTAGCAAGTAATAATAGAAAACGGAGCTCTTCGGAGAGGCTCTTTGAGGAGGTGGTTAATGCTGGAGTCGCGCATCAGGCACTTTCCAAGGAGCAGCTTTGGAATGAATACACCATCCAATTACCTCTGGGAATAGAGTTTACCAGGTGCCAGCCTGTTTTGGGGAAGGAGGAGGAGGAGGGGGATGCCTGCAATAATTTGGGATCTCTCTTTCTTGTCAGGCAGGAGTTTGATGCAATTCTGGGTTGATTGGTGGCAGCTCAAGCTTGTGTGGGGGGCAAAAAGATGTTAATTATGTATTCAGCAAATTCCCAGCTTAGTTATTCTGTGAGGTTGGAGTGGAGGAGGGAAAGGGGCTACTTGTGCTGTTGCTGGCTGGGGAGGATGTAGGATTGTGGCTCTCATCCCTTCCCCAGTGGGGTGGAAGTGATTTGGGTACGTGGTTGGTGCAGTATCCGTGCGAGGTTGGGTGTGCCCACATGTTCTGAGTGACAAAAGTGACAGAAGGTAGATTTAGGTGGGATACTAGGGAGAAATTCTTCCCTGCAAGTGTGGTGAGGCCCTGGCAGACATTACCTGGAGAAGCTGTGGCTGCTCCATCCCTGAATGTGTCCAAGATCAGGTTGGAAAGGGTTTGGAGCAGTCTGGCATGGTGAAAGATGTCCTTGCCCATGGCAGGGGGTTGAACTGGATGGTCTTTAAGGTCTTTTCCAACCCAAACCATTCCATGAGTCCATGATTTCAGGTCAGTCCCACCATTACCATAGCTGGGGTTTCATCATGTGTGTGGTGCTGGTCCCTGCAGGGGTTAGCACCTCTGTTGTTTTGTTGTCCCCATTCTCCTGTCCTAAATGCAGTTCCCCGAAGGAAAAAACTCCAAGTTTGCTGGTACTTGGGAGCAATTTTAATTCTAATTGGAGCTTCAACTCTGCAAAGGCTCTAAAAGCCCACACAGAGGTTTGGTCACTGCACTGAAGAATTTGATCTGCTACCAAAAAAATCCTGAGATAGGAAAAGAGCAGTGAGATCCCGTTTGCTTTCCATGTTCTTTCCTCTCTCCTTTCTTGCCTCACCTCTAAAGTGACCTCTGAAGTGCCTCACCTCTAAGTGGCCGCAATTCCTCTAAGTCATTGAAACATCAGATGGTTTCTACTGGAAGAGAACTTGGAAGATCCTTTAGTTCCATGATTTATCCCATGGGTTCAGATTGTGGAACGTTGCAAGCATCATCTTTACCACAAAAAATTCCAGTGATTTTTCTGTCATGGCAGAGCCTGGTTTTTGCCTTTTTCCACCACCAGGGGTTATAACTTTTTTTTTCTGAATTTCTGAATGGAAATTTGTGTTGCCTGATCCCTCCCAAAGCCAACACAAGTCACCAACTTGTTGGGAATGCTCGAGAAGGAAAATATTCCCTGTATGAAACTGTAAAGCTGTGAGTTGATGTTGCCACTGTTGCAGGGCAATGGGGGAGCTGTTCCTTCCTTTCTAGGAAATGGTGTCAGATCTAAAATGTATTTCCTTATTTTTCCTAGTTTACCTGGTAATCCACCTTATTTTCCCTCCTGTCATAGAGACAAACATGGGGATGGGTCGAACGTTTTCAGTGAAAATAATGCTCCCATTTTTCCCCTCCCAACCTCTCCATAATTTTAATGAGAGGATCTCCAAGAAAAACAGCCAGCCCTTTAAATCAGTTATAAAACCCAGAGACCGAGGCTCAGCATGGAGTGTCAGCTTTAATTATCTGGGCAGTTACAGCTGTATGTTATAAAAGTCGGGCAATTAGGTGCATTCCTGAAAGCTTGGGAAAAAAAAAAAAGGCTCATGGAAGAAAACCACAGTCAAACATAGAACTGTTAATTGCACGAAACATTCTGCAGAATAACCCGGGATGTAGATCATCCTGCAACATAGAGAATCCAGGAATGGGTAGGGTTGGAAGGGAGCCTAAAGCTCATCCACTTCCCTATCCATGGAAGGGATTTTCCATTATCCCAGGTTGCTCCAAGTCTTGTCCAACCTGGACTTCAGCACTTCTGGGGATTAAAAGTATTATGAAAACACCAAGGATTAAAGTCATACATTTATTTCCAGATGTGGATCAAGGTGTTGTTGGTGAATCCATGATTCCCGTGGTAGTGTTTTGGTGATGGGCTGGTGAAGCCAGTTCCAAGCACATCAATACCTTTCTGTTACCATCAGTTATACTGGTCCTATTCCTGAAACTTCACCCCTTTTTTCAGGGGCTAAAATGTTGGATATAGGACTTCAGTTGGATGTGGGACCAATGGCCATTGAACTTGATGATCTTAAATGTCTTTTCCAACCTTAAAAATTCCATGATTCTGTCAGAGTGTTGGTGAGATCCCCTCTGTGCCCATCCACACCTGAATTTCAAGCCTGTTTTTCGATGTTTTTTCTCCTAGGATCCAACTTCCACTATGTAAGGAGCCCCCCAGCCAACAAGGTGATAAAGACGCGCTACAGGATCGTGAAGAAGAACATGGTGCCTCCAGCCTTATCATCCTTTACCAGCCCCATTCCCACCTGGAAAACCAGGCGTCCCATTACATCCAGGTAATTCTGCCATCCCTGGAATGAGCTGGTTGGCATGTGGGAGCCATGGGAACTCCCACGTTGGCTCAGTGTTTTTCTGTCGCATCTTCACTGTTTAATTTCTCTTTGTTTGGCCTACTCTGAGTTTATTGACTTAAAGTGTAAAATCATATTAGGAATTGTGTTATCCTGAGCTGGTGCCAACAGCTTACGCCTTTGGCTTCCTATGTATTCCCTCTTGGAATTAATTATTTCCATGGAGCAGTTAAATAAGCTGAAAAGAGGATGAATAAACATGTGGATGTTGGTGATGAAGGGGAGCATGCTGAATGCTCCAAACTTCCACTAGGATATAGGTGCTGTCCCAAACTCATTTATTCCCAATTATCTGGATGGGTGAAACATCCAGAAATATTTTGTCACTGCTTAGAGAAGGCACTGAAGGTGCCATAACCTTGAGTTGGAATATTCCTAAATCCTTAGAAGTGGAGATGTTTCCAGGGAGTGTCTCAGAGACCAAGAAAAGACCTGGAGCTTAAAGCAGAAGGGTTGTTAAAATAATCGATTCTTTAGAACAAGGTGCAATTAGAAGCAATGGGTTTGGTGAAAATACAGATTTTGGCTATTTTTAGGTCAGGAATAGCTTGTCCTCCCATTGGAATGTCAGGAGTCATGGGCAGTATTTTGGGCAAAGAGAGTCTGTTCTGCTCTTCTCCGACTTTGTTCTCCCTGCTCCAGGTGGATTCCTCCAAAAGTCATTCCCCAGCAATGCCCTGAGGATTGGTGGCTTTTATGGTAGAGCTGTGGAGGGACAAAAATCGTGATGATTGTTTTTAAAGCCTGACTTTGCCTGATATTTCCCTTTAAAAGTGAATTTTGGGATTCCCAAATTGGTATCTGAAGGGACGGTTGGTTTTGGAAGAGTTCAGGGTGATGAAGCAAAGTATGGGATGAAGAGAGTGATTGGTAAAAAAGGTTGGGTCAATTATTTTGTGTATTTTCCAAGCTCTTGGTTGAGAAACTCCTCCTCTCCTGTACTCTACTGGTCTCAAAGTATGAAACCATTCCACTCTTCCAGTATGGAAACTGGGATCTTTTTGGGCTCATGGTCAACCTTACCTACACCACCTCCTCCTTTGTCTTCACATTCTGCTTTTGCCTGTGATATTTTCCCACCTGGGCATCATCCCTGAGATCCACAGGTTTTGTTCTGGGTTACCACCTCCATTTGCACATCCTTGGGATGAAATTCTTGCATTTCCCTGTCCAGAAACAAACCATGTACTTTTTGCCTGCTCCACAGCTTCTCTGGGAAACCTGTGCTAGGGCCTTACCACCCTGGAACTGTCCAGGGCCAGGTTGGATGGGGCTTGGAGCAACCTGGGATAGTAGAAAGTGTCCCTGCCCATGGCAGAAGGTTCCTTCCAACTCAAATGGTTCTGTGACTTTCAGCCTTAATTAATAGAAAGCAGCTCATCCTCCAGCTGTTGGGCTCAGCCTCTTCCCTCACACCTTGTCACTCCAGATCTGGATGTTTGATGGATGGAGGATCCATGCTTAGAATCAAGGCAGGGATTAGCTTTGGGCATGGAATTCAGAGCAGGAGCGTCTGGGATCTGTGTGGTGGCTCTTGCTCAACCCAGTAGTGATTTTCCACGGAATGACCTTGTTCTGCTGCGATTGGCTGAGAGCTCCCACTTGTAGGATCATTTTCTCTGTATTAATCTCCGACTTCATTAAATTGGTGTAGTTTAGATCTTACAGCTGCTTCAGACAAATCTTGATAAAATGCCATCAGCAAATTAAAACAATTATGTTTTAAAGAAGCCATAAATCTCCATCTCCCAATTACCTTTGTTGGGGGTGATCAATCATCTGGCCTGTCTGGAGAAAGCACATGGCAAATGCTTCTCTGGAATTTTTACGGGATTTTTTGCTTCATCGTTCCTATCTTGGATCTGTCACAAGCAAGACGCCAGGATCTGCTTTTTTCCTGATTTTCTTTGCTCTTCCCAAAACAAGGAGAAGCTCTGACAACTGTGGGACACCCCTTTAGCCACCTCAGTTTTATTTCTCATACTGAGTAGTCAATTATTTTTAATATTTCTGGTTTTCATTGTAATAACTGCAAAGTTTTTACAATAATTTGGTATTTTTAATATCCTCATCCCCTTAAGCCAGCAGTGGGATGTCAACTGGTGGTGCTGCCCTCCAGTCCTACTCCCAAACTGGTTCCCAGCTAGCACCAAGGAGCAATTTCTTCCATGAAGTACAGGTTTTTGGGTATCTGGAAGTAATGTGCCAGGGTTTTATTTTGCTGGGACATCCAGGATGTCACCCTTTTTGCCAGTAAATCCTCAAATCACCAGACTAAGATGCAGAGGGATGTGGCTTTGAGAAATGAGTGACAGGGAGAGTAGCTGGAGGTACCTGATGTCAGTCCCTTGGGAATGAATTCCATCCTCCCCTTTTTGCTGGGTTGCATAAAACTGGGCCCTGCTGCTGACTTTTCTTTGAGGCGATAGGTGGGAGTATATTTTAAATTAATTTTACTCCACTTTTTGTAATATTTTTGTTTTAAATAGATTTATAAGCAACTCGGGGCCTATTTCTCCAAATTTATGAAGATAATTTTCACTCTCTTGATAAGGTGAAATTTACACCTGCTATTTCCATATTAATTCACATTGCTAAGTGGATCTAATTTTCTTCCGTTCTTCTATCTGGTGAGTGTGGCCTTTCCTAATGCAATTTCCCCCTCACTAAATCACTGTGATCGGGAGTCATGATCGAGTTAAATTAACTTAAATTAATTTACTTAATAAGAGCTCCAGATCATTGTGAATGAGGTTAAGATTTATTGATTCTCCTTTTCACTCCTCCCCCTTATCTCCCGCAGCTTTGCTGGGAGCGCAGCTCACAAGGGCTGTGATTTGCTGGCTTTAAAGTTTGGTCGCTCCTGGTGACATTGAGGTTGATCATCTCTTAAAAATCCTGGAGGGAGATGTCCTCTCTCCTCACAGCCTCCCTCTGCCTGGAAAGGGATGAGGGATTTGCCATGGAGGAGTTGGGATGGATGAAATGTTGTGCTGAGATTGGAGAGTGATGCTTCTCCTGCTTCCAGCATCTTTCCATGGTCCATGTGGATGTGGCTACCAAAAAAATGGGATGTCCACATGTTATAAACCTTGCACAGAGGCAGCAGAAGACTTCTGGGGTTGCTGGTCAGAGGGATGGACCACCTTTCCTACAAGGAAAGGCTGAGAGGATTGGGATTGTTCAGCCTGGAGAAGAGAAGCTTCAGGGTGACCTCAGTGCAGCCTTCCAGTGCCTGAAGGGGCTGACAGGAAAGATGGAGAGGGAATTTTTGTAAGGAGTGACTGGAGAAGGGGGAATGGCTTCTCACTGAAAGTAAGTAGTGTTAGACTGGATATTAGGAAGAAATTCTTCCCTGCGAGAGTGGCGAGGCCCTTGCACAGGTTTCCCAGAGAAGCTGGGTCCCCAGGGAAGAGGTCACAAAGCTTTTAGAGCTCAAGGAGCATTTGGACAACACTCTCAGTCACAGGGTGGGATTTTTGAGGTGTCCTGTGCAGGACCAGGAGTTGGACTAGATGATCCTTGTGTGTGTCCCTTCCAACTCAGAATATTCTAGGATTCTATAAACTCCTTCAGGAGACTCCAGTTCTCCCTCTGGAGAGCCAGAACCACTTTTAAGACATTTTTGGGAGCAGAGAGCCCTTTGAGTTGAGCTTATAGACCCCCAGTGGGGGAATGAAACACTGACCCACTTTGAAGAGTTTTCCTCTCAAATCCTGCTGCAAGTATGGAAAACAAAAGTCACCTGTCTGCAAATAATGAGTTGTGTCTGGCACTGCTGGGGAAACTCTGATATTTCTTCCTGAAAACTTTGCAGTGCCTCTTGAGGGAGAATCCTACCCCTCCAGCACTATAAATAAGTAAAGAACAAGATAATCCAACATTTGTCAGAGAAATGCCAGCTCAGGAGAAAGGAGCTCGTCAGTGGAGGATTCACTCATGTAGTTTAGTTTAGTTTTATTTTTTCCTTTTATTTTCTTCTCTTTTGTTCTGTTCGTGGCCTGGAGCGCATTGAGCAGATTAAGATGGAAACAGTTGTCACCATCACTGGGGGTGTTCAAGAAATGACTGGATGTGATACTCAGCACTCTGGTCTGGTTGACAGGGTGGTGATTGGTCAAAGTTTGGACTTGATGGTCTTTTCCAGCCTACATGATTCTGTGATACGGTGATTGCAAGGATTTTTCCTGCAGGTTTCGAAGATCTGAAGCCTTTAGGGATTCAAGCTGAAAGATAAAGAGGATGATGCAGGTTTTGAAATGGGGCTCAGCCACACTGGTGGTGCAATGACCATTTCCCTGGGAAAGGGGAGGTACAGCTGGGCATCCAAGAGGAGGAACAACCACCATCCATCCCTTCCAGTCGTCCTCTGCAGGTGGTTGGGATATTGTGTTCCAGGTCACTTAGGAACACCAGCCTCCTTGTCCCATTCTTTCCTTTCCTTCACAGTGGATGGTTTTGGGTTTCCAATTTCCTTTTGCTCCCCTGACAACGTCTTTTAGGCACCCAGCTCATGATCCAGTTCAAAGAATCATGGAATGGTTTGGCTTAGAAGGGACCTTGGAAGAGCATCTGGTCCAACCCCCCTGCCATAGGCAGAGATGCCCTCCACTAGACCACGTTTTTCCAATCCCTATCCAACCTGGCCTTGAACACTTCCATAGGATGGGATGATCCATTCCATGCAGCCCCTGTCATCCATTCCCAGAGAAGCCTTCCTGATTTTCCTTTCCATTTTTCTGGCATTCCTTAAGTGCTGTTACAAGTTTCCCTGTGGAAGTGATTTCACTGTCTTGAGATAATGGGATGGCACCAGGTGCCAGTCCTGGTGTGCTGTTAGTGTGTAATTAACCCTTTCTCCCTAAATCCATGGGAATCTAGTGCGAATGGGAATCTTGGTTATGGATTAGAGTCATGTGTTTCCCCATTGGATGCATTCCAGTTCCTGTGCCTCATTCCCACAGAACGGTGTGGTTGACTTGCCATGGATGAAATGAATGCTAAAACTCAATATATCCCCTCTCTTTTGGGGAGGAGAAGGTATCCTTGGGAATGCCAGGGAAGCTTTCTCATCCTTTCCATCTTCCTCTTGTTGTGTTGGAGACTGGGGCAATCAGGGTCCGCACCGACTCATCCACCATAATCCCACTGATGGACAGTAATGGGTTAAACCAGACTAAATCCATCACTTCTGAGCTTTTTGGTTGCACTCTGAGGGTGCCTAAGAAGTCAGTCCATTCAGGAAACAGGATGGGGTCACCCAACATCTGTGACTCCTCTGGGAGCTGTTGGGAAGTGCTTGGGATACTTTGGTTGCTCGTTGTGCAACCCGACAATTGTTGGGTTGGGGTGGTGGTGAGACTCTGGCACAAGCTCCCCAGGAAAGTTGTAACTCCCCCATCCCTGGAAGTATTCCAGGGTTGGGTTGGATGGGGCTTGGAGCAACCTGGGACAGTGGAAGGTGTCCCTGTCCATGGCTGGAACTCGATGGTTTTTAATGCTCGTTCCAACCCAAACTGTTCCGGGATTCTTTGTTCACGATCCTGGAAGGTCAGCGGCTGGAGCTCAGAACAGAGAGCAGAGTGTGGGGCTGTAATTCACAGTGGATGGAGCAAATCCACATTTTCTGGGGTGTCATCTCAAAAGTTGCAGAGAAAACAGGGAAAACTGTTAACGTCGGCTTCCACGGCGGAAAATTGCCGAGCGCTCCGACGGGAGAGGCTTTAATCGACGTTCCCATATATTGTGAGCAGACAGGGATGGGCATTTTAAAGGTCTCAGCAAATGCTGTATTTTCTCCTTGATCCATTTATTTTTTCCACCAGCCTATACTTTCTAGGGTACAAGAGGTGGGATCCCAACATCCCAAAACCAGTTTGGAGCACAAAGTGGACAGATGTTCTGAACCAGATGCTGCTTTAAGTAGTGCAAGTGGTTCAGTCTCCCAGTTTTGGGGGATTTCAAGCACAGCTTTTTATGTTGTTTATTGAATTGGGATGATGCTCCAGTGGGATTTTACCTCTGGGTGCTGATTGCTCTGGGATATTCCCGAACAGAGGTGAGGGAATCGTGAGCAGAGGGCAGAGGTTGGGACACCGGGAGTTAATTTCCTTTTATCAAGATGATAAAATCCCCCCATCCGCCTTCCCGGCTTTTGCCGCGTTAATCTGCGAACGGAGTCGGAATGTGACGAATGGCCTTAAAGTTCCTGTCAATTTTTTTCTTCCCAAATTCATTTGACATGAAAGTGAGAAGTAAACAGAAAGCCTGTGGTTAAGCAGATAACTTGGAAAGCCTTTTCCATCACATTTAAAAACGGCCGTGTCATGGATTCTGCGAATTGGCGGCTCCTATTTTGTTTGATTTTATTTTGTCTGTGTGGTAAATTTTCTTTTAATAATCCCGACGTGGTTTGACGAGGTTTTAGGCCTCGGATTTTTTTTGAAGGGATGTTAAACCATTCTCCAAAATGACATCTCATTAAAGTGAAATTCATCTGCTGGGATTGGAGCCTTTACAGGCAGGAGGGAACAGTAACTCCCATTTGGAAATCCATATTTTTTGTTTCTATAGGAAATACTTTTAATCCTTTTAATGAGGCTGGGATGAGATGCACAACCCGGATTGTTTCGGAGCAGCCCTGACATCTGTCCCAGCATAATCCAGTTTCTGTTCTGGACTGGTTTAGAGGCTTTAAAAAACAATGGCACCTCTTTGGGGCAAAGCTGGGGATTAATCCTCCCTGTTACTGGTGCTCCCCTCCTTCCCAAGAGACAGACACTGGGGAAAAGTCACTCCTCTCTTCTGTCTTCCTTTGCTTTTTATTTATTTCTTATTTCTTTTTTCTGTTTCTTCTTCCCCATTTTTATTTTCTTTTCTCTTTTTCCTCTTTCCCTTTTTCTTGTTGTTTTCTCTTTCTTCTCCCTTTCCCCCTTTTCCTTTTCTTGTTTTCCTTTTTAAATTGTTTTGCCTTTGCTATCTTTTCTTTTCATTTTTTCTAGATTTTCCCCCATTTTACTTTTCATCTTTTTTCTTTTTCCTTTTTTGTCTTCTTCCTTTTTCACCTTCTTCCCTTTTTTCTCTTTTCCTTTTCCCTCTTTCCGTTTCTCCTTTTTCCTTTTTTCCCTTTTCCCTTTTGCCTTTACTCCTTTTATTTCCTGCCCTCCTTTCCCTTTTTTCCCTTTTCCTTGTTTTTTCTCCTTTGCTTTATTGCATTTTTCTTTTCTCTTTCTTTTTTCTTTTCTTTTTTTGCTTTATTTTTTTTCTTTTCCCTCTTTCCTCTTTCCTTTTCTCTTTTTCCAATTGCATCCTTTTTACCTTTTTTCCTTTTTCTCTTTTTTCTTCTCCTCTTTCTTCTTTTTTTTTCTTTTTCATTATTCATTTGCCTTCTCCCTGTTTTTTCATCTCCTTTTTTCCTTTATTTCCCTCTTTTAACTTTTTCTTTTTCCTTTTTTCTCTTTTCCCATTTTATCTCCTTCTTTCCTTTTGTTTTCCCCTTTTCTTCTTGTTTTTCTTTTTCTTTTCCTTTTTTTTCCTTCTTCTTTTTCCTCTTTCCTTTTTCCTTTTTCCTTTTTTCCTCTCCCCTTTTTTCCTTTTCCCCTTTCTTCCTTTTTTTCCTTTCTCTTTCTCCTTTTCTCATTTTCCCTTTTTCTCATTTTTCCCTTTTCCCCTTTCCTGTTTTCCCATTTCCCCTTTTCTCATTTTCATTTTTTCTCTATTTTCCAGCCTCCCCTTTAAATATTTTTCATATTTTCCTTAATTTCTTTTTTTTTTCTCCCTCTTCTTTTTTCCTTCTTCCTCCACTTTCTTTCCCTCTTTTTTTCCCTTGTCCTTCTCCCAAGCATCCCTCCCAGCTGGTTGCTTTCCCACCTGGCAAACTCAGCAGCAATTCCAAGTTATGCAGCTTCCAGCAGCATTCAGGGACTCCACCACTCCTACTTCCTCCCCTGACCACCCCCATCCTCCCAGTCTCCCCAGTCCTGCCCAGTTCCTGGGCAACCTTATGCTGGGAGGTTGGATTTTTCCTCCTTTTCCATGAATTCCAGGCTGCCGGCGCTGGGGGGAAGCGCTCCCGTTTCCCTCCTCCTGGGTCAGCCGCAGTAATCGAGCTCCACTTCGGAGGAAGTAATGAAACCAAAATAAAAGCGGGACTCAGGGGTTAATGACCAGCTCTAAATGCACATGAACATCCTTAGGAATAATGGGATTTTCCTTTTTTAATTTTGGTTAATGGAGTCGTCGCGTTTTGAATGGATTCCATTAAAAAGAAAACTGCCACATCCGATCCCAGGGACAGTGAGGGGTTATTTACTCGGCAGGGTGTTGTGTGGATCTTGGATCAGCTCTTCCCTGGAGCCTGGAGCATCCTTGTTGGGAAGCACAGCATTCCATAAACTGGATCTTCCTGGGAAATCTTTCAGCTTAATCCCGTGCTGGAGCTGTGTTGGATTTGATGATCTGGAAAAGCTTTTCCAGCTCAATCCATTGAGAGCCCCCAGCATGGCACTGGTTTCCTGCTGCATGAAATACTGGATTTGCTGCACCCTTTGGCATGAGATCACAAAATCCTAGGATCTCCAAGATCATCAAGTCCAACCTGAGTCTGATCTCCACCTTGTTACCCAGACCAGAGCACTGAGTGCCACCTCCAGCTGTTCCTTGGACACCTCCAGGCATGGTTCATTTCACCACCTCCCTGGCGGTCCATTTCAGTTTTACTCTTTTTTTGTGGAAAAATTCCTTCTAAGATGCCCAAGTTGGATGGAAATCATCTGGAAGTCCTCCAGTCCATAACTTGGATGACATAGTTGGAGTGTCTTTCTTCTGCTTCATTTCCCCCCATCCCAAACCAACTTTGATGGTGCAAAATCACTGTTGGAGAGCACGGTGCCACCATTCCCAACTGGAATTGGTGGCATCCTCAGTAGGATGTTCACCTGGGTCAGGACAGAGTTTCGAAATTGGTCTCCTGAGTGAGACATCTTCAGTTGTTGGGCTTCACAGATCAGTCTTGGAGGTTCAAATCAACTCCTGGTAGATAAAACCATTCCTGAAGATGTTCAGCAGCTCCTGGTGGACTTTGGATTGTCAAGGCCAGGGCGGGAGCAAAGCAAGGGATGTGGTTTTGTTTGAATATGTTTGATTTGCAGTGTGAATTTCAGATCCTCAGCAGCAGGTTGGCTCTCTAGATCTACTCTGAAGGGTCCCCACTACATTTGGGATGCTGTGGGTCAGGGACAGGGAGATTCTGGAACCCTGATGGAGTTAGCAACGAAAGGATCCTAGGAAAAAGATAAACTGAGATGATAAATGAGATAAAAAAAAAGGAGACTCTGCATTCCAGGAAATGCTTGTTTGGAGTGGTGCAGGGGACTCATCAGTGGTTTGGGGTGAGGAACAGTGTCCCAGTTCCGTCAGGGTGCTCCACAAGCATTCCCAGCCCCCAGGGTTGGACAAACCAAGTTGGAAGGAGATCCCACAGGGCCTAAAACCAGGCTGGAGGTCATCACCTCTGCTGTGTCACAGAGCAGAGGTGGTCATGGTGGTGCCACTTCTCAATGAGCTTCTGGGCAACTCTTCCTGCCTGGCTGCTCCCACCATTCCATCCCATGGAATTTTGGGTTAATATGTTTTCCTTAGTGTTTCGAGTAGGCTGAGAGCACCTGCAGGGGTGGCTCGAGGAGGATTTTCTGAGGAGCAGTTTTCATTAGCCAGGATTTCTTTTCCTCTGCTTTTGTGAGGCCTTTCTGTGTTCTCAGAGTCCAGCAGCTGTCAGAGAAAAACGGAACATCCTTAGCAAGGAGCTTTAGAGGGATTAAAAGTTGGGAGTTTGCAGCTGTGGATCAGCAGTTCTGGGTTGGGGAGGAATCATCTGGTGCAGGAACTCAGGTGGGAGAGGTAAAAATGTTGGCTCAGGTAACTCAAGATGTCTTCTCCAATGTTGGGTGCCATCTCCAGGTGCTGGGACACCAGATTGGAGATGGTCCTGCCCATCCTATGGTGGAAAAAGTCAAAAACTCTTGGGTGTTCTGGAGCCGGGCTGGGAGACCTGGATGTGTCCAACCTGGGGAAGAGAAGGCTCCAGGGAGACTTTAGAACCCCCTCCAGTGCCTGAAGGGCTCCAGGAGAGCTGGAGAGGGACTTGGGACAAGGGATGGAGGGATAGGACCCAGGGAATGGCTTCCCACTGCCAAAGGGCAGGGACAGATGGGATACTGGTAAGGAATTCTTCCCTGGGAGTGCAGTGAGGGGCTGGGATGGAATTCCTAAAGAAGCTGTGGCTGCCTGATCCCTGGAAGTATCCAAGGCCAGATTGAACCGCGTTTGGAGCAACCTGGGATAGTGGAAGATGTCCCTGCCCATGGCAGTGGTTGGAACTGGGTGGTGTTGAAGGTCCCTTCCCACCCAAAGCATTCCACAATTCCACAAAAAATGTTAATTATGTCTGTAATGCTATTTTATGTGAATTTTTGCTCAGGGTCTGGGATGGACTTTGGGCAGCTGGGGCAGATGCCCCAGGAAGGAAGCAGAGGATTGATCCTTCCCCTTCCAGTCTTGGGATTCATCTTGTTCGAGGTCCCCCAGGGACTGAGCGTGGTTCTGTTGGGATTTGGAGCCTGTCTCTAAAATCCTTTAACCCTCTGTCCCAGGGCATCCATTTATTCCTACCCAGGTACTCCAGGATGAAATCTCTCATGGGTCCATGAAGTTCCAAGTTCAGCTCTTCCTTTTCTCCATCCAAATTCCCCAAACACCAGCTGTAATTTTAAATAAGATAAATTTCGTGGGATATTATTCACCTTTTCTAACCGAGGCTTCAACAGCAATGGAGTAGCTTGGCCAGATGAAGTTTCCCTGTGGATAAAGTTTTCCAAATTGGCCGCATGCTGTATTTAAAACTAATTTTGAAGTGGTTTGGACCCTTTGGATGTGTTTTTTTAAGGCTAATTATGCCTGCTAACAGCATCCCATTCAGAATATATTTTCCAGTGCTGTATATTTACACACTCCCTGTTTTTTCACCTGACAGTGACAGCTGTGGGAGTGAGGAATGTATTTAATTCCTAAATATCTACTCTAATAAGAGATTAGTAATGGCAGAGCTGCTTTTTTTCCACCCTTTTCCCAGATGGTTTTCCCTACAAAGGGTCGTAACTTCTCCAAGCTTTCAGCAGATCGAACCCCGATGTTTTCCCGTGCTAATTCCAGTGTGAAAGTTGGGATTTAAAAGAAAAAGCACCCAAAAAAGGAGGAAGAGGGATGCAGAGCATGGCTGAATGGCAGCTCCACAAGGCACAAATTCCCTGAATTACTTCTTATCCTGATAAAATTGGGATAAATTCCTTTAAACTTTTCCATGAGCTGTTGCAATGAGCTGCGTCCAACTGGTGCCAGCATCTGGGCTGAGCTCCGGGCTGTGCCCGGGCAGGTCTCATAGCTCAGGAATGAGCAATCCGGTTTTTGGGGGCAAAAAAGGTCACCTGGCAAGTGCTGGAGCATCATTCTCCGCTGATTAATTCTGTCCAGGCTAAGTAAACATTTAGGTTTCTTTCAGGCCGAAGGACGGATCCATCTGTTTCATCCTGGTGGGAGAAATCAGGGAGTATCCTGAACTGGAAGGATCATCAAATCCAACTCCTGGTCCTGCATGGGAATCATCCCAAAAAATAAAAAGTATAAAATACTCTAAAAAATCTGGAGAAGACTCCTGGATTGACAAATGCAGAGGGATCCTAAATAAGATCTCAGAGAGCTTCACTGGGCATCAGGATCCGTTTCCCAGGAGCTGGAAAGGGCTTCATGCAATGGAGGGAAGGAAAGGAAGGAAGGAATTTGTACATTTCTCCCATGGGTCAAATTTCACCCTTGGGCTCAGTTAATGAAATATCCTGTTGAGTTTGTGTCTGTTGTAATAAACATGGAGAAAAAATCATAAATAATTATTTATTCATATCCAAAACCTACATAATGTTTGGAAGATCTACTGGAAGGTTCCCTGCCTGTAGCAGGGGGTTGGAATGAGATGATCTTTAAGGTCCCTTCCAACTCAAATTATTCTGGGATTATGTAATCAGTTTTCTCAGTCCCTTTGTGTTTATTTCCTTCTGCTGCCTTGGAAATAATTGGAATTAGCTCGTTAATACCAACTAATATCCCTCCTACCAGGTCTGGTCTCTCCCCAGCAGAGCACTGAGATTTCCTCTTTCTACACCCAAATTCTCTGTCTGACGGAGCTTCCTTTGGGATGAAGCCGTTGTGTTCCCTTCCAAACCTTGGTTTTATTCCATCAGGGAATGTGTGGATGATGCAGGACCATCCAGCCTCTCCTTGGCTCTTCCCGGGCTGGATCCTGGCACCTCTGTGTGGATTTCAGCCTGAGGCCGGATCTGCCACCGCCCTTGGCACCGGCAAAGCCGACCATCTGCATCCGGCAGCTTCTCTGCTCCCGGTCCATCCATCCATCCATCCCCAGGTGCCAGTCGGGCTCCGCAGCATCTGCAGCTCCTGCTGCCCTCTGGGCTGGCCTGGAAGGAGGATTTGCAGGAGGATATGGGGAGGTCTGAGAGGTCACAGCTGTTAAAGCTGGGAAAGTGGGAAAAAAAGAGCAGAGGGATTCCCGAAGTTGGCACGGGTCCCGTGGCCACCTGTCTGTGAGCAGGAATAGTTTTCCGAGCTGAAATTATGTTTTGATTGCAGATAATTTCCTTTAATGCTCCCCCCCAAATTAGTGGTGATTTAATAATTGCTTCTGGATTTGTTGGTAGTGAATCCAGGTATGTGTTCCTGCCATCCTCTGGTGTGGAGAGGATGTAAACGTAGGCAATGAGGGGTGAATCTCCAGGGAAACCCCAAAGCTATTCCAGTTCAGGATATTTTATATGGAAAAAGGTTTTATGGCTCAATAAGGAGGAGCAGGGAGTGTTGAAGGTGATGTCTCTGCTGCTTTAAATTCCTTTTTAAACACAGGGATAAAAGAGGGCAAAGGGAAAACATTATTTGTGTCACGGGAAGGAACTTTGTGGGAGTTGTGGGAGACAGAGGGAATGTTTTTCTGTCCCCTCCCTCTAACAAATTCCTGGTCTCTTCTGCATCTAAAATAATGCTGTTTCAACTCAAATCAGGGTGTGGAATCATGGAATCATTGAGGCTGGGTAAGCCCTCATTGAGTCGAACCATTCCTTCAGCACTGCCAATGTCATCACTAAATCATGTCCCCAAGTGCCACATCCGCAAGGCTTTTAAATCCTTCCAGGAATGGTGATTCCACCCCTGCTGGGGGCAGCTGTGCCAGGGCTTGATAATTTTTTCCATGAAAAAATTCATCCTTATGTCCATCCCAAACCTCTCCTGGCACAGCTTTGAGGCCATTTCCACTTGTCCTGTCCCTTGTTTCCTGGGAACAGATCCCAAACCCCACCTGGCTGTCAGGGAGTTGTGGAGAGCCAGAAGGTCCCCCCTGAGCCTCCTTTTCTCCAGGGTGAGCCTCCCCAGCTCCCTCAGCACTTCCGGGTGCTCCAGACCCTTCTCCAGCTCAATTCCTTTCTCTGGACATGCTCCAACCCCTCTATGTCTGTTTTTCTGAACTCCCGGATTTTTTAAGAGTAAAAAGCTGAGGATAAGGAGGAAGGGAAAAGGACTTCCTTGTAGAATGTGTGAAGATGTGGGATTAGAATTGTGGAATCATGGAATGGTTTTGGTTGGAAGGGACCTTTAAGACCATCCAGTTTCACCTCCTGCCAAGGGCAGGGACACCTTCTACTATCCCAGGTTGCTCCAAGCCCTGTCTAACCCGGCCTTGGCCACTTCCCGGGATGGGGAAGTCCACACCCTCTCTGGGCAATCTGTTTCAATCCAATAGGATTGACTGGATGTGCTGCCCCTGTTTGTAATCCCTGACATTAATCCTGTGTCATCCATGAGTTTGTGGATGGACAGGGAATTAGGCAGGACCTTTTTGGTCCCAGGGTGGGCAGCTCCTCATGGATCTGCATCATTCCCACCTGTGCACAGATGACACCAACCAACTTGCAAACATGAGGGAGGGCCGGGGTTGCATTGGCCACATCCAGAGCTGTGACAAAATCCTCTGGAGGCTGGGATCCATCTGGGAGAGCATCTTGGCAAATCCTCTGTGTGAAATCCAGTAGAAAGCACTTTGTGGAGCATCCAGGAATGCTCTGCTTGCCCAGCTTTGGGAGCCTTTTTGCCTGAGTTGGTGAAACTCTCACCTCCTATTTTTCCCCCTCTTTTTTTTCCCGTCGGCACTGCTGAAGTGAGGCTTCCTCAGGCAGGTTTTTTACAATTTGGATTTGATGAGAACAGTCGGTTACAACTCCCCGAGTGCCGTAAAAGTTGATGCGATGGTCGCTCTGAGCCTGTGCTCATTTTTATAATTTTTTATTTTATGAAACAGGACAGGGAGCTTAGTGACTTATTACTATTCATTTCGTTTCAATGCAGTAAATATTGATTCAGTTGGGGCTTTTCAATTTAAACCACTTGCCGATTATATAAAATATTACCAGCCTCTGGAATTATGCTTACGGATCCCTTCGGCTGCTCATTAGCGAAGGAGTGCAATTTTTAGATCCCTTTGCTTTCATCATCCAAATAAATGGGCTGAGCTCCCTCTTCCCAGGGAAGGTGCTGTAGACTCAGCTCGCAGGGGCTTGACAGCCTCGATGGAGCTCTTAATTTGGAGCCGCTTTCAAAGGATTTTGTACGTGGGGATTTTTTTTCATTTTGAGACATTGAGGTCTCTTCCTCTGATTTTTCAGAGACTGAATGACAGCTGGGATAAATGGAGCTGGTTCATCCTGCTCAAAGCAGCTTCTCCTACCTGTGGGTCGTTGGATGTTGCTTGAGCTCCAAGGATCTGTTTACATGAATTGAGAGAAGCAGGATCAGAGGTCTGGGAAGAGGGAGATGGGTGAAATTCCACTGGTGGAAAGGTCTTGTTAGCTGTGGTCACTTGGGGTCATCTGTGATGGACATTCCCATGGCAAAACTTCCCACAAAACCAGCTTGGACAACTCACAAAGTGTTGCTTCAACATTGTGGGGAGGTGTTGGAGCCCATCCGTGTAGGGATGGGGTTAAATAAGCTTTGGGAAAATGCTGTTGCTGCCACCAGAGCTCACGGTGGTTGGGATGGCCACCGTGGGCTTGGGATGTTGCCCATCCACAGATGAGCCCATTTCAGGAGTTTTCCCTTCCCATTGTTGGACCTTTCCATCCCCACTGTCTCCTGTTGAGCCCTTTGGAGTGTGAGCTCCTTGCCATGCTCCTCCTGGCATCTCCTCATGGAAGGACATGAGGTCAGGATCATGAAAATCAGGACAAGCTCCTTCTCCAACCTGTTTGTCCTGAGGACACAGAGAGTGGGACATGGGCAGATCCAGGATATTCTGATGGGATTTGAAAGAAGTAAAACAAGTCATACTTGAGGGAGCATCCCCACAGTTGAGAATTGTCACTTTTGGGGGTTAATTATTGGGGAAGGAACCACCTTCACGTGGTTTTAGGCACCATCAAGATGAAAAGAGAGAAGAGTTGGGATTGACCTCAACTTCTTGACCACTTTTAAACCGAACCAAGAACACACAATGCTCAGGAGGAGACTCGGAAATTGTCTGGTTTAGCAAGAGCTGTATTAATTGGATCAATGTTAAAATGTGATTTAAAGCACATTGTCAGTGCAGCAGGGGATTTGGCTGAGGACCTGGTTCCAAGGGTGAGTTATGACGCTGGATCTCGGGGGCCAAGATGTTCTTCATGTTATTCTTTGTGCAGCACTTAACCCGTGGTGGATTTCCCCCAAAATAACTAATGATGTGACCAGAAAGAACCTGCATGAGGCTTCAGACTGGAAAAGGAAGAGCTAAAAACTGCACTGCTGTGGAGCCAACTTACATAATTAAATACTGGTTTAAATACCGCTTTTAGGCCAGGTTTAAGGGTGGTAGTAAACCAACTTTGCAATAATCAATAGTTTTTAGTCTGCCTGCATAATTCAAACTCATCAGCCCCTTTCCCTGCAGTGGTTCAGAGCTAATCTCACCAATTGGTTGCAGTAGGATGTCATGGTGAAGGTGACCTGGAATCCCTTTGTGTGAGTGGGTTTTTGTCAGCTAAATTCAAGGAATTTATCCTTTTTAATGCAAAACCTTCATGTAATATATTCATCAGGTTGCTGGCTCACCTATTGCTGGAGATGAACGTGTATTATTTTAATGCTAAGATTAATAAGGACTTTCTGAAGTCCTGCTTGAAGTATTCCCTGATGGTATTTGAGGACTTAATTTGAGTGTAAAGCTGGGATAATTGTGTGGCGTCGCAGCTCATGGAAAGCACTGGGAGTTGTGGAGCAGGGCAGAGCTTCCATGGGAGACTGGCACAAATTGGGTAAAGGCTTCCCCAGATCCCCTTGGAGTCCCTGTGTACACTTCAACCACTTTGGGGTTTTTAATTGCTTTGAAAAATCATGGAATCATCAGATGATATGGGTTGGGAAGGACTTTCTTAGATCATCTCTTTCCAAGCCCCTACCATGGGCAGGAATTCCCTTCCACTATCCCAGGTTGCTTCCAGCCTCATCCAACCTGGCCTTGAACACTTCCAGGGATGGGGCAACCCCAGCTTCTCTGGGCAAGCCAGGGCCCCACCACCCTGACAGCAAAGAATTTATTCTCAATATCCCATCTAACTCTGCCCTCTGGCAGTGGGAAGCCATTCTCTGTATCCTGGCACTCCATCCCTGTCCCTCTTCTGTTCTCCTGGAGCCCATTCAGGCACTGGAAGGGGCTCTAAGCTCTCCCCGAATCCTTCCCTTCCCCAGGCTGGACATTCCCAGCTCTCCCAGCCTGGGTCTAGAGCAGAGGGGCTCCATCCCTTGGAACATTTCTGCAGCCTTCTCTGGAGTCTCTCCAGCAGCTCCACATCCTTCTTTCTGATGTTGGGCTCCAGAGCTGGAGGCAGCTCTGCAGGTGGGGCCTCACCTGAGTGGGGCAGAGGGGCAGAATTCTTCCCTCCCTTTCCAAACTGTGGGATGAGCCCAGGACATGGGGGAATTTCCAGGTTCCAGCACACATAGCCAAATATTGGGGTTTGTAGTATCATCCCATTCCCATCACTGCATTCTGGTGGTGTGGGTTGTCTCATATGCTAAGGAGCCACTTTGGGGTTCCCAAGGCAGAGCAGAAAGCTGGAGATTTTCCTGCATTGCCAAGCCAGGTGGTTGCTCCCATTGTGCCACCTAGGAGAATTTCTTCCCAATAATCCCTCTAACCCTGGCAGTGGGAAGCCATTCCCTATGTCCTGTCCCTCCATCCCTTGCCCAAAGTCCCTCTCCAGCTCTCTTGGAGCCCCTTCAAGCACTGGAAGGGCTCTGAGGTCTTCCTGGAGCCTTCTCTTCTTCAGGGACAATTCCTTTTATTGTGATGGAGATGCAGAGTCGTTTGTCCTTGTTGATTGAGTATTTATGATGGGAGCTCTGGATGGTGTTTCCCTCAGATTGGATTTCTGCAGCTGGCAGCTGCTCCCATCCTCCCCAAAGGTCCCTTTTCACCTGTCAGGACACTCTGCAGCCTTTTACCTGTTTATTCTTGTCCTTTGATTTAATCCCTGGCCATTGGGGTGGCTGTAACACTGTGATCTTCAGAATTTTCATTCTGCCCTGTATGTATAGGTTGGATTTCTCCTACTCTTTTTTTTTTATTATTTTTTTAAAATCCTGCTCAATATTCAAGGACTGTAAAAATGTTCCCCACTTATCATGAGCTGTTATCTCAACGACTCCTCACCATTATTAATAATCACTCTCAGTGTCGTGTATTGCTCTTCCTTATGGCTCCCGAGGCAAATCAGGGATGCTGGGAAGGATTTTTAATGGTCAAGTCGCAGGCTGGGGAGGAGCAGAGCTCTTTTGCCTCTTTCTGAAAGCAGGACAACAGGTTTGGAGTAATTTCTGTGGTTCTTGGTGGCCACCTGCTGAAGGGGAACCTCCTGAATGTGGTCATGCTCTGTCCTGCAGACAGTGACATCCATGGAGATGCTCCATAGGCATTTTGGTGCCTTCCTGGCATAGGGATGTGCAAATGTGAGCTGGTATCCAAGATGCATCCGAGGTGATGGAGCCTAGCCAGTCCCACCAAGATACTGGGGAACCCCAGAACCTCTCAAGCTTTGGTGTGAGATCTTCCCCCTTAAGGTATTTGAAAAACCATAGAAGAGTTTGAGTGGGAAGGGACTTTCAAGATCACTGAGTTCCACTACCTGCCATGGGCAGGGACACCTCCCATTATCCCAGGTTGCTCCAAGCCCTGTCCAACCTGGCCTTGGACACTTCCAAGGATGGGGAAGCCACAGCTTCTTTGGGAATCCCATTTCAGGGCCTCACCACCTGCCCTGGGAGCAATTCCTTCCCAATATCCCATCTAATCCTTCCCTCTGCCAGTTTAAAGCCATGATCTAGACCTGGTGGTTGGCAACTGGTTCTGGAGGGCCCTGCTTGAGCACGGCATTGGGCCAGACTTCCAGGGATTCCTTCCAGCCTCACACATTCTGTGATCTCTCCTGAAAACCTTTGGGCATTGCTGTTGTTGATCATGGCACATCCTGTCTTGGGACACTGGGACATCCAGAGGAATTTGAGATTTGTCCAGAGAAGCTTTGGCTGTCTCATCCCTGGAAGTGTCCAGGGTCAGTTTGGATGAGGCTGTGAGCAACCTGGTCTAGTGGAAGGTATCCCTGTCCATAGCAGAGGGGTTGGAATGAGATGGTCTTTAAGGTCTCTTCCAACCTAAACCATTCCTGGATTTTATGATTTCACATCAAAAATTAACCCTGGGCAGGTGGTTGGACTCTCCTACAAACCTGGAGACAACTTGATCTTGCATGAACTCTGGGATACCTGGAGCTGCTGGTCAAAGAGCTCCCATTCCCACCTTCAGTCTGCCAGATAGATATTTCCAAACCCACTCTTGAATTCCCAGTCCAAACCAGGCAGCTCCTCCTTCTGCCTGGTTTTCATTGCTGGGTGATGGCCTGAAAGCAATGACCCCCCCAAAACTTGACTGATGAGCACCATCCCACCGGGAAAGGCGACTTCCTTCTTTCCTTCTCCAAGTCAGTGGTGGATTTTATTTTTCCCCGTTGTTTTGGGAGTTGTTTTTGTTTTCTGTTTTCCCAGCTCGGCACGGCTCAGCGCTTCGGCCTTGCGAACTTGAACGCCCGGATTAATTTGTGGTTAGATCTCTGTTAAGATTGCATCCACTTCCCCAGTCAGCACTTAATTGGCAGTCGCTTGATTTAACAGCGTGGGAGCCGGCTCCGGAAAAATGGCCTGGATAAATCACTGCCTGACGCCAGAAAATAGATATAATCTCAACATTAACTACATTAATAGTAGCAGGAGCCGAATTAAGAAAGCCATAAAGTAGAGGCAGGAGAGTATAAATTACGGCCATCTCGCTGTCTTCTTCTCCAGGCTCTGCTTTCCGTCCTCTCCCTGCCGGTGGGATGGGGTCAGTGCCGGTCTTGGGTCCAGTTGGGTTGCATTCAGCTCTACTGGGGACAGGGAGAAGAGCAATTCCCACAATTCACACCATTCCCAGTTCATGGGATAGCACCAGAGTGGGTCTAATCAGTTTTAGTGGCTTAGTTGATTACAGGGATCCAGAATGTTGAAGCCATGGATTTGGTTTCTTCCCTCCGGAGTCCTGACCTGGGATATGGGGTCTTTTATGGTCCTCTTGTCACAGGAATTTATTTGGGGTTGGATAAGGGGAGAAAAGACGTTTCCTAATGATGTGGATGGAAATCTATGCAGGCCATGTAGTGAGGTGGCCAGCTCCCAGCTCCCGTAGAACCCTCAGCAGATTCCCCGCTTGTGGGTGTCCATGCTGTTCTTCCCAGGAAAAGCTTTGTCTTTATTTCCCATCTGTGAAAACCAGGGAAATCAACTCAGGATAAATGCTGTGAGGGCATGTTTTTCCCCATGCTCTGGATAATGGTGAACTTCACAACTTCTCCTGCTCTTCAGGAGTCCCAGGAAAAGTGTTCCTCCAGCTTTGGTGTGCCATGGGATGACAAAAACTTTCCCAGCTCTTCCAGCTGTTGCTTTATCCATTTGTGCTGGTGTTGACTGTTTATAAATTCAGAAGCTCATCTGGTTGGTTGTTCCTTTTTTCCCTTCAGTCAGGTGTTAGATCCAACTTTGGTTCAGAAGGTGACAGTTTAGGATTTTCTGTGGACATACTGGAGTAGAGTTTGCTCCACATGGAGATATTTGGGAGTCCTGGGATGGAGGTGGAGGCTGAGCAGCTTCGTGAGGACCAAGGGAACTGAGGTGCTGGTGGTACCTCCCTGCTGGTGAGAGGGGTTCCAGAGCACATAATGATGGCCTAGACCATCATAAAAATCCTTTTCCATCCACTTCTCCATGGAAAAATGAGAAGAGGGGAATGATAATGCCAAGGAAGTCGCCTTGGAAGTTGCATCTCACCATCTGGAGGGTTGGGTCAGTACTACAAGCTGGAGGCAAGTTTTGGGTTCATTTAGGAAGGTTTCCCCATTTTTTTGGTTATCCTGGAGATTTTTGTGAGGTTTTGGGGAGTTTGGGGATTGCTCTGGGTCTGGTGTCAGCAGAGTGAGACAGCTCTGTATGAGTCTGGTGTGGGAAAGGCTAATTTGAATTTAATGACAGAGCAAGAATTAATTTGTTTGGTCTTTGGGCACATGTTGAACACAATATGCCAAATTTTGATGGAGCCATCAGAATCCTATAAAACCCAAACCTTACCCAAATTTTCCCCCACAATCCCTGATTAAAAGCATCTCTGGTCTGTTTGGAAGTGCAAATGCTGCCAGGGCTTTTATTTTATTTATTTTTAAATTATTATTTTATTTCTTGATAAATTAATTTTCTTACTGATAAATTATTTTATTTATTTATATTTATTTTATAAAAGTAGCTTGTTGTCCATCTCAACGAAGCATCCACATTATAAAATCATGGAATAGTTTGGGTTGGCAGGGAATACCATCTCATTCCAAACCCCAGCCATGGTTAGGGACACTTTCCACTGTCCCAGGTTGCTCCAAGTCCCATCCCACCCACCCCAAACATTTCCAGGGATGGGGCTACCACAGATTCTCTGGGCATCCTGTGCCAGAGCCTCACCACGCTCACAAGGAAGGATTTCCTCCCAATATCCCATCTAATTCTGCCCTCTAGCAGCAGGAAGCCATTCTCTGTGTCCTGGCTTTCCGTTATTTGTCCCAAGTCCCTCTCCAGCTCTCCTGGAGCCCCTTTAGGCCCTGGAAGTGGCTCTGAGGTGTCCCTGGAGACTTCCCTGCTCCAGGCTGGACATTCCCAGCTCTCCCAGCCTGGCTCCAGAGCAGAGGGACTCCATCCCTTGGAGCATCTCCATGGCCTCCTCTGGACTTGCTCCAGCAGCTCCACATCCTCCTGATGTTAGCCCCAGTGCTGGATGCAGAATTTCAGGTGGGATCTCACCTGAGCAGGGCAGAGAGGCAGAATTCCCTTTTTTTCTCAGGTTTATCCTGACCTTTTCAACTTTATTTCCAGCTTTTTGGTTCAGTTGCACCCCCCTTCACCACGTCCCGTTTTCTCCCCTGGAAATGGATTTTTAAAAGCGTCATCTTCCAGCGAATTTTCCTTTCCATCTTGTTGTTTATTAGGCTCTTAAAGGCAAAGCTTGTAATGCATCCATTGATCCAAATTCCAATTGAAGAGATGTGAGCACATAAAATGGTCTCGACCCTTTAATAATGGAGTGATATCCTTTGGAATGTAGGCGATGCAATTAGGACAAGGAACCCACCCCCTGCCCCTTGATGGGGGCCTTTGAATCATTTTTATCCTTTGAATATATTGTTCCATATATTCAGAGTCGGAGCTGAGTTCCTTTAAGTGTCTTCCTGGTGAGTATCTGATGGACTGACGCTCTCAGAAGTGTTGGACCTTTTTTTTTTTATTCCTCCT
Source organism: Molothrus aeneus (assembly GCF_037042795.1). NCBI lineage: Eukaryota > Metazoa > Chordata > Aves > Passeriformes > Icteridae > Molothrus > Molothrus aeneus. The sequence continues at coordinate 152,415,635 of NC_089646.1, read as the reverse complement.
TCTCTTGGAAGCAGATCCAAATTTTTATAGATCTGTGTTTATTAATTATGCATGTCTACATTTATAAAATATATATAATACGTATTTTATATGTGTATAGAAATTGCGTGGATGGGCCGAGTCCAGTGGTGTGAAGGTCAACAAAGCCAAGTGTTGGATCCAGCACTTGGATCACAACAATTTCATGGAATGCTCCAGTCTTGTGGATAAAAGGCTGGAGAGATGGAAATGGACTTGGAGGTGCTGGTGGCAGTGTCTAAACATGAGTCCAGGTGGGCAAGGAGGCCACTGGCACCTGGCTTGTAGCAGCCATGTTGTGTCCACAGACCCAGGGCAGTGTCCATCCCCCTGTTCTGGTAGTGCTGGGACACCTTCAGTCCTGGAGGGAATTTTGGGTCCCTCAGAAGGCAGACATGGAAGGGCTGGAATGTGTTCAGGAAAGGAAATGGAGGTGGGAAGAATCTGGGGCACCAGGAGTGGCTGAGGGACCTGGGAGGGCTCAGCCTGGAGAAAAGGAGGCTCAGGAGGGACCTTCTGACTCTCCACAGCTCCCTGAGAAGAGGTGGATCCAGCTGGGAATGGGAATCTGCTCCCAGGGAACAATGGACAGGACCAGAGGAAATGGCCTCAAACTACACCAGGAGAGGTTCAGGGTGGACATCAAGAGGAATTTCTTCATGGAAAGGGTTGGAATATGCTGCCCAAGGAGGTGGTAGACTCCTCCTCCCTGGAGTGTTCAAGGAATGCCTGGAAGTGGCACTCAGTGCTCTGGTCTGAGTTACAAGTTTGGGATCAGTCACAGGTTAGACTGTCATCATGATCTTGGAGTTCATGATCTTCATGATCTTTTCCAATGTAAATGATTCCATGTGTTATGTATACACTTATCCAGGTATAGACAGTGTTGATATTAAATATTTACTGGATCATGGAATTACAGGGATGCCGAGAATTAACACCAAGGAATCAGAGCTGACAACACTGCTCCAGTTGTTTTGTGGGTCAGCTTATAAATGGTAAGGAAACCACCAGACAGATATACAACCACCTGCTTAAAATTTGGAGAAATAAGTTTGAGTCAACATCAGAATTTCTTATTTACTCCTTAAGTTTAATATAATGTCAGGCAAACCAATTCTTTAAGGGGAAAAAATAATTTATTCACGGTTTTCTCTGCCTTTGTAACTAAATTTAATTTAAATTTTAATTAATTAATCAAATTTAAATTTAGTTTTCAAAATGCATCACCCGTGGGTGTATCCATCCTCAGTCCAAGCTGTGGGCATGGGGTTTTCCAGAGGCAGACAGTAGCTGGTGTTTTCCCAGCGGATAATTCCCTTTAGCACAGCGCCACTGAACTTCTTAACCTCTTCCATGCTGAGTTCCTGGTTTTCCATGGAATCCTGCTCTTTGTCCGAGATATTTGCTTTAATTAAAATGTATCAGCTGTTCTGGCTCTTCATAATATTATTGCTGTTTCCTGCGTGAGGAAAGGAGCATTTAAAGGGAAAATATCTTTGGAAAAAGCAATTATCCCAGGTATTTTTGGAAAGCAGGCAGAAGGGAAAGCCTCCAGTGGGATTTGGCTCCGTGTCTGAGTGATTATTGTGATAAATATTCAGAGTTGGAACCGTTTGGGTAGGGATACGGACGCAGCATTGGAATGATCCTCGGCAATTAGCCTTCCTGGGATATTCCAGTGCTTGGAGCACATCCAGAGCTCTGAAATGGGATTTACAGGGATGAGCAGAGGGAGGAATATCACTTCTGTGCCAGGACAGGGGAAGGTCTAGGAGCTGCTCTCACTTTCCCTCTGGTTTTAGCCCATCACTGAGGGTGGTAGGACACTGTCTGGGAGGGATTAAGGATTAATCCACGTGGACACAGGTCCTGGAGCTTCCCGAAACGGAGCCACTGAATCCGGCAACACCTGCGTGGAGCGCCACGAGCTCCATTTCAGCTAATCAGAGTTAAACCCTAATGAACTTTGTCCAATCGCCTGAGCTAATGGGGGTAAAAGGAATCTAATTAACGGGACAATAGTTCCTGGTCTTCCCGGTGTAATCACTGATCCGCCGCCAGCATTAGAGCAGCGGGATGGAAAGCCGAGTATTAGGGACCGTCAGCATTTCCATTCTCAGGCTCAGCCTAAGCGGTTTAACGGGACCTTGGCAGGGGGGTTTGGGCTGAGACTTGACCTACCTTGAAAACAGCTTTATGTTGGGAAATTGTCTTCTCCAGAGGGGGCTTTTGTCTCATCTCCAGGGAGGTGATTTCGTAGCGCAAACTTTGCTGGAGAAGTTGGAATTGTTTCCGAGGATCCTCCCGTGGCTTGCTGTCGGTGGGATCAGGCCCAGGGCTGGAGGGAAATCCAAGGAGGTGGTTTGGAGTTGGGCTGTCAGGGAGTGGGGAGGACAAGAGGAAATGACCTGAAGTTGTGCCAAGGGAGGTTTAGATTGGATATCAGGGAGAATTTCTTCATGGAAAGGGCTGTCAAGCCCTGGAACAGGGCAGTGGTGGAGGAAGGAAGGGATTAGGGATTAGGTGGGATATTGGGGAAGACTGGCACAGACTTAAAGAATTGTTTGGATTGGAAGGCATCTTGAAGGTCCCAACCCCCTGTCATGGTCAGGGACACCTTCCTCCATCCCAGGTTGCTCCATACCCTCTCCTAACTGGCCTTGGACACTTCCAGGAATGAGACAGTCACAGCTTCTCTGGACAACCTGTATCAGGGCCTCCCCACCCTCAAAGCCAAGAATTCCATCCCAATATCCCATCTTTCCTTGCCCTCTGGTGGTGGGAAGCCATTCCCTGTCCCTCCATCCCTTGTCCCAAGCCCCTCTCCAGCTCTCTTGGAGTCTCTTTAGGCACTGGAAGAGGCTCTGAGGTTTCCCTACGTACTTCTTTCCTCCAGGCTGGACATTCCCAGCTCTCCCAGGACAGTTCCATCCCTGCCCTCCTTACCTGGCCACACCAATCCTTCAACACGGCTGGTCACAAGGCATATTCTTTCCCTGTTTTTCGTGCTTGGCACATGGAGCTGGGTTTGCATCCAGGCTCTCCATCTCCCGCAGGAATGAATTGGGTTACAAACAATAGTAGGGATTTAGGAAACAGGGGCAGGGAAAAGAGCTCTCCTCTCCCACTGCTCTGAGCTCCTCGAGGTGTTACTGGATCTTGTGTGTTTTTTGAGAGGTTTTGGCAGGATTTTAGGGCTTTCTCTGGCCTGAAGTGGGATCATGAGCCCTGCAGGAGCTGCCAAGTTCCATCTGGAGCTTTGGCTTTTCATGGACACAGTGGAGAGATGAAAGGGGATGGCAGCTTGGGGATGAATGGCTTTCAGAGGGAAATGGCAATAAATCCAGTGGGAGGGAATAATGACATTTGAGGGAAGAGATGGCATCCAGAGAGACTGTTACAGGCTAGGCCAGTGCAAACCTTGGGAAGGCCAAGGCCAACATCCTGCAAGTAGATAGGACAATCCCAAGGACAGACTCAGGCTGGATGGGGAATGGATTGAGAGCAGCCTCGAGAAGGATTTGGGGGTGTTGGTGGATCAAAAACTGAATGTGTCTCATCCACGTGTGCTGGAACCCAAAAATTTCCTGTGTCCTGGGCTCATCCCACAGCAGGAGAGGAGGAATTGCTGCCCCTCCACCCTGCTCAGGTGAGATCCCACCTGCAGAGCTGCCTCAGCTCTGGGGTCTAAGAGCAAAGGGATGTGGGGCTGCTGGAGCAAATTCAAAGGAGGCCATGGAGATGCTCCAAGGGCTGGAGCCCCTCTGCTCTGGAGCCAGGCTGGGAGAGCTGGGAATGTCCAGCCTGGAGCAGGGAAGTCTCCAGGGAGACCTCAGAGCCCCTTCCAGTGCCTGAAGGGGCTCCAGGAGAGCTGGAAAGGGGTTTGGGACAAGGGATGGAATGCCAGGACACAGAGAATGGCTTCCCACTGCCAGAGGTCAAGTTTAGATGGAATATTAGGAAGAAATTCTTCCCTGTGAGAGTGGGGAGGAGTTGGAATGGAATTCCCAGAGAAGCTGTGGTTGTCTTATCCCGGGAAGTGTCCAAGGCCGGGTTGGGTGGGGCTTGAAGCAACCTGGGATAGAGGAAGGTGTCCTGGCCATGTCAGGGGGTTGGACTGGATGATCTTGAAGGTCCCTTCCCACCCAAACCATCCCATGATTCTGTGGAATGCCCCCCCTCAGTTTAGCCCAAAGTTGCCTGTAAATTTTGCAGCCCTTTGAGAAGCCACTACAAGGAGATCAGGCAGGATATTTTGTTCGTACCTGGGTCTTTCCAAGTGGAGTTATTTGAAAAGTTATCCAGTCTATGTAAGGACTGGCAAGAGATATCCTGCTATGGGATCTGGAAACTGGGGAAAACCACGCAAATCTCCTCCACAACACTTCATTGCAGGTGTAATGCCATGCTTCTAATTTTTTTGGGTTTTTTTTGTGGAGGAATCTCTGTTCTCATTGGTTGATAACCATTAAATTTATTTGCAACTATTTTCCTTTCCAGGTCAGGGGGATTTATTGGGAAGGTACGTCTTTATTTAGGTAATTAGGAGCTTAATAGGTGCTCATTGAAATTCATAATTTTTCCCAGGTTTTGAAAATGCTAAATGAGATCTGGGCTGGATTATTATTTTTTTTTTCCTTGAGATTAACATTAAGCTGCATTTGAATGGAAATTCAGATTCAATTGAACCAAATTAAAATAGGGGGGTTTTTTAAGTGTTTGTTTCATAATTAGAACTAATTATTGAAAGGAGGGAATTGTTTATGGGTAAATTAATGTGTTTTTGCCCATCACTGTGTATTTAAAACTAGTGGATCCTCTGTATTTATGGATGTATGTGGGGAAAAGACATATCCCTTTCTATTTTTAATTTCCAATCACTTTTCCAACCTCAAATATCATCAACAATGGACTGAATGATTTGAATTATCCCAATCAGGTTCTTCAAATAAATTAAATCTTAATGTAGAAAGTGTTTATTTGAGGTTTGACCTTCATTATTTTAAAGAGAAAACATCAATGTTGATAAAAATGCCATAAATCAAACATTTTAGTGGAATTACTTGCTTTTAGCTGTAGGTTTGGGGTCTTCAGTCATCTGATGGATGAGGATAGAGATGGAGAAGCTTACAAGGGGCATCTTGGAGCATTCCTGGTGTGTTTGAGGAACACTTCTAGCCCTAAATCCTGTGTTGTTTGCTAAGGAATGATGAATGACTGAGGAAAATACGATTTTTTGGTTTTTTTTTTCCCTCCTGAATGAGGATTTTCCATTGCCACTTTCCAGGCTTGTGGCAGACAAGCTCCCTCCTTCCTCACCTCTCTCCCTGTTGCTTTCCGTAACCATTGCCCCCGCGATGATCCGGTCTTTCCTCGGGATTCAAATGCCAGCATGCAAATGTGATTTCTGACTATGTAAGGATTACTTTCAAAAAAAAAATATATATATAAGCTAAGCCCAAAGAAGAAATCCAGCAGTAAAAGAAAACCATTCTTTAAGAGCCACTTGTATTGCCGCCAGTGCCAGGAAATCCTCTCCGTTTCAGACGGCTGGAAACGCCGCTGGGGTGTTCCTGCTCTGCTCGTGGGGTTGTGTTTGACTTAGAGACATCAAATACTCTAAAAATGTTACATTTCACGTGTAGGGGAATTTTTGTGGGAGTTTGGGTGGGGTTTTTGGATCACATGGTCTTGTGTTGATGAGGGGTGAGGGTGTTAAATCTGAGCAGGCTGGAGCGACTCATCCTTGTTTTTAACCTTCATTTTCCATGTTGGCTTGGAAATCTCCCAGGTTTTTTTTCTTTTTTATTTAGATTACTATATAAAATAATAATCTTAAATATAGATTATTTGAAGAGGGAGTGTATTTTCCCAGGATGACTTGCTAGCTCCTGGCTGAAGTTTTGGTCATTTTACTCCATTCTGAACAGGTTTGGAGCTCCATTCTGAGAAGGGAAATGGAGCTGGGGATGGGTCTGGAGCACCAGGAGCTGCTGAGGGATCTGGGGAAGCTCAGCCTGGAGAAAAGGAGACTCAGAAGGGGACCTTCTGGCTCTCAGCAACTCCCTGACAGGATGGTGGATCCAGGTGGGGTTCAGGATGTATTCCCAGGGAACAAGAGACAAGAAAAGAGGAAACAGCCTCAGGTTGTGCCACGAGAGGTTTAGTTTGGATATTGGGAAGCTTTTTTCATGGAAAGGTTGGGCAGGCTGCCCAAAGCAGTGATGGAATCCCCATCCCAGTAGGAATTTAATGTCTGTCTGGATGTGACACTTTGGAATGTGGCTTAGTGGTGGCCTTGGCTGTGCTGGGGGAATGGTTGGGCTGGATGATGTTTGAAAATTTTCCCCACCTAAATGCCTCTGGAATTCTCTGAAGGACACAGCTGGGTGGTGCTTAGTCATGGGAAATCAGACTTGGTCAACACAAGCACCTACTAAGCAACAGCATGAAATGTTCTGAGTGAGGCAAAGTTGCTGCTGCTTCAAGAGATGCACTGGAAAAGCCTGAACCTCATCCTACAGAATCATGGAATGTTTTAGGATGGAAGGGACCTTAGAGATCATCTTGTCCAAACCCCTGCCATGGACAGGGACACCTTCCACTAGCCGAGGTTGCTCCAAGCCCCATCCAACCTGGCATTAAGGGTTCTATCAGCCTGGAACCTCCCTTTGTAACATTTTTAGCATCGGGCTCTGATTTTCCCATAGTTGACGTTGAACCTGCACCAGCTACACTGCTGTTTTTAAACATTTTTATATCGTTCCTCCACCCCCTCTTCATTAAAAATTTTTCTTCCGCTGTCCACCCTGGGGGTGGGGGAAAGACAACCCTCAACCTTGTGTAGTCAAGGTTATGGCGATAAATTCCGGAGCATTGTCACTTCTATTCGGAGTAAATTGGCCGGCCGCTCTTGGGCTGAAGGGGAGATAATTTGCTGTAGTATTTCAAATGGATTAGAAATGGATTTGAAGGGAAAGTTCATGCCTCCCATTACAAAGGCTAGAAAGAAGACTATCTTAAGGCACTGTTCACACTCTAGCCTTCATTATCCACGCTTAATACCTTTCCTATTTTCCAGCGTTAATGAAATTTCCTGCCAGAGCGGGGCCTTGTGGACAGACGGGAGGACTCTTTAGATCCGCGGGATGCGCAGCAGAAAGGGAATTACAAGGCCCTCGTGTCGAGGGGCCCAGTGTATTCTTCAGATCCTTGGCCCAGCTATTATCTCGTTAATTTTATCCTCTTTTGTCAATACAGTTCATTTCCAAAGGCCGTCCTTTCCATTAGGGTAACAATTCCACGGAGAGCTGGGATCCCGCTGCCGATGAAAAGCGGTGGGCGTTCGGCTCCGTGCCCTCGCCGGTGGCTTTTCCCTGCCACCACCAGCTTGGATGTCACTAAGAGGGAGGGGGACACACACAGTGGTGGCTGTGTTGGGGCCACACAAGCACTTGGGAGCAACAACTTGGATTCAGAGGGAAATAAAGGGTTCCTGTAGGTGAAGTTTAAGGGAAGGTTGGGAAGCTGAGTTCCCTCCCCGCTCTTCTGTGTGGACGCAGTTTTTCCATATAAAGCATAACTTGCCTTAAATTTTAAACCTCTTAAGGCTCCTATAATATAATAAATGTCCTGCCTAATATAATAAATAATAAATACAGTAAATATTCTAATAAGTATTACTTTATATATATAAAAGGATGAGGAGACATCGCTGCTTGGACATTTGCACTGTCCACAAGTTGGAAATGGAGGTAGCCAAGCCTCCAGTGAGTTCAAACTGAGCTCCTGGTTGGGACTCCCTATCCCTGGAAGTGTTCAAGGTTGAATGGGGCTTGGAGTGACCTGGTCTACTGGAAGGTGGCCCTGCCCATGGAGGGGGATTGGAACTTGGTTTCCAGCTGATTTTGAAGATGCCTTTCAACCCAAAGAATTCTGTGATGATTCCATGGCTTCAGTCCGGTGACCCTTGGGGCTTTGGCAGCCTGAGCAGATGTTCTGCAAAAGCTTTGCTTGGAGACCACCCAGAGGTCACTTGTCTCCTCAAAAATACAACAACTTTAAATTAGAGGAGGTTCAGCCCCACTCCCTTTGGGGAATGAGATGGGTTTTGATGTTGTTTGTCAAAATCCTTGAAAAAATCATAGATTCGTGGAATGGATTGGAAGGAACCTTAAAAATCATCCTGTTCCAACTCCCTGCCTCAGTGGGGATGTTCGGATGCTGTGTCTGCATTTGGAGGCTCCCTCAGTTTGGAGCTTGGCCATCCCTAAGGAATTCTAAAGATGAGAGAGGTGTGTGACCACTTTGGTGATCTGAGAGCAGGAAGGCAGGAAAATAAATATCCTGAGGATTTGAGGGATTCAACCAACTGGGTGTTAAAATGGTGCTTAAACCAGTGAGTCAGGCCTAGGGGGTGTGAGCAGCTCCTGGGGCTGTGCAGTGTTTGGGTGGGTTGAATTTTATTGACATTGCAGCGAAAAAAGATTTAATTTAATGTATTATCTCATATATGTGTGTCTATGTGATAATATAATGTATTAGGGCATACATGTAAATTTATATTCAATAGATATTGAATGTATCTCTAAAGATATAGAATATTTTTATCTATATGAATATATCTACATATAATATATAGATATAATTATATAGATACAATATCTATTTAAATACATATATCTATTTAAATATGTTTATCCTTTATGTATATATATGTCTGCATGTAGTTTGTATATATCTATAGTGTATCTATAGATCTATAGATCTGTATATCTGTGTATCCATGCCCTGATTGCTTCCACAGCTATGCCACATCCCAACCTTTCCCTACAAACCAGAGTGTGGAATGTTGGATGAAACCCTGACTTCTTCCCTCCTCTCTACTAGAGTTAAGAAAAATATGAAATGTATAATATATAGAAAACAATATCTATATATTATATGTATTACCTACATATTAGTGAATATATGTAATTCAACATATATTCTATATATTCAATAATATATGAATAATATAAAGTGCTAAGAATAAAAATAGTATCTGGGCCTCATATAAATTATCTCTAAGTATTAATAAATATATATATATTGAACATATCTAGATGTTATTGAATATATATAATTCAATATATGCGTTCAGTGCATATATTCAATAGTATCTAGAGATAATTGATGGATATAGGAGGCCCAGAGAATACAGGTGATAATATATAGATTTGTGTATGAAAGTATCAATATTTGTTATTCTGTATAATATATAGATCTTGTATTTCAATACATACACTCGGGGTATATATATTCAATTATGTGTGTATCTATATGGAAATAGATGTGTGTGGATATCTCTATGTATTACCCAGAGATAACATATAGGGAATATGTATGGAATTACAGAAGTCCTTAAAGGGACTGATTCAACTGGGAAAAAGGAGCCCCAAATCCACTGGCACTACAGCCCCTGTGAATGGAGGAATGGAGTATCCTGGGGTCCTCCCAGGGATGTGTCTCTGGGAGGAAGAGGAGATGGATGGAGCTGGGATGGGTCTTGTCACAACCATGGTGGTGTTTTGCAATACCTTCATTAGAATCCCAGAATTACTTGGGTTGGAAGTTTAAAGCTCATCCAGCAGGGACACCTTCCAGTATCCCAGGTTGCTTCAAGCCTCATCCAACTTGGCCTTGGACACTTTCAGGGATGGAGCAGCTGCAGCTTCTCTGGGAATTCCATTCCAGCACCTCACCACCCTCCCTGGGAAGAATTCTTTCCCAGTATCTTACCTAATTCTGCCCTCTGGCAGTGGGAAGCCAATTCCCTGTGTCTTATCACTCCATCCCTTTTCCACAGTCTCTCTCCAGCTCTCCTGGAGTCCCTTTAGGCACGGAAAGGTCTCCCTGGATCCTTCCCTTCTCCAGGTTGAACACCCCCAGCTCTCCCAGCCTGGTTCCAGAGCAGAGGGGCTCCAGCCCTCGGAGCATCTCCATGGTTTCCTCTGGATCTGCTCCAGCAGATCCACTTCCTTATACTGCTGGGACCCCAGAGCTGGACACAGAACTCCAGATGAGATCTCAGAAAAGCAGAGTAGAGGGTGAGAATCATCTCTGTCACCCTCCCGGCTGTTTGATATTTGATATTATTTTTATTGCCCCTGCTACGGCCACATGGCCGTTCTTCAGGTCCTGCAGTCGCTGCTGGATATCCTTGGCCTTGCTGGAGTTTTCTGGGATGTGCTGGGTGATCCACAAGTGACCCAAGTGTCCCTCATTCCATCACCCCCTTCACCCAACAACACCACCACCGTGACTCCTTTGCAAGTCAGTAAGATGTGATGCTCCTCTCTGGAGCAGTTCCATGAGGAGGAAACCCTGGGGGAACTAAAATGAGGAATTTATCCTATTCCCATCCCCTTCCACAAAAACTAGGCAGCAAATTTTCTGAGCTCGGTAGCCAGTGGCAACAGCCCTCCGGAATGAATAGGCTGTCACGCTCAGCATTAGGAAATGTAACTATTCCATTTTCCAGCTCTCTTTTTCTTTGGAGCACATGTTCATTTAAAGGAAATGCTCATCGGGGTTTGCATTCCGCTGATAGGATAGCGGGATCTTAATTTACGGATATTCTCCGGTAATGCGCGGTTTATATACGTTCTGCTAATAGCATTATGAGCATAGTTTGGGCTAATACAAAATTAGAGCTCTAATTTGCATAAACAAATTACTGTTTGGATTAGCGCTAAATGAGGAAGGCGACTGATATTGGAGGAGATTTGATTTGGCTGCAGTGGCTCTGTTTGGATAATGGGGGATGGATAGGAATGAGCTGGGAGGCTGCGTTGCAGATTGGGAGGGGTGGGATGATGCAGGAGGTATCAGGTCATGGAGTGGACAAGATTTTGGGTGACAGAGGAGCCTCTCTGAGACATGTGGCAAGGTGGGGGTTGGCCTCTTTTCCCTGTCAGCCAGCAACAGGATGAGAGGAAATGGCCTCAAGCTGTGCCAGGGGAGGTTCAGGTTGGGCATCAGAAGGAATTTTTTCATGGAAAGGGTTGTTAAACATTGGAATGAGCTGTCCAGCGAGGTGGAATGGAGTCCCCATCCCTGGAGGTGCTGAAGGAATTCCTGGATGTGGCACTCAGTGCTCTGGTCTAATTGACAAAGTGGTGATCGGTCGGTCACATGTTGGACTTCATGGCCTTGGAGGTCTTTTCAGATCTAAAAGATTTGGGGATTCTGTGACATTTATCCCTCAGGTGTCACTTCAGAACTTACTGGGGCCTTCAGAATAACATTATGGGCAACAGTAACTGGATTGTGATTCCTGATCCGTTTCCATCCCACTGACTCAATACTGGGTTTGTGAATTTAGGGAGAGTTGAGGAGGTGGGAACAGGTCCCCAGCCCCACCCACTAGACCCTGCTGAGGGCCAGCATCAGCTCCAGGTGACTGGTGGGGGATAGAAATGCTCTTGGGTGATTTATCCCATGCACGGATTGAGGAAAATCCTTCCAAGAGCCAAATTTGGGGTCAGAATAAAAATATTAAAGTTGTGGTATCTGATTCATAACAGGAATAATGATAGCAAAGATACAGACTCACGGAATGTTTCGGTTGGAAAGGACCATAAAGACCATCTAGTTCCAAATCCCTGCCATGGACAGGGATGCCACCCACTGGATCAGGTTGCTCAGAGTCCCAACCTACCTGGCTTTGATGTACTTCCAGGGATGTCAAAGCTTGTAGAGCTCCATAAAACTTGGCTAAGCTCAGTGAAGGTCTCATCTTGCTGATTCTCTCATGGGATTGCATCCACATTTCCTTGTTTCTTCTGGGAATAGAGGTGCAAGCAAGCGTGGGAGAAGTTGGGGGAGAGTCCCTGAAGGTAATTTTTTTGGTATTAGTCATGAGGAATCAGAGCTTTTCCTCTGTCAACAGGAAGAACATCCCTGCTTCTTCCATACATCTCCTTAATTCTAGTGGGAGCTGTCCCTGCTCTTGGGAATGGGGTTGAAATGAGATGATCTTGAAGGTCCCTTTGAACCCAAACCGTTCCGTGAGTCTCTGATCCCATGGTTCACTCATTAAGTAACACCTCTTTGTGACATGATCCCAAATTTGGGCTGACCTTGAATTTATTTTTCCTGCAGATCCCCATTGTTAAACCAGATCCGACCCTCACTGCAAGGTGACAAATCCCAGCTCGTCCAACAGCGCTGGAGGAACAAAGGCTTCCGCTGCATCGGCGGCGTCATGTACCAGGTGTCGGCCAACAAACTCTCCAAAACTTCCAGCAGCCCTGTCCGGGCCAGGGACCTGGGCACCAAAACTCCCATCAGAGCAGGTGAGCAGGAATTTGTCCCAGTTCATGTCCACAATCCATTGAGTTCAGTTTTTAGTTGTTTATTCCCAGCCTGTGGGTTGTGACTCATCCTCTGGCCTCATAGAATTCCAGATGTGAAGGTGGTGGACATCCCATGGTGGCAAGTGCTGTTCTTGCTTTATAGTAGCTCTGAAGGGGAAATTAAAAGTTTAGGAGAATTGGAGAAATTAAAAGTTTAGGAGAATTGAGGTTTTCTTAAGTCAGACTTAATTCAAGCTTGTGGAGATGCGCCGTTAAACTTGGTTTAACAGGCAAAATCTTGGATAACTTCAAACAGCACCACAAGGTTGAATGTGCTTGAGATGCTCATCAAATTACGTTCAATATGGACCTAAAAATTTGGGAGGATCATTCTGCAGATAACTGTGGAATGATGCCCCATTTTGATGAATTCCCAGCTTTACATTGTAGCTTTGATTAAATTTGTTCTTCAGTTCCTCCTGTGTTTAACGTCTCAAGTGTGACTCTTAAAAAAAAGCAGATTTTAACTGTGTTTAAAGTATTTTTAAAATGTCTTGGTCTCAAATTAGGGAGCAAATATTTTTGCTCCCTAACTGGTTTTTCGAGAATTTTTGGGAATAGTTAAACTGGAGAAGGTGGATCAGAGTTTGGAGACTCAGAAAAAGTAGCCATAAAACAGCTCAGAGGTTTGTAGGAAAAAATTTTGGATTTTTTCCAAGAGCTTTGCTACTGGTACTGGATCAGGATAATTGGCTGCACAAAACCAGCTCGAGGGTGGTTCTGCCTTAAGCACCATCTCTGGACATTGAAGATGTCACTAAAGACAGAATATATCCTGCAGGAATGGAAGAAAAGGGGTGAAACCTCAGGACATGGACAGGGATGTTGTTGGATGGAGCAGGGGATGTATTTCAGGACAGAGCTGGATCACTAGGAAGAGTCCTGGGGAAAAGTGATGGCTGGAAGGACTGGAAAAGTGGAAGATCTGGAGCTGCCAGGCTAAGGAAGGATATCTCTCCATGGCCGGGTGGAGCAGCCAAAAACCAAAGGGCTTAAATTTGTGGGAAAGCTTTCCAAGGACAAGGATGATGAAATGCTGGACTCATTTGTCTCTAAAATCACCATTATTTTAAAGATTTTTTTTAAGAACAGGCCTAATGACCTTCTTCTTGGGGAGGACATGGGTGGAAAAGGTCCTGCCTCCCAGCAAGAAGGTGATTTTTTTTATTTATCCAAGTGCAAGGAAGTCTCTAAATTTGTCTGGAAATAGACAAATGAGCAAAGTCTCATTTGGGCAACTCAGCAAAGGCTGATAGATTCGGCCTGTCCATGAATATCCATCACTGGATTGGGACCAAGCAGAGAAACACCAACTTAGAGGCAAATTTCTGGAAGAGGGATGAAGCCAAAGGTATCATGGGAGGATTTCTGCTGATTCAGGCCTTGGAATTGCTTGTGGGGGGTACCTGAGGGGATTTGGGGTGACAGGGCATGGAAGAGATGTGATTCCCGCGTTTTTCCTTTCTCACTGAAACCATGTCTTCTAGTGAGGTCTCATTCAGAGAACTGGGTTTGATTAGTCCCACTTAGGAGGGATATCTGTTCCAGGGTTATTCCCTCATAAATACAGTCCCATCTAATTATTGTTTTGAAGGTGTTCCTTATTTTGCTGTTGCGCCTTTCCCCCTTCCACATAGGAAGTTGGCTTTGTAACCACAAAACCTGAGGAGCTGCTGTGAATCAGTATTTTCATGTCATCTTTCATCTCTCCCCACAATTCATCCTCCTTCCCAAGGATGGATTCCACAGATTCCTCTTGCCTTAGGATAACTGGGCCTGGCAGGGCGGAAGATTTGTGTGTTCTCATCGGCTGCGAACGTTTGCTCAACGCTCTGTGTTTTCAACACTTGACAAAGTTTATTTAAAAGATGGAAAAAAACGGCTTTTCCTTTCCCTTTCAGTGCCAGGCACCGTGTGTTTGGAATAGGGGAGAGATGGGAAATGCTCCTGACAGTTTAATAGCTTGGAGTTTACTTCCAGTGGGTTATAATTCTGCTCTTTCCCTGGATTTATAGGGTTGGGGATTTTTATCTCTACTGTACAAAATCTGATGCCGGGCACTGGGGCTGATCCATCCACACCATCGTAGCATTCCCAAGTGATTTATTGATGGATGCTGGTGGTGAGTTAGATTTGATCCTGGGGCTGCACTTCCTGCATCCTTGTGCTGTATTGGGATCAATCTTGAGGCTACCTGGAGCAATGGGAAGAGCAGTTTTCCATGGCTCTTCTGGAATCAGCTTTGTTGGTGCTGGAGAGGCGCGGAGGGTACATGGCTTGAGGACAAGGAAAGTGTCACTGCAGTACCAGGAAAAATTTTTGGAGGTGGTTTGAACATAAAAAATCTCCCTGGAGCAATCACAGCATCACCACGGCCTGTGCAGCTGCTGAGAACTTTGCTCTCATCCCATATGTGGCTCTGCTCCCAAAGGATTTCTGCACCTTCCACACTTGTCTCTGGAAAACTGCAATTAAAATATAGAAATAAGAAGACTTTTTTTTGTCTTTCCAGCTGGATAGGGATCTTGCATGTGGCATAATTCATTGTTCAGGCAAGGATGGAGAAGAAAACCCAGAGCTTAAACACTCTCTGCTCATCCCTGTGCAAGACAAAAATGTGGAATCACACATGGAAAGGCTCTTTCCCTTTGGGATAACTGGTATTTCAGCACCCATGTATTTTTTCACTTTGCAGAAGTCTTGGAAAATCAGCAGTGGGATGTTGTGGAAAGCATTGGCTACTTGGCAATTAATTAAACAACCAGAATAATTGGGTTTCTCCTCTCACAAGAAACTTTTCCTTCATTTCTTTCTCCAGCTGCTAAGGCATTTTCCAGGCTCTTGAGGAATTTCCATGAAATCAGGGAGAGAAGCAAAAGGTCCTGGATGATGTAGTGTTTCACAAAGAAATACAGAGGGGGAAATACAAGATTGAAAGCAGCAGAAAGCAAATTAAAGTTTGACATTGTCCGGAAACCAGCCCTGACCCCAATCTCTGCACGAGCCGCCGCTGCTGCTGAGAGAGGAATTGCACTCTGTGAGCTGGGGCTGGCTCCAGCAGGGTTTTCCAAGAGTCCAGGCTATTTTTCCATGGGCAAATCATCGCCTGCATGATTTCTTCATGCTGAGGTTTTAGCTCTTGCTTGGAGAAAGGCTGATGGCTTTGGGGACTCCAGAGGTGACAGCCAGCCCCTTAAACAACCTGGTTTTATTTATTGGGAGTTTCAAATTGTCTCCATAACCATAGATTCCAGAGCCTTGGAGATAACCATGAGTTTGAAAAGGTGGAGGCTTAAGAGGAGTCTTAAGTCCTCTCAAGCTGAGGCGTCTCCCACACATTGTGATGGTGGCTCTGATCGCAGAGAAACAAATTATTAATTAAAACGTGGCTGAGTTCAGCCTTCCAGAACTGGGAGGGATTTTCCCTGCATCTGAATGCACTTCCTATCTCCATCCTGCTGTGTAACATCCCCTCCTACCTCAGTTTCCCCTCTCTGCTGCAAAGGTGATCAGCTGGGGAGATGGAAGGTCATGGAATCATGGAATAGTTTGGGTTGGAAAGGAGCTTAAAGAATCTCATTCCAACCCCCTGCCATGGGCAGGGACACCTTCCACTATCCAAGGTTGATCCAAGCCCCACCCAATCTTGCCTTGGACACTTCCAGGGATAAGACAACCACAGCTTCTCTGGGTAACATGTGCCAGTGCCTCCCCACCCTCACAGGGAAGGATTTCTTCACAGTATCCCATCTACTTCTGCCCTCTGGCAGTGGGAAGCCATTCCCTGTGTCCTGTCACTCCATCCCTTGTCCCAAGTCCCTCTCCAGCTCTCCTGGAGCCCCTTCAGGCACTGGAAGGGGCTCTCAGTTCTCCCCAGAGCCTTCTCTGCTCCAAGCTGGACATTCCTCACTCTCCCAGCCTGGCTCCATCCCTTGTAGCATCTCTGGACTCCTCCACTGCATCAGGCTGGGGACACGTGACGGATGCTCCTGAACACGATTTGGGCTGCAGTGGGAGAACTCCACACTCCATAGAGCGGGAAGAAAGTGCTCTCTGGCCTCCCTGTTTATCAACTAATTTTGGAAGTGCTGAATGTCACGGAATCATGCTTCCAACTTTTTCAAGGATGATGAAATGCTCAGCGCTGCCGTTGGCCCAGCGCTTGTGAGAATGCTCCTTCCACTGAGCCACTCTTTTTTACAGAAGGAAAAGAGGGATTCTGGACTGGAATGTTTCCACCATCCATCACCTGTCTCTGCTTTTAATTTTAAGAGGAATTAGGGAGGATTTGTTCCGCTGTGCCAGGCTTTGTCTTTTCCCCATGTCCATGGTAACATCCCAAACTTCCTGTTTGTTCATCATGACCCTGTCTTCTGTCTTCAACGCACGTTGAGTGTGTTGGGATCATACTGGAGGGATAAGGAAGACTTTGGTGGAGGAGAGACCAGCCCAATGCACCGAGGTGTGAGAGCAGGGAAATTTGGAATGTTGCTGTCCTCAGGTTTCCACTGTTTTGGTGTTGCTGGTGCCAGGATCCCTTTGTGCTCACTCCCTTGGAGGTGAATTCCTTGGGTTTGGGATTGCTCAGTCTCTTGCCTCTTTTTGAGCTCATTTCCTTGGCTTCTCCAGGATCAGTCCCTTGTTTTGGGATTGCTTAATCCCTTGGACACTTCAATCTCAATCTCTTGGTTTTGGGATTGCTCTGTCCCTTACCTCTTCTGATCTCAGTTCCCTGGCTCTCTCAATCTCAGTGCTTTTTCTTTGGGATTATGGGATCCCTTGGTCCCTTTTGATCTCAGTCCCATTGCTCCTTTTTTACTCAGTCCTTTGCCTTTGGGATTCCTCAATTCTTTCCTCTTTTCAGATTAGTTCTTTCTCTCTGGGGTTGCTCAATGCCTTGGCCACTTTTGAGCTCAGTTTCATGGTGCCTTCAATCTCAAGGCTTTTTCTTTGGGATTGGGGAATCCTTTAAATCTTAATCCATTCAATCTCAATTCCATGGTTTTGGGATTCTTCTATTCCTTACCCATTTTGAGCTCAATTCCTTTGCACCTTCATTCTCAAAGCTTTCCTTGTCTTTGGGATTAAGGTATCCCTTGGCCCCTTCAATCTCAATCCCTTGTTTGTGGAATTGTTCAGTGTCTTTGAGCTCAGTCCCTTAATTTCTTTAAACTCAATCCCTTGTTTTTGGAATTCCTCAATCCCTTACCCTTTTTCACATCAGCTCCATGGCCCCCTCAGTCTCAGTGCCTTGTCTTTGGGATTGTGGGATCCCTTGGCCCCTTTGATCTCAATCCCTTGATTTTGGGATTGTTCAATCCCTCACCCCCTTTGAGCTCAATCCCTTGGCCCCTTTTGAGCTCTATCCCTTGGTTTTGGGATTGTTCAATCCCTTTGACATCTTCACTCTCAATCCCTTGATTTTGGGATTGTTCAATCCTTCTATCCCTCTGGAGCTCAATCCTTTGGCCCATTTTGAGCTCTATCCCTTGGTTTTGGGATTGTTCAATTCCCTTTGACCTCTTCACTCTCAATCCCTTGATTTTGGGATTGTTCAGTTCTTTTATCCCTCTGGAGCTCAATCCTTTGGCCCCTTCAATCTCAATGCCTTGGCTTTGGGATTACTCAATCCCTTTCACTTTATGAGCTCAATTCCTCAACTCTGGAATTGCAGGGATTAGATCCTGCTCCTGGCCCACATCTGCTCAGACAACATCCAGCCCAGGGCTGCTTCATTAATTGAAGCCGATTCATTAATTGAAGTTGCTTTGTTAATACAACACTTGTGACCATCTGACTCAGGGACATTCATAGGATGTGGGGACAGTCAGGCAGGAAAACAGGAAAATCTCTGATTGTTTAGAGGCAGCTCATCCCTTCTTTTTCTGTTGTCTTCTCCGGAATGAGGACTTGTGCTGTCCAGTGAAGGAAATAAATGACCCCCAGCAGCTGCGAGTGCTGATCCTCGAAATCCGCGGAACCCACTTAAATGAATAATAATTAAAGAAATAAATTTCCCCAAGTGCAGCCTCAAAACTTTCGGTTCAGCAATAAAGCCAAGGAGAGACTCGGAAAATGAATCGCTCGGCTCTTTCCGAAGGAGGCTGCGGTGGGAGAGGTGGGATGATAATGGAAACTATTAAAGGAGCCAGTGTGGTTTAAGGAAGCCTTTTCCAGGTCGTGTGGGAACAGGCTGAGGAGAGGTTGTGTGGTGATGCTGAACCTCAGGGATAAAAGGATTGAGCAATCCCAAAATCATGGAATTAAGGGGGAAGGAGCCAAGGGATTGAGGAATCCCAAAGCTAAGGGATTGAGCTCAAAAGGGACTAAGG
The DNA here is from genome assembly GCF_037042795.1 of Molothrus aeneus. NCBI lineage: Eukaryota > Metazoa > Chordata > Aves > Passeriformes > Icteridae > Molothrus > Molothrus aeneus. The sequence goes on along the minus strand of NC_089646.1, from coordinate 152,396,884 downwards.
ATATAAGAAACTGAGTAATCCCAAAGAAAAGGCACTGAGATTCAAGGAGCCATGGAATTGAGCTCAAAAGGGATAAGAGATTGAGGAATCCCAAACCCAAGGAATTGTACTCAATGAGCCAAAGGACTGAGCTCAAAAGGGATAAGGAACTGAACAATTCAAAACCATGGGATTGGTGAGCAAAAAATGGCATGACCCTGCTGTGCTCATCCCCAGTTTGGAGCACTGGCCATCAGAGCTGACCACCTGCCTGTCGTTGCTTGGGCAAACCCCTGGTTGGTTCCCTCTGTGTGTAAGATTTCCATAAATTTTCCTTTACTTGGGATGGTGGAAGTAGATGGGAAGCAATGGGCTTGAGACTCAACACTCATCATTCTAACAATGTTCCCACCCTCTTGCCCATCCTTTGGCCCTACCACACCCCAGCTCTGAATGTCTTCCTTTTTTTCTGCCTGTTTCAGTTTTGTACTGATTTTTTTCCCTCTGTGGGGAAGATTTCCACAAATTATCCTTGATTTGGGATTGTGGAAGTAGATGGGACGCAATGGGCTTAATACTCAATACTCATCATTCTAACAGTGTTCTCACCTTCTTACCCATCACCCCTTGGTCCCAGCTCACCCTAACTCTGGATTTCTCCCTTTTCTGGATTTCTCCTTTTTTTTTCAGTTTTTTACAGCTTTTCCACCATTTAAAAAAAGTGAATTATTGGATAAGATGCTCCAACAGACCTTTCCATGAGATGAGGTCCTGATCCTTGAGCTGCACCTTGGAGCAATAAAGTCCTTCCTAAATAATTAAGCAGGTGATAATTAACTGTGATATTTGCAGCCAATGTTTAACTCAAAGGAATATTTGGAATATTGTTTTTGGGGTGTGTTTGTTGCATCCCAAGCTCCTGGGTGATGGAGAGCTGAGCAGGAGTGTTGGGTTGGATGGGAGCATCCTGATACCCATGTGGGAATGCTGGAAAGGACCAAGTGTTGCTCCTGAGTGCAGTTCCTGGGCTGCCAAGGAAATCTCTGCCAACCTTTCCCTGGAGGAGAAGGACCTTGAGTCTCGAGCTGTGTTTTGGGGTTATGGAAAAAAAAAACCACCCAGGATGCTGGAGATGAACCTGGATCTGCTTGAGCTGAGTTTTAGGATTAAGGATATGAAAAGGTCCTAACAAACCTATAGTTGGTGCAGGGGTGCAGCATCCAACCCACTCGTTTTAAACATTTTTTTTCTTTGACAAGGATAAATTGTGCCTTTTCCCCCTTTTCCGTCAAAAGCTGGAATTCCAAACATCAAGCCAAACGCTGCGGAAAACACCGCGGGACTGCTTGGCTGTGGATTCCTTCCTAGGAGCAGGGGAAAAAAAAAAAAAAAAAGGAGTTAGGCTGTAGCCCCCGCTATTAATCATAGCTGTAATCATGCATTTAATGAACATGACAGCTCCCGCTCCCTCCGGAGAGACGCGCCGAGTCTCCCGGCTGGATTGGGAACAACAATCACTTCTCACCGCGAGCCACCGGAGCCGCCAGCGTCGGGCTGGGATGATGCATTAAGAGGAACAGCCCTGTTTGCATGGGCTGTGGGTTTCCTTACGGATGATGCTCTTGCAAGCGACTGAATCATCAGGAAAGGGGGAGAGAAATTCACTTGTCCCTTCCACTGGGTGGAAAATATCCCGGCTGACTCCGCTGTGCTAGGTGTAATCACTTCAAAAGCCCTCAGTGTGCAGTTCTTGATGCTCTCTGTGGCAGCTTTTCTTACTTTCCTGCTTTTTTTCCCCCCTCTCTGTTCTGTTCCCGCTGCCTTGGAGCATACACATGGGAAGAATTTACCATGGCACCACTTTAAATTTCCACAGTGAAGGACTTGGGCAATACCAAGGATGTGGGAGTCACTTTCCTGATCCGACAGCACTGCTGTGTCCCGATGTTCTCCCCGGCTGGGAAGTGATTGAGGAGAAAAACGGGACAGATCTGGTACTGGGATGTGCCCAGTGTTTTGTCTGGACCAAATGAGACTCCCAAAGTCAAGCCCTGGGGGCATCATTTCAGCTTTTTGTTTAATTTAGGCCAGACTGCAGCAAATTTTGGCTCCTGATGTTCGAATTTAACCCTTATCCCATTTTTCAGTGTCTTTTGATGTCCCAGTTTCACCCCAGTTTCAATAATACACTCTCCAATGCCAGGAATATTTATTCATTAATGTGTTTACTAATACAAATCTCTTGTTGTGACCAGTTGGGAATTCTGAGTTGAAAAGTACCCTAAAAATCCAAATTTAGGCTCCTTGGACCTCCTGAAAAGTCGGGAACATCCAATCCCCTCTCCTGCACCCCCTTCTTGTTACTTGAATGTACACAAAGCTTTTATTTTTATTTAAACTTTTTTTTCCACGATGCAGCAGCTTCAAAAAATACCCTCATGACAGAGCCTGAGTTTTCTCTGTAAATCCCAATGGATGGGGAAATGTTTAATTACAGAGCTTTCTTGGCTTGGCTCCTCCTGGAGAAATATTTGGGTGATTTTCTAATAGTTTGGGGAGGATTTGCACACGGGATGAATAATTAGGGAATGGGAAAATGTGGATGGGGATTTTATTTGCCAGCTTCCAGGTGCTTTGCCAGACCTGGATGGATTTCACATGGATTTTGTCATGGATGGGACAAGCTCTTGGGTAGTTAAACTCCCTCTGGGATGCAAGTTAATTCCTGGAATGGGAGATGTTATTGCATGGCTTCTTGCTGGCAAAAGAAAACTGAGGGAAAAAAGCCCAATAAAATAATTTCATTGATGTATTTTTGCTACATAAAAATTCCAGCCCACAGGCAGGAGGCTGTTGAGCCTTTTATTTATCCTCTATCTCTTTAGTGATTCCTCCTTTCTGGCCAAGATGACCTTTAAGGGCCCTTCCAGCTCTAACCATTCCATGATTCTGTGATTCCAAACTTGTTCATCCCTGTGTATCTGCTTTTATCCCCAAATATTAAATATTTAGAAGGACTGTGTGCTGCCTTCAGGAGCTGATTCCTGGTGTAGGTTTAAGGAATATTAAACACAATTCCAGAGGGCTGAGGATGCTCCAGCCCTATCCTAATGGATTTTCATTTGGGGCTTTCTCCCCACATTGTTTGGGAAGTCAACCTTGCCCTTTATGGAGGTTCTTCAGCAGAGTCTTCGGAGCATCCCAGAGTTGGCAAATGTTTATTCTAGCACAAAAAAAAAGATGCTCCTACAGCTTGGGATGAGAAGGAATTTTAAAAAAACAGGGAAAAAAACCATCTCAGTGGTGGCTCAAACGCCCCGTTGATGGAATTTGATGTGCAGAGGGAACAGATGGGGCTTTGCCGACGCCGGCAGCCGAGTGACAGCTCGCGGTGCCGCGCAATCAAATTCCACTCGCTCAACTTCCCAACACGCCCGGGCTGGCAGGTGAGTGACTGAGCCGCTCTCATCCCACCTGGAAGACTCAAATCCAGCCTTTCTTTCCCATTCATTCTTCCCTGCACCAGTCAAGGATGATTTAATTCCATGCGTGCGTGGATGGGAGCAGGCGCTGGGCTTCCCTGTCCAGCTGCGGGGAGCGGCCAAGCCAAGCGTGGAAACTTGTTGGATTGATGGTGGAAGCGTGGGATTTGCTTGGAGAAGTGTTCTGGCATGTTTGGGTGCTGAGGGGAAAAATTCCTGCTGTGTTTGGGGCTGGCAAGGAGCACTTATGCTGGGGCTGCTCCAGAAGTGGGAAGTCCCTGAAGGGCATCTTTGTCCTTTGGTTCTCTGGGAGCTCCGTGCTTTGGGTTAAATAAGATCATGGAATCATGGAATGGTTTGGGTTGGAAAGGAGCTTGAAGATCATCCAGTTCCAACCCTCTGCAAGGGCCAGGGACACCTTCCACTATTCCAGGTTGCTCCAAGCCCTGTCCAGCTTGGCCTTGGACACTTCCAGGGATGCGGCATCCATAGTTCCGCTGGGCAGTTTGTGCCAGGGCCTCCCCACTCTCCCAGGGAAGGATTTCTTCCCCATATCCTATCTCTCCCTGCCCTCTGGCAGTGGGAAGCCATTCCCTCTGTTTTGCCATTCCAGGTTCTTGTCAAAGTTCCTTTCCAGCTCTCCTGGAGCCCCTTTAGGCATTAGAGGAGGCTCCAAATTCTCCCTGGAGCCTTTTCTTTTTCAGGCCAAATAACCCCAGATTTCCCAGCTTTTCCTCACAGCAAAGGGTCTCCATCCCTCCAATCATTTTTTTGGACCTGAGGTACTGAGGGCTGTGTGAATTCCTGTGAAATTTCTCTATTCCAAGCAGTGATCCATGTTTTTCTCTCTCTCCAGCACTGAGATTGCACTCCACACCCAGTCCTGGGGTCTTTACACCCAGCCTGAGCAGATCCTCAACGTGCCGATACATCGCCAGGTCTGTACTCATGGGAAGCAGGAATGACGTGCTGCATCTTTGGAATTATGCTCATGAGGGAATCAGGAGCTTCAGGAGCAGCTGTTGAACTGGAGGATAATTTGGTGAAGCTCAGACTTCTGCTTTTCCGCAGCTTCTACTTCGAGGTGGTTTTAAGCTCAGCCAGAGCCTCCACACCCTCACAGGGAAGAATTTCTTCCCAATATCCCATCTGTCCCTGCTCTCTGGCAATGGGAAACCATTCCCCCTTTTCCTGGGACTCCATCCCTTGTCCCAAGTCCCTCTCCAGCTCTCCTGGAGCCCCTTTAGGCACTGGAAGGGGCTCCAAAGTTTGCCTGGACAGCCAGGCTGGACATTCCCGGCTTTCCCAGCCTGGCTCCAGAGCAGAGGGGCTCCAGCCACTGGAACATCTCCAAGGCCTCCTCTGGATCTGCTCCAGCAGCTCCACATCCCTCTACTGTTGGACCCCAGAGCTGGAGGCAGCTCTGCAGGTGGGATCTCACCTGAGTGGGGCTGAGGGGCAGAAATTCCCCATCTCCTCCTGCCTACACTGTGGGATGAGCCCGGGACATTCTGGGCTCCCATGGCTGGATCATGTGGAGCTTCTCATCCACCAACTGCCCTGAGTCCTTCTCCTCAGGGCTGCTCTCAATCTATTCCCCAGCCAGCCTGGATTTGTGCTTGGGATTACCCACTACCCATCCAGGACCTTACACTTGGCCTTGCACCTCCTTTTAATCCAGGAGCTGCAGACAACCAACAATTACAGAGGTTAAAATGTGCATTTCCTCTGAAAATAATTTCCTTGAACCTGTGTTTTTCATGGATAATGCACTGCATCCTCATCAAACTGGATCTGACTGTGCCCTACCACTGAATTATCCACTTAGAGAGATCTGATGTGCCCCCCATGGTTTGTCTTCACCTGGATCTCAACACTTCCCCTCTCCCACCTGGTCCCACACATCCCAAGAACTGCTGGGTAATTTCCTCTCCAGCTGGAGGCTCATGGAAAACATGTGCTTAGCAACTTCTGAGCTCCTTAAGTAGCTTCCAGTGGGACCAGGCAATTAAAAAGGAGCTTTTCTGCTCATTGGTGGTACTTTTTGTTCCTGTGGCCATCACGGAGGTGCTCGTTCTGTGAGGTTCATGAGCAGGTGCCCACTTGAAGGCCATTAATACCATCAGGCCCAGATGGTGGGACATGTGCTGAAGAGCCCTCCAAGTCATTCAGCCTTGGCATCCTGTGCTACACAAGGAGAGGATGTTTCCTTCCTCACCATATTCCCCAAAAATGTAGGAAACCCTCTCCATGCTCATAAATCTGAGGAGAGAATCGGAGTTATGGGAGTGGGAAGGGATCTTACTGATGACTTTGGTGTAACCTTGCCGAGTTTTAATGATTTGGGGTAAAATCAGCCAAAAATTGAAAATATTTAAGGGCTTATGAGCATGAACTTCCTAAATTTCACTCTGCAAAGATGGGCTCCTCTGTGGTTTCAGGTATTGTTGTGCTGTCTTCTCCATGTCATTGTGGTGTTGGAGCTGGAGGTTTTCCCTGACCTTGTCCCTCTTTCTCCTTCAGCCGTGCTGTGCAGAGGAGCTTGGCCATCATCCGTCAAGCCAAGCAGAAGAAGAAAAAGAAGGAATATTGTATGTACTACAACCGCTTTGGGAAGTGCAATCGGGGTGACAGCTGCCCCTACATCCATGATCCAGAGAAGGTGGCCGTCTGCACCAGGTAGGGATGGACACGGAATTGTGGTGAACTGGGACATTGGGTGGCTTTGGTGCTTTCTTGTGGGGTATTCCTAAGGGAAACAAACTGATAACAGAGCTGTAGAACAACAGGAATGGGAGTTCTGGGTCAGGTGTAGGTTCTGCACTGTTGGGTTGGAAGGAGGAGGATGAGAAGAGGCCAGAGAATCATGGAATTGTTTTGGTTAGAAGGGGCATCAAGGATCATTGAATTCCAAACCCCTGACATGGGCAGGGATGCCTTCCACTGTCCCACGTTGCTCCAAGCCCTGTCCAGCCTGGCCTGGAACACTTTCAAGGATGGGGCAGCCACAGTTTCTCTGGGAATTCCATTCCAGGGCCTCACCAGCCTCACAGGAAAAAGTATCTTCCTAATATCCTATCTGTCCCTCTGGCAGTGGGAAGCCATTCTCTTTGTCCTGTCACTCCATCCCTTGTCCCAAGTCTCTCTTTGGCTCTCTTGGAGCCTGTTTAGGCACTGGAAGGGGCTCTAAAGTCCCTTTAGAACCCTCTTTTCTGGGCTGGGTGACTTTAGCCCCTGCCCTGACCACACTCCAGGTTATTCCTTCAGGAGCATTCCTCAGATCCATTTAGATCAGTCCAGCAGATTTGAATCCCTCAGACTGTGACATTGTGCAGCTCTGAGACTTGGTGATTTATTTCAAGAAAACTGATCTGTGTTGGCAGTTCATTAGACCTGCCCAAGAGTTGATTAAACTCTATTATGAGTCATTTAAAAAGTGCAGAAGAGCCAACTCCACTGATGAACTCCTGGAGTAATTTTTCCATAAAATTGCTGCTGTGCTGGAATCACTTGGAAGTTGCTCAAAGCTCAGTGGAAGACGATAGAGGAGGGGAATGTGATTTATTGGTTTTTTAACTGATTTTACTCCTTCTCACTCATTCTCCCATAACAAATCCCATAACTCCTTGCCTACTTTAGGAATTGTGCTCCTTGAAGTCTTTTGGGTCTCCAACCTGTCTCATTTCCATCAATCATTGGAGGACAGCACTGATTTCTCCTGGTTTTGTGTCTCCTCATCCTTGTTCATTTATCTCTAATTCTATTCTTTAGCTTTCCCTTATAATTTTATAATTTTGTTAATCTGGTCTCAGAGTGGTCAATCCTAGGAAAACTCTTGACATCCTCATGTGCTCTGGCATTTTGGTTCCTGTTCTGGGCCTGTCTTTGCTCCTCCTGGTCATTGGCCTCTCCCACCTGGAGCTTCATCCAGCATCTCTTGGAATGGGATCATAGAACCCTGGAATGGTTTGGATTGGAAAGGACCTTCAAGATCATCCAATCCACCCCCCTGCCATGGGCAAGGACACCTTCCACTATCCCAGGTTGCTCCAAGCCTTGTCCAGCCTGAGCTTGAACACTTCCAGGGATGGGGAATCCACAGCTTTTCTTGGCAACTTGGAATAATCAGGGCTCTACAAAGGACCTTTCTTCTTCTGGGAGCATCATGTCTGAATTTTGGGATACAAGCCTTGCTCTACCTACTAATGAGCAGCCAAGTGTGATGAAAGAACAAAATCTAGCAGGAATCATCAGCTGCTCTTCTGACAAGGGGGATCTGTACTAATTTAGGGTGTGAAATGGGTTTATGGATGAGCTCGGCAGGAATTGTGTGGTTTTTGTGACCCACCTCGTGTCCAACCTGCTCCATCTGCTTTATCTCCAGGTTTCTCCGTGGCACGTGCAAGAAGACGGATGGGACCTGTCCATTTTCCCATAAGGTGTCCAAGGACAAGGTCTGTGTGACTTCCCAATGGGAATATAGCTCTGTGTGCAAAGGGGTGGTTGTAGGAAGGTTCTTCCTTTACTGAGTGCTTCCAACTGAGTTTGGAGTTTCCTTGCTGCACTCTCCAGGCTCCTGAATCATGATAGAGGGATGGTGGAATGGTTTGGGATGGATGGGACCTTCAGGATCATCTCATTCCTACCCCTCTGCCACGGGCAGGGGCACCTTCCACTCTCCAAGGTTGCTCCAAGCCCTGTCCAACCTGGCCTTGAATTTTTCCAGGGATGGGGCATCCACAGCTTCTCTGGGAAACCTGTGCCAGGGCCTCACCATCCTATGGTTGAGGTCTAAAAAAGACCTATGAGGTCTTAGAGATCTAAAAAGGACCTCCAAGATCATCAAGTCTATTTAGATGCGTCTAATTCTTCCCTACTTCCTTAAGATCACATTTCCCTGGAAATCCCTCTGTGCTGGGGTTGGAGGATGTTTTAACAAACATAACTTGGAGGTATAAATTAATAAAAATCAATTCTAAAATGCCAATCAGCAAAATCAGGTTGAAACCATGGCAAAATAAATTCTGGAGTTCATTGTTTTCCACCTTCTTGATGTTTCTGGAGCTCTGTGGTTTGATTACACAAGGTGGAAAAATAATCCAGAGTTTTTATTTTGGGTTTATCGGTGATGATTTAGCACCTCAGCCTGTATTTAGTGGCTGGGATCTCTACTTGGATGTAGCTTTGGAGACTCCAGCACGGAAGCTGAGGTGCCTGAGGCACGTTCCTTGTCCATGGGGAGCTCATAAGTTTTCTGGGAAGTCGCTCCCAATGAGACACGGAGCACCAGATGTTTTTTACATGGATTTCTCTTCAGAGTCACTTAATCACGAGTACATAAAACAGAAATGGGGACAGCTGCATTCCCTGGCTCGTGGCACGTCAGAGTAGGAATGGGGATGAGGATTGATAGATGGAAAAAAAGTTTGGGTTTTTTTTTTCATCCTGTAACAGCGTCATGCTTCAGAAATAAAGAAGCTAAGAACGAAGGAAGCTTTACAGGTGGATTGGCTGTTGGTTTATCCAAAATTATTCTAATTAGTACTGCCAGCTACTTCTTGTCATCCAAGTGAATGAAGTGCAACCCTCTGTCTGCATCCCTGAGGTGAAGGATTGAAATTCATCCACAGAACCATGAACTCCAAATTAAATGGAATTTCAGGAGATGGTGAAGTCTTTTTTGGACCTAGGGCAAAAAAATCTAGATGAAACTTGGGAATTGGACACGCCCCAGGAGCTGTTGCAGTTGGTGGTTTATCCACCAAAGAATGTGATGGTTGGATGTGGATGAATTTGTGGTCTCTCTACCCAGGAATATTCATCGACATGTTTAAATTCCTGATGGAAATGTGGCCTCAGTTTCCCCTCTAGGAACACTTGGTCCCTCAAGGAGGACCTCTAGATTTGGCTTCTGGGCTCTGTTCTGGGTGAATAAATGGAGAATGAGGGAAAACTCAACCTTTAGCAACACCTCTCCAGTTTGAGAAGAATAACAGTGATATTGTGGTAATAAAACTGAATTGAAAAGGAATGACCATAGGAGCTGTTTGCCAATAGCATTTTGGGGACAGAATCCATGGGATGCAGTGACCTCACCTTTATCCTGAGCTACTGAAGCATCACCTAAACTCAAGATGAATCATTAATTAACAAACCAAAATCATAGCAGGCAGTACCAGCTCTGAAAAGCTTTCGGAGCACATTTTTCCTGCCATGCTCTGTTGGGAAGGGGAATTATTTTTCACAGGATTAACCAACCTGAGGGTGGTTCAAAGGTCTCCCTGTTTGCCACCTTGTCATCAGCAAGGACTGGAAGAGAAACAACCTCCTCCATGGAGTTCAAACTTGTTCCAGGGTGATTTATTGCCATGGGAATGCTGCTTCCTAAAGCGGGAAGCAACTTCACTTTCCAAGTCCTGGAGCTCCCCATTAACCTGAGTGGTTCTTGGCAAAGGTGGCATTTCCCTCATTTATCAGGGCTGGGAAAAGCAGGTGGAGGCACTCAGCAGAGGAAGGAAGCAGTTTTCCTCTTGCTTGTGGAGTTTTTGGAGTAAATCCCATCTTTTCCTCAGGTGAAGGATTGTGCCTCGTTGGTTTTTGTCTGTTTGAGTTGAGGTTTTAGTGCAATCCCTGGGGTTTTTTTCCATGTGGTTTGGGAATTCCTGATTTCGTTGGTCCTGTTGATTTCACTGTGTGGTTATTGGAGAGGGACACCCCAAAACCTCCTGATCAGAGAAAGTTCAGGTTGTTGTGTGTCTCAGCTTGGTGGGATTTCAGTGGGATGGGATATCCAGTCCAGGAGGTGAAGGATCAAAGGCTGGCAGGGCTTGGCTCTTGGTTTCAGAACAAAACTGTTTCTCAGCCTTTGTGCACTCCCATGCCTTAGTTTCCCCACTGAAAAATGGGAATAATCACTATGTTCTATGGGAAAAAATACTGTTTTCTATGGAAAACTGCATGGATTCAGCTGTCACAGCAGCAGGGAACTTCTCTCCATCCTAGAGTAGCAAACTCCTTGCTCCAAGCAGGGAGTGGTCTCCAGGATGGAGGATGGCTCCATATTGTCCCTGAGCTTTGCAGATCCAAACTCCAGTGGTTTCCATCACCCTCTGGTAATGGAAGAAAGAGCCTGGGGAAGAGGGAAAGCTCTTCTTGTTCTGCCATGGGCAGGAACATCTTTCACTATCCCAGGTTGCTCCAAGCCCTGTCCAACCTGGCCTTGGGCACTTCAAGGCATGGGGCAGCCACAGCTTCTCTGGGCAACCTGTGCCGGGGCCTCACAGTTTAAAGAATTTTGCTCCACAGGAGACTCAGGCAGAGCCTTTGGTGAGAAGCACCTGCTGAAGTGACACACAGGGAATTTTTCCACAGTGGATCAGAGCCACTGACACATCCCAGCAATGGGGAGAAACCAGGAAATCTGAAGGAAGCGAAGGTTGTGAGAGGCCGGGACTTGAGAAGCCGCCCACTGCTGTTCCAACAGCTTTTCCCCTTGAGGAACTCGGAAAGAATCAGCATTTTTCTCCCTAATAGAGCTTCAAAACTCAGTTGTGAGCAATTTGGAGGCTCACGTGGAGTTTCGGGTTCATTTAGCTGCTGCCTCCAGAGCTTGGAGAGAGTCAAAGCTGTCGAAGGCGGCCGCAGCGCCCCAGTGCCTTGAATTAATGTTATTGTTATTTGTGTGGACGTGCTGGGGTGCAAACAAGGTTAATTGAAATGAGAGCGCTGCTTCCTCTTGATAATGGCTCGGGCTTGACAGCGAGGAGGAGTTTATTTTTGTCGGAGAGCTGCCTTTATTATCCCTTTTTATTAGAGCTAATTTGGGCTCTATATCAAAAACTACATTAAGGGAATCGTTTACGGTCACACCACCAGCACTGCCAAAGATCGCCCCAGAGCCCTGTCCTTTATGTTAATGTCTGCAGTTAAAAGACAATTAAAAATAAACTCTCCTCTTTTAAAGCACCCTTTGTTTTCTTTCCTCTCGGCCTCCAGCGAGGCAATTTAGTTCAACCCTTAATGTGCCCTTCAGGGATAAGGGATTTTTCCGGATAGCCCCGGCCGTGGTTATTGCAGGATTGTAAATATTACTTGGGGATGCTTGAACTGGTGGGACCAGGATGCTGCTGGTGAATGGGGTGATCAATACCACGCCAAGCAGTGAGGAAATTCGGGATGTAGGAGCAGGAGGAGCCGGACCTTCGGGAAGCGCACATTCCAGGTGGCAGCTGCCTGGTCGGGGCGGGAAGCGGGAAGCTGCCGGCGGTTGCCGGTGAGTTAAGTATGCTGAAATATGGCAGCAGGCTGGTAATTTGTTTTTAATGATAACAGCTGGCAGAAGGTGAAGTTTGTGCTTTGAGGACGATGAGGAGAATCCTTGCTCCGTCGGTTTTCCCCATCGGCTGTCGCGCTGCAGAAACTCGGGAATGCAGGAGCGCGGGATCAGGGATCTGCTCCATGTATCCCTCTGCTCTCCTTCTCCAATGCTCAGGGCAGGAGCTGCTCTCCTCCTCATTTCACTCCCTCCTGGAGCATCCCTGCCTGCCCCAGTGTGCAGGGACAGGCATCACAGCCCTGGGGAATCCCAGGATAATGCCTTGGAATGATGCAGCCTCCCCAAAATCCTTGTGGAGGGGCTTTTTCCCCCCTTTCTAGGAGCCACCTTTTGGAGCCTTTATCAAACCCCCTTCCAGCCAGCTCTGTATCCATGGAAGAGCCAAATGGGAAGCACCCCCAGGATGCTGTTTTGGCCTTTGTGATGGCCAAAATTTCCTCTGGGATTTTGGGATTCCCTCTGAGAATTCCTTGTGGGATGTTGGAGCTGGGCTGGGTGTGTTCCCTGCACCAATGTTCCCATCTTCATCACTGCATCATTCCTTGCAAAAGGTGTTCCCAGAATTTATGACATTTTCCCATCCCTTCCCTACACTGTCCAGAGGGAATTTTCTTCCTGGTGGCAGTTTCCATCTTTTCACCCTTTTCTCCAGCATCCTGAAGGATGCTGAGGGAAGCACCTTCGCTCCCTGCGTATCCAAACACCGGGAACACGTAATACAAGGGAGCTGCCTTGCAGGAGACCAATGGAAGAGCTAAAAACACTTCTGGGATCGGTGGCTGGCAAAAGATTTCTATTTATTTTATGCTTGTCACGCTTTTATTTCAGGTCTGGGGGTTGCAGTGATTCCGAGTCACGGGTTTAGGGAATTGCTGATGGATTTCTCCTCCTCTTGCAGATGCCGGTGTGTTCCTACTACCTGAAGGGGATCTGCAGCAACAGCAATTGCCCCTACAGCCACGTCTACGTGTCCAGGAAGGCAGAAGTGTGCCAGGATTTCCTCAAAGGATATTGTCCCATGGGAGAAAAGGTAAAGAGGGATTTATCCCAGCTGTTGTGGGCCAAAGCCAAAGCCATGAGCAGCGTCCTGCACCAGCTACGGCACCACAGGGAAGAGCTGGAAGCTGCTCAGCACCCGGATGTGATGAAGAACAGTCCTGTGCTTTTCCAAAGGGTTTTGGTGAAGTGGTTTGGTTGGGAGAAAAGGGGAAGAAATCAAAGGCTTCGGCTCATCATGCTGGTGTTTCCCTGGTAAGAGCCTCCATGGGGTGTTCCTGTTATCAGTGTCTGAGCTAGAAGCACCTCCCCTGAAAACCCCTCACTGAAACAGATGAAAAATGCAGGAAAATATTTAGGATTCCCTGTTTTACCTAGAAAATCCATAGGCATTAATGCTTGTTTTCCACTCTGGGTCTGTGACGGGTTTAAACTTGAGCCTAAATCCTGTGGCTTAGTTTTAGGAGCAAGACCAGCCTTGTTCAGCATCCAGCTGTGCCTGGGGGATTCATGAAGCCACCTCCAGGTCCTGGGGATGGTTTGGATCTGTGCAGTGACGTCCCTCATGGACTTCATGTGCACCCTGGGGAGAGTTGCAACCTCATCCATGAGCTTTTGGTACCTGATGTAACGTGGAAATTGTGGGAGCAGTTTTCCTGGAGCAGGGCTTGGAGCCAGCTGCCATTTGCTGTTCCAAAGGAATTTGGAACACACAGGATCTCACCTTTCTGTGTCGTGGCTAAGGGAGAGGGTTGGCTCTGCTGGTGTTCCCTTGAGAATCCAAGTGACTGTCCTGACTCCTCTTTGCTGTTTTCCAAATGGGTATGGGTTATGGTATGGGATTTCTGCTCATATTTGGACAATTGTGACCAGCAGGAAAGGGAATTCTGCCCCTCTGCCCTACTCAGATAAGACCCCACCTGCAGAGCTGCCTCCAGCTCAGGATCCAACAGAAGAAGGAAGACGTGGAGCTGCTGGAGTGAGTCCAAATGAGGCCATGGAGATGCTCCAAGGGCTGGAGCCCCTCTGCTCTGCAGCCAGGCAGGGAAAGCTGGAAATGTCCAGTCTGGAAAAGGGAAGGCTCTGAGGACACCTCAGAACCATTTCTAAGGGGCTAAAGGGGCTCCAGGAGAGCTGGAGAGGGTCTTAAGACAAGGGATAGAGTGCCAGGACACAGGGAATGGCTTCCCACTGCCAGAGGGCAGGGATAAATGAGATATTGCGAAGAAGTTCTTCCCTGTGAGGGTGATGAGGCCCTGGCACAGGCAGTCCAGAGGAGTTGTGGGTGCCTCAGAGGGCTCTTCTTCTCCTTTTCTCCATCCTGGTAGCACTTGTTTGCAGAAGTACAACCCATCAGGAGAAGTCGTTAGTGCTCAGATCCCACCAGTGAGGCCACCAGCCTGTCCCAGAATCCGAACACAACGCTGGATGGAATCCTAGGATCATTTAGGCTGGAAAAGACCTCTAAGATCATTGAGCCCAGCTTTGAACCCAGTACTGTGAAGTTCCACTAAACCCCATCTGGTCTTTTCTCCATCCTTTCCCCAGGAGAAACCACCAAAGAGCAAAAACCAGGGAAAAAAAGCCAAAAGTGAGAGTTTTAAGGAAAGCAGGACATCAGCAGCAGCAGAGGGAAGCTCTAATAAATTAGTCTGGGCCTAATTACTTTTTGTGGCAGCGCGTGGAGGGGGACTTGATGCAGGATAAACATTCCCTCAGAAGGAAAACACAGGCATCCTGCCACCTCCCTCCAGCGCAGCGCCAGCCACGCAGGCAGGGTCCCGACAATTATTTTTAAAATATTCCAATTTAAATGAAAATATAAAAGAGATATTTAGAATATTTATTCTATTAGGAAAAGTGCTTACGGCGTCACTTTTGGAATGTCAGGAAAGCATTCTCCTCCAGATGATGGATAGCAGCCTGTAATTATATATGGGGAGAAATTGCTGAGCGGGCCATATTTAACTGGGGAGGAGAAATTCCAGCTTGGGCCATTAAGGGTTAATTTTATTCTCTAAATAATATAAAAAGTGCTGAGTCCGTGCCTTTGCTCCAAGTAGAAAGTCCTCAAATGGACCCCGGAGAGTTTATAATATTCTACTGAATCAAGGAAAAATGTTAACCTTGCTTCATAAAACGATGGCTTGTTAAAGATGCGCAGTCCCTTTTCTTGTGAATTATTTAGGATGGGAGTAAATCTTCCCTCGTTCTGCCTTTCCCTGTCCGAGCAATGTTGGTTTGAAGCACAAAGAGCACGGAATGTGAAGGTGTGCGACTCTGGTGGAGCATCCTGGGTGGATAAACTCTGATGAGGCTGGTCCATAATTAGGAATTGAGGTTGTTTTGTGATGATTTTTGGCACGCTGGGCTCTTCTTCCAGTTGCATTTTCCTATTTGTGCCCTCCCAGACAAATACAATTCCTGATTTTTAGTAGACCTCCATCAAAAATGTCCATTATTATCCATAATTTATGACATGTCGTTGGCAGTGTTGTCTCTTAAGGACTTCCTAGGATGTGTTGCAGGATTCTCAGGGTAAGTTGATCCACCTTTGACCCATTCCATGGACTGTAATTCCAGCTGCTCTTCGTACAGATGACGCCAGGACTGACCTGCTCTGGCTTCACCAGGAATTTAGAATTAAGTGAGAAAGCTTTAATTTTGCATTCCCAAGTCCTTTTTTCGGGAATGTGGATTGTAGAGGGTCTAAATCCACCCTTGGTGAAGGGGACAGCTCCTGTACAAGACCATGATCACATCCTTCTTCAAGGGAATGTTACCCCCAATATTAATTAATTAGTCTAAAGTTGGACCTGATGATTTTGGAGAGCTTTTCCAACCTAAATGATTCCAGGATTCTGTTTCCAGAAGGGAGCTCATGGCAGAGCTAGGACCTTGGTTTCCAGCATTCCTACAGGTTCCTTGGTCATGGGTTGGGAAGTTCCTCCACCATTTGTGCTTCCTAAAGGGATCATCCCTAAACACAACATCATACGAGTCCCTTAAAGCCATGGAGTGACTCCCACCTCAGAGATCTCTGTCCCAGTTTTCCTGGAGCTCCCTGCCCTTCCCTGGCACCCTGACCTGGTCATGCTGGGATGTCCCTCTGGGCTTGGCCACCTGCACTGGAGGAAGCCTCAAGAGGGAAGTGGGAAGAGAGGGAGAAATGGGGCCTCTTGCAGGTTCTTCCCAGGGCTTTTTGGAGATGTTTTCATGAGCTGCTCTACAGTCAGAGCTCCTCTGTGCTTCTACATCCCTCCTCCCATGTGGGGCCTTGTGCAGGGGCTTGGAGGAGGAATTCTCTAGGAGAGATGAGGTTGGTGGGTGTGAGGGATGAACCAGCAGCAGTGGGTGAAGCGTCTGTGGTGATG
This sequence comes from Molothrus aeneus, assembly GCF_037042795.1. NCBI lineage: Eukaryota > Metazoa > Chordata > Aves > Passeriformes > Icteridae > Molothrus > Molothrus aeneus. The sequence goes on along the minus strand of NC_089646.1, from coordinate 152,380,718 downwards.
TGACCCCAGAGCAAGGGACAAGCAAGAGGAGACTTTGGATGGAGACACTGTGGATGGTCCATCCCTGGGAGTGTTCAAGGCCAGGTTGAATGGGGCTTGGAGCAACCAGGGATAGTGGAAAGTGTCCTTGCCTGTGCGAGGGGTTGGAGCAGGATGGGCTTTAAGGACCTTTCCAACCCAAACCAGGTGTGATGGCAAACCATGAGCTGGGATTTCTCTGAGGCCAAGAGCCTGGAGCTGGGAGCTCATCCATAGATGGTCCCAAAGAGCACCTGCCTTGGGATTTGCTTTCCAGGCACAAAAGATGAAGGAGGAAAGATTTAGATGGGATATTGGGAAGAATTCCTTCCTCTGAGGGTGGTGAGGTCCTGGCAGAGGTTGTCCAGTGAAGCTGTGGCTGCCCCATCCCTGGAAGTGTCCAAGGCCAGGTTGAGCAGGGCTTGGAGCAACCTGGAATACTGGAAGGTGTCCCTGCCCACAGCAGGGGTTTGAAATGAAATCATTAAGGTCCCTTCCAACTCAAACCACTCAATGATTCCATTGCTGCATCTGGAAGATTGTTTTGTATTAAATAATCTTCCCCCCTCTGTGCCCATTAGCGCCAGAGCCGCATTAAATCCCTCTCTCCGGATTGTTTCCATCGCCTGCCTTGGAGCCTGTGGGCAAATTGTTCCCTCATGGGAGCTGTTAAACAGTGAGACACAGTGAGATTAAACAACGAAGCTTCCCTGGAAAGGCACGGGGAGATGTGCTGGAATAAATCATGGGTAAGAGGAGAATCTGTTCCCATCCCTCTGGAATCCCAACTGGCACAACCAGCCCTTGTGATGGTTAGGCTTGACATGGGGACCTGCCTTGGCAGGAGGGTTGAGCTGTGCTGGGATTGCTCATCCCAGCTCATCTTATTCCTAAAATCCATCTTTTTATTGGACCAACAGCTTTCACCAAAGCTCTAATTTCTGCCTTATCTGTGTAAAAAATATGGGACAGGGGCAGCACTGCCTGAGGAAGTGCTGCTTCCTTGGGAAGAATAATTTTCCTCCCCCAGGTGGAGCTTGGTGTTTTTTTGCAGTGGCAGCTGCTGCATTTTGCTGTAGAAAATCAAAATGTGGGGATTTTTTCTCGGCTGAAACCTCGTTCTTGTATGGTTTTTTTATGTTTGGTTGGTTATTTTTTCTTTTTCTGGTGGAAGTTCAGCAATTTCCCACCAGAAATGTTATGTTTTTGTGTGTCTGATGCATTCAATTGAATACATTTCTTTAGAAAAAGCCGTATGAGCTGTGTTACAACAGTAAATATTAAATGTCTGTGGTGTTTTCTCATAATTATCCAGTGATGGAGAGCAGCAGCCTGGGATCCTTGTTTTCCTTAATCTTTTATCATGGAAAGGTGAAGTTCAACACTGTTCATGCTTTCTGATCTCAGCTGACTTTTCTGGTTGAACCAGCATTTTTCTTTCCTCACAGCCATCAGATCTTGGTGTTTCTGGGGTTTTTTTGCTCCTTCTTTGATCCCAGGTTGACTCCCAACCAACTTGGCTTTTCCTTGAAGAACTCTCTAACAAAAGGTTGTCCAACCCTGGCACAGGCTGACCTGGCAAGTTGTGGAATACTCATTCCTGGAGGGATTTAACAGCCCTGTGGAAGTGGCACTTGTGGACATAGTGGTGGCCTTAACAGTGCTGAGGGAATGGGATTTTCCCACCTAAATGAGTCCCTGATTCTGTAATAATTTGGAAATAGCTGATGGTGAGCTTTGCCTTTGATAGCTCTTTTATAGTCCACTGCAGCTGTATGAAAATCAACTACAAAAGCAACTTAATTTTGTTTATCCTTAATTTTGGCTCTGGCTGACAGATGTTTTCTGGGAGCTTGATTTGGGATTTTTTCCCCCATAATGTGTAGCAGAAATCTTCAGTCACCAAACTGATGAGCAAGTGGAATTTTTATTTAAAATAAAGTATGTGTAGGATTGGTAATGAGGCTGTTTTTGAGGTCATCAGTAGTGTCCAGGATGGATTTGAGCTGGCTGAAATCTCTCCAGGTTCATCCCATTGGTTTACTGGGGATATTGAGTCCTTGTCCACATCCTCTAGCAACGAATGCTGCTGATAATGAATGATAAATCCCAGTTGTGGCAATGGGATCTTCCCTTTGGAAGCACTTTGTAGCCTTCAGAAGAGGTTTAAAACCGATCAGGATTCTTCCATGGCCAATCCTATCTTCGTATCTCTATGGAAATCTTGTGGGTTTCCAGTTGTATCTCTTGGTTTGTAATGGGATAATGAGGGTTCTTATTGCCTCTTTAATTTAACTGTAGCATCTCCAATGGAATTCTGATCCTTACATTAAAGATGGGGCTTATCAGGATGCACTGGAACTGTTTAATAGCCTGGGATTGTTGATAACAGCACCAAGATAAATCCCAGGCTGAGATTTTCTCTTTCTTACACTTTAATATCTTTGTAGAAGGAGGTGGGGCACAAAATGTGTAAATTGGGAAGTTTGGGAGTAGAGCAGCCACAGAATCACAGCTCTAAAGTGGGAGTGTAGTGATGAGGCAGAGACTTCCTGGTTTCAACCTGAACTTCTGTAGAGATGAACACAAAACCTGGCAGATTGGGGTTTCGCTTCTTGTCTGGAATCTCCCCTTGATCTGATCTGTTCTCTGTCAGAAAATCCCCACATCCTGTGAACAGTGGGTGATTCCCAGGGTCACAGAATGGCTCAGGTTGGAAGGGACCACAATGGGGCATCTGGTCCAAGCAGGGACATCCCAGAGCACATGGATTGTGTCCAGAGGGCTCTGGAATATCTCCACTGAGGGAGACTCCATGCCCTTCTCTGATCTCTGCTCAGGGCTTGGTCACTGCTCAAGGGAAGAAGTTCTGCCTCATGTCCAGGTGGAATTTCCTGGGATCAGTCCCTGCTGTTCCTCTTGTGCCATTGCTGGGCCCCACAGAGCAGAGCCTGGGCCCTGCTCTGAGCTCTCCCTGCAGACAGGGACAGACAGGGACAGACAGGGATGAGGTCCCCTCTCAGCTGTGTCTCCTCTTGAGGCTGAACAGCCCCAGCTCCCTCAGCCTTTCCTTGGCAGAGATGCTCCAGACCCTTCATCATCCTTGTCCTCCTCTGGAGCTGCTCCAGGAGCTCCATGTCTCCAGCGCTGGACAGAGCACTCCAGATGTGCCCCATCTGTGCTGAGGAGAGGGGCAGCATCACCTCCCTCAACTTGCTCTTCCTAATGCACCACAGGATCCCATTGGTGGTGCCCTGAGCCACCTGGAACCAGGCATGTGGTGGAGCCCCAGGATCCCTAATGGAAATGACACCATTGGGAATGTCCAGTGAGTGTCTGCCTCACTGCACACCCAGCAGTGATGATTTGGGGTTGGGAATTACCATTGATGGGTAGACCATGTGAAAGTGGCTCTGTTGTAGCTTTAGTGTGGGATGGATGGGATCGTGGAGGTAGGTCCCTGATGGAAATGGGGTTCCTCAAAGCATTTGAGGGGATGGTTGAATTCCATAGGCATTGCCACAGAAGGATGAATGCCAGGTTCAGAATTCACCTTCTGGATGTGCAAAAAGTCAATGACTCCATTTCCAGTGGAAACCAGTGACAGATGGTGGCCCTCAAGGGTCTGTACTGGCACCAATGCTAATTAATGCCTTCATTAATGACATAATGGGATTGGGTGCCCCCTTGGCAAGTTTGCAGATGACACCAAGTGGGTGTTCTCGTTGTTTCACAGAATCCTGGGATTGCAGACTGGTTTGGGTTGGAAGAGGCCTTAAAGAGCTTCCAGTTCCAACCTCCTGCCATGAGCAGGGATTCCCTCCTGTCTCCTTTGCTGCCTCTTAAATATGATTTTCCCAATGATTTTCAAAACACCATCTTTGTCTTCTCCAGCTTGAGAGGTATTTTAGCTCAAATGTTGTTTTATTTCCTGAAAATACCAAATGAGAGGGTTTATGGATTTGCAGTGGATTCTGGAGAGCTTTTAGATCCCAAATTCCTCTGATCATTTGGAGATGACCATCAGGAGTCATCCCTTCACTACAGGCATTTTGCTGGGCAAACTGTTTTGAGGGCAGAAACTTGTTTTGGAGCAAATTCCTTCAGATAACCACATAGGTTAAATTTCTCCATCATTATTCCAGTCTGGATGATGTTTGGATGTATTGTCCTCCAGGTTTTAATGACAGGGAGCTGAGATTTTTTTTTTTAAGGCTGTTTCCATCTGCACCCAATTATAAAAAAGCAATCGGAAAAAAGCCATTTACTGGCTGTCACTTCGGAGCGGCATCAAAACAGCTCCAGCACCTCCAGCCATCACATCCCAACAACCACTTAGACGGACATTAAAACAGCCTGACATCCATCCAGTCCATTAATCCCACTGCTTGGCCATGGGGATACCTGGAATAGCTTCGGCAAAAGCTGCATGGATGCTCAAGAGGGCTTTAAAAAGTAGGGAACAGTGGAGTTGAGGCAGTTGAGTTTTGGGGATTTTAATGCTCCCCTTCCCCTGAAGGTCTGGTTGGTGGGATTTGTGTCTGTCATGATGAATAGAGGGATGGACATAGATCCCAATGAGATGGCAAGAGTGCTTCAGCACTTCGTCATCTCTTCACAGAATCACTGAATGTTTTGAGTTGGAAGGGACCCACAAGGATCATCAAAGTCCAGCCCTTGTCACCTGCTGTCCTGCAGCACTGGGAAAGGATTAAGCCTGGAGATACTTGAGAAGTTCAACCTGGCCAAACTGCTGCCCAGGAGCCAGGAATGGGAGGCTGGGTGGGATCTCTCCTCCCCACCCCATACGGTCAGTGGGTTGGTTGTTGGTTGGCCCAGTGACCCAGCTTCACCTTCCTCCCACCCTCCATCCCCTCCTGCCAAGCTTATTCATGGAAAATGTTCATTAACATCATTCCCAAGACTGAGCCAGGACTTTCCACCAGTTGCTGCCTCCTCCTTTGCCAGCTTCATGCTAAAGAAGGCTGGGCTCTGCAAATCTCCTCATCCCTGTCTCACTCCTGGAGCACACTGGGCTCCGTTGGACCATTTAAGGCCTTGTGGATGCTTGACAGCACCTGGAATTTCACCCAAGGCTGTCCTGGCAGCCAAGGAGGAGTCCTGGATATGAGATCTGCCAGCTGGGCACCATCCCAACCCTGGGCACCATTGCTGGACAGGCTGTGGGGGGAACCCCACAGCGGGGAGACTGGGACTGGGACATGCCCATGGGGATGTTGGTGAGGAGCCAGAGTGGGGTGAGATTCCTCCCTGCGGCTTTTTAGGGATTCTCTGGGGTTTTCTCATCTCTCCGGTGGAAGGGACCAGAGTTTTTTCCCTTTTTATGGCCCAACCTGTGGTCTGGCGGGGGTCCCGGGGGGGTATAATTAGCCACCCCAACAGGTGTCAGGGATCAGATGACCCCCAGCACCACCCCACAGCCCCGCTCGGCTTCACCCCAGCTGACGCATGGCCGGCAGCAAAATTCCCTGTGGAAACCCAGCCCTGGCACGTCGGATCTGGCAGGAGCAGGAGAGCTACTGTAAATAAACAGAAGGGGCTTTTCCAGCCTCCAGAGGCAATTCCAGCCTCACCAGCCCAGCTGTGGGACAGCGAGGATGGATGGGGCCTTGCGGAAGAAGGGACGGAGTGCTGGGAACGGTGTGGAAAAGCCATTAGAAACCCGAGCTGGGGAAGCAGCCCCGGGATTAGTCGCACACGGTTTGTTTTCTTTATTAAGTATCTTTTTACCATGGAGCCAATAAACATGGGCTGCTCCAAGGATTCACTTGGAGGCTGGGGCTGGGTGGAGCACTGGGGACATGGCACATCCTGATCCCGGTGCCCAGTCGGGATCATGGCACTGTCCCACCCCGTAATTGGTGCCCTGCTGGGAAGGAACAGTCTTGGCCTTTTCCCAAAATAGCATAATTCCTCGATGTAGCAGGGATGCATCCATGTGGCTTTTTGAGGTCAGGGCTCTTTTTTTCCTGCTCTTCTTCTTTTCAAGTCGATTTTGTGCTGGAAACCCCTTTACAGAAGAGGATTTCAGATCCTTTTCAGGGATCATGCAGGGCAGAGACAGAATTTGGACTTGATGATCCTTGGGAGTCCCTTTCAACTCAGGATATTCTGTGATTCCAGGCACTGTGGATGGTCAGACCAGGACCTGGCACCAAGGCCCATCCCACAATCTTGTGCTCCACTGGGATTGTCCCTTCCAGGTGGGCTTGGAAGGTCTGCCCGTGCATTCATCCCAGTCTTCAATCCCTAATAGGGTGTTCCTTTATTTTTTTCTCTTCTCTAATTTTGTCCCATTTATTTTAAAAGAGGTTACCAGGTTGAGGGATTCGCTTTTCTGCTTGCTAATATTTTGGGAGAAATTCCTGTGTTTGAATTCCTGTCTGGTTGCTGCCTTTTCCAAATGTTTCTCTTTGGTCCAGAATGTATCCTGTCTGCAGGTAAAATGAGGAAATGAAGAAAATATCTTGTGGAATGAGAAAATGAAGAAAATACCTTGTGGAGACAGTCTGGGAGAGCTGGGAATGTCCAGCCTAGAGACAAGAAGGTTCCAGAGGGACCTTAGAGTCTCTGCCAGTGTCTAAATGGGCTCCAAGAGAGCTGTAGAGGGACTTCGGATGAGGGATGGAGTACCAGGAAAAGGGACAATGGTTTCCCACTGCCAGAGGGCAGGGTTAGATGCGATATTGGGAAGAAATCCTTCCCTGTGAGGGTGATGAGGCACTGGCACCGGTTTCCTATAGAAGCTGTGGCTGCCCCATCCCTGGAAGTGCCCAAGGCCAGGTTGGACAGCGCTGGAAGCAAAATCTGGGATAGGGAAGGTGTTCCTGCCCATGACAGGGGGGTGGAACAAGATGATTTCTAAGTCCCTTCCAACCCGAAGCATTCCACATTCCTATAAAACACAGGATCTGGGAGTAATGGCAAAGCCAGGCACTGTTCAGACCCAACTCTACTTCCAGGTTGCCCGTTGGTTGTAGAGTTACTTCCCATTCCAGCTCCTTGAAATAAGAGGTGCAAAATCATAGGAGTGGGAGTTTTAAATGTCTTTTTTATGGAAAAGCAGCACTATCACTGAGCTGTCCCCCACATTGAGCCCATATCCGTGTGTCCATGTGGATCCCAGCCCCCCTGCTGCTCAGCACCATCCCCAGCCTCCAGCACACGAGCTCCTTGCTCCGCCACCGACTTCAGCGCTCAGCCTCGGGTGATGGAGCTGCCAAATCCTTCTGCTTTTCAAGGAGAGAGCTCGGCAGGAATCCTGCTTAATCCCAAAGGTCAGCACGGGGAGCTGCTCCTCTGTCCCCAAAGTAAAGTTGCATTAAAAGGGCAGGAACTGACCTCCATCCCCCATTGTCAGCAGAATAGATTTTTATAAGCAAGCCAGAACGGTGGTGTTGAAACCCTCCCTGTGTTTATTTCCCCATGGATTTATCTCATTTTCCCCAAAATCTGAGTGTCTGTAGCATGAAGGAATGGGATGCTTGGGCATCCGAATGTGGAAGGACCCACATTTCTCCTGCAGGTCTACAAGGGAATGGATCTTGGAGTTGGGAATTTTTGGTTGTGCCACGTGTGTTGGGTTGTCTCTCCATGGATGTCACAATGTGATGCAAAAGCCAAACTGGTTAGGATGGAGCATCCTGGGTGGGAGTGGGTCCACATGGGACTAAGAAGGGCCCAGGACTTGCTCCCACCTTTCATCCCTTGGGATATGCTGGGATGAGCTCTCTGGATTGCTGGGAACAGAGATTAGAGAGAGTCTGTTCTTTTTCCTTCCTCCCACCTTCATTCCCAAGAACCCAGATAGAAATCCCAGCTGAAGGCATCTCCTCTTCCCTGCCTGCCTTTCCCACTGCCTTTCCCACTGCCAAAAAGTGCCATTTCCCAGCAGAAAACCTTGTGGGAAAGCTCTGGGACACTGATGACACCTTGCTCTCACCAGAACCACTGCTGGGAGCTGCCAAAATCCAGAGCTGGGAGTGCAGGAGCATTTTTAGGGATGAACATCTCAATGCTGCTATTTTAACAGCCCCATTCCATGGGCACACTGAGCTTCCCTGGATGGGGAGCATCAACCAAGCCTTGGGAAGAGCAGGTTGAGCTCCAGCCCTCATCCATCCTCCTCAGAAAGCTGGTCCAGGCAGCAATCCTTTGGGATAAGTCCTAAAAGGATTTTGTTCCAGCTCTTTCCTGCTCTTTCCCAAGTCCCAAGCATGTCTGGGACAATAAAATCCTGTGTTGTCTCCAAAACCAGCTTCTCCAGCCCAAATAACCTCCTTGGGACTTCTTCAGGGGTAAATCACTGCTGTTAAGGCTTTGGTGGTTTGAATCCATAAAATCAAGCACTTGGAAAACCGTGGGCAGGTGTGGAACGTACCAGATTAGAATATTATTTTTAGTAGTATTTTTTCTTGGAATATTGTTTTGATATGGAGAAGGAAACACTGACACATCCCTCTCTCCCTTTAGCAAGGTGTTGGTGCCACCTGAAGGAGCTCAGCTGTGGATTCCTGTGCTCCCACAGGGTTTTCTCTGCCTTTTCCAACTCTGCTTCCTCTTTCCTTGGTAGTGCAAGAAGAAGCACACGCTGGTTTGTCCCGACTTTGCCAAGAAAGGAGTCTGCCCCAAGGGTGCCCGGTGCAAACTCCTGCACCCCCAGAAGAGACGTCACCCACAGCAGGTTGGAGGTGATGGAGACCACAACAATCCCCCTTCCAAGTGGAGACGGATCCAGGAGGCATCAGGGAGGTAGGAGAGAGCTCATTTTGCTTCATTTAACAGTTTTCTTTCCAACCTGCTCCATATTTTTCCTCTTCCAGGCATGTTCTGTCTGTATCCCGGTTTATTTTAAGATGCATTGGTGTGGGTCACTGTGGTGTTTTCTGATGGAGCCACCTCTGGGATGGGCAGTGTCCATACTTGAGGAAGAGCTGATGGAAAGAGGGAATTCACACTTAGGAATGTGCCATCCAGGGCTTTAGCACCTCCAGGAACCCTTGAGGCTTTTGTAGACCTTCCTCTTGGAGATGGAGGAGTCCTGATCGAGAGTCCACTGCTGAAAGTGGGTCCAGGTTATTCATAGTTATGTGGGAAACTGGAAAACATCATCCCTCTTACTTACATCCATGTTGGAGAGCAGAGCTGAGCCCTCTCCATGGCATGGAGGGGCTGGAGAATCAGAAATGGGGATGGACATGGAGATAAGAGGCTTTGGAAAAGTTTAGTGCTGAGCTGGGCCCTTGGTTAATCCTTGGAAGCTCTCTCAGCTCTTCCTGATGTTTTTGGGTGCTGGGATGGAGCCACAGGCTGATGATGGATGTGTCCATCCTCATCCTCATCCTCACAGGGAGATGGATTTTCCTGAGCTTGGCACACCCTCTGCCCTCACTCTCAAGTCCTGTGTGCAGGACAACAACATCCCAATAGAATTAAAACTAAAGCCAAATGGAAATTTGGCTTTAAAAGCCAAAATCTCCAAGTTCTGCTCAGTGGGAGGAGGAAGAATGGATTTGGGTGTGTGGCTTCTCCATGGCTTTTTGCAGTGGGAGATGGTAGTGAAGGTGGGATGGAAAGGGAGGGACATGGGAGCTTTGCCAGGCTGGTCCATGCTCCTGGAATCCTCCATGGTCTGGGCCTGGGCCTCATCCTGGCCCTGCCTTGTAAGGTAGCAGAGGGGGACGAGCAGCTCCGCGGGTTCTCCGAACTTATCCCTGGTGACAGAAGAGCCTTGGAATGACACCCAGCTCACGTTCCCGGTGTGAACGAGGTGTAAAATAGCTCCTTGCTCTTTTTAGGGAAGGAGGAATGAGTGCAGGCCTGCCTGGTTGGGAGGCTCCTGGCATCCTCCGCTGGGAAGGGAGCACGCCCCAGCTTGGAAGCTGCTCCAGAGGGTTTTTTTTTCCTTTATTGGCACCGTCATGGGAGATGTCAAAGGAGCTGGAGTGTCAAGTTAGCTTGGAAGAGAGTGGCAGGGCTGGGAATGAGCCAAGCCCAGCAGGACACCTCCAAGCCATCCCAGATCCCCACGCCTTCCATCTCCCCTTCCCTCTGCTTGATCACAAACAGGAGCTCAGCACCTCCACAAGAAACTGAGGAGCTGGGAACCTTGCAGGGAAGTGCACGACAGGGAATCCAGGTGGGGAGGGGGAAACTCCGGCTGAATCTGTGCTGGCTCCAGGGAAATCAGGGATACAGCATGGCCTTGGATGGGGACCTGGGAGCTCCAAGCTTCTTCCATTGCACATGATGCCCTGTCCAGCATTCCCAAGTGGGATTGTTTTACTTTTCCTTATTGTTTTTCCCATTCCTGCAGGAATGATCCAGCTCAGCTCCAGGATGATGGGGAAATTCCTGGACCCTCCAGTGCAGAGCAAGAGGTGAAGTTTTGGAAAGAGGAGGAGCCCAAGCCAAGTAGCTGCCTGCAAAAGCTGCCATCCTTCATCTCCCTCCGATCCCCAGAATCTCCTGGTTCCCTGGGCTGCAAAGAGGAGGGGGATGAGGACGAGCCAGAGGATGAACCAGGTAGGAATCACATCCTCTGCTTGGAGCTGCTCTGGTTTTCCAAGAAAAAAAAAGTTATTCTCTGTTGTTCTCCATGGGTTTTGATGGGATCCATGTTCTTTGTGAGTCACCAAACCAGTTAAGACTGGGAGTCCAAACTGGGATGGCAGTCAGGATTCCCATCTGGGCACAAATCCTTGTGTCTGTTCCCAAAATTGTGTGTCAGGACTTTGTCCCCTTATTTTATCAGCTCCTTCCTTATCCTGTAAATTATCCAATGATGAATCTGGTCTCATTTCCATGATGGAATCACATCACTGCCCTATAGAGAAGGTGTTTAATGGGATGCAAGGATACTCTGCCTCTGGAGGACCTCTGGACCATCCATCACACCTGTTTCCCAGCAGGAAATAGCTTGGAAGTTTCCAAAAAAAAAAAACCATTCCAATGGGAGGTGGGGCGGAGTGTTTGCAGGTTGGAAATTTGAAGGAAGAGCTGTTAGTATGAGATTATTCACTTCGGAAGTCAGTAAAATTTTTGGAAAATGTGGTTTAAGATGAGCAGAACTTTTTAGGAATTCTGCCACATGAGAGCAAGCAGCTTCTGCTTCTCCAGTGTTCTCCTTGGTTCCTCCTCTCCTCTTTCAGCTCTTCCATGGGAAAATCCCTAAAGGGATGGGATTTTGGGGTGCTCCAGGGATGTACCCCCAGCAGCAGAGGTGATGGAGATGGTGAGGCCGGGATTGTGCCTGATTCTTCCCAGCTCTGAGTGGGAGGTTTTTGGCTGGTTGATGCTCCACATTTCCCTTTTCCTCTCCCATCCTTCTCTGGAGAGATGTGCAGCTTCATCTCAGAGCACCATCCAGGAATGGGCTCAGAAATCACAATATTTTGTGGGAGTAACAATGAAATTCCCGTTGCCAGCTCTGCTGGCACAAGATTTGGTTCAGTGTGAGCCTTTCCCATCTTTGATCCCTGCTTTCCATGCAGCCGGAGCAGGATCCCACTGGGGTAAGGGATGAATTCCGTTGCAAAAGCCAGGCTGAAGCATTTACAGGATCATCCATAAGGATCTGCGAGGCTGTGCCTGGCTCAGCCACTTCAAGCCAGGGAGGGCTGACATGCCTTAATGCTGTCGGAAGGAGAATTCCCAGGATTAGCAACATATTCCCGAAGTCAGAGATGAGCGCGGGTGCTGTTGAGCCACAGTGTGGTGGACACAGCGAGGGGACCATCCCAGCTGGGAATATTCCTCTCCACAACACGGAGTGAAACACTCAGCTTCCCTTTCCAGGGATTTCTTCTCCCCTTCTTCCTCTTCCTTAGCCCTGGTTCAACTCCTTTGTGATCTCAGGAAGTATTCCCAAAGCAGCAGCTTAACCAGGATTTTTGTCTCCATGATGAAGTTGGAACAATTCATTAATGGACAAGAAGACTGTTAAAATGCCTTGGAATACACTTGGCAGCCAGGAGTAACTCAGGAGCAAGGGCATCCTTTTCTTCTTAATTCTAGTGTGTGCATACAAGGGAGGATGATTTCCAGGCGTTTTGGGTGGGAGGATGAGGAGGAGGAGCTGGTTCATTTGGAAATGTTATCAGGAAGGCTGGGTGAAGCTGGCAGCTACGAGATCTGGGCACTCATCCCTCTGTGCTCCTTTGCCCAGGGAGGCTCATGGAATTGGGAAAACAGATCCTGGAGGATCCATTAGAAAGGAAAACCAAAGAAATTGCAGATGGCTGTAAAATCATCTGATGATGAAGCAATTTTCCCGGCCAAAGAGATGACGTGCCGAGTCTGGACATGGGAATGTTGATCCATGGGTTTTGCCCATCCTTGGGTTTCATCTTAATCCCAGCCAAGGGATTTCAGGGCACAGCAGCCCCCGGAAACACCCAAATCCAATGGGATAAGAGGAGCCCTGGCCACCATCCTAAGAGAACATGGGACTGATGCTTCTAAAGGACCAAATGCTTTGTGGTGGCCACGTCACTTGGACTGGACTCCATGATCCTTGTGGATCCCTTCCAATATTCCTGTATTCCTTCAGAATATTTGTTGATCCTGAGATTGAGTTTGGAGCTGAGAGGGTGGTCAGGATGAGTCCTTGCGTAGCTCTCTTCCTCCAGGAAATAGCTGGAGTCTGTGGTGGGATTTGGGGGTGGGATCTGGGCAGCTGTGCCAGCGATAACATTGGGTTTGTGCTTGTGAAGCCTGAAGTTGACACACAAATTATGGGGATGGTAAATAAGGAGGAGGACAGGTTGTCATTAAGGAATGAGATTAATTCCTTGGTTAAACGGTCACAATTGGAGAAAATGCCCTTTTAATCCTGGGAAATGCAAGAGGAACGAGTAAAAACACGGGAGGGGCAGGGAGGGAGTTTGGAGATGACCTTTAAGGACCAGCGTGGGCAACAGCATGAGCTTGCAGGGTCTCAGTGGGGGTCTGGGTTCAGGATATAGGGAAAGGGGACTGGAAAGGAGGGATGTGTTTTGCGTGCATGGAGCAGAGCCACTGGCGTGTTCCCAACCCTCCAGAGGAGCCTGGAAATCGGGGTTGGAAGAGTGATTTGTTGACAAGGTAGTGATTGGGTAAAGGTTGATCTCGGAGGTCTTTTCCAATCGAAATGATTCTGGGATTCTGTAATTTGAGGGAGCTGGTACTTTCCAAGCATCCTCCAAAAAGCCAATCCGTGCAGCACAGGGACAGCCAACTGCTCCCAGCTGAGCATCCCAAATGGGAAGAGTGGGTTTGGTGGCATCCCATCCTTCACCTTGTGTTATCCACCCAGGAGCATGGAGCTGGAGGGAGAACAGGCTTCCCTGCCCCTCCAACTCCTGTTTTCCAGGTAATGGGCTTTTCCATATTTCACCTTCCAGTTAAATCGCCTGTGCTGGAGCCTAACTGGCCTCCTTGCGCTAATTGCACCAATGCAAACCATTCCAATCGAGTGCTAATTTAATTAGAAAGCACCCATTTTAGTTAATTTGTTCGAGAAGATCACTGCAAACTCCTGGAGAGAACAGATGTTCCCCTCTCCCCCGATGAACATTCTGGGCTTTGTAAATGGCTCCACTCAGCCTTGTTTAGGAGAGAAAAGAGGATTTTATAGCCGCAAACGACCCTTTCTGTAAACATTTTACAGCTCTCTGCACGTTTGAGTGACGATAAACCCCGAGCAGCTCGGCGGGCTGCAAATTTGGGACCATACGGCCGTCATTTTATTGTCATATTTCACGGTCGTAACGTTAATGGAAGATGCTCGCTCCAGTCTTTTTTAACGGCTCCGCTGAGCACGCTCAACCGCCTCGGCTTCCGAGGAATTCGGGGAGGTGTGGCGGCGGCTTCTGGGTTTGTTTACGGCTTCTACTTCAGGAGGGATAAGTTTGGGAATTTTGTGGGTTTTCGCCTCTTTCATCACTGTGGTTGAGATGACCCCAGCACGGAACTGCTGCTGTCCCCGCTGCCTTGGTGGCGGGGCTTGATCCAACCAATCCCAGCTCCAGGAATCTGAGAATTGGAGAATATCTCAGTTTAGAAGGGACTGTCAAGTCCAACTCCTGGTCCTGCACAGGACAATCCCAATTTAATTTGGGACATATCCAGTGCTGCTGCTTTCCATGTGGATGTGGCAGTCCCCCTTGGGTCCCATGGGATCTTCATTGCCTTCAGCATCTCCTTTGGTGCTTCTTCTGCCAGCAGATCATTGCTCCAGAACTTTTTTTGGTAGCCGAGGCAACCAAGCCTTTGATCAGTTGAGTCAGTGGCAGAAGATGCCCTGGAGCTTTCCCTGCATGGTTGCGGTTGGAGGGCTTGTGCATGAGGGAATTGTCCTGGAATAACAGGAGCTGGCATCACTTTGACCCCAGCAGGACTTGGTGCAGTTTGTTCCTTTTGGGAGGAAGCAATGGGGATAAAATACAGGGAACTGGTTTGTCTGTGTGGTCACAAACATCTCCAGGGTGGTGAGGCCTTGACACAGGTTTTCCAGAGAAGTTGTGGATGCCTCATGCCTGGACGTGTTCAAGGCCAGTTTGGATGAGGCTTGGAGCAACCCGGACTAGTGGAAGATGTCCCTGCCCATGGGAATTGGTCCTTAAGGTCCCTTCCAACACAAACCCTTTTAGGATTCCATGAAAAAATGGGCAAAAAATCAATATGGAAGAAAATTACTGCAGTTTCTGGTAAAGGAGTGAGACTTGGTAGGTCCTAAATTGGACACTTTGCAATGAGGAAATTAAATCACAGTGAAGTTTCTAACTTTGGGAGCTACTCAGGGCCACCAGGACATGAGGAGGGATCACAGAATCATTAAGGTTGGAAAAGACCTCTAAGATCATCAAGTTCAACTTGTGACCAATCCTCACTTTGTCACCAGACCAGAGCCCTGAGTGCCACATCCAGTCAATCCTTGGACATCTCCAGGGACAGGGAGTCCAAACCTCCCTGGACAGCCCCTTCCAATGTCTGGCAACCCTTTTCCATGAAGAAATTTGATGGATCCATGTTGTCCTGCTTGAGGGATGGGTGCATTTAGACTCAGTTTTTAGGGTCTCATTCACGTGTGGCAGAAGGTTGGGGTGGAAGAGCAGCAGGATGAGTTTCTAGTGCAGGTTGTCACCACATGGATTCAGTGCAGGATGGAGCCAAGGAGATCCAACCCTCCCCATATGCTTTTTCCACATGAAAAACCATGTGGAAATGAGAAATTTGTGAGAAATTCTGGGATGCAGCCCTTGCTGCTGGGCTTTCCACCCCATCTTCTGTTGTCAAGTTTTATTTAATTAAAAAAAAATTTTAAAAAAATATATAAAGGCATCTCCCAGCTCAAGTTTCTCCAGGAGACTTTGGCAATGAAAGGAAGAGACCTTTCCAAGGCAGATTCAGCCTCTGGACTCCCCTAAGGTGTCCCGGAAAGGGTTAAGGGATATTTTTCTTCTGGGAATAAGTAGGGAAAGTGTGTTGGAAGGGAATTTCTCCTCATGGTGTTAAACCTTGAGCATCCAGCAGGGAAATACTGGGGTTCATCTCCGTGCTCTGAACCTTCCTGGAGGAAGATGCAGGACAGGATGAAACCCTTTGGTGGCATCAGGAGAACAATGGAGACCAAACATTCCATCAGGCCGGAGGTCATTAAGGAAGGGAAACCAACAAAATTCCAGCTTTTCTCCTGCTGGGTGGTAAAGTTTGGAAAGCTGCAAGGGAGTTGTCATTCCCTGTATCTCACTGATTTGGGGTTTGGGAAACTTCACCCCTGAGATGGGGCATCTCCAGCTGCCTTCCACCTCCCCACCTTGTGGAGAAACCCAGTTTTTAATCCCTCATGGATCAGGAATGATGAGCAGGGAGAGGATTTCGGCCCCAGGCCCAGACCCACCTCCTTTCACCCTTCATCCAAGCGGATTCCCCACCTTGAAATCCCTTTCAATCCCTCTCGAATCAGCATCTGGATGAAACAAATTTGGTTTTAACTTCCCCGTTGGATGCAGCTGGAGCCTCTCGGCTCCGGCTGGGGGAAAAACCAGGTTTTATTGAAAAATCTAATGGTGCCACCTGAAGTGTGATTTACTGCACTGTCCACTCCTCAGACTTGATAATATATTTCTATTAGATTTCCTCCTTTCCCCTCTTTTTTCCTGGAGAAGAGTGGCAAGTTTCTCCATCTGCCTGACACCTTCTTAGGCTTAGGCAAAATAAATGTTGATTTCCATCAGGAGGAAGAGCGCTGGAAGTCCTAATTCTCCGACGAGCCTGACAAGCTCAGCGAAAACCGCCTGGGTTTCGATGGAAAACTCGTGATCCGGCCTCAGTTCCTCTCCTTTGGAAGCCGTTCAATCTTTGGAATGAAAAAGGGGTTGCTTTCGCTAACTAGAAATTATATACCTGGTTCCTTGGAAGATGGATTGCGCCGCTCCCAGAATGCTGGGAAAGGCGGCACGGGGGGAGAGAGTGAAGGAGCTGGAGATGCGACCCAAGATTGATCACGCCATTTGCAGGATCTCCCAAGCACAAAACTGGAAAAATATCTTTTCCTTTGCCAGGGTTGAGTGGAGTGACACCCCCGTTTGGTCCAGGTTTTCCCTCCCGGGGGTTTTTTGGGATGTGGTGTTCACCCCTTGGCTGCGCCATCCTTCCTCCATCTCCTTCCATCCAAGGGGAAAAACGGAACCAGTTTAGCCCTCTCACGACCTATTTTGGGTTCATTTTCTCATTCCTGCCTTGATTTTTTTAAGGAATCTGTTGAAAATCAAGCATGGATACTTTGGAAGTATCTTGGCCCCGTGCGCTCTGTACCAAAGTCAGGAAGTTAATTATGGTCAATTTAAAAATCACCTTTTTCCTTCTTCTCTCAAAGAAATAAATTCCATATTTCTACTTCTGTAATCAAACCTGCTTTGAGCTGCCTCACGGATATCAGCTAAGGAAGTTTTCCCTGGCTCATCCAAAGGGAATTCAGCCTTTCCCACCATTCCTATTGAACTCACACCATGGGGCAGGAATGCGGAGTTGCTGATTTTGACCCCTTGAGGTGACAACCAGCAGCTCCGGACCCTCATTCCAGCAACCAGCCTGGGATTCACAGATCCCAAGCTGGAAAAACCACCTGGCTGGATGCCAAAGGGAAAAATTAGGAGGGTGGGGATGCAAGGGTGTTTTGCTCCATGTCACCATTCCCAAATCCCAGCCGGATTCGGCTGCGTTGCCGGTGAGGAATATCCAGGTCTGCCGTGTCTGCCATGCATCCCGCTGATGTATGGGAGTTATATTAAGGGTGGAAAGGTGCTAAATGAGCCCTCTTTATTTTCCATAAATTAACTCCAGAGCGATGAATCACTGCCAGCGCGACTTTGACTCCCAGCAAGTTTGTTTATCCAAGTTGGAAAGCAAAGGAAAACTCTTGGAGACTCCCCGTTGTTGGGTCGTCACCTGTCCTGCCTCCCCTTCCCCAAAAACTTTCTCCTTTGGGCTCTCAAGGCTGCTTGAAGGTGTCCTTGGTCCCACCTCCAGGTTGGGTTCATTGTTTGGGAAGTGCCATGCAGAATTTTGCAGGAGCACGAGCAACAGAACATCTGGAGGGGGTTTGGGCTGGATTCCCTCCATCTTCTCCATGACCTTCTCCATCTCCACTAGTCCCAAATGAAGGGGAACTTTTCCCACTAAACCTGTGGGTCCTTTTTCTTCTGGGAAACCTTCACTTTTTTCCATCCTCATTCATCTTGGTGGCCAGGTGGCCACCACTTTCCTTCCCACCCATCACTCAGGTACGTGGAAGCCCATAAACACCTCTCCAAACCCTTTGGAGAGGGAAAATAGGAGAACCTGCAGAAAGGTACTCCCAACATTGTGGTTGAAATGGAGAAGGATTTCACTCTGTCCATCACCTTGGTCCATGGGACGATGCATGTCCTACATGGAGGTCACCTCCCAGAGGCACTTCATGGTGTTTTGGCTCTACATGAGCATCCAGAACCCTCTTTGGAGGAAGCACCATGTTCCAGCAAGCAGAAGACATCACCTGGAGCATCCTAAATGGATGCTGGGAATGCTTGGGGGGATGACTGCTGATGCTCAGCTCTTTACGGCTCCATCCCAGCACCAAAGCAGGTCCTGATGTTCACCAGTGGGAAGATTTGGATCCTTTTTAATTCTCTTTTTCATCCATAACTTGGGAATTTTGCAGCAGATTTGCTGCTCCATGGTGGGAAGCGACCTCTGAGTTCCACTTGCAGGGAGCTGAGGATGCTCAGGGATTTGGGGAATGAGCCACCTCCATCCTTGACATGGCCAAGGGGGATGTGAAGCAGAAGAGGAACTTAGGACACTTCTCCACCTGCATTCCAAGGTATTCCCAAGGTGACCTGAGTCAGCCTCAATGCCTTTCTCCTCTTTTCTTCCTTTCCTTTCCAGGCAACGCCAAAAGGAGGAGAATGTTCCCAAGGGCATCCCTACAGGATTCTGAAAACTCCCTTGTGGGTGGCAGCGGTGAGTCCAGTGAGTGCTGCCAGGGTGGAAAACCACCCACATTCCTGATTTCCCAGTGGTTTAACCCCCTCCCATGACCAGGCAAGGAGAAGCCTGGGAATATCCAGCTGTGTTCCCCCCCTTTCCCATCATCACCATTCCCTTCCCTCCCTCCAGGGAAACGGCTGCAGATCAAGCCCCGGCTGTGAGTCCATCCCAATCCTGTGGCAGCCGACCAGCTCAGGAACTGGAGAGCCAGGGAACGACCTGGCACCTACCTCAGGATGCCATGTCCAGACATGGCACCCCCCTCCTCCTCCTCTTGCTTTCCTGGGATGTCACTGGGACACGGAGCCGTGCGGCAGCGTGGGAATGCACCGCTCGTTCCTGCAGGGGAGCAGTTTTGTTTGGAACCTTTGAATTGACCAATAAATGACCTTTTCAGATGGTTTGTTGAAGGAAAGTGCTGCCACCTCCTTGGATGCTTGTGGGGCTGGGAAGAGGTTCCCATCCCCATCCATCCTCCGGTGCTGTCCCAGCCACAAGCACAGGACAGGGGGACCTGGGGTGGTTTAATGCCATCAGGTGACATTTCCACATCCAGGTTGGGATGTATCAGGGACAAGTCACTTTGATGGGATGTAATGAGTGTAAAGCCCCCACAGCCTTGATCCCACCATTCCATGAGCCCATCCCTCTCCATCCCCTTGCTTTTGGGAGGAGATTTCCTGGAGCTGAGAGCATCCCTCATGGAAATGTGTTTGGAGTGGTGCTGAGATCACAATCTGCATTTTGGGGTCTCCCTGAATTGCACCCAACCCCCTCCTCTCCCTATCCTAGCAGGGATTTGGGCTCCATTGGGAAAGCCAAGCCAACTCCTCCAGGGTTTGGGGGTTTTTGGGGACTCTCCAAATCCAAGCAGGAACAGAGTGAAGGAACACTGGAACAATGGGGTTTTGCATCCATAGTAAAATTTCCAAGGGATTTTGGGGTGGCAGGTGCTGTTCTCCCACACAGATGTGATTCGTGGGATTTGCTCATCTACAGCCCCTCAGGCAAAATCCTGTGGGGAAAAGGAATCAGAGGGAATTGGGAAGGACTGGGGCTCCCTGGGGATGCAGGATCCAGGTATGATCAGAGACAGGGTAGGAAATGCCAATGGGCAGTGGCTTCACCCCCCAAACAGGTCCCCACAGGGGCGTTCCCTTCACCAAGTGACCCCCATGGAGGGGTTTTGTCACCATCCCAAATCCACAACATCCCCCAGGCACTGGAGGACCAGCAGATCCTCACCCTGGGATGTCACTTGTGCCCCAGGGTGTGTCCAACGAGTTGATTTTTAATAAAAACATCGTGGTTTTTGTTGATATGAAAATGTCTTTTGTTAACTCCTGTGTTTTGATATGTAAATAAAAGAGTTTCCTCCCCTGGGATGGAAAAGCCTCCCTGTGGCTTTCCTCTTTTTTCAGCAGTGCATGAACATCCCATCAAATATCCATACAAATCCAGTAGAGGAGTCACTCTGATCCCTAAATCCTTGGGTTTTTTAATCATTAAAACTTTTCATCCAGAAACAATGATTCTTCATGTGGTGGTATCCTAAAAAAACCCAACTAAATTCCCTAAAAACCATCCTGGAGGAGACGGTGCTGTTGTGAATCCTCAGGGATGTCCAGCGGTGGCCGGGAGCTTTGGTTTTCCCTGGATCCCTAACGAGGATAATCCTTGTGCTGCACTAATTAAAGGAGGCAATGAGGAGCGGTGGCTCCTCCGCCCACCGGCACCCCGGCACCGCTGCTCCCTTCCCGGGGAGGACTGGAATTTCCAGCCGGCTGTCGTTAAAGCTCTGCTTGGGGGTGATTAATTTCCAAGCAGGGATAAACGCGGCCCCTGGAGAGGTGTCACTGAACTCCGGTGGGTTCCCCCTCTGTCTCCAACATCCTCAATTCCTCGGCAGTGGGTTCCAATGGGATTTATCCCTCCTCGCTGTGAAGCCAGGGGTGCACTCTTGGGCTCGGGGACATTGCCCGCCAAGGGCATTCCCTGGGGGGTGCCACGACTGGGAGGTTGGCACAGGGTGGCGTTTCTGGAGGGCTCCATAAACATTTCCCGGAAAAACCTTCCCGTGGCAGGTGCTGCTGGCAGCGCTCTTGGTCCCCTGCCGGGGAAGCAGGTGCCGGGTGAACGTCACCCGCCGGGATCAGTTTTCTGCCTGTCATCGGGGTGGCTGTTCCCTGCCCTCCTCCTTCTCCACCTTCTCCTCCTCCTCAGCCTCATCCTCATCCTCATCCTCCTCCCAGTGTGATTTCCCCCCTCCGCCCCAAAATTCCTGAGCCTGCAGCAGCACTGGGTTGTGAGGCAGGTGCTGGTGGAGCATCACCAGGATGGTCCCACCCTCTCTCCATGGGGTGCATTGTGGTGGATAACACCCTCCCGCGGGGTGAGGTCACTGTCCCCAAGGCAACAACACCTCAAGTGGGAGCTGTGTGCCATCCAGGGAAACTGAGGCAGCCCCAGGTGGGCACCCAGCCCTGCTCTAAGGAGTGATGGGGCACACGAGCTCTAAAAGTGAAAGGTGACGCCATCCTGCCACCATCCCGAGGCCACCAACCTGGTTATGTCACTTGACCGCCTGTGAGTAAACTTAGCTGACGGGCCCGGCGTGGCCGGGAGGGTTGGGGACATGCCACGGGCATTTCCTAAAAATACCCCGGGGGTGTCACCGGGGAGCCACGGCCCCATTGGAGCCTGGCCCGGTCCTAATCCCTTGGTGGCTCCTGTCCCAGCTTGGGTGGCAGCTGCTGGTGGGGGCCAGGTGCCCCCAGGGTGGAGCAGCTCTGGGGAGGATCGTAGTGCCAGGAGAAAGGAGGTGGCACCCCATCTTTTCCCAGTGCGGGATCCCGGTATCCTGCTACACAGGTGGGATGATGATGGATTTAGGGTGACCCAATGAAGCAAAGAGGGTTAAAACCACCCCACAAAAAAGGTTTTTTGTTGTCCACTTCTTTGCCCCCTCCCTCAAGTCATGCCCAAGTTTGGGGACTCCAAAGTGGCATGTCTGTGTCCTATATGGGATAACATCCAGGATCACCAGGGAATGGGGGTCATGTTTGGGGCTTTGGTTGCATCCATGACCCTTCCCAAGGGGAATAAATGCCCCCCTTGCCCTGACCCAATTAGCAGCAGAAAGATGGACCCTCCCCAGAGGCCACATCCAGCAAAAGCAACAATTTTAGTTGCTGGAGTTGCATCAGGATAAAGGTTTTCATCCTCAAAAAACACCCTTTTTTGCATTAATTTGACCCCATATCCAAAGAGTCAGTTAGCAGCCATGGAGAGTAGTGTCTCCTGTCCCCAAATCCCCATTCAGGATTGGCTGGATGAGGAGAATGTCACCCCCCACATCCCAAGGAGCTGCCTGTGGGATCCAGTAGGGTGGGATGCAGCTGGGTTGGGATGCAGTGGGACCCAGGATGCATCCTGTGGGTAACAGAGACAATCCTGAACCCCAAGGGGATGAGTGGGTGGGTGTTGCCAGACTCTGTGGGATGAACCTGCTCATCCCTTGGGATTAGGTGGGACCACTCCATGGCAACTGCCCCGTGCCTCAGTTTCCCAGTCCTGTTCCCACCAGGCTGCAGCAGCTGTGAGGTCGCAGATGGAGCAGCATGGCCACATCCCAACCAGGGCCTCATCCAGGGGTGGCATGAGCACCCCAAACACCCCCTGACCTGCTGCCTCTGTGTGCCACTGACACCTTTTCCAGGAACTGGGCTGGCAATCCTGGTCCTCCATCTGGTGACACTCCCGTTCATGTGTCAGGTGTGGATGTCACCTGTGCTAGGTGCGATGCCACCTCTGAAACCAGGTGCAGCCTGACCACCAATAGCTTATGAAAATCGAAAAATCCTCAAAATTATATTTATTTTACTTTCTGCAAGGATGGAAGTGCTCCGGGAAGGATCCTGGTCTGTTCCTGAGGTGGGGAAGGGGCTGCATTCCGATGCTGTGATCCCTCAGCGAGGTGGCACCAAACCCGATTTTAGGCTCAGTAACTCCTTTTCGGATATTTCCCCTTTTTGGGGAGCAGGAAATCAGGATTTCTAGGATGTTTCTCCCCACTCCACACTCAGTTCGGGGCGGAGGGTGGGAGCTGAAGCCCCACCTTGGGATGCGCAGGCCGAGAGGGTCCAGGGGGTACCCGGAGCCTTCCCCCCCTCCGGAGATTGACAGCTGCCCCGGGGGCGTTGCCATGGGGATATGAAAATCCAAGCGGGCTCTCGGGATGCTGATAGGCTGGAAGCGCTTAGCCTCGCCTCAGTAGGCATGGCCGTGCCTCGTTTTCCCCGTATAAAAAGCGGCGAGTTCCATTGAGCTCCCGGCGGCGGCGGCGCCGGTCGCGGGCAGGGGCGGGCAGGGGAGCGGCCCCCGCCCCCAGGGCGCCGTGTCCCGGCGGGAGGAGGAGGAGGCAGGAGAAGGCTCGGAGCCCGGGGAGGTGGGGCCGGGGCAGGTGCCAGGGGAGGCAGGAAGGGGCGGGCAGGGCGCTGCCCGCTCCTCGCCATTGGGAACCGGCCGCAGGCAGCGGCGGAGCCCGCCTGGCCCGAGAGCAGAGCCGTGGCGGTCGGAGGAGGGTCCCGGAGAGCAGCAGCAGAACCGAGCCCCGACGGAGAGAGGTGGCTGCCCCGCAGCCCTCAGCGGAGCCCCGGCTGGGGGTCTCGAAGCCCGGCTGAACCGCAGCGCAAAGTCCGTCGGAGGCGAGCCCCGGAGCCCGGCTGAGCCCCGTTGGAGGGTCCCGGAGCCCCGCAGCAAAGCCCCATCTCGGACGCCGCTGAACCTCCCCGCAAAGTCCCCGGAGCCCGGCTGTGCCCCGCAGCGGATCCCGGTCGGAGCGTCCCGGAGCCCCGCTGAACGCCGCCGCAGAGCTCCGTCAGAAGGTCCCGTAGCCCGGCTGAATCCCACCGCAAAGTCCCGTCGGGAGTTCCCGGTCCCCGGCTGAGCCCCGCAGCGGAGCCCCTTCGGAGGGTCCCAGTGCCCGGCAGCAGATCCCCGTCCGAAGGTCCCGGAGCCCCGCTGAACCCCACGGCAAAGCCCCATCGGAGGGTCCCGGAGCCCGGTCTGGGCAGCCGCTTTCGCCGGAGCCCGCTCGGAGGAGGCTCCCGGAGCCCGCGGGACCCTCGGTGAGCGGCGGTGCCCGGGGGATCTCCCCCCCGGTCCCTCCATGGACTGAGATGGCCTCGGAGCTGGCCATGAGCGCGGAGCTGCCCACGAGCCCCCTCGCCATCGAGTACGTGAACGATTTCGACCTGATGAAGTTCGAGGTGAAGAAGGAGCCGGCGGAGGCGGAGCGGCTGTGCCACCGCCTGCCCGCCGGGTCCCTGTCGTCCACCCCGCTCAGCACGCCCTGCTCCTCCGTGCCTTCCTCGCCCAGCTTCTGCGCTCCCAGCCCCGGTGGGCAACCGGCCCCCGGCCCCCCGGCTACCACCGCCGCTTCCCTGGGCTCCAAACAGCAGCTGGAGGAGCTGTACTGGATGTCGGGTTACCAGCATCACCTCAACCCCGAAGCTCTCAACCTGACGCCGGAGGATGCGGTGGAGGCGTTGATCGGTGCCCCTCACCATCATCATCATCACCACCAAGGGTACGAGCCCTTCCGACCTCAGCCCTTCGGGGGTGAGGAGCTGCCGCCGGCCGCGCATCACCATCCCGGCCATCACCATCATCATCATCACCACCTACGCCTGGAGGACCGGTTCTCCGACGATCAGCTGGTGAGTATGTCCGTGCGGGAGCTGAACCGGCAGCTGCGGGGCTTCAGCAAGGAGGAGGTGATCCGCCTCAAGCAGAAGAGGAGGACCTTGAAGAACCGGGGCTACGCTCAATCCTGCCGCTACAAGCGGGTCCAGCAACGGCACATCTTGGAGAACGAGAAATGCCAACTGCAGAGCCAGGTGGAGCAGCTCAAGCAGGAGGTGACCCGCTTGGCCAAGGAAAGGGATCTGTACAAAGAAAAATATGAGAAGTTGGCCGGCCGGGGCTTCCCGCGGGAGCCCTCCCCATCCGCCGCCCCGAAAGCCACCGCTGACTTCTTCATGTGAGCCGGGCTGGTGGGATGGGGTGGGATCCCCTTTTTTTGTTTTTTTTTTCCTCATGCGGGGAGAGAGCAAACCCGCCGCTTATATTTAAAAAGAGAAAAAAAAAATAATATTATGAAGTCCCCACTGAAATTTTGGAATTTTGGGGAGGGGAAGTTGAAACTCCCTCCCTCCCACCACGCACCCACCCATCGGGACTCGGGGTGGGGGTCCCGGGGTGGGGGAGTGGGGGGCAGCCCTGCATGCGGGACGTGTACGGCCACCCGCCCCCCTTCCCGGGAGCATCGGCGCCATCCAGGTGGCTTCTCCCCACCTTTTCCTGCGGGTTTTCCCCTCCATTGGGATTTTTATTCTTCGAGGGATCCCCACGGATCGGCCGGGGTGTCCCCGGCAGCGCTGCGCCCTGCCCGGCCCCTCCGCCCACCCCCCATTCCCGGCCGGCAAACCTGAGCCACATTTAACTTATTCACCCTTGTAAATATGTAGAAAATTAGTTCGTTTTTTGCCTTTTTTGTTTTTCTTTTTTTTTTTTTTTTTTCCTTGAGCCTATATTTTGCTTGGTGATTTACGAGAAAAAGAAAACGAACAAAAAAAAGAAAAACCAACAAAAAAACCCTAAAATCCTTTAGAAAAGAGAAAAAAAAATTACACGAGTCTTAAAAGTTTGTATGTAATAGCATGCAAATAATATCCGAGTTAATTTAACGATGTTGGGAAGAAGCCGAATGCACTATATACAGGAATCGATTGGGTGAAATAATACTGTTTTATAGAGATTTAAAATTATCTATGCTCTTAAAAATAGTGGGGAGGGGCGGGAGGGGAAGAGGTAACAATTTTAGGGTGACCTGAAAGGCAATATAGTAATATATGGACTGCAAACGGTTGGCTGCTATCTCACTATGCACCAGATTTATTTATTAACCCTCGGGAAACGGAAAATCTTATTTTAACCTCGATGTTTGGAGAAAAAGAAAAAAAAAAAACAGACGGCAAGAAAATGCACATTATTTGTTGTGGAAACAAGAGGAAAAAAAAGGATTAAGAATTCGTGCAATCGTTGGAGCGAAAGCGGGACCGATCCTGCGCGGAGGAGCGGGGCGGGTTTGTTTGTTTGTTTTTTTTAAACGAGTTGCTTATTTAAAAAAGGAGAAAAAAATTAAAAAAAAACAAATTTTGGGGGGGAAACAAAAGGGTCCTGCGGACAAAGCGAGCTTGGGAACCTGGTGCATTTTAGGGACTGATCGTGCGAAGCGTTTTTAACGACCTGTTGTTTCGATTTGTGACGGTTTTAATGATGTTGCATCAAGATAAAAACTTATATTCAACTAGAGCCTGGGTCGGGTTTTCTCTCAACTTTTGGGGGGAGTCCCCGCATCATCGGGGTTTTGTTTGGGGGTTGTTTATTATCCCTTTGATTCCCGGTGCTGGTGCAAAACCTTCCCTGAGCTCCCGCTGAGATAAGTCCGGTGTTGAGCGTCGCCTCTGCCTCATTGAACTCTGGCTTTTCACTTTTCCTGCCTTTTTTTTGTTTTGTTTTTGTTTTGGTTTGGTTTATTTTCAGCCGGGTTCTGGGTGTTTTTGGTTTTCTTTCCCGGCTGGAGGGTCCTGGAGACCTTCATCCCTGCAGCTGCTGGGAAGTCACCGGATCCAGTTTGGTTCCAGCTTGTCCGACACCGTCCCGATGAGCCGCTGGCTTGATTTTCAACGGTAATAAATTATTTTTCTTTCCTCCTTTGGCTTCTCCTGCTTGAAATTTTAATTAAAAAAGGACCCCTTAACAAACCAAGCCCACACCTTCCCTAATCCAAGCTTTTGGGCTGGTATTTTACTGAGATTTTGTGGGTTTTTGGGACTGTTTTTAAGGATGTTTCTCCCTTTGCCGCAAACCCCAAGCGCTGGTGCAGCTTTTCCCGGACTCAGCGGGACAAATTCCAACACAACCCTTGGTACAACACATTTTTTCGGCATTCTATGTGCTTTTTTAATATTTTGGTGTATTTTCTGTCCTGTGTTTTTGCCCAGGCTCAGCTGTGGCAGGTCCCCAAGCTGTGGCGTGTTCCCTCCTGCTACTTCCATAAATCTCTGCCGTGCTCATGTAACCCCCTGGCTTTTCCTTGGATTTGTGGGGTGCCTGCAACTCCACTACCCTCTGGTCATCCCTTTTCTGCACACCCAAACCTCACTCCCCTTTTTCTTCATCTTTTTCTGACTTTTTGGTGTCTTACTGTGTGACCAGAGGATTTTTGAGCAGCCTGAGCTTGGCTCAATATCGGACTTGGATTTTGGGATGGGAGCTGGGATGCAAAGAGGGAGATTTGTCCCAGGGCTGGACAAAAAGGGGGGTTAGAAGGGTGGGGGATTCACCCCTTATTCCTGAATTTATTTAGATCCAGGGAAACTTTGCAAACCTGGCTCTAAATAAAATGAACCCATGCAGCCGCTTGCGGGACGTGGCGTCCTTGAATTTTTTGGAGGTGAATCACAGCTTCCTGGTGGGTAATTTCCTAATTTTCCTCCCAATATCCCTTTCTCTTGGCATATATTTTTGGGGGGAGAACACATCCAGCTGCCTGGTCATGATCAAACAAGAATTTGGGGAGAAAAAAGTGTTTGGGGCTGGTACCTTCCCCAAACCAGCCAGGAGATCTCAGTCCCCGCTGTCTAAATCCTCACTCCTGGATCTTTCTGTGATCCCCATTCCCTGTTAGCACATCCTGGGGGTCACTGCCCCTTTTCCCAGCTGGGCTGGGGCTGGTTGGGGAAGCAGAGCTGACTTTGGGGTCTGTGTGGGGTTTTGTGGGAGCGCTGTCCCATGGGGTGTCACCCCAGGACACAGCGCGATGCCCGTGAGGTGACCGCGATCGTCTCCAGCTCTGGAATCCTTTCCCTGCTTCCATGGCAGAGCGAAGGCAGCAATTTAGGATTCCAAATTTCCCCCTTTGCCCTCTCCTTTTGCTTTTGTTTTGGGGTGCAACAACCTGGGAAAGATCCCAGATTATTTTGGCAATCCAGGCATTATCCCTTCCTCTTTATCCCAGAGGGATCCCCAATTCTGTGTGCCACTTTGATTTTTTTTTTTAGTTCCTCACTGATTTATTTTTTTCTCCAAAACCTCCTTGAAATCCCCTAATAGCTGGAGCAGGACACAGGGTGTTGCTGCCACCCATTAATATTGGCCCTCCATTGGGGGACCCCATCCCACAATTTTTCTGGGAGATTTGGGGGTGCAATTGCACCCTTCTGCCCCACCATCCTGAATTTCTCCATGCTCCTGAAGCTCCCAGCTTTCTGAGATTTGGGTTTGCTGAATAAATAATAAAACCTGAAGTAGTTTAAGCCTAAATTTGGCTGGTTTATGACTCGTCTCCTTTTTGGGGCTGAGGCCCTCCTGCACCCCGGGCTCTGGGGGGTGTCTGGGTGGTCCCTGCTTGGGTTTGCAGCTTTTTTGGGGATGGCTGCAATATTTGCAGTGTCATGTGTGTGCATTCCAAGCATGTTGGCACATGTTTTGGGATGGGGATGTGGCGGGACAGGGTCGTGTGTCACCCGTGTGCCGCAGGACTGCGACATCCGCAGGTGCCACCACGTCTGCTGCAGGAGGACGTGTGGTGCTTGGGGTCACTCTGACCTGGTTTCAAAGCTTTCCCCTCATTTTTCCCGATCCCTGAGCGGGGCTGGAGCCTCCTTCTCCATCTTCCTGCTGCTTTTTGGGGGCTGCAGCAGGACCTCCAGACACCACGCTGTCCGTCCTGTGAGGATCTGCAGTCCCTCTGCTCATCCTGGGCATCTCCTGCATCCTCAGTTCCATACTCAGCCTTTTCCAGGGGTGGAAACAGCAGCCCAGTCCAAAAGGATGCTCCAAGGGCTGCCTGGCACTTGGGATGGGGACATGGGGACAAGCCCCGGGGGTCCTCTTCATGTCCCCCTCCTGCAGAGCTCCTTAACCCCATTTCCAAGCTTTACTTGCCCGCTCAGTGGGCATCGCTGAGCTGGGAAATGACTGGAATTCTTCCAGCTTCCCAGCCTGTGGGTTTCCCACAGGGCAGAGGGGTGATTTTGGGGGGTGCTCACCCCCAAACACAGCAGTACCCTGGAGCACCTTATCCATGGACGCTTGGGGTTGGGCACAGCCCCTGGCAAAGTCCCCTTGAAGCGGTGCAGGGTGCTCCGTGCCACCTCCAAGCAGGAATTACCGGGATCCCTGGAATTGGGTGGAAAACCACAAGAAGACGATCAACGCGACATCTCTAAAGTGTCCCCTTGCTCCCTCCTCCTCAATTATTGATGCTCCCACACCACAGGTTTGTCCCAAAACTGCTCTGGTGTTCACACAAATCCCGACATCTCTACAGATCCTGACATCTCCGTAAGGTGGGAACTCCAGTCCTGAAGTTCAGTCCTGGGGCGGAAGCAGGTTGGGCTGCTGGCCATGGAGGAATCTGGGATAATGTTCACTTAAAAAGCAGGAATTAATTCAAATCTCAGCCAAATTAATCCTGGACCAAAAAAAAAAAAAAAAAATCTTGGATTTGGCTCCAAGCTCAGGGCTGAGCCACTGTGAGCACAGCCTGGGCTCAGTTTGGAGCTGGAATTTTTTGGCTCGAGTGGATCTTTATATTCTGGCTCGGCCAGAGTTTGATTTTTGCACATTCCTTCCTTTCCATGCTCTGTGTCGGCCTGCCTCCTCAATATTCCTGCATCCCTGGGACACAAACACCGCCCTGCCCATGTTACGTAAAAATATGTTTATATAAAATAAATTTATCTCCATTTATCACCTTGGTAGAACAGAGCTCTGCCATGGGATCATGACTTTGGCACTGCACAGCTCATCCTGGGGGCTGGAATTTTTTTCCAGCTCTCTGCCTTCCCCCAGCCAGCACCTCCCAGTTCCACTGATGTAATCCCTAAAGTCAGCAGGAAGTGAGGTCCTTCCCAAAATCCAGGACACAGAAAACCCCCTGCATAGCATGTACAGCACCACAGATGGGATTTTATCCCAAATTCCTCGGGTTTGGGTGGGTTTGCTCCATCCAGGCATGCTGCTGCTGCTGTGGGAATTAGGATGCAGGTAGTTGGATCTGGAATATGGGTGTGGGATGCAGGAGGTGGGATATGGGATACAGGAGGTGGGATGCAGGATGCACAGATACAGGACAGCAGGTGTGGGATGAAGGGGATACAGGGATACAGGACATTGGGTGTGGGATGGAGGTTGTGGGATGCAGGAGGTGGGATGGAGGAAGTAGGATGCGGGATTTAAAATGTGGGATGCCAGATATGAGGATACAGGACAGTGAGTATGGGATGCAGGAGGTGGGATGTGGAATGCAGGTATTGGGATGAAGGATATGGGATGCAGGATTTATCATTGGATGTGAGATGCAGATGGTGGAATATAGGGTACAGGATGCAAGGATGGAGAATATTGGATGTGGGATGCCGGATAAAGGACATGACAAATAGGATATGAGAATTGGGATGCAGGGTATGAGGCATGGGAGATGGGATATGGAATGTGGGATATGGGATGCTCCCTGCAGCAGGCTGTGTGCTGGTTGTCACTGCCCCTTGATCCAGGAGGAAAGGGAAGCTCTGGATTGTGAGGATCAAGAAGGAGCCCGGCACTGCCCAGCCCACCCTTCCCTGACTGGATAAACTCCATCGAGGATGCAACACCAGCAAATCCCAGGAATTCCAGCTCATACCCATCACTGCCTGTGTGTGTGCAGGTGGTGGGACAAAGCAGGTGGGATATGGGATGCAAGCTGTGGGATGCAGGACGCAAATCCATGTGTGTGCAGGGAGAACAGCTCACTGCCAAGTGGGAAACATTCCAGGACAGCGTCAGTCCTCAGATCCAGACGTGATCAGATCCTGCCAGCCGATGCCCTTTGCTATCTCAGCTGTCTGGGAAGCGCAGCTTTCCTTGGAGTCGCCATCCCCAATTCCTGGGGATGCCCTTGTTCCCCTCTCCGTCCCCACAACTCCGTATCCCTCCTTGCCAAGCTCCCAATTAAATCATCTGCTCAGTGTTTAATTACCCACACCATAAAACCCAAAAGTTCCCTGGGTTTTCACCCCCCTCCAATCCTCCCTTTCCATGGATGAGAGTGGAGGGAAAGCAGAGGGAGCATCTTCCCACCCCCACCAGGTTATTTATTCATGGAAAAGGCCGAGGCTGGAGCGCGGCTCCGGCACAGCCCTGGCAGCTGGCGGCTCCCTGGGAGCTGTAATTTGCACAAGCAAAAATAAACTAATTGTTATTTTCCATTTACATAAAGGGAAGGGAAGAGAGGTTGGAAGAGAGGGGGAAGGAGGCCGGGAATGTAAAGGGAATGTGCTGCCAACTTCTTCTGGGAGGGCTGTGCCAAAGTACCGGCTCATTCCCTGCTCCCGTGGGGCTCATCCTGCCTGTCTGGTTGCTGGAGGAGTTGAAATTTATGGAAATGATGGCACTGGACCATCGTCTTCCTCACCACAGAGTCAGGGCCCACTTCCAGAGGTGTGAAGCCCATCCTGATAAAGGTGCAACGCAATAGGAGAGAGAGGACAGCCACTTCCATCAGCTGGATGGGAGGAAAAACCTGCTGGCATCAGGACAGATTTGAGGGATGGATGGATGGAGATTTATTTGCAGTTTTCACTTTGGCCATGCTGTGTGGATCCAAAAGAAGGGCCTGGGCATAGAATCATGGAATGGTTTGGGTTGGGAGGGAATTAAAGATCATCCAGTTCCAACATCCTGCCATGGGCGGGGACAATTTCCACTATTCCAGGTTGCTCCAAGCCCTACCTGGCCTTGGACAGTTGTCCTACCTGGCCTTGGACACTTCCAGGGATGGGGACAGCCACAGCTTTTCTGGGCAACCTGTGCCAGGGCCTCCCCACCCTGCCAGGGAAGAATTTCTTCCCCATATACCATCTAACCCTGTCCTCTGGCAGTGGGAAGCCTCAGATCTTTGAGACTTTAACCCTTTTCCCAAGTGACCATTGCTGAAGGTCACCTGATGGAGATGTGTTTGTGGATCTGGGCTTGGGATGGAGGTGGGAGTGAGGATAAACAGCAGAGGGGGATGGGAGTGCTCCTCTCTCATCAACTCTGCGCATCCTGATGATTCCTTGGACCAGGGAGGAAGAAGAAGAAGAGGTTTCCCAGCGAGGCTGTGGATTCTCCATCCTGGGAAGTGTCCAAAGCCAGATTGGATGAGATTGGAGAAACCTGATCTAGTGGAAGGCGTCCCTGCCCATGGCAGTGTGGTTTGAACAAGAGGATCTTTAAGGTCCATTCCAACCCAAGCCATTCCAACAATTTTATGAGGAACACATCCACGACCTCATGCACTGGATGGAGTGGAGACTGGAGATGCTGTTGCCAGCAGTGTCAGCATGGGAGAGACCCCTTCCATGCTGCCACATCCTGGGAACCTTTGTCATAACACTTGGAACGAGACGTCGCGGACGTTTAATTCCGATTTACGCCGACAGGTTCTGTCCGTTAATTAAATATCCATTGATTGTTCGGAGAACACTTCCTTGGGTTTATCGCGTTTCTCTGAGACAAATCAAATTGCCACGTCATTAACTTCCAGCTCTCCAATCCATACATAATTACTACCTTATTAATACCTCCGAGTTACGAGGAAGTTTGAGGCAATTAATATTTGTGGGATAGTTTGTATCAAGTTAATTCCGTCAGGGTTATGTTAATAACGCGGACATCTAATAAGCTGGATAATTAACGTCTTTCTCGTTAGCATCTTCTCAGGTGCCAGTTAAATGTCAGGACAGGCTTTGCGGCCGGGCTGTGTTTAATTAAACTCGTTATTACAGAGGGATTCATGGCTGTTACATGTGAACAGAGCCAGGTAGGACCAGCGTGCGATTCCTGCCCTGTCTGGGCTTTGGATACAAAATGAGTTTGGGGATGGATTGGAAATGGGATTTAGGGGCTGTTCCAAGGCTGGACACAGGAGGGTTTTTTGCTTGGCAGGAAGATCAAGATCTGGTCTGGTCAGTGTTGGTCTTGCTTGACTCAGAGCAGGGTTTGGATTTAAGGGATGTTCTTCCAAGAAAGTGGAAAAAACCATGGGCTCCCTGATGTGGACACAATAAGTGGAGTGGGGAAACTGCTGGGAGCATCTGTGACCACATTCCCCAGCAAGCCCAAAAATGGTCCAAAACCCATCACCATATGAAAATTCAGGCAAATTTTAGGCTCAGCTTTAGTCCAAATTTGAAGCTTTGGGTTGGGTTTCTTCCTGAGCTGGCAGGAGTTTTTCCAGTGCACCCCAGCCCTGGGATCATCTCACTCCATGCTGCTTCCCTGGGGTTTTCCTGCTGCCTCATCCCTGGAGCCGGTGCCATGGAGTTCTTGGCCATAAGAACTTCTCCACGACCTGACTGAGCCTGCATCTCCCTGCCCACAGCTTTCCCTCCCCTGCTGCTCATCAATAAAAAATGGACCCCGTCTACCTGGCCTGTTTGTCCTCGTGAAAAATTCATTGGCTGCTGATTAAGTTTTAAGGAAGGGCCGTGTTGCTCAGGTGGGTCGATGTTCTCCGGCTGCCCAGAGGGGTGGGAAGCCGTGGAGTTGGGATTTGCCCCATCTGCTTGCTCTGGAAAAGGAGTGGGGGAGAGTTTTGCTCCTTCCCTGCTCCCGGCTGGGATTCCGGCAAGAAATCCTGGAATAGTGGGAAGAGAAGGACCCAGGCTGGGCTCGGCTCATATTTGGGAAGGTGATGATCCAGAGCAGCTCCAGAAATTGTGGAATTTTGGAAAGGAGACACAATCCATGACCACAGAGAGGAAAAAGGCTCCAGGTGACCTGAACAAGGTCTTCCATCCTTGGAGAGTGTGGTGACCACTGAGGTTCTGCCTCAACAGAGGGACATTTGCACTGGAAAAAAGTGGGAATTAACCAAAATTAAAATACTTTTCCTTTCTGATTATCCATAATCCCTAAAATAAAGGCTCTGCTGCTTATTTCTCCCTCCCCTCCTCTTGTCTCACTCCAAGGGCACAGAGGAGATGCTCAGGAGCTCATTTTTAATTGCATTTAGGAGCTCATTTAATGTTATCCCTAAAAATGCTCCTGCTGGAGATGGCTCCTCATGTTCCCTCTTCTGGGACAGGCTGGGGAAGGAGAAGAGGGAAGGATCCTTCACCACTCCGTGTGTGGGGGCTGTTCTCATGTTGGCACCACAAAATTGCCTCCCTGGTCAAAGGTTCCTGCACCATAAATATTTCAGGAAGCAGCATGGGGGTCCCAGGGGTCTCCTGGGATGGGTCATTAGTGCAGGATGAGGAAGCATTGGACAGAGAGCAGAGGAGGAGGGGAAAAAACTGCAATGAAAACCAAGCAAAAGCTGCCAAAGCCACAAGGTCAGGGATGAAATATTCATGGAGCCATCCGTGCTGGAAGACAGGTGTGGAGGTCCTGGGGAGGCTACGGAAACCCCGCTCTGGCTTCCTTCTCTCTCGTCATCAATGCTCAGCTGGCAGAGTTTGGGGCAGTGGTTAAAGATGTATGAGACCAGTTGTGCAACAGCTGGACACATCTGGCACCTCATCCCCCTGGTGCTCCTCTCCTGTGCTCTGTAAAAGGTGGGTGGGGGGATTGGGAGGGGACACTTGGTGGCCACAGTGTGGGCTGGGCCCTTTGGGAATCACAAGGAGAAATGGAATTTGGGATGGAGGTGGTTGGATGGGAGGGATGGGATTTGGGATGGAGGTGGTTGGATGGGAAGGATGGGCTTTGGGATGGAGGTGGTTGGATTGGAGGGATGGGTTTTGGGATGGAGGTGGTTGGATGAGAGGGATGGAAGATTTACCAGAAGGGATGAGCAATGGGAGGGATGAATGTGGTTGAGTTGGAGAGATGGGCAAAGTGTTGGGGTTGGCTGTTCTGCAATGGATGGATGGATGGATG
Organism: Molothrus aeneus; assembly: GCF_037042795.1. NCBI lineage: Eukaryota > Metazoa > Chordata > Aves > Passeriformes > Icteridae > Molothrus > Molothrus aeneus. Next base: position 152,346,188 of record NC_089646.1, on the reverse strand, counting down.
GATGGATGGATGGATGGATGGATGGATGGATGGATGGATGGAAGTGGTTGTGGTGTGTAGTAAACCCCATAGATTTAGGAAAAGCACCATGGAGGATATGAACAATAGGAATGCTGAAACAGCAAAAGAAAATTCCTGTTTTCTTGTCCTCCACCCCTTAACCTACCTCTGTAACCCTATAAGGCAATGTCATGTTAACCCCTTACCCATTGGTCAAGCTTGGATCCTTTCCAACCCTATAAAAGAAGCATACTGTACCCCATTAGGGGAGAAAGAAGAAGAGCAGAGACCCTTCACGGACCTCCCCAAATAAAGCCATCTTCGTGGAACAGCCTGCGCCTTCTCCTTCTCCTCTCTCTCCGTCTGCTGCATCCTCAAGCCCAGGGCACCACTACCTAGCAAGCAGAGCTGAAATCCTGAGAGCTTGCAATCACTATAGAGCTGATAATCACCATGCTTGCTAGATGGTAGCCCTGCGGTCTTGGCATGAGCGAGCGAGCTTCGGGCACCCGGTCCCTGCCCAGGGACTGAGCTCCTGAGCCCTAGTGCTCTGCATTATGATAAGGCCAAATAAGAGGCTTTATTAGTGGTGTAGTATGAATAGGCAATGGAATTTAGGAGTTTGGATTGGAGGGATGAGCAATGGGAGGCAGGTGGGCTGTGGGAGGAATGGGTAATGGGATGGAGGTCACTGGATGGGAAGGATGGAGCCTCGGAGGTTTTTCCCCACATTTCCCTTTTCGGGAAAGTTGTGTGTCCTGCTTGGCCCCTCCATCTCCTGTCAGAGCATCCCACAGGCTCTGCACCAGGCAGCCTTCCCAAATCCCATCTCCAGCTGGGAATTCAGCCCCATGCCCATGGACCATCACCTTCCTTCCTGGTCACCACATCTCCTGCCAGACCCCGACCACCCTAGAGATGAAATTCCTGAGCCAGGTGTTTCTTCCTAGAAATAACACCCCATTTTCTTACACAAATTATTTCCTTTTGCCTCCGTGGAAGCTCATTAGAATTCCTGAATGCGACCACACGGATCGATGACGTGCCAGGCCAGCACACGGCAGTCGATTCCTGTTTTCCAGGAGACTTTTCCTCCCTGTCTAATCAGAAAAGGCAACGTCTTTCTCCCTGATTTTTGCTCTGGTATTGGTCCCCCACTGATTAATTTCCAATGGGTCACCTCAGCAGGAAAGGAGGCTCTCCGGTTTAATTAGGAATGGGTAATATGAGTGTGGATTATCCCACAGCTGTCCAGTGTTATTGTGGACGAGTGCCAGGAGTTTCAGCCTCTCCTAAAATAAAATTCAAAAAGAAAATACTTGAAATAAAAGCCTTTGTACTTATCAGGACAGTGTCCGGCTCAGGAGCTGATTAAGCAGCTTCATTGCCACTTGCCTGAGCCCACAGGCAGCTTATCCCAGGCCTTTCCACAGGGAACTGAGGTCGGGATGCTGTTCCCAATACGGTGAGTGCCACCTTATAGTAGAGGATGGAACAACTCTTTGCCTTATGGGAATTTACGGGATGGGAGAGCAACATCCTTCCCTTTCCCCTGTGCTTTGTTGTCCCCCAGGAGCATTGCGGCTCTCGGATCCATGCACACACACTCGCTCCCGTCGGTTTTCCCGGCTCCAGGTCTCCTTGCTGGGAGCTGCCGAGTCAGCAGGCCGCACATCTGCAGCGCGGGATCCACTGGAGGACGATATTAATCAGGATTTTTTCCTCTTGGACTTTGGCAGCTTCCCGGCGCTCGCAGCTGTGCCTGCGCCCTGGGAAATCAGCTCTGGTGATTCCCGCGCTGCCGGCTGGGAATGTTCCTCATCCCCAGGAGGTTTTGGGGCTGTGGGGACAGATGTGTCCCCTGCCGTGGATGAGCAGGGAAGAGGGGAGGAGCTGTTAATTCCCTAATCCTAGCAGTGCTGTCCTGGCACCCTTTTCCATGCAGCTTCATCCCTATCCCTTCTCCTTGGTGCTCTTGAAACACCTTTGGGTTTTGTTTCCATCATGGAGAATATTCTGGACCAAGCAGCATCATCCTGGTCCCAAACCCTCCCCATGATGCTCAGAGGGGGGAATAAGGTGTTATGGAATATGGGAAACCCGTTAGGATGGGGACCTCCCTTCCAAGCGTGGGATCCCGTGTGCCACTCCTGACATCCCACATTCCTCATCCAGAAGCTGGATGAGGCCTGTCAGGCAGATAATTAGGATAATGAATTGCCCTAAGGAAGTGTTTAGCCTCGGTGGGAACAGTGGGAAGGCTGGAGGAGAATCTCCTCCCACTAAGAACCTCTCATCCCATTCTGGGAGAATAAATTGCCCCAGTGCCTCAGTTTCCCCCCTAATAGGGATGTGTGGGGTGGATTGGTGATCCCTGACGGTCAAATTACATTTTCCAAGGGATTTTTGAGGCAGAGACTGACATGTGCCTGTTCTTTCATCCCTATTTTCCATCACCTGGATCTCCAACGTCCTTTCCCTGACATCCTAACAGCACTTGTGATTAGGGGCAGATGGGAAAATGGGATCTGGGGAGGGATTTTGCTCAACCCTTGCTGGCCCCGCTCGTTTTGTTTTTGTGCTGTGTTCCCTTCCCCATGGACATGGGTTCTCCACAGGGGTTGGAAGCAGGAAAGGTGCAGGGAAGGGGGGGAATTCTCTCTCTCTTGTGATCCCTTTGTGTCCCGGTGTAATCAGCTCTGGTTTATTCTCTTTGATTTTTTTTTTTGGTCCTTTTTGTTGTTATTTTTCATTTTTCCTCAGTGTCAGCATTTTTCCCCCCAATCTCTCCCTTCCCCTGGGATTCACCAGAAACCTGAGACTGGGAATTATTCAGGATGCAAAGGGCTGTTAGTGGGTCACTGGTTTCCCTCTGTGGCATCTCCCAACTTCCAAGCCCTTAACCCTTCCCGAGCCACAAAAGGAATCCTCCACACATCCCCCTTTCCCCCACACAGATCCCCATGGAAAAATCCCCATCGAGCCTGAAATCCTACAGGCAGAAGGGCCAGATGGGATAGGTTTGGGTGAATTTGGGCTGGAAAAAAAAAAGACTTTGTGGCCATTGGAATGCTGGATGCTCTGCTGGGACATGGCATGGAGAATTATCACACCTTTGGGAATCTGGAATACCAGTTGTGTGTGGAATGGGGTTGGGATGGGGATGGGGCATTGGAAGATGCTTGGATAGGTTTGCAGGCAGGACAGCCCTATGGGCAAAGCCAGAGCAACAGGAAATTTTGGGGCTTTGGGAAGAGTTTTGAGCACTTAAAAGCTGGGATAATGGGGAAATTGGTGCTGCCAGCAGCAAATCCTCCTGGGATGTTGGGGACAGACTCGAGGGCACGAACAGAGTGGGGAATATTGGAGCAGGATTTGGGGCAGAAGTCTTTCCAGGGATGGAGATCTGAGGATCTGGGCATCAGGGAGGTGTCGAGGGGTTGGATCATGTCCAGAGAAGGAGCTGGGGAGGGTCTGGAGCACCAGGAGGGGCTGAGGGAGCTGGAGCTGGAGAAAAGGAGGCTCAGGAGGGACCTTCTCCCTCTCTGAAATTCCTGGAAAGGAGAGCGGAGCCAGGTGGGGATCAGGATCTGTTCCCAGGGAACAAGGGACAGGACAATAAGAAATGGCCTCAAGTGATGTCAGGGCAGGTCTAGGTTGGATATCAGGGAAAATTTCTTCATGGAAAGCATTTTCCAGCCTTGGCACAGCTGCCCAGGGCAGTGGTGTCACCATCCCTGGAGAGATTTAACATCCATGTGGATGTGGCACTTGGGGCATGGTCAGTGGTGGCCTTGGCAGAGCTGGACTCGATCTTGATGAGCTTTTCCAGCCTAAATCATTCCATGATTCCGTGATGGATGGATGACAGTGAGCTGTTGGCCACCACGTGTCCCCACCAAGCTCCTCTTGTCCCTCAATCCTCACAACTCCTCCTGCCCATGTCCATTCCTTACAGTTTTGTCACCACTTCCCAAAACGAGAAGGAATAAATCTATGAGGATATGGAAAAGCGGGAAAAAAAATGCACCACTTTCAAAGGCGGCTTGGATGTTTTTCCAGCATTTGGGATTTGTGTGTTTCTCTCCCGACTTGTTTGGCACCCAAGGCTATCGGGAGCACTCAATCTCAACCTTTTTGATCTGCTCCCAAAAGATTCATCAGAGGATGCAGAAAAGTGGATCAGCTCTTAAGCGCTGCATCAAGAAAGTTGCAGTTTAAACAGATTTTATATTATTTTTATTTTTTTTCATCACCAGAGTTTCTAGGAAATTAAAAAAAAAAAATCCATGGAAGTGAAGAACAAGGCAGATCTCCTGATAAACAAATAAAATTATATAAGATAAGCCCCCAAGGCCTCTTTAGCCACCACAGCTGAAATATCAAATTTTTAGGCTTCCCTAGCCTGGATTGTGAGGAAAACAGAGGTGGAGGGACTGGAATATTTGCTGGTGGTTTTAAAAGCAGCCACTTTTTGTACTGAAGGCTTCTGTGCATCTTGTGGTGACACAAGTGGTGTGTGGCTAAAAAGTCACTGGGGTTGCCACTCTAATGGACCTAAATTTGCTTGGAAAAAAAGAATGAAAATAAAAATAGCCATGAAAATATTTAAGAAAAAAAAAAAAAAAAAAGAAAAGCAAACCTGGCCAGAGTCCATAAAGCAAAGAGCTGAGTAAATTGGGGCAATTGTCAAGGGAGGTCAAAGCTGTCACCTGTCAAGGCTGGCAGTTTCCTCTAGAAAGGACTTGATGTGAATCCTCCCCCCAGAACATGGGCAGTGTCCAGGGGCAGCTCTGCTCTCCTGATGTGCGTCTTTTCTGTGGGATGAGCTTTGCCTACGCAGCCGTGGCCGATTTTACATCACAGTGAGCATCCAGCAGCTCCTCTCCTGCTCCTTTTCCTGGTTTTGTTTGGATCCAGTCTGGGTGATCTTTGCTGGTGGGGTGAGAACGAGGAATATGGGATACAGGATCAGCAGCTGGCTCTGTTCCAATGTGCCGGAGAGAGGCAGGGATTAAAACAATCTCCACCCCCAAAAGGAGCCATGTAGCTCCTAAGGGCACCTAAAACTTCCCCAAAAAGGAATTTTTGAGGAGACCACGGAGATGTTCCAAGGGATGGAGCCCCCTCTGCTCTGGAGGCAGGCTGGGGGTGTTCACCTGGAGAAGGGAAGGCTCCAGGAGACCTCAGAGCCCCTTCCAGTGCTTAAAAGTGCCCCAAGAGAGCTGGAGATGAGATTTGGAGTGGAAGGAAAAGAGGGAATGGCTTCCCACTGCCAGAGGGCAGGGTTGGATGGGATATTGGGAAGGAACAACCCCTCCTGGCAACCTCAGCAGAGAGGTGGAGGGAGGAGGAGGAGGAAGGAAACAATTCCCCAACTGCTGGAGATGTTTCCTCCACGTGAACACTGCCGTGGCTCCAGGGATTTGTCTGGCATGTCATTTTCCTTGGCACTGGAATGACCTCAGCTCCCTCTTGGCTGGTGCTCCAAACCCACTGCTGGTCTGTGAGAAAATAATAAAGAATTAATTAAGACCCAGCTCTCATCAGTGTTAATGCTTCAGAGCCCCTTTAGCCACTGTTCCAGGGCATTCCAGGTGTTTTTGCCTTATGAAATAATCAGGATGGAGATGCAGCCAGAGCAGTGGCCTCAGCCCTGAGCACTGGTCACAAAAAGGGTCCGTAAAAAATGGATTTCAAAGATTTCAGTCCTCCATTTTCCTCATCACCCTGCTCTTCTCCCTTCCCTGCCAACATTTCCTCTTCCTCTTCCTCTCCCCCAAGGAATTCTGGTGTTTCCCTGCTGTTTAAACTCCCACAGCACAAATCTTCTCCAGCACAGACCTCAAGGGTGTGACAGCTCCAATGACATCCTCTAGGAGACATTCCCAAGCTCCGATAACCCTGCAAACCCCCTTCAGAAGGTCACAGCATTCCCATGGCATCTCTATCCACGGGACCCCCACCACAGGGAAATCTCATCCCAACAGATCCCACCCATCACTGGGAGAAGCACCAAACCTTTGGACCATCAGGACAACTCTGGATTCATGGCTGACCCACCACGCCTGAGCCCCTGGAGCATCTTCGTGGCTCTCTGCTTCCATGAGGTCACTGGAGAAGGCCTGAAGGACTCATTTAAGGGAATGTGAATTCCTGGTGGATAAAAACTCCTAAAAGATGTAGGAAATTGTTGGCTGTGGATCCAAGGGGTGCCAGTGTGAGTAACCACCAGGAGCATGGGAAGGGGTTCTTTTTCTCCTTGGTGGTTGTTGTCCAAGGTTTCCAGTTCTTCTCAGAAGAGGCCATGCTGCTCCAAAGGGTTTTCTGACTGAAAAATCCCTCTTTTTTTTTTTTTTTTTTTTTCCTATTGGGAATTTTAAGGGTTCTGCTCCATGATGAGGCTTCCCACGGGCTCTTTCAGAGGGCTGGAGAGGATGTGGGCTGGGGAACATGGATTTTCTTTCCATCAGGGATAGCAAGATAACTCTTGGATTAAAGAGTTGTCTGGACTTGAAGTGCCCATGTCCTTATCATGGACTGAGAGGGAATGAGGACTGGGACTGAGAAGGTCAGGAATTCAAAGCTGTAAGGCAAAGCCTTAAGACCCAGTGCAGCCAGAGCTGGTTTCTCATCCCAGCAGAGCAAAAAGGGCTCGAGGACCTTTCTTATTCCCACCAGGGACTCCAAGAATGAGGATGGAATCAGGCTGTATCCTCAGAAATGGCTGTGTCCGCAAGATCTTTGGGAATATTCAGTGCAGCAACTGCTGGTGGCAAGAGGCAGCACAAAGAAACTCCATGGGGCATCACAGAACAAGCTGAGCTCGGGGAAATTTCTTAATCCCTCTCCTTACTCAAAGGCTGGATTTTGCCATCTCCATCACTCTGGAGAAAGGAGCCCCGAGTGCTGCTAGCTTGGGATGGGACTTGGAGCCAGAGCCTGGTCTCTGAACACGAGCTCAGCTTTGAGGAGGAGAAACTGAGAGCTGGGAAATGCTAAAAGAGCCATTTAATCATCTGCTCCATCCCCAGCAGGGCCGGCGGGATTATCCCCCCGAGGTGGCTGGCATGGAAATGCTGTTGGGGTTTTCATGGAGATCCTCCGGGAACAGCTCCCTGCCAGTGTTGGAAACTCTGTGAAATCTCTACCTTTTGCTTCTCGTTAGTGCAGCCTAATCATCCCCCTTTCCCCAGGGGGATTTCTGCCCTCCAGGCACACGAGACCTTTTTTCCATCTGCCTTCCCAGCTGTCTGCCTGCCCAGGTCCCTGCAGGTCGGTGCTTACCTGGAAGGGATTTTTTCCCAAGCCTTTGGGTCCTGGCAGCCCCCAGGGCAGGACAAGAGGCAGGAACAGCAGTTGAATGATCGGGCAGGATGCAAACAAAGGGAAATGGTGCCCAAGGAGGATTGTCCTGGCTCAGGAATTCCCCTGGAACAGACCAGGCAGTTTCATGTCTTGATGCCTGGGAGGCTGCGTCCTCCAGAGGCCCGGCACTGCCTTTCCCAGGCTGTGCAGGAGCTGGAAGCCAGGATTGTCTCATTCCCTGTGGGACAGCAGAGGTGTTCATGTATTTGCTTCCCAATGGGCAGCTCCTGCCACTAAAGGCATCAGGATGTAGAGCCTGTGTCAAAGTGGAGGGCTGGGAATGGGGACTGGAAGGTTCAACCCCAGAGCTGGGGAAATTTGGGATGAGAAGGTTTGTGGTTCCTCTGGATGAGCAGGAATAATGGATTCTGTGTAAAAGAGGAGGGAGAGGAGCTGTGAGGCCTCAGGTGAGACGTGATGGCTCTACAGTGGGTTTGCCAGAGGGTTTGGAAAGCTGTGCAGAGCCAGAGGAACAGGGAAAGGGATGTTGGTGCAACACCTCTGGTTATGGGCTCACCATGACTGGAAATAATCCAGTAGCCACCCCAGTCTGGGAGAAAATTTTCTTCTAATCATACCCAGAGCTGGCAGAGCTGGCAGGGGTCTCTCCTCTGAGGGAAAAGCTGCTCCCATCACACCTCCTTCCACCTGGGAAATGACCCATATTCCTAGGAGCATTGCTTTGCTTGGGCATAGGAACCATCCCCTGGTCCAGCAGCTCCTGTGCTGAACAAAACCAGGAGTGAAAGCTCCAGTTATGGAGTCTGGCAATAAAAACACAATCCAGAAATAACCAAGGTGGATTTAGACTGTGAACGTGTGCTGTGAATCCAATTTAAATTGTAAAATGTTTAGGAAGCTGCCTGCTGGTGACAAGGACCTGCCCTGCCCTGCTGCACGGGGAGCACTCCAGGGGATGGCCAGGTGCTGTCACTCCACCTGTGACAAGGACAGCAAAAACTGACCAAAACACTCATGAAAAAATCAGAATGGTAGCTGTGAGAGGTCCAGAGGCTGTTTATGTCCTGGAGAATGTGAATCCAACATGGGGCAACAGGGAGATGCAGAAAACAAGATTTGGCTGTGTCCCAAATCCCTGGAGCCACTTCCTCCTGCTGGTTTGGATCCTGCTCCATCACCTGCTGGCACCACATTTATCCCTTCCCATATCCCACAGCAGGGGAGTTGGAACTGGATTCTCTTTCAGGTCCCTTCCAACCCAATCCACTCTACAATTCTGGGATCACTTCACAGGCCCACAAGGGGTGAGGTGAGGCCAGGACGCCGCGGTTCCAATCCCAGAGGACTCCCCACGGCTCCCAATCCCTTTATCTCGGGATCAAGA